>NC_064617.1:333607741-334232741 GCF_023898315.1 Schistocerca nitens
AAACACGACGGCACACACACAAAGCCGATGGCGATGATCTCTGGCGCGCTAATGTCCACTTAACATGTGCGAGTCCGGGGAACTGCCAAAAGGGGAAAAAGGTGGGGGAGGAGGGAGGGGGGAGAGCAGAGATGCCAGTGGCAGAGGAGGTGGGGGGAGGAAGGAAGGTATGAGGGTAGGGAAAGCCCGGGGGGAGGAGGGGGGAGGTAGGGAGGAGGGAGAGAAGGGAGGGAGGGTGCCCTGAGGGAAAAAAACACAGGAAGCGGAAGAGGAGGATCAAAGTTGATAGGAGGGGTAGATGGAGGGGATGAGGGCATCATCAGGCAGGGGGAGCTGGTGGAAGCCACCTTGGGAGAGGGTAAGGAGAGTGGAGAGATGGAGAGCAGGTGGGACGTGGAAATACAGGCACGGCACTGGACAGGGGTGGGAGAGGATGGGAGAGACAAGCGGCTGAGGGGGATCTAGTTTATGGGAGGTGTAGAGGATCTGTATCCGTTCGAGGAAAAGGAGTAGGTGCGGGAACGGAATGAGTTCGTACAGGATCTGCGTGGGGGAGGGGAGACGGATGCGTTAGGTGAGGCGGAGAGCATGGCGTTCGAGGATTTGAAGGGATTTGTAAAAGGTAGGAGGGGTGGAAATCCAGGCAGGGTGGGCGTAGCAGAGGATAGGGCGGATGACGTTTTCTTTTATTTAGCTATTTTATTTGATATTTTGAAGGTATGCTTAGTGCGAGCGAATTTAAGTATTTTTCAGTCTTTGTTCGATATCTACGTTTAATGCTGAAATAACAGCAACAAAAAAATAAAAAAATCGGTTATTTCAGCATCCGGTTGTTTCGTACGGTTTTTCCATTCACGTTGAACTGGCGATGGAAAGGCTTCAGCGATAACCGCCGTCCGTAGAGCAAGAGCGCCCTCTCGCCTTCATTGCTGACGCCACTGCCTGTATAGATGATCGCTTGGACGTGCACTGCCGCGTGCGTGTGTAGGAGCTTGCGTTGTGTGAGACGGCAGACTCGAGCGGCGCAAATAAGCAGGAATCAGGTCAGGTAGAAAGATATGTATAGTGCAGGACGGCCATTTCCAGCCAGGAGCGGGGCTGTCCGTCCGTCCGGGCGGCTGCGTGACTGATTCGGCGCCCGGGCCTGACAGCGCTTAAGGCGCACGCCGAGCACCTTTCGGGGCCGACGGAATAGGGCCGTACACATCACGCCCGGCTGAATAATTGAGCGGCGCCATCGACCGGAAGCGGGAAGCGCCATCCGAGTGGCTGGCGGCCAGTGCGACGGCCGACAGCGCCGTGGGAACACCCTGCCTGCCTGCCTGCCTGTGTGTGCGCGCCGACCGCCGCGGCTCTCCACAGCGTCGCTAGGGGACAGCGCCACTGCCACCTAAGTCACCACGTAAGGCGCCGCGCTCCTCCGGAGGTTCCGAACCGAGTGAAACCTCTTCATAGAATTACTACTGATTAGCATTTTGACCTAATGCCAACATAACAATCATTTGCAACCGATTATTTATTACGATCACAGCTGCTGCATAATATACACTGAAGAGCCAAAGAAACTGGTACACCTGCCTAATACCGCGTAGGGCCCCCGCGAGCACGCAGAATTGTCGCAACACGACGTGGCATGGACTCGACTAATGTCTGAAGTAATGCTGAGGGAATCGTCACCTTACATTCTATGAGGATGTCCATAAATCCGTAAGAGCTCGAGGGGGTGGCGATCTCTTCTGACCAGCACTTCGCAAGGCATCCCAGATATGCTCAATATTGTTCACGTCTGGGGAGTTTGGAGGCCAGCGGAAGTGTTTAAATTCAGAAGAGTGTTCCTGGAGGCACTCTGTAGCAATTCTGGACGTGTGGAGTGTCGCAAGAATTGCCCAAGACCGTCGGAATGCACAATGGACAGCAATGGATGCAGTTTATCAGATAGGATGCTTATGTACGTGTCACCTTCCAGATTCATATCTAGACGTATCAGGGATCCATCACTCCAACTGTACACGCCCCAAACCATTACATAGCCTCCACTAGCTTGAACAGTCCCCTGCTGACATGCAGGGTCCATGGATTCAGGACGTTGTCACCATATCCGTAGACGTCCATCCGATCGATACAATTTGTAACGAGAGTCGTCCAACCAGGTAACATGTTTCCAGTCATCGACTGTCCAATGTCGGTGTTGACGGGCCCAGGCGAGGCGTAAAGCATTGTTTC
Organism: Schistocerca nitens; assembly: GCF_023898315.1. Taxonomy (NCBI): domain Eukaryota; kingdom Metazoa; phylum Arthropoda; class Insecta; order Orthoptera; family Acrididae; genus Schistocerca; species Schistocerca nitens. Next base: position 333,609,965 of record NC_064617.1, read on the forward strand.
GTGCAGTCAACAGAGGTACACGAGTGGGCTTTCGGCTCCGAAAGCCCATATCGATGATGTTCCGTTGAATGGTTCGCACCCTAATATTTGTTGATGGCCCAGCATTGAAATCTGCGCCTATATGCGGAAGGGTTGCACTTCTGTCGCACTGAACGATTCTCTTCAGTCGTCGTTGGTACCATTCTTGCACGATCTTTTTCCGGTTGTAGCCGTGTCGGACATTTCATGTTTTACCCGATTCCTGATATCGACGGTACGCTCGTGAAATGATCGTGCGGGAAAACCCCCACTTCATCGTTACTGCGAAGATGCTGTTTCCCATCGCTCGTGCGCCGACTAAAAAACCACGTTCAAACTCATTTAAATCTTGATAATCTGCCATTGTAGCAGCAGTAACCGATCTAACAATTGCACCAGATACTTGTTGTTTTATGTAGACGTTGACGAACGCAACTCGTATTCTGCCTGTTCTCATATCCCTGTACTTGAAAACGCATGCCTATACCAGTTTCTTTGCCGCTTCAGTGTAGCCTCATTACTAGTTTCTTCCATTAGTGGTCATCTTCAGATACCCTCACGGAAAAAAATCGCAACCCCAAAAAAAAAAGGTAACGTAGAGTAATGAAATTTTAGGAATACATTTGCCTTGGTAAACATTTATAAGTGATTAACATTGCAGGATCGCAGATTAATGTAACCATGAAATAAGCCTTTAAAAAAGTGAAATGATGGTACATAAACAACAGTTGTAACCGCCAGAACGTTGAATGCAAGACTGAAACGTGCGTGCATTATGTTGTACAGGTGCAGATGTTAGTTTGCGGTATGCACTTCCATGCCTGTTGTACTTCGTCGGTCAGTACAGGAATAGTTAATGCTGTTGTGGATGACGCTGGAGTCGGATGGCATCCAATTTGTGGTCCATTGAAGACGGAACTGCTGATAGAATAGACCAAGGCAACAAGTCGACGCTCTCTAGAGCACGTTGGATTACAATAGTGGTATACGGTCGAGCGTTACCCTGTTGGAAAAAACACCCTCGGATGCTGTTCATAAATTGCAACACAACAAGTCGAATCACCAGATTCGCGTACAGATTTGCAGTCAGCGTGCGTGGGATAACCACGAGAGTGTTCCTGCTGTCATACGAAATCGCACCCCAGACCATAACTCTAGGTGTAAGTCCAGTGTGTCTAGCACTCAGACAGGTTGTTTGAGACCCTTAGCTGGCCTCCTAATAACCAACAAACGGCCATCACTAACACGGAGGCAGAATACACAACAGACCACCACAATTCCTTCCAATGTGTCCCCGCTTGACATCATTGAAGTCGCAAATGGCTGTGAAATGCAGACAGGGCGTCTGCACCGGAGCTGTCTTTGATGTAGCCGATTTATAACAGTTTGTCTGCTCAAATTGCTGCTGCTGCAGATGCAGTACGATGCACCACAGCCATATGCCGAACACGATGGTCTTACCCCTTGGTAGTGTCACTTGGCCCTCTGGATCATGGTCTTCTTGCGACCATTTCTGGTGACCAACGCTGCCAGCAATCATGTACAGTGTTAAATTCGTGCCTAGTATTTCTGCAGTATCGCAGAATGAATATTCAGTTTTTCGTAGTCCTATTGCACGACCTTTTTCAAACTCAGTGAGGTGCTGATGATGGCGTCTTTGGTGTAGTGAAGGGAACTCACCACGTCCAATCTCAAAGGTAGCTCACGCTCATCATCACCTTTACTAGCGCCACTCTTATGTTACAGGCGCGAAATATGAAGATGTATCATCTTTGCCGGCCGGCGTAACCGAGCGGTTCTAGACGCTTCAGTCTGGAACCGCGCGACCGCTACGGTCGCAGGTTCGAATCCTACCTCGGGCATGGATGTGTGTGATGTCCTTAGGTTAGTTAGGTTTAAGTAGTTCTAGGTGACTGATGACCTCAGATGTTAAGTCCCATAGTGCTCAGACCCATTTGAACCATTTGAGCATCATCTTTCAGATGTAGAAACACGCCTACCAATTTTCGTTTATGTCGCACAACTCCTTCTTGGTGTTATGATTTTTTTTCCGTCAGCGTATACAAAATGGAAAGAAAAAATGGCAGTCATAGGGAATGCGCCAAGGCAGCCTACTGCATTATTAAATATACGGAATCATTTGAAGTAAAATATGCACGAGGGTTATTTTTTCTGTGGTGTCACCGCCAGACACCACACTTGCTAGGTGGTAGCTTAAATCGGCCGCGGTCCATTAGTACATGTCGGACCCGCGTGTCGCCACTGTCAGGATCGCAGACCGAGCGCCACCACAAGGCTCGAGAGACTGACTAGCACTCGCCCCAGTTGTACGGACGACATTGCTAGCGACTACACGTACGAAGCCTTTCTCTCAATTGCCGAGAGACAGTTAGAATAGCCTTCAGCTAAGTCCATGGCTACGACCTAGCAAGGCGCAGTTAACCATATCTGGAGAGAGTCTCACTTGTATTATCAAGAGCAATGTACAACAAGAAATTAAAGTTAAGTATACGAGAAGCTCCGTTCTTTTCTTTATAGCTTTCATCACGTATCCTGTTTCAGACTGAACGCAAGACGGCGAGAGTTGACGCGTGCCCTTTCGGCTACCTCCCTTGTGTCTAGACTGTCTTGTCTAGACACAGCATTTTCCATCTTCGATCGGTCGCAAAATAGAAATGGTGTAGCATTTAGCTGCACCTTCCAGCTACTTCCCTACATAGCCACCGCTCCCACTTAGACATTTGTATTATGTTTCAAATGGCTCCGAGCACTATCGGACTTAACATCTGAGGTCATCAGTCCCCTAGACTTAGAACTACTTAAACCTAACTAACCTAAGGACATCACACACATCCATGCCCCGAGGCAGGATTCGAACCTGCGACCGTAGCACATTTGTCTTAGCGTGATACGAACTTTCCAGTATCCTTGCCATTGAAGGCAGCCGCCTGTGATTTCCGCCTATTCGCTACGCTAGCCTGCAGTTCTTCGTCTGTGTCAAAATGCTGCCCTTACAGCCAGCGGTTCATGTGAGCCAAGAGACGAGAATCAGAGGGAGCCAAATTCTGGCCGTATGATGCGTTATCAAACACTTCCTATCGAAAGCGCCTCAGCAGCGTGTTCGTTGCACCTGAAATTTGCGACTGAGAATTGTCGTGAAGAGGGAAACGCATGGGCTGCAAGAAATCAGCCGAAACCCCTCGGCAGCACTTCGCCTTTGGCAGGAGACACCATTTTCTAGGCATCTTTACACGCTCACTGCGCGCTCAGAAATGAAAAGTGTTACTTGATGCAATAGACGGGCATACTGGAGACGTTGGGCAACACAATGCGCAAAACGTCGTCGTGATTTTAGTTTCTCGACCGTTCGGTGGTTGAAAAAAAAAAAATTCGTATACTGGAAAACAAACCTGGCGCACAAATTGTAGGACTTGATACAGTCGAAATGCGAGACGTTTTCAGTAGGAACTTATGGTCTTGGAAATAATCCGAAGCCAGATAAAGCTCTGGAATGTCGGGAACAACAAGCACAATAAGTTCATATACGCGATAAATTTAGTAAAGATAATGTAATATTTTCGTGTACGTGAGGATGGGTGTAGCTGGACTTAGCATCTGAACACTTTTCTTTGCATGTACATGACGTACTATAATGTTATACACTCCTGGAAATTGAAATAAGAACGCCGTGAATTCATTGTCCCAGGAAGGGGAAACTTTATTGACACATTCCTGGGGTCAGATACATCACATGATCACACTGACAGAACCACAGGCACATAGACACAGACAACAGAGCATGCACAATGTCGGCACTAGTACAGTGTATATCCACCTTTCGCAGCAACGCAGGCTGCTATTCTCCCATGGAGACGATCGTAGAGATGCTGGATGTAGTCCTGTGGAACGGCTTGCCATGCCATTTCCACCTGGCGCCTCAGTTGGACCAGTGTTCGTGCTGGACGTGCAGACCGCGTGAGACGACGCTTCATCCAGTCCCAAACATGCTCAATGGGGGACAGATCCGGAGATCTTGCTGGCCAGGGTAGTTGACTTACACCTTCTAGAGCACGTTGGGTGGCACGGGATACATGCGGACGTGCATTGTCCTGTTGGAACAGCAAGTTCCCTTGCCGATCTAGGAATGGTAGAACGATGGGTTCGATGACGGTTTGGATGTACCGTGCACTATTCAGTGTCCCCTCGACGATCACCAGTGGTGTACGGCCAGTGTAGGAGATCGCTCCCCACACCATGATGCCAGGTGTTAGCCCTGTGTGCCTCGGTCGTATGCAGTCCTGATTGTGGCGCTCACCTGCACGGCGCCAAACACGCATACGACCATCATTGGCACCAAGGCAGAAGCGACTCTCATCGCTGAAGACGACACGTCTCCATTCGTCCCTCCATTCACGCCTGTCGCGACACCACTGGAGGCGGGCTGCACGATGTTGGGGCGTGAGCGGAAGACGGCCTAACGGTGTGCGGGACCGTAGCCCAGCTTCATGGAGACGGTTGCGAATGGTCCTCGCCGATACCCCAGGAGCAACAGTGTCCCTAATTTGCTGGGAAGTGGCGGTGCGGTCCCCTACGGCACTGCGTAGGATCCTCCGGTCTTGGCGTGCATCCGTGCGTCGCTGCGGTCCGGTCCCAGGTCGACGGGCACGTGCACCTTCCGCCGACCACTGCCGACAACATCGATGTACTGTGGAGACCTCACGCACCACGTGTTGAGCAATTCGGCGGTACGTCCACCCGGCCTCCCGCATGCCCACTATACGCCCTCGCTCAAAGTCCGTCAACTGCACATACGGTTCACGTCCACGCTGTCGCGGCATGCTACCAGTGTTAAAGACTGCGATGGAGCTCCGTATGCCACGGCAAACTGGCTGACACTGACGGCGGCGGTGCACAAATGCTGCGCAGCTAGCGCCATTCGACGGCCAACACCGCGGTTCCTGGTGTGTCCGCTGTGCGGTGCGTGTGATCATTGCTTGTACAGCCCTCTCGCAGTGTCCGGAGCAAGTATGGTGGGTCTGACACACCGGTGTCAATGTGTTCTTTTTTCCATTTCCAGGAGTGTATATCCCAGGCGTTGGATCGGAAAGGGAGGTACAATTGAATGACCATCTCGCTCCTCTGATCTGATACCATTTGATTTTTGGAAGAAAACATTCCCTGTGCAGAGACTGTGATTGCCTTCTTGCAAGGTATTATTATTTTTATTTTTGACTCAGTCACTTTTTATGACACAATCATAACCGGTTTCGGCCTTCAAAACGCATGAAGACTTGATCATCAAATGCTGCCCATAGCATTAGAAGATGGTCTTTGATGGCCTAAAATGGTTATCACGGTATCACAAAAAAGTTTGTTATCAAAAACCTCGAGTACGTGACAAAAATTTTCGGCAAAGAAACACGTCTCACCAGGATACTTGTAGCATCTGATGGGGTTCGTAAATGAATGGTGTACTTGACAGAGGGCGCCAGAATTATCTGCGAAGGCGTTATGCCAGTATTGAATGTGGCAGTTGCCATTCTGAACACCTTCGTACATTACCTTCGGTGAACTTGTTCCTGACACTCCAGAGTACGCAGGATGTTAAAAAGAAGTGTTCCATATTTTGGGAGGTGGTGGCGAGGACCGAAAGAAGACAAAAATGTCCAGTAGACAAGGTGTCTAAACTGCATACCTTAAGAGCTATTAGCACTTCTTCATCGTCACTATTGCGAATCACCTCTTATACTGAACGAGTGGTCATAGCTCTTAAGGCATGAATTTTGCAGCCCATGTTTACTGGACATTTTGTCTCGTTTTAGTCCATACTACGCCTCTCGAAGTACGAAACACTTTTTTAAAAAACTCTTAATATAATCCCATACATTTTGACTACCCCAAATAACTTTTTGTCGAGAAGTAAAAAAAAAAAAAAAAAAAAAAAGAAGACGTATCCAGAAAATATTCTTTAGCTGCCAGAATGGCTCTTTCTTCTACTTTTGTTTGTAACGAAGAGGCGAAGAGCGGTACGACTTTTTTTTTAAAATAACATCCTGCGTTTTTTATTCGGTAGCCCACTTAGCCTCCTCACATATTCACATAAACCAATATTCAGATTAATAAGAAGCAGAAACTGGGATCTTTAATACCATTTTGTAGTGCTTCAGTCTACTGTGGGTACAAAAGGGGGTACATTCAAAGGCGCTCATACTGTTGACCATGGACTGTCACACACTGCCCCACACGTTGGATGAAAGAATTCATTGCTGTTTGGAACATTGGTGCTGAGGTGAATTACAAACAAGGACCATTATTTTTCTGTACGGAGTTGTTGCAGTGTCGTGGAAAACAGCGTCTTTTAAGCATCCTCAAAGGAGGAATTCCACGTGTCAGGGGATCGAGCATGCCAGTTCACTATCCCTCCACTCTCTATCAATCTGGCAACATATCTTCCGTTCAGACCATGACGTGTATGCAAAGCATTTTTTCTGGGAATCCATCGACTTGCTACCACATAATCATTCTGAATCTTAGTAGAACTTCACCCAGAAGACGAGTATGAATTTATGCGCGAAAGATACCATGTGCCCTTGCATTTAGGTTAAAATTGATGAAATAAGGGCCAATAATTGTAGTACCAAGCATACCACACCAGACACAAACTCTCCACTGCGGATGATGTTCCAGCCGCAAGACATCATGGGTTTTGGCTGGAACCAATAAGGCATATTCTTTTTCTTTGCCTGCCCTTTATTCGAGAAGGAACATTCATCGGAGAAGTAGTTCTGGTTGAAGGGAACTTGCTGCTGTGCCCACTGACAAAGCTGTACACGATACTGGAAATCATTCCCAATAAATTCTTGATGTATGTGTACATTATAAGGATGGAAATCATGACGTGTTACAGTGCGAAGTACACTGATTTTAGGAATGCGAATCGCCTGTTCAAGCTTTCGTATGCTGACGTGTGCATTCATTGCAACAGAACCGAAGATAATAATTTTGTGGGCTTCGTTTGTGCGAGTTGTGCTATGATTATATTGTCTTGGGTTGAAACTACCCGTTATCTAAAATACCACAACAACACAAGGAAACAACCGTCGAGAATGTGGTTCCTTTAGAGTTTCTCTGCCTCAGTAGCATTAGGCTTACATTCATCCACAACAAAAGGAAAATGATGATAAGGCAGTTTTTAATCAGGGGCTACCTTGACTGCAAATACTTGTAACATATTGTTCAAAAGTACCAGAGCACTGTACTGCCTGTACCTGTAGCATAAATAAGAACACGATGGCAATTTCTGTTTTGATGTCTCACATTCATCGTGTGCAATGATTTTAGAAATACGAATCCCCTGTTCAAGCTGTCGTATGCTTAGTTGTGGATTCATTGCGACACGACCGATGACAGTAACTCTGGCAGCTTCGTCTTATGATTGTGTTGCCTTGGGTTGAAACTTCTCGTTTCCTGAAGCATCACAACAAGACTAGGAGACAACCGCCGGAAATGTGGGTTCTTGTAGAATTTCTCTGCCTCAGTAGCATTAGGCTTACATTCAACATGTATATGCTTTTCGTTGATGTACATTGTACTTAGGCAGATTTTCAACTGAAAACAGTTGACGGAATGACCAGTGAACGTTTTGCTTATGTTTTTATTTGTCTATTGTCAACCCCAGCAATTCGGCCTGTGGCAATATCCTGGACACCTGCAATAAATGATTGCGTAAGAGTCAGTAACGTCTCTGGTTTGTAGTAACGTGAAGTTTACGCGAGTGGTACACTTTGATGAGTTTTTGAACATATTTTTAGGAGAGGAGGTGAATTACCGGATAAAAAGTGTAGAGTATTGCTTAAAAAAAGTGCTGCTACGCATATCTTCTCAGCGAACAAAACTACAACAAAGGCGATCATGCCAGTTGTGGGGGGACGTTCATGAAACATGGCTGAAAATGTGAATTTTCAGTTTATTTTGTATTTGTGAAAATTCATGGTGAAACCTTCTTTATTCCTAAAGTTTCAATGATGAAATCGCTTGAAAAATAATTTAATATATGACGCGACCTTCCTGCCACATCCACTTCTTGCAGCAACACTTCAATACTAGCTCTGTGAACAACGATTCCGGGACCCATCTAGAAGGCTGTGATATATACTCTTTGGTGTTAATAGATCATCTGTGACTCTTGTCTGTGATATGAAGGGCAAGAAGTTGGAAGGAGAAAAGGGCATTGGTGCACGCAACAGACTCTCAAAGAAGATGATAGACGCTCTTCAATTGTATTATGGAAAGGCTATCAGACAGAACCTATCTAGTGTAAATGACAAGGAAAGTGCAGTGTGGGCTATATATTTCCACATGATGTCACCAGATAAACATCCCGTTCATCATCTGTGCCACATTAGCTGGTGTAAATATCTACAGGCTCAGAGCAATAACAGCCCTTCATTCACAAGGAGAGGCTTCCAAATTGTATCCTGGACGTTATCAAGCCCACTTACAGGTTTCTGGCAGATCCTGAACTTCTAAAAATGTATGTTCATGCCAAAACCTAGAACCAAATGAGCTTCTAAATTCTCTGATATAGAAACGGTGTCTTAAAAAGAAATTTTCTGCTACAGTTGTCAGAATTGCAGCTTATGATGCAGTTATTGTATTTAATGATGGAAAGTTAGGGAGGATGAAGATATTAGGGAGAACAGGTTTAAAGATAGGAAATTTCACTCAAAACATCTTGAGAAAAATAGATGTACAGTGCTTTAAAGTCAGTAAGGGAAAGAAGGTAGAACACAAGAAACCAGAAGAGAAGCCTTGAAAGAAAAGAGAACCCGAGTACAAATCTGGGGCCTCCTGAAGGGATGGCATTAAAACACGTTACGTTCAACTTTAAATTTCATTTTCTGAATTTTTTTTAAGTTTATGTACCTTTTTCTCAGTATCTATGAAGACTACAACTATGAAATTTGTACACTTATTTCTGCAAACAAAATAAATGTTTTCTAAGAGTAAATTTTGAAATTCTGAGTGTAAGCTGATATGTGGGGAAAAAGTGCTTGGACTTTCACATGACTTTTATAGTATACTTACAGAATTATAATTAAAAATTATTAAAATTTTCCTATTCGATTATTCACAAAAACCTCATGGGAGAAGCTTACCATTTGCAAAGAGATTGAACAGAGAAAATTTGTAGCAATCGCTTGAATAGTTTATGAAAAAAGATACATATATTAGTTTTGGAAATAAAATGTTAATTCCATAAAAAGTTAAATATATGTAATGAAAGGAACTTAAAAGTGAATATGGTAGTTTAATGTAAAGCATGGTACAAAATTTATTGCCTTATCTTCAAACTTGTGGATTTGGTGCATCTTTTAAATAGTATGTGTTTTTCATGAACGTCCCTCTTTAAGGTCCCATTGGTTGCTGAATATTTGCCTGATATATTTTTAAAAATGTTGTTTGTGGATTAATAGTTATTTGGGTTGGACAAGGTAAATGGGACATACTGTATATATTACATGCTTAATGTACTTAATCTTGTACAAACTCAGATATTGACGCAGGTATGGAGTTTTGAATGGATATACTGTTTTTAGCGGCATTTGGAAGCTCTTGCAAAGACTAGTATAGTGATACAATGATCGCTGCACACTGATGAGCCAAAACAATATGAGCACCTGATTAATAGTGTGTTGGCTCACCTTTGAAATCCAGTTCGGCAGAGGTTGTGCGTGACGTAGATTTGACATGTCACTCTAAGGTTTGCTGAGGTATGTGTCACCAGATGTTCAGCACAGGTCCAGCAGTTAACGTAAATCACGCGCTGGTGGTTTCTGCACACGCAGCTGGCGTCCTACAGCGTCCCAGATGTTTTCCATCAGGTCCAGATCACGCGAATTCAGTGATCCTCAGACTATGTAGCACGATTCTGACCTTGTGACACGGACAATTATCCAGCTGTAAGATCACCATCGGGGAAGATATCAAGCAGGAAGAGATGCACATGGTGCAAAATAATACAGGGTGTCCCAAAAAGAAGGACCCGATTTTAACTTCTAATAATATTGAGACAAATGTCACTAGGTAACTGAAACAGCGCTAGATGTAAGCGGCATGGTCTAGATTTTCAGAAAAACTCCGCTAGATGTCGCTACGAGCGCTGATCTGGAGTGTGCAGCCAGTGTTGCCAATTTAGCGACTTTGTCGCTAGAAATGGCGACTTTTGCCTTCGTCTTAGCGCCAAAAAATTTTTTTTAGCGGGAAAAATTATTTGGCGACTTATCTGGCGACTTTTGGAGTACTGACGACTTTTGAAGTACAAATCAAAACTATTTTAGGCCAGTATTTTCATTAACAAAACTAAGATTTTAACTATAGAATGGGTACTACACTGACTTTGTTCTAGATTTACTAAGTTAAATTAAGTTCTTAGCAGATCATGTAGTATTGTTCAGCATTTAGTAAACCTGAATGTGGGAATTGTCTACAGAGTAAGTAAACCTTGACTATAGAACAATTCATTACTCATTACCCACTAGCCTGTTATCGTCGACAGCATATCGATCTATAATTCTTCAACTTTTCAACTCCCTTTATTTTTCGAATTGACAAAAAACATACGTAATATTAAGTATAATAAAATACATTTCTGTTCAGCAACCTCTAATTTTTCGAAATGTTAACTCGCAGTCAAATTATTACCACATGGACAGTGGTAACGCAAGAACAATTCAGTGGGAGTACCTCAGACATTATTACGTTTTAAACAATGAACAATAGGACTGATATAAAGTTACCGAGTGAGTAGATTGTTTCATGACCTCTAGTTTGCCTGAGTTTTAATGTATTTTCAGTGATTATAAACTGGTGAAACTTATGTTGTGGTGGCTTACATAATGGATTTACCGCAGAAGAAGAAGCAGTACGCTCAAAAATATCGGGATGCGTGGGAAGCAGAACCTGAATTCAATGGGTGACTGAAACCAATCTTTGGAGACTTATCCAAGGCAAGATGTCAACTATGTGCAACGGCGTTTTATGCTAAATTGTATGATATTAGAAAGCATTCGAAAACTACTAAGCATAAACAAAAAATTGATTTAAAGAAAACACAAACCACCTTACCTGTGAAAATTGTTCCGAAAACTACAGTTAGAATAGCAAGCAGAGCGGAAGGCGCCCATTCTCTATTTATTGCTGAACATTGTCCTATTTTAGCTGTAGATCATTAAGGAATATTGTGCAAGAAGGTGTTTTCCGGTGATGAGGGCGCTAAAAACATGCAATTACATCGTACAAAGTGCACTAACATTATAACTGAAGTTTTGGCTCCATATATTACACAATCATTGGTTGAAAATATAAGTAACCAAAAATACAGTGTACTAATAGATGAATCCACAGATGTAACAATATCTAAAATGCTAGGTATCGTTATACGGTACCATAGTGTAAACAACCAAACCATTAGATCAGCATTTCTCAAACTCGCTGTAGTAGAAACTGCAGATACAAGAAATCTGGCTGCTGTTCTTGTAAATTCTTTGAAAGATCTCAAACGTCCATTCGCTAATATGGTAAGAATTGGCACAGATAATGCTTCTGCAATGGTTGGAATAAACAATGGGCTTTTCGAACAACTCAAGAGAGAATATGGTTTGAAGCATTTGGTATTGATCCGTTGCATTTCTCACTCTCTTCAGCTTGCAGTTTCGCACGCCTCAGTGAATACCATATCTAGGAACATAGAGTTTATTGTACGGGAAACCTACAATTCGTTCTCCATTTCACCCAAAAGACAAGAGGAATATAAAAAGGTTAATGAGACAATAAATTGTGGGAAACAGCCACTAAAAATTTTGAAGGTCTGTGCAACACGTTGGCTTTCAATTGAACCAGCAATACGATGAATTCTGGAGCAGTGGGAAGAACTACATTTTTCACTTGCCATGGTTCAAGACAATTGTTACACTGCCGATCTTTTGTACAAGATGTATTGTGAGGACTCAAATCATCTTTACATATTTTACCTTAAACATGCTTTAAAAGACGTACAAATAGCAATAAAAGCTTTTGAAGGAGAAGACAATGACCCCACTAAATTACTAGATACACTTGTATTTCTCATGCAGTCACTCGGACAAAACATAGTTTTTCCAACTGTTGATTTGTTGACAACACCAGTTCCAAGCGAATGCATGTACGCAAATCCGAACCTTGGCTTTATGTTTGAACAGAAGTTGTCTGAGTCAAGTTTGTCTGAAGAAAATAAAGTTTATTTGAAGAAGAGATGCATTCAGTTTAGTCTGAAGCTCGTAAAAGAAATTCAACAAAGACTGCCAAGTAACATTACGACCTTGAAAAAAATGTCAATTCTGAATGTTGAAGAAACACTAAAAGTGAATAAAAATAATGCTGTAGCGGATGTAGCCAAAGAATTGGGTTTTAGTGACGATTTCATAGACGGTATGCTGCAAGAATGGCATAATATCAACTTCATTAGGTGGAATAACACCACTAACACTGTTTGATTTTGGAGTGAGGTTGTGCAGTATAAAAATGCCGCAGCGGAGAATCCTTTTTCTTTGATTTCACAGCTAGCAATGACTGTTCTATGCCTATCGCATTCAAATGCAGAAGTGGAAAGAATATTCAGTTCTATGAACATTATAAAAACTAAACGTAACAGATTATCGTTAAAGACAATGAATGCCTTGATCATATTGACAGACCTGCTGAAGAAACAAAATAAAGATTGTGCATCTTTTGACATACCGTCAGACGTATTGGAGCTTATTGGAACGAACAAAAGTTTCTCTTTTGCGACAAAACCAGTCGAACTGCAACATCATCTTCTGAGCGACGTTCAACCCTCTACATCAATTACAGTTCTGTCAGAGCATGAAACAGAAGAGTTATTCGATCTTCTGAGTGACGACGATGAATAGCTCACATACCGGTATATATATATGTATATATATATATATATATATATATATATATATTTTGTAACCTAATTTGAGTTCTTGCTTTCTTTTGTTACAAATATAGTTGTATATTTCTAGTATATTTGACACTGTGATTGAAACAACAATTTATGTGTTGCGTCAATTATGATAACATGTTTAATTAAACGTTAGCGTATTTTATATGTATGTTGTTGCAAGTGATACATCATTTAATTAAGACAATATAGCAATTACGTATGAGACAATTTTTATTAATATTTTATCCCCCCCCCCCAAAAGACTTATTGCACCATTCACAGCACTAAATTTTCAGTACACCCCTAGTAAAATCAGTTTTAGCGACTTTCTAGCGACTTTTGATATTGAATCTAGCGACTCGGGTTTTTTAGAGTTGGCAACACTGCGTGCAGCCAGTCTTGCGCGATATGGCGTCCGCGCAACAGAAGGCCTATTGTATTATTGAATTTAGTCGTACTCAGTCAGTGATGGCAGTTCAATGGGCGTTTCATATTCGATTTCGTGCTAAACCACCATCACCAAAGAACATTCGACGGCGGTATAAACAGTTTGAAGAAACAGGCGCCTTGTAAAGGCAAAAGTCCTGGCAGGCCACGTGTTCCTGAACAGTGGAACAAATCCGACGAGCATTTGAGCGGAGCCCCCCGCAAATCTACGCGTTGTGCTAGCCGAGAACTTGCGTTACCCCACATGACACTGGGGCGTGTGTTACGGCGTCGTTTAGCCCTCAAACCATACCGATTACAACTGGTATAAACTCTTCGAGATACTGGCAAAGTGAAGCGAGTGGGCTTTAGCAATACTATTCTGGTGGACGTGGAAGATGACACTTATGTCACGGTTAATATTTCAGCGATGAGGCAACTTTCCTTATTAGCGGTAAGGTTCACCGTCATAATGCGCATATATGGGGGCTCGAAAATCCTCATGAAACAACTGAACACGTACGTGATTCACCAAAAGTGAATGTTTTTTGTGCTGTTTCGCAAAGCAAGGTTTATGGACCCTACTTTTTTTGAGGAAGAAACCGTAAAAGGACAATCATATCTTGCAATGCTACGGAACTGGTTATTCCCACAACTTTAATCTGACAATTTTATCAATCAGCAAGATGGAGTACCACCGCACTGGCATAACAATGTGCCCAGTTTCCTCAATGCCAGCGCGCCTCAAAGTTGGATAAGGCGTACAGGATCGCAAGACCAGGCTTTACACTCTTGGCCTCCTAGGTCCCCTGACTTAACACCATGTTATTTCTTCCTGTGGGGATATGTTAAAAATGTGTTTACGTTCTTCCCTTACCTTGTGACATTGATGAACTAAAAACCAGAATACCAGCTTCTGTTGCTTCAGTGACAGAAGACACCTTACGCTTAGTTCGGGATGAATTCGGCTATCAGCTAGATGTCGTCCGTACAGCCAATGGAGGACATAGTGAACATTTGTGATGGATTTTTATAAACTTCTGTCTATTCTGAGTAATTTAGTATGCAATTTGTTGGTGTTAAGCATTTCTTCCTAATAAATAATTCTATTTAAAATCGGGTCATTCTTTTTGTAATAGTCAGCTGTCATGGCACCTTCGATTATTACCACATGTCCCAGGAAAGATAAGGTTAATACCCCAAAAGCGCAATACTGCCCCAATAGGCTGCGTCCGTGGTGCAGTCCATGTTTCAAACAGCCGCTCGCCTGGATGACGACGCATCCAGATGGGACCATCGAGCTGGTGTACCAAGAAACGCGATTCATCTGGCCAGCCCAAGCGTTTCTATTGATTCACGGCCCAATTTTGATGGTGTCGTCGGACATACATGGGAAGGCGTAGAGGTTTTCTGCTACGAAGCATCTTATACTACAATGTGCGCTTCTACGGTCTGCTCCGAAACAGTTGTGCCTGCACCTGGATATACACTATTGTCAATCAGCCACAGATGCCGCCTATCCTCGTTTGCCTGCTCGACCAACACCTTATCATCAACTCGTGATTTTATCGTACTTCAACCACTGAGCATAGATTCTCAAGATAGCGCACGCGAACAGCTGACTAGCTTCGCCATTTCCGAGTTGTTCGTTCCCCGGCGCCGAACGACCTGTTCATCGTCGAAGTCTCTTCATGGGTTTAGCCCACTTGCAGCTCATATATCTTGTGAGGCGCCTAATTTTTGTACCCAAAATTATTTTTGTCCATTTAAATACCATTATTTCCAGAATGAACAGTTCATAAAACAGCATTGTGGTTCATTAATAACCGAGGTACAGATATCTACTTCTTTTTTAAACAGAACGGAGCTATTTTTTCCGCCAGAATACCAGACCTCTATGAGACAAATTCAGCGATACGACTGTTTCTGCGATCTGCGAAGACCTAACCGAGTAAAAATACATTGACCATTCTCATATAAATTTTGCACTGTTGTTGCGGTTGTTGAACGCTCTGCAATCCAAAAGTTTAACCACTCTCCAATGAATCTTGCTTAAAGGGGAAATATGACATGGTTCAAAAATGGCTCTGAGCACTATGGGACTCAACTGCTGTGGTCATCAGTCCCCTAGAACTTAGAACTACTTAAACCTAACTAACCTAAGGACATCACACACATCCATGCCCGAGGCAGGATTCGAACCTGCGACCGTAGCAGTCGCACGGTTCCGGACTGCGCGCCTAGAACCGCGAGACCACCGCGGCCGGCAATATGACATGGTCTACGATAACAGAAGTAAAAATATTCTAGCAAACATGGTTCCGCAAACCAGCCGTTTTGAGGAAGATTCGAATGTGTAGTTACCAGCTTCACCTGACTTCAGTACCAAGTACACTGACGGAAAAAAATCGCGATACCAAAAAATAATTACTGTAGAGTAATGAAATATCGGAAATATATTTGTATAGGTAACACATTCAAGTGATTAACATCGCAAGTTAATGTATGGGGGAGATAAGCCACTGCAAATGCGAAATGCTGGTACATTCGTAACAGGTGTAACCACTAGAATGTTGAATGCAAGCATGCAAACATGGACACATTGTGTTGTGCCGATGACGGATGTCAGTTTGTGGAATTGAGTTGCATGCCTCACGCACTTGCTCTGTCAATAGAGGGACATTTAAAGCAGGTTGTGGATGACGCTGGAGTTGTCGTCCGATGATGTCCCTTATGTGCTCGATTGGAGGCATATCTAGTGACACTCTTTTGACCATGTTTGATTGCAACAACGATATTCTGTTCATCAATGGCAGCACAACAGGTCGAATTACTAGATTAACGTACAAACTTGCAGTCAGGGTGCGTGGGATAACCACGAGAGTGGTCCTACTGTTATACGAAATCGCACCCCAGACGATAACTCTAGGTGTTGGTCAAATGCGTCTAGTACGCAGACAAGTTGGTTGCAGGACTTCAACTGGCCTGCTTCTAACCAACACACGGCCATCACTTACGCCTAGACAGAAACAGCTTTCATCAGAAAACATAACAGACATTCACGCTACCCTCCAATGAATTCTTGCTTGACACCATTGAAGTCTCAAATGACTGTGGTTTGGGTTCAGTGGAACGTGCGGGCTTTCAAATAAGATGAAATGATGATGTGTGGCGGCCATCAACTACGTACCCTCTGACTCAGAGTTGAGATATTAAAAGTTTTGGCTGGTTTCGTTGTCTAGGGGCTGGGATACGTAGTTGCCGCACTTCAAGCCAAATACTGCTGAGTCTACATATACAATATGAATATACACATGAATCGAACGGTCGAAGGTTCGTGTCACTCGGCAATCGCGAATGTAACGTCGAAATTCTGCAATTAAATAAAATCTGTGTGTACTACCTTAACTACTTTAAATGATCAGTACGATAGTGGAAGTACTTTTGAG
This sequence comes from Schistocerca nitens, assembly GCF_023898315.1. NCBI lineage: Eukaryota > Metazoa > Arthropoda > Insecta > Orthoptera > Acrididae > Schistocerca > Schistocerca nitens. The sequence goes on from NC_064617.1 coordinate 333,626,846, forward strand.
AATGCGGTATATTTCTGCAAACACTTATAGGTGTCGATGGTCCAGCAATTAAATAAATCAAATGGTTCAAATGGCTCTGAGCACTATGGGACTTAACATCTGAGGTCATCAGTCCCCTAGACTTAGAACTACTTAAACCTAACTAACCTAAGGACATTACACACATACATGCCCGAGACAGGAGTCGAACCTGCGACCGTAGCGGTCGCGCGGTTCCAGGCTGAAGCGCCTAGAACCGCTCGGTCACAGCAATTAAATAAAACATAAGTTGAATAACACGGAAACAATCGATTCCTACTTCACGTAATCAGTTATGAGCAACAACATAGCTCGCGAGAGATTCACTTCCAAGTGCATACTACGTCTTCACTGTAGAAACCACCAAAATCTCACAAGTGCACAAGTCGGCACTCCAAAGTGCTTCTATCACACACGACCACACGCAAACTGCTTCACACTCTCCATGTCTCTCTCACGACTGGGCGTCCATTACGCCGTACTAACCTGCACTCTCCCGTGTCCTGTGCCATGCCATCCAGATGGCTGGTTCAGATGGCTTAACTATGGGACTTAACTTCTGAGGTCATCAGTCCCCTAGAACTTAGAACTACTTAAACCTAACTAACCTAAGGACATCACACACATCCATGCCCGAGGCAGGATTCGAACCTGCGACCGTAGCGCTCACGCGGTTCCAGACTGTAGCGCCTAGAACCGCTTGGCCACTCCGGCCATGCCATCCAGAACTCTTCTGTCCTCTCTTGTACTGTTCTCCCACTTCCATCCCGTCTCCCCATTCACAAGCGCTGTGATTGGCTAGAGCACTCGCGCCCTGTCTCCAAGCCAACGGACAATCACATATTAAAACACTTTCGAAATACTGGATTTACATTTAAATAACTTGAAATTAAATAACTATTCCTATCGCTGGACCATAAACGCGCTCTAACACACATTATTAAATAGATAATGAAATCAAATAACCATATATCAAAGGAACAGAAACAAAAGTAGGTCAGTAACCTAATGCCTCTGTGCTTTCTAAACCACAGTAAATATTTAACCAATTTCTTCATGAATAGTATATATCGGTTATAAACAAAGACATAGATGAACAAATATATTTATAAGCATGCTGCTACCGTTTTTTAGTGTAACTGTGGAGTACTTGCGGCCTGATGCGATCAATAGTAATCGATCACTTTGACCTCAAATAACTCGTGTACTATTCAAGCTACATGCCTGTAATTTATACCAATTTAGATTTACACTAATAGCTGTCTAAAGACACGTCGATCGACAAAATCGGATGAACCGATTAGATTTTGTAAATTCGTTGCTGTGTGTTACTTGTATGATTTATCACCACATACTGAACTTTAAACTAATAAAGATATTGAAAATCTCATTACACCATCGGAATCATCGTGCAAATAATGGTAATGTATATGTTTCTTTTTGAGGTATCATGATTCGTCTGAATACTATTAATTTCTATACGAACAGTGAAATGTCTGCGATGATGGTTTCACAAAGTCCGCCATCTTTGACACTCTCGGCATACAAGTCTTTATCATCGACACAGTGTCACCATGGAATTCCCAGCCACACGGTTCCTGGACCCCGGCTAACGTTCGCACCACGTGTTTGCTGCCAGGCTTCGGCTTGCCGAGCGGCCCGTGCGGCCCCGCCAACTCCGAACTTAGAATATTTCCAGGGCGCCACAACTCGCCCGTTACCTCACAAACGCAAGCTACAGGGTCTCGAACTCGAAGCTGTCCTTGATGTAAACGATTTATAACAGTTTGATGTGTCCCTGTGGTGCGAAATTCTTCTTAAACTGCTTACAGCAGTTGCAGTACCATGCCCCAGAGCCAGATCCCGAACACTATGGTCTTCCATCGTGATAGTGTCACGTGACCGTCCGGAGCCTGGTCTTCTTGTGACCGTACATGGACTGCAGACCTATATCATTGACGTCGGTTTGCAGTAGGGTTTTGGAGCATATACTGCATTCAAACATTATGAATCACCTCGAAGGGAACGTTCTATTGATACGTAATCAGCATGGCTTCAGAAAACATCGTTCTTGTGCAACGCAGCTAGCTCTTTATTCGCACGAAGTAATGACCGCTATGGACAGGGTATCTCAAGTTGATTCCGTATTTCTAGATTTCCGGAAAGCTTTTGACACCGTTCCTCACAAGCGACTTCTAATCAAGCTGCGGGCCTATGGAGTATCGTCTCAGTTGTGCGACTGGATTCGTGATTTTCTGTAAGGAAGGTCGCAGTTCGTAGTAATATAGGGCAAATCATCGAGTAAAACTGAAGTGATATCAGGTGTTCCCCAGGGAAGCGTCCTGGGACCTCTGCTGTTCCTGATCTATATAAATGACCTGGGTGACAATCTGAGCAGTTCTCTTAGGTTGTTCGCAGATGATGCTGTAATTTACCGTCTAGTAAGGTAATCCGAAGACCAGTATCAGTTGCAAAGCGATTTAGAAAAGATTGCTGTATGGTGTGGCAGGTGGCAGTTGACGCTAAATAACGAAAAGTGTGAGGTGATCCACATGAGTTCCAAAAGAAATCCGTTGGAATTCGATTACTCTATAAATAGTACAATTCTCAAGGCTGTCAATTCGACTAAGTACCTGGGTGTAAAAATGACGAACAACTTCAGTTGGAAAGACCACATAGATAATATTGTGGGGAAGGCGAGCCAAAGGTTGCGTTTCATTGGCAGGACACTTAGAAGATGCAACAAGTCCACTAAAGAGACAGCTGACACTACACTCGTTCGTCCTCTGTTAGAATAATGCTGCGCGGTGTGGGATCCTTACCAGGTGGGATTGACGGAGGACATCGAAAGGGTGCAAAAAAGGGCAGCTCGTTTTGTATTATCACGTAATAGGGGAGAGAGTGTGGCAGATATGATACGCGAATTGGGATGGAAGTCATTACAGGAAAGACGTTTTTCGTCGCGGCGAGATCTATTTACGAAATTTCAGTCACCAACTTTCTCTTCCGAATGCGAAAATATTTTGTTGAGCCCAACCTACATAGGTAGGAATGATCTTCAAAATAAAATAAGAGAAATCAGAGCTCGTACAGAAAGGTTTAGGTGTTCGTTTTTGCAGCGCGCTGTTCGGGAGTGGAATGGTAGGAAGATAATATGATTGTGGTTCGATGAACTAAAAATGGTTCAAATGGCTCTGAGCACTATGGGACTCAACTGCTGTGGTCATAAGTCCCCTAGAACTTAGAACTACTTAAACCTAACCAACCTAAGGACAGCACACAACACCCAGCCATCACGAGGCAGAGAAAATCCCTGACCCCGCCGGGAATCGAACCCGGGAACCCGGGCGTGGGAAGCGAGAACGCTACCGCACGACCACGAGATGCGGGCTGTTCGATGAACTCTCTGCCAAGCACTTAAATGTGAATTGCAGAGTAATCATGTAGATGTAGATGTAGATGTACGTTCTCTGTCCACTGCTGCCAGCAATCATGTATAATGGCTGCATTCCTGCCAAGTCTTTCTGCAGCATCGCAGAAGGAACGTCTAGCTTTTGATTACCCTATTGGACCTCGTTCAGACTCTGTGAGATATTAATAATGTCGCCTTAAAGGCATTCTTGACTAGCATCAAGTCACCACATCCAGTCTCAAAGATAACTAACGTTCGCGTCTGTTACAGCGCGTATTTAAAGCAAACCTGATTTTCATCCTCATACTGGCGCCACTGTTATGCGACTGTCGCAATATGTGAATAGATATCATCTTTCAGAAGTAGAAAAAGTGCTGCCAACATTCAGTAATGTCACACAAGTCCTTTTTGGTGTTGTGATTTTTTTCTATCAGTGTATTATCCCGGTTAGTGGTGGTGGTTAGTGTTTAACGTCCCGTCGAAACGAGGTCATTAGAGACGGAGCGCAAGCTCGGTTTAGGGAAGGATTGGGAAGGAAATCGGCCGTGCCCTTTCAAAGGAACCATCCCGGCATTTGCCTGAAACGATTTAGGGAAATCACGGAAAGCCTAAATCAGGATGGCTGGAGACGGGATTGAACCGTCGTCCTCCCGAATGCGAGTCCAGTGTGCTAACCACTGCGCCACCTCGCTCGGTATCCCGGTTAGTACAAATTAATGTATTTGAAATGCAAACCTTTCGGTTAAGCCTCCCATTTATTTCAGATCAAACTACATCAATGGCCTACGATTAGAGAATCTGGTGCATGTGTGATGTGGCATCATCACATTGTGCAACAGATGTAAGACATCTAACGTGCCTAGACGGTCGTAGATGGACACGTCAAGAAGGGCGTTTTCATCGGCCGCTATGATCCCATTACCTTCATCCTGTGCTATTTTCTGTCTGGGATCATCTCACTGATACTCTTGAAGAACTGGGACAGTATTGCCACGATGTACGCGATGATGTGTGTGCGTCTGAATGAATTCGTAACTCATTGCAGAGATGAGTGCAATATTGCTTCCAAACAGACAACAGGTGGGACACTTTCATCTAGTACGCGTCTAGTGTAAATTGTCAATGTATGGTGCTGAAGCAGTCTTGCATTTCTTCTTAAGGCAAGACATAGGTGAACCGTGAATCTCATTAGATGGGACTTTGAAAAGTTAAAAAAAAGGGTTCAAATGACTCTAGTCACTATGGGACAGAACATCTGAGGTCATCAGTCCGCTAGAACTTAGAACTACTTAAACCTAACTAACCTAAGGACATCACATACATCCATGCCCGAGGCAGGATTAGAACCTGCGACCGTTGCAGCAGCGCGGTTCCGGACTGAGGTGCCTAGAACCGTTCGGTCACAAGGCCGGCTAAAAGTTTACATTTCAAGTACATCTGTACCAACAAGGACAATTTCGTACTGAAGTCAATGGCAGCTCGTAACCACAGATCCACACTTATCTAGGAAGTGGCTTGGTTGCAGACCTTTTACTGCTAACAATTGTGATACACTCTTGTTACTCAACAGGGTGTAACTGATAACTGTTTGCAAAGTATCAGAGTGGTACATGGGGAGTCGAGACGAACAAATTGATACAGGACACTTGTGGTGGCTTACAAATATCCTCTCGTTCTCTTACGCAACCGACTTACTAGGTCGTAAACGTCTGAAGTTCATTTCCTTTTTTCGCTAAAATCTTCCGTTAAGATCAAACACACTTTGTTCTTGCAGTTACACGTTGTGCAGTTGGTGTCTGTGTAGATTTTACGTCATAATTTTGTGAATTTAGCGTAAAATTAACAATTCAATAGTTTATTTCTCTGGTCTTCTTACTACGAGACTACTGCGATTGTAAGGTGTAAATTTAGATCAAATTGCAAACGTAATTAGTTTTTGCATAACATTTACAAAAGTCTTTTTTTGTTTCACTACCCGGACGTTGAAGTTTAAATTACTGAAAATAATGAAATAAAATATTGCAACAATCTGACCGATTTATGCCGGTAGCTTAAGATAGTGAGAGAGTATTGAAAATATCGTGCATCTCTCTTGTACTGTAGCGCATGTGGCTTCGGCAGATCAATTTCAGGTGGATTCTTACCTTGATAGATCACATTTATCCTGTATCAAATTGTTTGTCTCGACTTCCCTTCTACCACTCTGATACGTTGAAAACAGTTACCGCATATAGCCGGCACGTTAGCTGAGCGTGTTCGGTCAGAGATCTGGTTGGCTTCTGTAATAAAAAACTGACTGGAAGGATCAACAAACGAACTTGAACGGATGTCATGTGACGTGCGGAGGATCCAGGTTCAATTCCCGCTAGTGCTAAGGACTTTTTCTTGGATTTTTCCTTAGTGGGAGGATTGGCATGCAATGTACTCAGCTCGTGATGCCCATTTAGGGGCTGCTTGAATGAGAAGTAACGACTCTTAGATCTGGAAAGTTGGTAGAACGGATGGGAGAGCAGAGTGCTGAGCACTTCCCCACGACGCCGCGTGGCAGAGTATGGCACGGCGGTCGGTTGACATCCCACCTGCCGTCAGGGCCTTGACGAGGATCTCGTATAATCACTTAAACGAGAATAGTATATAAAACGAGGCCTCGTTGGAATGCCGTGAAAGTCGACATGACAACAAAACACAAGACTACACTACAACAACCTCAGAAGTATAGATGGAACAAAATATTTCTAATTACGTTATGATACACGGGGGTGTCACTAACTATTAACAAGTTGGCAAATAAGCACCAGGACAGATGTCTTACTTAGGGGAATCGTCACGTTTGTTGAACGAGATGATGTTTTATTCAAACAGCTTAGAAGTAACACTTCCAGTATGTCCAAACTCCACTCGTGACTCACACGCAGTAAGTGGTTATAAATATCAGCAGTCCATAACGTATTGATGACGACAAGAAGGACATCCGATCAACTGTTAAATAACCGTGCCAGATCCGTTAATGACCAAGGAAAGATGCGGGACAAATGCCTAAGAACAAGGAGGAGAGCAGAATGTATTGTGGTGGCTGAAGTTCCGTCGAAGCGACACACTTTATTTGCACGCGGATTACTGTAAAATGCTTCATATTTATTTACATATAGAATTAAACAGTTTCACGGTGCACAGCAACACATTTACACAGAGCCTGATTCCGGTTTCGTAAACTCATTTTTCGATGTACGTTGCGTTTCAAACGAAAACAGTTAAAATAACGTGATATTTTGCTACTTTTACACATTTTAATCTTCTCGTCTCTTAATGACATAAGATACTCTGATGATAGATGTTTTTTCTATTAGTTCTGAAGCATGTTGAATAGCTACGACTAGGTTTCTGGTGGCACTGCTCTGATATGTAAGCAACGTTGTAAAGTTGTTTTTAGTGACTCAGGTTGACCTTTGGGAAGGTCACTGTAATAAATCCAAATAATGTTCTTGGAATCAGGATATCTTGGATCTTACTTCATGTACAAAAGTATTTTTGACTCACGTTTGTCCATAAAATGTTCGCTGCTATACTGTTGTCACAGTACTGGAAGTATTCTGTTGCTCAAAATAAAAAAAAAATGGTTCAAATGGCTCTAAACACTATGGAACTTAACGTCTGAGGCCATCAGTCCTCTAGACTTAGAACTACTTAAACCTAACTAACCTAAGGACCTCACACACATCCATGCCCGAGGCAGGATTCGAACCTGCGACCGTAGCAGCAGCGTCGTTCCGGACTGAAGCGCCTAGAACCGCTCGGTCACAGCGGCCGACGCTCAAAATTACCTTACGTGTTTTTCCCTATACACAAAAACTGAGGGCTTGAACCAAAAACAGGAGGAATAGCACCAAACCATCACAGAGCCTCCATCGCATCTAGCGATTTATTGTTATGGTACGCTTTACAAAGATTCCATCAGTTAATTTCTTGGATCTGTTAGAGCGGAGATGTAATCTAATTCTAATGGGGAACTAGAAGTCAATAGTAGGAAATGGAAGAGAAGGCTAAATAGTAGGGGGACATGGAATGCGGAAATAAATAAAATGGAAAGTCGTCTAGTAGCATTCTGCTTTGACCATAAATGAATTATTGTTAACGGTTTGTTTATAAAGCATGGAAGTATATTCTGCACTGGGAAATGTTCTGGGAACACCGTAAAGTTTCAGATAGATAAGTTATGGTAAAACATAATTGCGGACCAGATTAAAACTGCAAAAGATCTCTTGAACAGACGTGAACTGGCCATAATTTGTTATGAAATGTAGATTAAAGCTGACGAAAGTTGAGAAACCTAGGAAATTAAAGCGATGAGATGTGGATAAGTTGAAACAAGAAGAGGTTGTTGAGAGTTTCGAAGCGATCAGTGGGAAATGAGTGACAAATTCATAGTGCTGATTAACTACAGTTTGCAGCCCCGGATCTGAACATGAACTGCTGGGAATATCGAGATCGGTAATCATTAGTAAAATAGATAGTGATCGAGAGACTGTTCTTCATTCAAAATAAGTGCAATGAGTGGCTTTGAGAGACGAAATAGTGAAGGCAGTATAGGAACAATTAGGCAAAACAACTAGGGCTGGTCGAAATGCTTCAATAAACCAAGAGATGTTAAATTTAACTAACGAAAGAAGAAAATAAAAAATGGAGGAAATGAAGTAGATAACAGAGAATACAGAATTGAGATAGATAGAAAGTTCAAAACGGGAAAATGAATGTTTAGAAGAGGAAGGCAAAGCTGCAGAAGCATTGCGTGACTATAGGATAGATATATGCCACATGTAGGACAATTAAATGAATTTTCGGAGAAAATAAGGAATTATATGAACATAAAGAGTTACGATGACAAATCATTAGTAAGCAAAGAAGTGAAAACTGAAAAGTGGAGTAGACGACATTCACTCATAATAATTACGATCCTTGTGAGAACCTACCAGGACAAAACTGTTCCGTCTGGTATGCGAGTTGTATGAGACAGTAGAAATACTTCAGATTTGAAAAATAATGTGATAATCTCAATACTAAAGAAGGCAGGTACTGATATGCGTGATTATTACGGAACAATAGTTCAGGAAGTCATGGTTACAAAATAATAGCGCTAATTATCTACATTAGAATGGAAGGACGAGTAGAAACCGAAGTGGAGGAAGTTTATTTTTCATCTATGAGAAGTATGAGAATGCGTGAGTCACTACTGAAGTAAAAGATAAATTTAAGAAGCACAAATCTGAGTTTATAGTATTTTTGTACGTAAAAACGCGCTTGACATCGTTGAATGCAACGAAGTCTCTGAATTTCTGAAGATATCAGCGATAAAATATAAAGGGCTAAAGCACATCAACAACTTGTACAGAAACCAGACAGCAGTTACGAGAGTCGAAGGACATGACAGGAAAGAAGTAGCTGAGAAGGGAGTGAGATGCGGTTGTGGACTTTACTCTATGTCACAGAATCTGTGCATAATGCAAACATTAAAAGAAACGAACACAGAGAGAGGAAATAATTATTTTTAGGCTACCTATGATACCATAACACTGCAAAAGTCTTGGAAGATACGACGAACAGAATGAAAGTGTCTTTAAAATAGATTATAAGGCGGGCGTCAGTAAAACAAGGGCACTGGAGTTACTCGAATTAAGTGAGGTGAAGATAAAGGGAATTCATTTAGGAAATGAAACAATGAAAGCACTAGACAAGCCGTCCGTTTGGGTAGTAAGCTCCCTTTGAGAGTAGTGGTAAGGAGGATATAAAACGAAGAGTGGCAATGGCAAGAAAAATGACCTGAAAAACAGAAATTTGTTAACATAGTATATAAATTTAAGAGTTTGGAAAGTATTTGTGTGGAGTTTAGCCTTATACGAATCTGAAATGTAGAAGATAACTAGAATATTTGTTATGGTGTAAAGTCAAGCACCAGCACGCCTGTCGGGAACAAGAGAGAAGAGAAGGCTATGAGAAGACGTCAGCCAATCACACGCTGACAGAGTCCTCTCCAGGACGACAACGCGACACCAGCGACCCCTATGTGAAGAGGACATAAACGCCGTGCCCGACTCGTCGCGGACAGTTCTATAGCAGCTTCAAGATTTGCAAGCTGGATAGAAGGGTCGTCTCTGATCACTTGCTTGTTCTATCTATGTAACACAGACTTGAGATTGTCTATAGTGAAGAAACTTGATTATTCCGCATGTCGCCCTTTGCTTGCGACACATCTGTGTAACTGCGAAGTATTGCCTCTATTTCATTTTGTAATAAAACTCATAAATACGATTTGTTTGAACTGTTTGTCTTAAGAACCGATAAGGCAGGCTTCCTAGACCGCATATTTGACGACAAGGCTGGATTTAACAACATATAAGAAGTGAGCGGAAATATTTGAAAGCTGATGTTGGGAAAGAGTGCTGAAGATAACAGCTAATGAAGAGGTACCGAATTGTGTCTGAGAGAAAAGATGACTAAAAGAAGGGAAAAGTTTATATGACACAACAAAAGTTTATATGACAAACATCAAGAACTAGTCATTTGGTAACTGAGTCGGTGGTAGCAGCTGTAACGGGAAACTAAATTTCAGGTTCAGGTGATATTTGGAGGATGGACTAGGTCCATCAAACCAGTCTTCAGTCTAAAGACCACAATTACATCAGAACGGTCATCGGATTTTGTTCTTCCCAATTTGAGCACCATCTACGTCTTATGGTGCGTGACGGAGGATGCTTCCTATTTCCTGTTCTATTCACACATGGGGTGTGGGGAGAACTATTGTAGGAAAACCGCCGTAGAGGGTCAACTTTCTGATTTTTCCATAGTGGTCATTTCGTGAGACGGGGGGATTCTTCTCGGAACACTTAAAAATAAAAAAAATAAAAAAAATGGTTCAAATGGCTCTGAGCACTATGGGACTTAACATCTATGGTCATCAGTCCCCTAGAACTGAGAACTACTTAAACCTAACTAACCTAAGGACGTCACACAACATCCAGCCATCACGAGGCAGAGAAAATCCCTGACCCCGCCGGGAATCGAAACCGGGAACCCGGGCGTGGGAAGCGAGAACGCTACCGCACGACCACGAGACGCGGGCACTTAAAAATACACTTCTACTTGATGCACACACAGAGAGACATGGTGAAGTGGACTCACATTCGGGAGGACGACGGTTCAGATTCTCGTCCGGCCTTCCATATTTAGATTTTCAATCATTTCCCTAAATCATTTCAGGCAAGTGCCGGCATAATACCTTAGAAAGGGCACAGCCGATTTCCTTTTCCCTCTTTGAAATATTACTAGCTTGTGCTCGGTCTGTCTTCACCTTGATGTTAGCGGGACGTTAGATTCTAATGTTCGATCCTTCTTCTATGACTCATAACCCTTTACTGCAGCATTTGTCAGTGGAAACTGGTATCTCCGCTTGCTGGACGAACCAATGATGAAAATCGCAGATTTTCTTCAGATTTTTTTTCTTTCTCTTCTATTATCCTTGGGTGGTAATGGTCTTGTACGAACGAGCAATTCTCAAGAATCGGTCGGCCTAGTCTTTTGTAAGCTGTTCATCCTTCTTATGGCAGATATTCCCATCCCCAAGGACAAAAGCTTTGTCACTTTACATCAAGGATAACAGTCAACAGGTCAAATTTTCCGTCGAAGTGGCTTACAGCACAGCAACACGCCTCGAGTTTTCACTATCGTGAGGCACAAAACATTGAAGATCCTACTGCTAGTAGTGGCTTGCGGTGAAAGTTGCGAGCTGTTGACTGCAACCTGCGACTGTTGTCTCTTAGCTGATGCGAAGCGACGAGAATGCAATACAACTGAACGGTACCAATCTGGAAGTAACGGTTGAGGTTGTGTGTGCCCGCATCTCGTGGTCGTGCGGTAGCGTTCTCGTTTCCCACGCCCGGGTTCCCGGGTTCGATTCCCGGCGGGGTCAGGGATTTTCTCTCCCTCGTGATGTCTGGGTGTTGTGTGATGTCCTTAGGTTAGTTAGGTTTAAGTAGTTCTAAGTTCTAGGGGACTGATGACCATAGCTGTTAAGTCCCATAGTGCTCAGAGCCATTTTTTGAGGTTGTGTGGGACCAGACTGTACTCAGTCTCCTGAACACGAGCAGTTTTGCCCATTACAAGCAACAGTGTCGTGAGCACAAAAATGGTTTAAATGGCTCTGAGCACTATGGGACTTAACATCTGAGGTCATCAGTCCCCTAGAACTTAGAAATACTTAAACCTAACTAACCTAAGGACATCACACACATCCATGCCCGAGGCAGGATTCGAACCTGCGACCGTAGCGGTCGCGCGGTTCCAGGCTGAAGCGCCTCGAACCGCTCAGCCACACCGGCCGGTATCGTGAGTACAGAGAGAGACAAAAACAAGATGGGAAAGATAACCTGTACCGACCTTCACCGACAATTTTAGTATTTATCTGACGACTGATGACATTAGATATTATCACTCTCAGGTTTACTCAGCAACAGATTTTGGTTTCAGTGTTGTGCAAAGACGTGCACTTTCGACTATCGTGCACTTTACGTTGGAAAGTGTATGTGTGCAAAGGAAAAACTGAGAGAGAGAGAGAGAGAGAGAGAGAGAGAGAGAGAGAGAGAGAGAGATGGGGATAGAGTTAGCTTTCGCTGGAGGAGATAATTAATTGCCTTTCGACGCAACTAACGGCGAGGTATAGAGAGGAGCACAGTCTCATTGACAGCCGTATATTTGTGGAAGCAGATGTACAGAACGGTTAAGAACTGGGAGGGCTTTCGACGTGATGACAGCTTTACACTGCCTTTTCATGTGGTTACTCTTTTGTTTCTGTGGTCTAGGGGTCGCCGGCACGGTAGCTCAGCGTGTTCGGTCAGAGAGCTGGTTGGCCTCTGTAATAAAAAAACTAAGTAGAAGGATCAACAAACGAACTTAAACGGGTTTCCTGTGACGTCCGCATCGAGCAAACACAACGATCAAGAACGAAAAAAAAAGAAAAAAAAGGGGTAGCGTCTTTGATTCATTATCTTCGGTCCTGGGTTCGAACCACGCCGCTGCTTAAATTTTGATCAATAATCAGCACGGGCGCCCGAAGACTTCTGGCATAAGAAGTAACCCTCAGTCTTCCAATAGCCTTGTCAAAGAGGGCGGATGAGCGGACAGAGATTCAGGGCAGTCTCTTCTCCTAGAGGTGGGAAACTGCCCTTAAACGCGGAAGAATCAGCAATGATCAACGGCATGAGGATGCAGAAGGCAATGGAAACTACTGCATTAAATACACGTAAGGTGTATCTACAGGGCATGTGGCCTGTAATTGAAGAAGTACTAAAATGTAGACTTTCACGGCCGGAAATATCATGTCCATTATAATTATCCGGGCTGTTATGCCGTGGTCGGTTGTGAATTCTGTGTCGATTTCCAACGTTTCGTCTCCGACTGCGGGAGACATCTTCAAGGGGGTCCGTAGCTCGATGGAAGGTCCAACACACCCACTGTCTCGCTACTGACTGCCGCTAAATTCCGTGTCCGCGCGCTCCCACGCCGCGGCGTGACGTCACGTGTTTTGAAAACGTCAGTGCAATTGGCCGCTGTCCGTCGCCGTCGATCGCCGTTGCCATCACCCAGTAGTGGACGGGTAGTACACATCTCCTTTAACACCGGCATCCATATACCGTTTAATTTCACGCCCTCCTCCTATCGGTTGAAATTATTTGCGTGTTTAGCGATTTCGATTGCCTCCCTGTAGAGCCTTTCGTAATATCCACTTGTCGCCGCTAGTACTTGCGTCTCCTCGAAATGAATATTGTGGTTCCCTGGCTGGAAAGCATGCTCCGCAACAGCTGATCGCTCCGTTTCTCCTCTTCTACAATTTCCCTTGTGCTCTTCCAAACGTTTAGAAACCGTTCTTTTAGTGGTACCCACGTAAACATCACCACAGCTGCATGGGATCCTATACACTCCAGCTTTTTCCAGTGGTTTGCGAGCGTCCTCGGCAGGCTTAAGGTATTCCTGTATCTTCCTGGTGGGCTTGTAAATTACGGTAATATTCCGCTTCGTCACGATCCTCCCTATTCTTTCCGTTACATTTTTAACAAACGGCAGGAAAACCTTAGATTTTGCAGTAGCCTGTACGTCAGTACGATTTCTGCGTGGCTGCGTCAACGCACGTTTTATTTCGGCGGACGAATATCCGTTCTTCATTAGTTCATTGTGGAGATGTTCCATCTCAGCGTCGAGCAACTATGGTTCACAAATGTTTCTAGCTCTGCCCGCTAACGTCTTGATAACACCCCGCTTCTGTTGTGGGTGGTGGTTCGAATCCCGGTGCAAATAGTGGTCCGTGTGCGTGGGTTTGCGGTATACTGAGTGGCCAAAACCACCATTTTCGTTTCTAAAAAGAAGCACATCGAGGAAATGTAATTTGCCGTCTACCTCCTCCTCCATTGTAAACTGAATTCTCGTGTTTATACTGTTCAGATGTTCGTGGAACCGGCTTAGTTCCTCCCTACCATGTCTCCACAGCACAAACGTGTCATCCACGTATCGGAACCATACATTTGGTTTTTTGCTGGCAGTACCTAAGGCTTGTTCTTCGAATTTCTCCATAAAGAGGTTAGCAATTACGGGACTTAGGGGGCTTCCCATAGCCACGCCATCCGTTTGCTCATAAAACTGTTCACTCCACTTGAAATATGTGGTCGTCAAACAACACTTAAACAGTTCTGAAATGTCGGCAGGAAAAATTCGATCCAGCTGTTCCAATACATCATTAAGTGGACCCATGGTAAACAGCGATACCACATCGAAGCTGACCAATATGTCCTCCGGCTGGACCACTATGCCATTCAATCTGCTGATGAAATGTGTCGAATTCTTTATATAAGAGTCCGAACGGCCCACATGTGGTTTTAACAGCGTAGTCAAAAACTTGACTAACGAGTAGGTGGGCGAACCAATGGCACTTAGTATCGGTCTTAACGGCACATTTTCTTTATGAATTTTGGGCAATCCATAAAGCCTCGGTGGTAGCGCAACCGAATTGCAGAGAACTTTCTGTACACTCTCTTCAATGGAGGACTTTTTTATTAACCGCGGCACAGTACTGAGAACGTTGTTAGTGGGGTCCTTATTCAGCTTCCTATATGCTTGCGGATCCAGTAGATCAGTAATTTTACTCTGACAGTCGGCCACATCCATAACTACCGTTGCGCTTCCTTTGTCAGCTGGGAGAACCAAAATACTATCGTCGTCATTCAGGAGTTTTAAAGCTCTTCTCTCACCCACAGTTATATTACTTTTCGGCGGTTTTGCATCGGCTAATATTCTCACTGTTTCTATACAGATTTCTTCAGCTGATACAGAATCCACACTGCGAATTCCTGCTTCTACACTGGCTATAATTTCTTCCGTGGGCACAAAACGCGGACTAACAGCAAAATTTCCTCCCTTGGCAAGCACAGATGTCTCCATCGTCAGATAACGAACTTTTGGACAAATTGATAACGGTCCGGGAAACGTCTAAATGCCGAACAGTCTGATTAGGTAGCAAATTATCGAACTTCTTCTTCTGTCTACTAGACGTTGTCAACATACGCTTCCCCATGGTATCATGCAGTAGTCTATCAATTTTATCCCAGTCACCGCTGCACAGTTTATTACTGATCGTAATATGGAGGGACATTAACTTACAGTTTGTGCTTGCCAAGTCCCGTCGGGTCTGCTGAATGCGCTCTCGTAGTAAGGCCTCCTCAGTCCGTTTGAAAATGCGTTGTGCCTTTCCCGAATAGAACAATCGCTTTATCTTCAGAAACTTCGGTATAACGCCGACGGCTCTGCAACGAGACAGGAATGTGAGGGAACACAAAAGCTGCACTCTCTTCTTCTGGAGTCCTCCCAGGCGTCGCACTTCTCTTGACATCTCCTCCCCGTTGAGGCGTCTGATACTAAAATGTAGACTTTCACGACCGGAAATATCATGTCCATTATAATTATCCGGACTGTTATGCCGTGGTCGGTTGATGAATTCTGTGTCGATTCCCAACGTTTCGGCAGTCAGTAGCGAACCAGTGGGTGTGTTGGACCTTCCATCGAGCTACGGACCCCCTTGAAGATATCTACCGCAGTCGGAGACGAAACGTTGGGAATCGACACAGAATTCATCAGCCGACCACGGCATAACAGCCCGGATAATTATAATGGACAATTGAAGAAGTGTCATGATGATCTCTCGATTGGCAACAGATTCCGGAGTAGTCCCCCATTCGGATCTCCTGGAGGGGGCTGCCAAGGCGGAGGTTACCATGAGAAAAAGATTGAATAATCAAGGCAAGGATAACGTTCTACGAGTCGGGGCGGGAAATGTCAGAAGCTTGAACGTGGTAGGGAAACTAGAAAGTCTGAAAAAGGAAATGCAAAGACTCAATTTAGATATAGTAGGGGTCAGTGTAGTGAAGTGGAAAGAAGGCAAGAATTTCTGGTCAGATGAGTATCGGGTAATATCAAGAGCAGCAGAAAATGGTACAACGGAAGTAGGATTCGTGATGACCAGGAACGTAGGGCAGAGAGTCTGTTAATGTGAACAGCTCGGTGACAGGGTTGTTCTTATCAGAATCGACTGCAAACCAACACCGATAGTTCAGGTATAAATGCCGAGGTCGCAAGCTGAAGATGAAGAGATAGAGAAAGTGTATGAGGATATTGAAAGGGTAATACAGTACGCAAAGGGAGACGAAAATCTAATAGTCATGGGGACTGGAATGCAGTTATAGGGGAAGGAGTAGAAGAAAAGGCTACAGGAGAATATGGGTTGGGACAAGAAATGAGAGAGGAGAAAGACTAATTGAATTCTATAACAAGTTTGAGCTAGTAATAGCGAATATCCTGTTCAAGAATCACAAGAGGAGGAGTTATACTTGGAAAAGGGCGGGTGATACGGGTAGATTTCAGTTAGATTACATCATGGTCAGACAGAGATTCCGAAATCCGATACTGGTCTGTAAAGCGTTGCCAGGAGCAGATGCAGACTCAGACCACAATATAGTAGTGATGAAGAGTAGGCTGAAGTTTAAGACGTTAATCAGGAAGAATCAATACGCAAAGAAATGGGACACGGAAATACTAAGGAATGACGAAATGCGCTTGAAGTTCTCTAAGGATATTGACACAGCAATAAGGAATAGCGCAGTAGGCAGTACAGTTGAAGAGAGGAATGAACATCTCTAAAAAGCGCCATCACAGAAGTTGGGAAGGAAAACATAGGTACAAAGAAGGTAGCTGCGAAGAATGCATGGGTAACAGAAGAAATAATTCAATTGATTGGAGAAAGGACGAAGTACAAAAATGTTCCGGGAAACTCAGGGATACAGAAATACAAGTCGCTGAGGAATGAAATAAATAGGAAGTGCGGGGAAGCTAAGATGAAATGGGAGCAGGAAAAATGTGAAGAAATGAAAAAGAAATGATGGTCGGAAGGACAGACTCAGCACACAGCAAAGTCAAAACAACCTACGGTGACAGTAATAGCAAGTGTGGTACCATTAAGAGCGCAACGGGAATTCCACTGTAAAATGGAGAGGAGAGACCAGATGTTGTTGTTGTTGTGGTCTTCAGTCCTGAGACTGGTTTGATGCAGCTCTCCATGCTACTCTATCCTGTGCTAGCTTCTTCATCTCCCAATACGTACTGCAGCCTACATCCTTCTGAATCTGCTTAGTGTATTCATCTCTTGGTCTCCCTCTACGATTTTTACTCTCCACGCTGCCCTCCTGTACTAAATTGGTGATCCCTTGATGCCTCAGAACATGTCCCACCAACCGATCCCTTCTTCTTATCAAGTTGTGCCACAAACCCCTCTTCTCGCCAATCCTATTCAATACTTCCTCAAGAGTTACGTGATCTACCCATCTAACCTTCAGCATTCTTCTGTAGCACCACATTTCAAAGGCTTCTCTTCTCTTCTTGTCCAAACTATTTATCGTCCATGTTTCACTTCCATACATGGCTACACTCCATACAAATACTTTCAGAAACGACTTCCTGACATTTAAATCTATACTCGATGTTAACAAATTTCTCTTCTTCAGAAACGCTTTCCTTGCCATCGCCAGTCTACATTTTATATCCTCTCTACTTCGACCATCATCAGTTATTTTGCTCCTCAAATAGCAAAACTCCTTTACTACTTTAAGTGTCTCATTTCCTAATCTAATTCCCTCAGCATTGCCTGACTTAATTCGACTACATTCCATTATCCTCGTTTTGCTTTTGTTGATGTTCATCTTATATCCTCCTTTCAAGACACTGTCCATTCCGTTCAACTGCTCTTCCAAGTCCTTTGCTGTCTCTGACAGAACTACAATGTCATCGGCAAACCTTAAAGTTTTTATTTATTCTCCATGGATTTTAATACCTACTCCGAATTTTTCTTTTTTTCCCTTTACTGCTTGCTCAATATACAGATTGAATAACATCGGGGAGAGGCTACAACCCTGTCTCATTCCTTTCCCAACCACTGCTTCCCTTTCATGCCCCTCGACTCTTATAACTGCCATCTGGTTTCTGTGTAAATTGTAAATAGCCTTTCGTCCCTGTATTTTACCCCTGCCACCTTCAGAATTTGAAAGAGATTATTCCAGTCCACATTGTCAAAAGGTTTCTCCAAGTCTACAAATGCTAGAAACATAGCTTCTAAGATAAGTTGTAGGACCTCCCTCTACCAGATAGGTGGAAAGAATACATTGAAAGCCTCTATGAGAGGGAAGATTTGTCTGCTGTGATAGAAGAAGAAACAGGAGTCGATTTAGAAGATACAGGGGACCCAGTATTAGAATTACAATTTAAATGAGCTTTTGAGGACTTAAGGGCAAATAAGATAGAAGGGATAGATAACATTCCATCCGAATTTCTAAAATCGTTGGGGGAAGTGGCAACAAAACGACTTTTCACGTTGATGTGTAGAACGTATGAGTCTGGCGACATACCATCTGACTTTCGGAAAAGCATCATCCTCACAATTCCGAAGACGGCAAGAGCTGACAAGTGCGAGAAGTACCGCCCAATCAGCTTAACAGCTCATGCATCCCAGTTGCTGTTTGGGAAATATCGACCAGGGCGGGAAAAATAACCAAGGTGTCCTCGGTATTTCTCCTAGGGAGCCTCATCCGAGATTTGCGGCTGCAGTCATCTTCAGGGTGGGCCCATGTCGACACCAGTGATTCCTGTTGCTTAGGCCACCAGGTCATTCTCTTTTCCTACAGGCAGCTGGAGGAAGTGAAGAGTGCTTGCGTGGCTCGCGGGATGCAAGCATAACTCAGAACTTGCAATGTCATTCCCATAGACCACAGGGGTCCTTTCGTTTGGAGAACAACGCAGGGTCTCAACCAGAGGTTCTGTCTAGATTTTAACAGTAAATTTCCGATGCAATCGTAAAAATGTTCCTGAATCTACCGCCCTCCAGGAAAGCTGTCACGCTTGTAACCTCCCCACGGAAAATTTCAAAAGACAATATTTATTAGTAATGGTGCCAAAGCTAAGTGTAAGCTCCCCAGAAACATATTAATAGAAGTGGCAATAAATCTGAACTAGCAATCTGACCCAAATGTAACTTGCGCACAAAAAATGAAAGTCATTTCAATGATAATAAAATCTCAGTGACAATGAAAACACAAATAGACCGAAATGTCGATCTTTAGGCCCTGTTCATTAATTAAACTGAAATTCTTACCTTAGTAAAACTGTATCTGCTCTTATTCTGCGCCACATCTTGGAGGAAATGCATCGCAATAATTTTTTTTTTTTGAATCTAACTGAAAATTTTCTTTAAGGAAATGCAAGGGAATCAAATGATTTTTTTTTGTAAAAAAAAATTGCTTTGAAATCAAAATTATTATTGGGGCGATTCTTGAAAGTTAATTACAATAAATATACATTAGATTATCTGATGAGCGCGATGCTGCTTGAATACGTTATTTAATGAAAATATACCTCGTCCTGAATCATGACCAGAGCGCGGTCGACGCCCGCCGACTCCTCACACACAACTAAACTCTCTCCCATCTAGACCGCGACAGCGTCATCTCCGACGCGCTACTCGCAACCACTAGCTCGCAACTGCACTGGGCTACCACTACCGACAGACTCCTGTTCGCTACTGCCTCGCAACTGCACTGTACTGCGCCTCGAGCGCAACTGAACTGACTACATGCTCTCTGGTCAGAGATTCTGTGGCTCGCCATCGCTGCCCATGAAACGTACGCGTTTCACGCTTTGTGAAAGTTAGATGAAACCCGATGCACATATTTAATGAGGCCTGGTACGTATATCGGAGAGACAGGAGGGAGGGGGTTTATTGCAATCGACAAAAATATTGTGTTTATTCAGATCTAAATTGAGTCTCACTGCTAAGTTATGTGGACGCCAGTAGCTGGCCTAGGTGAACTTAATCTAACCATCCGAAGGTTTTGCTGTCTGACCAATTCTGCCGCAACAGTTGTAGAATCATTCAAAGAACGTATACGCAGAAGTATCCTGATCATGCAGTACTACTTCTAGGTACTTTTAGCCTGCAGAGTGGCACGAGAATCGGCAGAAATTTATTTAGGAGGACTGAAGACTAGGACTGTCATTTTTGATATAAAGAAGTTGGTAAGTTTAGAGACGTGTCATGCCGCAAGAACTAAATTATATTGATGACATAACAAAACTTACGCGTATATCTCAGAGAATTGATGATTGGCACTCAATTCTAGAAGTGTGGGAGGCTTCTATAATGAAGACCTCAAGGGGAGGGGTGGGGGGACAAGTGGCCTTCGCCCTTGCGGACGCCTGTGCCGAGTGTAGACTAGGACGCCCATGAATTCGTTGCAGGTGGTACAGACAGTCACTTATGCGATGAAGTTCTCAGTTCTCAACGCTTCCTCCGTATAGTCTAGAGCAACTAACGCGACAACTGACACGCAGTGGAAATATTTTAGACCTGATAGCAACAAACCAGCCCTTACCTTATCAGCAGTGTCAGTATAGAGGCAAGGGTTAGCCATCATGATATCTTCGGCATGAAGGTTATTAACGTTAATCAAGAAGGCAAGAAGAGATTTGTTTCTGGAAAGATGAGATAAGCAGTTGTTAGCGTCCTACTTGCACTGTAATTAGATGTTATTTAGTTCCAATAAGATGGAGAAATATGTGCCTAGTAAGCGGACTAATGACAAAAAAAAAAAACCACTGTGGCTCAATAACCAAATTCGAAAAACGCTATGAAGAAAGACTTTGATTCTCGGTTCAAAAAAAGAACATAGAAAAGTCGGCAAGCAAGTCATAAATTCGCTCGTCCATAAAAAGATCGATGCGTGAAGCCACGTCCAAAGATCTTGCCGAGAATCCTAGAAAATTCTGACTCTACATAAAATTAATAAGTGGGCCGAAAGCTTATATTCAATCACTCTTACTGTGGTACTGTGTGGAAATAGAAGAAATCAGAAGGAAAGATGAAAGCTTAAAATTCACATTTATAAAAGCACTTACGCAGCAGGATCGTACGGATGTTTAACCGCCGCACAAACTCCTGTTTAGAGAACGTAGACACAGCCATACGTGGCGTTGATATGCGTTTAAAAGAACTGAAAATAAGTAAGTCACAAGTCCAGATGGAATCACTATTCGGTTTAACAAAGAGTACTGTTGCACATCGGCCCCATACTTAACTAGAGTTTACCGCCGATCTCTCTCCCAGAAGTAAGTTCCAAGGAACTGGAAAAAAGCGCAGCTGACACGTGTGCATAAGAAGGATAAAAGATTGGACATGCAAAATTATGCCATCGAAAACGCTGTAGTGACGTCCTCATCGCTCCCTGCAATGTGTGGCTGAGAATTATCATGAAGAAGGAAACACATGACAGACATGTTATTCGGGGTTGCATGAAATCAGGCGTAACTCGCAGTGAGGCTACTAGTCTAGGCATCTTTACGTCCTCACTGTGTGCTCGGAACTGAAAAGAGGGATGTGACGCTATCTAAGGGCACAGTAGACACACATCTGTGCAATTCTTCATCGGGTTTTCACTGTCGTTTCCATGTTGCAACCTTTCTGAGCTTACATTCCAAATATCCCTCGTAAGTTTGAGTATGATAAATTTCCGCAGGAGCTCCTATTCACAAATAAACATTGATTTAGAAAGCACTGCTAGCGTGAAAATGACCTGACAGTTTTTCCGCACGATATCCTGCAAATCATTGATGGAGGGCAACATTCAGATTCAACCTTCCTATATTTCTGGAAGATGGTTGATAGTGGCCTACTGCAGACTGTTAACGAAAGTCCGATCACACGGAACAGGTTCTGATATATGTGTTTGCCTTGAAGACTTTTTAAGTAATAGAATCCAGTACGTTCTCTTGGAGAGTGAGTGTTCATCAGAGACTAGGGTATCGTCAAGATTTGTCCAGTGGAAAGTGACAGAACCGCTGTTGTTCTCCACATTTTTTTTTTTTTGAGTCATCAGCCTTCTGACTTGTTTGATGCTGCCCCCCACGAATTCCGCTCCTGTGCCAACCTCTTCATCTCAGAGTAGCACTAGCAATTTACGACCACGATTATCTGCTGGATATATTCTAATCTCTGTCTTCCTCTACAGTTTATGCCCTCTTCAGCTCCTTCTAGTACCATGGAAGTAATTTCCTCATGTCTCACCAGATGTCCTATCATCCTGTCCCTTCTCCTTGTCAGTGTTTTCCATATAGTCTTTTCCTCTCCGATTCTTTGCAGAACGTCTTCATTCCTTACATTATCAGTCTACCTGATTTTCAGCATTCATCACTAGCACCACATCTCAAATGCTTTGACTCTCTTCTGTTCCGATTTTCCCACAGTCCATGTTTCACTACCATACAACGCTGTGCTTCAAACGTACATTCTCAGAAATTTCTCCCTCAAATTAAGGCCTGTCTTTGATACTAGTAGACTTCTCTTAGCCAGGTAAGCCCATTTGGCCATTACTAGTCTGCTTTTGATGTCCTTCTTGCCCCGCCGGTCAATGGTTAGTTTGCTCCCTAGATAACAGGATTCCGTAACTTTATTTACTTCGTGACCAACTTTGACGTTAAATTTCTCGCTATTCTCATTTCTGATTTTTCTCATTAGTTTCGTCTATTTACTCTCAATCAATATTCTCCAATTATTAGACTGTTCATTCCATTCAGCAGATCATGTAATTTTTCTTCACTTTCACTCAAGATAGCAATGTCATCAGCGAATCGCATCATTGATATCTATTCACCTAGAATTTTAATTTCACTCCTGAACCTTTCTTTTATTTCCATAATTCCTTCTTCGATGTACAGACTGAACAACAGGGGCGAAAGACTACATTCCTATTTTACACGCTTTTTAATCCGTGCACTTCGTTCTTTGTCGTCCACTCTTATTATCCCCTCTTGGTTCATGTTCATTTTGTATATTACCCGTCTTTCCCTATAGATTCCGCTATTTTTTCAGAATTTCGAACATCTTGCTCCATTTTACAGTGTCGAATGCGTTTTCCAGGTCGACAAATCCAAGGAACGTGTCTTGATTTTTCTTTAGTCTTGCTTCCATTATCAACCGCAACGTCAGAATTGCCTCTCTAGTGCGTATAACTTTCGTAAAGCGAAAATGGGCGTCATCTAACACATCCTCAATTTTCTTTTCCACTCTTTTGTATATTATTCTTGTCAGCAACTTGGATGCATGAGCATTCAAGCTGATTGTGCGATAATTTTCTCACATGTCAGCCCTTGCAGTCGTCGGAACTGTGTAGATGATATTTTTCCGAAAGTTCGAAGGTATGTCGACAGACTCAAACATTCTACACACTAACATGAATAGTCATCTTGTTGCCACTTCCTCCAATGATTCTAAAAATTCAGAATGAGTGCTATCTATCCTTTCTTTTCCTCCAAAGTACTTTCAAATTCTGACTGGAATACTGGAACCCATATATCTTCTAAATCAACTCCTGTTTCTTCTTCTATCACATCAGACAAATCTTCCCCCTCATAGAGGCCTTCAATCTACGCTTTCCTCCTATTCGCTCTCTCCTCAGCATTTAACAGTGGAATTCCCGTAGTACTCTTAATGTTACCACACTTGCTTTTAGTCCTACCGAAGGTTGTTTTGACTTTCCTGTATGCTGAGTCTGTCCTTCCGACAATCATTTCTTTTTCCATTTCTTCACATTTTTCTTGCCGCCATTTCGTCTTAGCTTCCCTGTACTTTCTAATTATTTCATTCCATAGTGACTTGTATTCCTGTATTCCTGAATTTCCTCAAACATTTTTGTACTTCCTGCATTCATCGATCAGCTGAAGTATTTCTTCCTCTACCCATGGTTTATCTGCAGTTAGCTTCTTTGTATCCATGTTTTTCTTTCCAACATCTGTGATGGCCCTTTTTAGAGATGTCCGCTGCTCTTCAACTGTACTGGCTACCGAGCTATTCCTTATTGCTGTATCTACATCCTTAGAGAACTTCAAGCGTATTTCGTCATCCCTTAGTATTTCCGTATCTGACTTCTTTCATATTGATCTCCCTTACTAATCTCTCAAACTTCAGTCTGCTCTTCATCACTACTATATTGCGATCTAAGTCTATATCTGCTCCTGGGTACGACTTACAATCTAGTATCCGATTTCGGAATCTCTGTCTGACCCTGAAGTAATGTAAAGGAAATCTTCCCATATCACTCGGCCTTTTCCAAGTATACCTCCTCTTGTGATTCTTGAACAGAGCATTCGTTATCACTAGCTGAAATTTATTACAGAACTCAATTAGTCTTTCTTCTCTCTCATTCCTTGTCCGCAGTACATATTCTCCGGTAACCTCTTCTTCTACCCCTTCCTCTACAACTGCATTCTAGTCCCCCATGACTATTAGATTTCCATCTTACTTTATGTACTGTGTTACCCTTTCCACAACCTCATATACTTTCTCTATATCATCATTTTCAGCTTGCGACGTCGGCATGTATACCTGAACTATCGTTGTCGTCTTTCGTTTGCTGTCGACTGTGATAAGAACAATCCTTCACAGAACTGTTCCAGTAACACAATCTCTGCCCTACCTTCCTATTCATAACGAATCCTAATCCCGTTACATCTTTTCCTGCCGCTGTTGAAATTATCCTGTACTCATCGGACTATATATCCTTGTCTTCCTTACATTTCACTTCACTGACGCCTACTGTATCTAGATTGAGCCTTTGGATTTCCATTTTCAGATTTTCTAGTTTCCCTACCACGTTTAAGCTTCTGACATTCCACGCCCCGACTCGTAGAACGCTATTCTTTCATTGGTTATTCAGTCGCAAGGCCACCTCCCCCTTGACAGTTCCCACCCGGATATCCGAATGGGGGATTATTCCGGAATCTTTTGTCAATGGAGAGATCATCATAACATTTTTTTCAATTACAGGCCAGATACAAAAACAATCTAATGGACAGAGTGAGTAACAGTCTACGACTGTTTGATAAAGAGGCTGTGGTGAATGGGGAAAGTGTCGGAGTTGAGTGATTCTCGGAGGATACAGGATGACATGGAAGAATTTCTATTTGGTGTGATGAATGACAATTTCTTTTAAATGTGGAAAAATTTAGATTAATGCTGGAAAGTAGGAAAACTGTCCTGTATTGTCGGAGTACTGTAATGGTGATATGCTGTTTGATAATAAAGTCGATAAAATGTGTAAGCGTAGCGTTGCAGAGCGACGTGAAAAGGAAGAAGCGCATAATGGTCCAAGATGACTGGGTTTTTGCGTTGTCCTCCTCGTTTCATCATCACCCATGAAAGTGGCGAGATTGGACTGAGTAAAGGCTGGGAATTTGTAAGGGCGCTGATAACCGCGCAGTTGAGCGCCCCACAATCCGAAACATCATCATCATCATAATGGTCCACCGCCGTTGGGAAATTTCTAGGAACGTCCAGCTCGTCTACAAAGAAGACTGTGTGCTTGTGCGATCCTTTCTTGAGTATTATTCGAGTGTTTCGGATCAGTACCAGCTCGTATTAAAGAAGACTTGGAAGCATTTCGGTGGTGTCCTGCTGGATTTCTTACTGGTTGGCTCGATCAGCACGAGAGAACTTAAATGGGTATCGCTGGAGGGAAGAAGACTTCCTTTCGACAATCACTATTGAGAAAATACAGAAAACCTGCATTTAAATCAGACTGTAGAACGATCGTACTACTGCAAACTTACTTCCGGTGTAGGGACCGCGAAGACAAGATAAGAAAAACCAGGGCTAATATGGAGACATACATAAAGTCATTTTCTCTTTCTCATGCCACGTTTGCAGCTGAAAGAGGAAGGGGGTGACTAGCAGTGTACCGTATGCAGTCTACGGATAGCGTAAGTAGATGTAGAATGTCGTAAGATTTCTCAACTTCGCTGCACTCTTGGATCCAGAATATCCTGTCTGGATACGGCTGGTAGCTTGAACGTTGTTACAAGAATCTGACGATTATCAAGTATCGATCGAAACCAACCGAGAAAGTAAATGTGTAACTGAGGAAATAAATTAAAATTCTGATAGAGTTAAATGGGGGAAGTAGCACTAAAACGACTATTCACGTTGGTGTGTAGAATATATGAGACTGGCCACATACCATCGAAATTTCGGAAAAAATTCATCCACACAATTCAGAAGATTGCAAGAGATGATAGGTGTGAGAATTATAGCACAATCAATTTAACAGCTCATGCATCCAAGTTGCTGACAAGAATAGTATACAGAAGAATGGAAACGAAAATTGAGGATGTGTTAGATGACGACCATTTTGGCTTTAGGAAAGATAAACGCATCAGCGAGGCAATTCTGACGTTGCGGTTGATAATGCCTAAAGGAAAATAGAGACACGCTCCCAGGATTTGTCGACTTGGAAAAAGCATTCGACAATGTAAAATGGAGCAAGATGTTCGAAATTCTGAGAAAATAGGGGCAAGCTATGGAGAAAGACGGGTAATATACAATATGTACAAGAAAAAAGAGGGGATAATAAGAGTGGATGAGCATGAACGAAGTGCACGGACTACAAAGGATATAAGATAGAAATGTAGTCTTTCGCCCCTACTGTTCAGTCTGTATATCTAAGAAACAATTATGGAAATAAAAGAAAGGTTCGGGAGTGGAATTAAAATTCAAGGTGAAAGGATATCAATGATGCGATTCGCTGATGACATTGCTATCTCGAGTGAAAGTGGTGAAGAATTACATGATCTGGTGAATGGAATGAACAGTCTATTGAGTACAGAACATGACTTGAGAGTAAATCGAAGAAAGACGAAAGTAATGAGAAGTAGCAGAAATGAGAACAGCGAGAAACTTAATATGAGGATTGATGGTCACGAAGGAAATAGCGTACAGGGCTGGACAGAAATCCAACGTGCACTCGGTTTGTCCTCCGGGGGGCCTCATCCAAGATGTGAAGGCGTCCTTGCCTGCGGCTATCGAGCGTACGGGGTGCAGTCGTCTGCAAGTAGTTGCTCACGTCGGCACCAATGATGATTGTCGCTTGGGTTCTGAGGCGATCCTCAGTTCGTACAGGCGGCTGGCGGATTTGGTGAAAACCGCTGGCCTCGAACGCGGGGTGCAAGCAGAGCTCTCTATTTGCAGCATCGTTCCCAGAGTGGATCGGGGTCCTTTGGTTTGGAGCCGAGTGGAGGGTCTCAACCAGAGGCTTCGTCGACTCTGTGACGGTCTTGGCTGCAGATTTCTAGACTTGCGCTAATGGGTGGGGAATTGTATCACACCCCTAGATAGGTCAGGGGTGCACTACACAAAGGAAGCGGCTACTTGGGTAGCACAGTACTTGTGGCGTGCACATGGGGTTTTTATAGGCTAGCAGTAGTGCGAGGTGTCCTGATGAACACTCACCAGTCGACGTGCAGGCAGGGAAATCAGTGTAAAGACACTTCAGCTATCAAGATATTAGCAGTAAATTTTCAGAGTGTTCGGAATAAAGTTCCTGAATTTACTGCCCTCCAGGAAGCGTGTGGCGCGCAAATTGTTCTCGGGACTGAGACCTGGCTGAACCCTGATACAGGAAGTTCTTAAATACTTAGTGGGGGTTGGAACATGTATCGGAAAGACAGATTATACACCGTAGGAGGTGGTGTCTTCATTGCAGTTGACAAAAATATTGTGTCTACTGAGGTCGAAGTAGAGTGTGATTGTGAAGTTATCTGGACACGTTTAACAGGGCTAGGGGAAATAAAGTTAATTGTGGGGTGTTATTACCGGCCACCAGGTACCGCCGTGACAGTTCTAGAATCATTCAAAGGGAGTCTACAGTCTGTATCGCAGTCGGAGGCGACATCAACCTACCAAGTATAGACCGGGATGTCTATGGATTCAATACAGGTGGTACAGACAAGCCGTCGTGTGAATTACTTTTGAACACATTATCCGAAAACTGTCTTGAGCAGCTAAATCGACAGCCAAAACGTAATGGAAATATTTTAGATCTGGTAGCCACGAACAGACCAGACCTCATCGACGGTGTCAGTGTCGAGACAGAGATTAGTGATCATGATTTTGTCATTACGACTATGGTTACGAAAGTTAAAAAGTCGGTCAAGAAGGCTAGGAGATTATTCTTACTAGAAAGAGCAGATAAGCAGTTGTTAGAATCCCACTTAGTAAATGAATCGACTTCATTTACTTCCGGTACGATGGACGTGGAAGAATTATGGACAAATTTTAAACACATTGTAAATCACGTATTGGACAAGTATGTGCCGAAAAAGTGGGTTACGGACGGAAAAGACCCACCGTGGTTTAACAGCGCAATTCGGAGAATGCTCAGTTGCACTCGAGGTACAAGAAAGATCGGGAGAATGAGGAC
Source organism: Schistocerca nitens (assembly GCF_023898315.1). Lineage (NCBI taxonomy): Eukaryota > Metazoa > Arthropoda > Insecta > Orthoptera > Acrididae > Schistocerca > Schistocerca nitens. Next base: position 333,655,154 of record NC_064617.1, read on the forward strand.
AGGCAAAAGTTAGTAGAGATTCGTGCTGCTGTAAAGAGAGCGATGCGCCAAGCATTCAACCGCTACCACCGTCATACCTTAGCAAAAGATCTTGCTGAAAACCCAAGGAAATTCTGGTCTTACGTAAAATCGCTAAGCGGGTCGAAGGCTTCCATCCAGTCATTCACTGATCAGTCTGGCCTGGCAACGGAAGACAGCAAAACGAAAGCTGAAATTTTAAATTTAGCATTTGAGAAACCTTTCACGCAGGAGGATCGTACAAACATACCGCCGTTTGAGTCTCGTACAGATTACCGTATGGAGGACATAGTGATAGACATCCCTGGGGTTGTGAAGCAGCTGAATGGGTTGAAAATAAATAAATTGCCAGGTCCTGATGGGATTCCAATTCGGTTTTACAGAGGGTACTCTACTGCATTGGCTCCTTACTTATCTAGCATTTATCGCGAATCTCTTGCCCAACGTAAAGTCTCTAGCGACTGGAAAAAAGCGCAGGTGACGTCTGTATATAAGAAGGGTAGACGGACGGATCCTCACAATTACAGACCAATATCGTTAACATCGGTTTGTTGCAGGATTCTCGAACATATTCTCAGTTCGAATATAATGAATTTCCTTGAGACAGAGAAGTTGCTGTCCATGCATCAGCATGACTTTAGAAAGCATCGCTCCTGTGAAACGCAACTTCACATGATATCTTGCGAACCATGGATGAAGGGTATCAGACGGATGACATATTCCTTGACTTCCGGAAAGCATTTGACTCGGTGCCCCACTGCAGACTCCTAACTAAGGTACGAGAATATGGGATTGGTTCCCTAGTGGCTCGAAGACTTCTTAAGTAATAGAACCCAGTACGTTGTCCTCGATGGTGAGTGTTCATCGGAGGTGAGGGTATCATCTGGAGTGCCCCAGGAAAGTGTGGTAGGTCCGCTGTTGTTTTCTATCTACATAAATGATCTTTTGGGTAGGGTGGATAGCAATGTGCGGCTGTTTGCTGATGATGCTGTGGTGTACGGGAAGGTGTCGTCGTTGAGTAACTGTAGGAGGATACAAGATGACTTGGACAGTATTTGTTATTGGTGTAAAGAATGGCAGCTGACTCTCAATGTAGATAAATGTAAATTAATGCAGATGAATAGGAAAAAGAATCCTGTAATGTTTGAATACTCCATTAGTAGTGTAGCGCTTGACACAGTCTCATCGATTAAATATTTGGACGTATCATTGCAGAGCGATACGAAGTGGGACAAGCATGTAATGGCAGTTGTGGGGAAGGCTGATAGTCGTCTTCGGTTCATTGGTAGAATTTTGGGAAGATGTGGTTCATCTGTAAAGGAGACCGCTTATAAAACACTAATACGACCTATTCTTGAGTGCTGCTCGAGCGTTTGGGATCCCTATCAGGTCGGATTGAGGGAGGACATAGAAGTAATTCAGAAGCGGGCTGCTAGAGTTGTTACTGGTAGGTTTGATCATCACGCGAGTGTACGGAAATGCTTCAGGAACTCGGGTGGGAGTCCCTAGAGGAAAGGAGGCGTTCTTTTCGTGAATCGCTACTGAGGAAATTTAGAGAACCAGCATTTGAGGCTGACTGCAGTACAATTCTACTGCCGCCAACTTACATTTCGTGGGAAGACCACAAAGATAAGATAAGAGAGATTAGGGCTCGTACAGAGGCATATAGGCAGTCATTTTTCCCTAGTTTTGTTTGGGAGTGGAACAGGGAGAGAAGATGCTAGTTGTGGTACGAGGTACCCTCCGCCACGCACCGTATGGTGGATTGCGGAGTAAGGATGTAGATGTACATTAAGTTAAGAAAGTCTACTACCTAGGCGGCAAAATAACCGATGACGGTCGGAACAAGGAGGACATCAAAAGCAGATTAGGACTGCCAAAAAGGGGAATTCCTGATCAAGAAAAGTCTACTAGTCCTTAAACTGAGGAAGAAATGTCTGAAAATGTACGTTTGGAGCACAGCATTGTATGGTAGTGAAACATTGACTGTGGGAAAATCGGAACAGAAGAGAATCGAGGCACTGGGATGTGGTGCTACAGACAAATGTTGATAATAATTAGATGATCTGATAAGATAAGGAATGACGAGGTTCCGCGCAGAGAGAAGAGAGGAATATATGGGGAAGACTGACAGGAAGAAGGGACAGGATGGTAGGACATCTGTTAAGACATCAGGAAATGACTTCCGTGGTACTAGAGGGAGCTGTAGAGGGCAAAAACTGTAGAGGAAGACAGATTGGAATACATCCAGCAGATAATTAAGGACATAGGTTGCAAGTGCTACTTTGAGATGAAGAGGTTGACACAGGAGAGGAAAAAAAAAGTTGCACATAATCTTGTGACGAAGTCGGCAATACCAATTTAAAGGTGTTTGCAAGGCAATATTAAAGCTGTGGCATCATTTCCGTGTAAGCTGTTGTAAACAACTAAGATATTTAAAAAAAACGTCATTGTATTCTGCGGAAAGCTACTGTATTGTCTCACTTGTCGAAACCAGTTTCAATCATCTAATCTTCTTCAGTCATAAGCTTTTACCAAACAGGATGTATTATCATAAATACATAACTTCAATTTTGCGGCGAAGTTTACAAGGCAAAATGCTTACAGTAATAAATTAGAAAAGTCTCACTATTATACTTGTGAAAGTTGTCATGTCCCTTGCACAAACTGTTTAAGGTAACACCGAGCTAGGTGGTGCTGTAGTTGACACCCTGGGGGCACACTCGGGAGTGGGCGGTTTAAAACTTAGTCTGGCCAATCCAGATTTAGGTTTGTCGCGATTTTCCTAAATCGATCCAGATAAATTTCGGGCCCTCCCCCCATGAACCATGGACCTTGCCGGTGGTGGGAGGCTTGCGTGCCTCAGCGATACAGATAGCCGTACCGTAGGTGCAACCACAATGGAGAGGTATCTATTGAGAGGCCAGACAAACGTGTGGTTCCTAAAGAGGGGCAGCAGCCTTTTCAGGAGTTGCAGGGGCAACAGTCTGGATGACTGACTGATCTGGCCTTGTAACACTAACCAAAACGGCCTTGCTGCGCTGGTACTGCAAGTGGCTGAAAGCAAGGGGAAACTACAGCAGTAAGTTTTCCCGAGGGCATGCAGCTTTACTGTATGGTTAAATGATGATGGCGTCCTCTTGGGTAAAATATTCTGGAGGTAAATTAGTCCCCCATTCGGATCTCCGGGCGGGGACTACTCAGGAGGACGTTGTTATCAGAAGAAAGAAAACTGGCATTCTATGGATCGGAGTGTGGAATGTCAGATCCCTTAATCGGGCAGGTAGGTTAGAAAATTTTAAAAGGGAAATGGATAGGTTAAAGTTAGATATAGTGGGAATTAGTGAAGTTCGGTGGCAGGAGGAACAAGACTTCTGGTCAGGTGAATACAGGGTTATAAATACAAAATCAAATAGGGGTAATGCAGGAGTAGGTTTAATATTGAATAAAAAAATAGGAGTGCTTGTAAGCAACTACAAAGAGCATCGTGAACGCATTATTAAGGCCAAGGTAGACATGAAGTCCACACCTACCACTGTAGTACAAGTGTTAGGATTGTCAGAGTTCTTGGTGCAAGTGTTTACGTGGAACTGTGTGTAACTTCTGTGATTTCCGCTGAGGAGTTATGAATGCTGTCTTCGTACTGGAGTAGCAGTTAGTCGGTTGTGACAGAGCAGCGAGGAAGTCTCCACGGCGTGAGGTCAGGCTGGGGCTGCTGGCGGCGTGCAAGTGCGGTTGCAGTTGTGTGGCACTAGCTGCAAGAGCTGCAAAGTTCGTCGCCCACCGAACCTGCATAATGGAGTTGAGTAATCAGTGAACCCGTTATGAAATCTCAACTGCTGTGACGTCTCTTCGTTGATTACTGGTTGTTGCTTCCTGGGCTGTTCCCACAAGCATCAATGTTTTGAGGTGCTGGGGTTGGCAAAATTCTGCAGCCGTCTTCCTGTATGGTGTTTAATTTTTGAAATGATTATAATTTATTAGTGAAGCGCACCAGCGGCATCTGCTGCCTTGTGGCGGTTAACGTTTTGTTTGCCTAACCTGGTCATTAGCGTAGTTTTCTGGCAGTGTATTTTCCTCGGCGTGTTGATGCTGTCTGGCATGTCGTGTAGTTCGACAGCTTGATGTTGTTCTCCCTTTTTCTTTGAGTGGTTATTGTGCCTCGACTGTGTTTAGATGCCAATTATTAAGACATAGTCCTGCTGCAATCCTCGTCCTCACTGATATTTTTGGTTGTTGTCCCATTGGTCGGGTGGAAGGGAATTGATTGGGTTTGTTGGTTGGTTCTTCAGCCGTCCCTGGGTCATGCTGCCACCTGATTATTTAATGTTAAGCTTGGCTGGCTGTCTCATCTAAACTGCTGTTTGAGTTTCCTCCCCAGGCCGACACTTGGAACACTTCTGTGCACCACTGTTCTGTTGTTTGTGATTGTGATTTTCTTTTGTCACTAGTACTGTGCTAGGCCTTCAGCCGTGTATTAATTTTGTCTGTTCTATGTTCAGTATATTGCCTTCAACTGAACCTTATGTGAAGTGTTTTAAGATTAGGCCTTCAGCCGTGTTTTATTTAAAATTCTTGTTTGCTCTGTGTTTAGGCCATCAGCTGCATTTGTTTTAAAATTTGTGGCTTTCAGCTGTAATGTGTCTATGTAAGGTTTCTCTTTAATTATCTTGAATTCTTAAAATGGCCTTTAGCAATACTGTGTAAATGCTTATCTTAAGATTTGTCTTTAATCATGTTGAATAATTGTTTGGGCCTTCTGCTGTCTAGATATTTCAAGTTTTCTTAAGATGGTTTCTGTTGTATTGTGTAAATGCTTGTCTTTAAAGGTTGCTTTTTATGATGTTGAAATATTATTGGGCTTTCAGCTGAGGAATTAATTTAAATTTTCCGTAATATGTCTTTTAGCCGAAATTGGTAAATGCTTGCCGGCCGCTGGTGGCCGAGCGGTTCTGGCGCTACAGTCTGGAACCGCGCGACCGCTACGGTCGCAGGTTCGAATCCTGCCTCGGGCATGGATGTGTGTGTTGTCCTTAGGTTAGTTAGGTTTAAGTAGTTCTAAGTTCTAGGGGACTTATGACCTCAGCAGTTGAGTCCCATAGTGCTCAGAGCCATGTTTTTTGGTAAATGCTTGCCTTTTAAAGAATTTCCTTTCTTGATCTGAAATATTAATCAGGCCCTTAGCCGAGAAGATATTTTAATTTTACTTAAGTAAGGCCTTCAGCCGTTTGTCTAAATTCTTGTGCCTTAAAACGAAATATTTAAGGATATTTTAATTTTACTTAAGTTGGGGCATTCAGCCGTTTCTCTAAATCCTTGTCTTTTAAAAGGAATTATTTAAACCTTATTACTGAGAAGTTATTTCGGCCCTCAGTTGAGAATTGGTCCTTGTTGTTTTAAAGAGAAAACTGTGCATAGTGTTTTCGAGGTATAAAGTTATGTGTTCTTGTTAACTAACAGTAACTGATCTTGGCCCGTTTCCACAACCTGAATCACTCTGTCCTGCGACACCACACTGCAATATTGTTCTGTTTACTCATTCGTACGTGTATGCGTATTTGTCTGTATGCATGTATAGTATTTATACGTGTGTGTGTGTGTGTGTGTGTGTGTGTGTGTGTGTGTCTTACACTCTCCACAGTCTCGCTAAACAAAGCTTCGTTAGACGCCATCCAATCCTGAGAGTGGCTCTTTTTTATCCGGTCAGTGGTACATTACAACAGAAAGATGGAAGATTGCACGCTGTTTCCATGTTACATCACAGCTTTATACTGTAGCACACTTCAGTGAGAAGGAACGCGTTTACGAGTAAGATGCGATCGCAATGCCCTCTTTCTTGGACTCGTTATCCCCATAGACTGACAGTGGGAAGGAAGGAAGCCAGTATTATACTGGCATAAGAGCAGCTCCTTCATTTCTAATATTCGCAACAGTTAACACTCGACTCGTACTCACTCCGTTTCTGATCTCTGTGATTAGGTTATAATTTAATTTCATAAGGCTCAATCTTTTAGTCCCCACTCCACTTGACTCTAAGCCCTTTCACATTTGCAGGTACGCATGCGATGCAAAACCTTTCTTTTAACACAACTGTGTTTTTTACGGGATCACATCTTCTTAGAACTTCTTAAATGTCATCACAATATTCATCGACCTATTTATTACAAATTGGACTGCAATTCCTTCCACAGGTCATTTTCGTGTTGTTACAGGTGTACAAGTGCTGACGAATGGTGACTACTTCTGTGTTATCAGCACCTGTAACCACTTGAAAATGACCTAAGGTCGAAATTGCAATTCTAGAAAGTGCAATACATAGTACAGTCGACGACGAGTATGACATCCTTCCCTTTCAGTAGTTGAAAAGCCTATTACTGCTTAGGTAGCAACTTATTAGCGTTGTTAGGTAGTACACGTACACTGAGAGAGAGAAAAAGGAAACATAAAATCGAGAATGTTGGCGCGACTTAGACAAATGAAACATCATGCACCAAGAATACACCATAGAATTGTGTTTACTGTTAAAGTAATGCCAGTTACAATGAATCAGTAGTGTCAACGACAGTGTACCCGAAGAATTCAGAATTTCCAATGGAACATATCAATAACATGCACTGTAAGCACTCTTGAATTTTACGTAAAATTTATATGTGAACTGTTTTAAATCGAAAATCAGTATCTTTTGTGAAATAGGACACCCCTCAAATATTAATTTAAGTAGAGATGACTTTCATCTAATAAAATGCGAGGAACCCTGATACGTGTTCCCTGAAAACTCATGCATGTAAATTGACCGTTAAGTGAAAAAAGGAATGTTTACTTTTTACCAGGATCAACTGAATATTACACCCAAAAACGCAAGGAGGACTCATAAAAATATAACATGTAGAGTATTCACGCATCTGCCAAAAACAAAAGTTTCCCGGTACGAAAGTACTTCACGAAACATATTGGATGCATATGATTGGCTACTCCGTTCTAACTTAATGCCGGACACCGCACAAGGCACGAACTGCTTCAGCAAAAGCCGATAATCCACTTCGGCATTGGCACAAAAACAAATAGATATGCAAATGCGAAAGTAACACTAGAAGACAACATAAATATGCACAAGCGGTTAAAAACAGATAATAAATAAAGACTGAATGACTTTAGTCTCACTGATAATAACAGCAGTTATTTACAACAATGTGAACTGTGTTTGAATTTAACAGGTTTGCAAATTTATGAAGTTTATGGCAAAAACTGGTTTAGTCAACGAAATAACTTATATTTATTATTGTGAATGTTACTGAGAAAACTGGTTCAAAACTGCATGTCATTTACCTGAAACACAGTCACCAAAAATATAATAATTGGCATATAAAGTTCTTTTCGCGAGTGTTGAGCTTTTGCGTGATAAGTCAATCCTCACTTAGTGTTGTTGGCGAGTTATCAACGGCCATATTATTGGTCCATAATCCTTAAGCGTGTAGTCCAGTGATTGGCTTGCTGAATATCTTGATCATAGCAGCTCGTTTTGAACGCGGCAGGAACGCGGGGGATGACTGTAGAATCATCTCGCGCATCTACATGAATCGACGAAAGTAGGACAGGCAGCATTCAAATAACGCGTGACGTATCCCGACATCATAATGCTTGTTATCAGTTTCCAGTCACAGTTTTAGATTTATGGTTTTCCGCTAGAACGCTAGTCGGCACAGTTAACGTTACCTGCCATCATACACTATGTGATCAAAAGTATCCGGACACGCTAAAGACATACATTTTTCATATTAGGTGTATTGTGCTGCCAATTACTGCCAGTTACTCCCCATGAGCGACCTCAGTAGCCATTCGACATCATGAGGGAGCAGAATGGGACGCTCCGCGGAACTCATGGACTTCGAACGTGGTCAGGTGATTGGGTGTCACTTGTGTCACACGTCTGTACGCGAGATTTCCACACTCCTAAACATCCCTAAGTCCACTAATGTGATAGTGAAGTGGAAAAGTGAAGGGACACGTACAGCACGAAAGCGTACAGGCTGACACCGTCTGTTGGCTGACAGACTGCACAGTTGAAGGATCAGTCAGTCAATCAGTCAGCCAGTCAGTCAGCCAGCAGTAGCCGACCGAGACAGACGCAGCAACAGATAAGCAAACCACTTTTGTGTCATTTAAGAGTTCCTAACCAGGAGCGAATTTTATTGTATCATCTGTGTGCTTCACTAGATCCTTTCTTGAGTTTCTGCGTGTAAATTTAACATCTAATAGCCACAGTTCTCGCGTTTTCGTTTGCTTCAGAAAGTAAACCGATTTTGTGACATATTAAAAGTTCTTAATCAGGGTCAAATTATTTAGTTGCACTTGAGTGCGTCGGTAGTTAGGTTTTTGAATATCTACGTATTACTAGACACAGTTCGTGCATTTTCGAAAAGGGTCTACAGTAGAGTGGCGCAGAACGTGCCGATAGTCCGTTTATCTGAATAGTTTAGTTTTCCACGCTATTTAGTATTGAGAGGGACTGCGATTGCTGTGTGCGGATGCGAGCCGAGTTGTAGACACTTCGCTCTCAGCTTCAGGCTGTGATGGCTTCGGTTACACAGCTCGAGGCTGCAGTGGATGGGCAACACTGTTGTGGGCCGGCCGTGGGAATCCAACGGACATCCAGCACGTCAGAGTCCTCTGATTAGTCCTCAACGGTGGCAAACCAGTTACTGCTCGCACTGAGGCCCACCCCTCACCTGTGGTCGAGTGGGAGGTCGCCCCGGGCCGAAGCAGGCGGCGAAAGACTTCCCAAGCGGCCACACGTAAGGCCTCCCCAGTTTGTCTGACAAACAGGTTCCAGGTGCTGTCTGTGGCTGACACTGTCGCTGAGCCGCATGCTGTCACCTGTCCTGTTTCAGAGGAAACCACTCAGCCTGCAAGATCCGGGCAATCTCAGACGGTGGGATTATTGGTAGTTGGGAGCTCCAACGATAGACGCGTTATGGGGCCCCTTAGGGACTTGGATGACAAGGAGGGTAAGAAAACCAATGTGCACTCCGTGTGCATACCGGGTGGAGTCATTCCAGATGTGGAAAGGGTCCTCCCGGATGCCATGAAGAGCACAGGGTGCAGCCAACTGCAGGTGGTTGCTCACGTCGGAACCAATGATGTGTGTCACTTTGGATCAGAAGAGATTCTCTCTGGTTTAGAGCGGCTAACAGAAGTGGTAAAGGCTGCCAGTCTTGCTGGCAATATAATAGCAGAGCTGATCATTTGCAGCATAGTCGACAGAACCGATTGCGGACCTCTGGTACAGCGCCGACTGGAGGGTCTGAATCAGAGGCTCAGACGGTTCTGCGACCGTGTAGACTGCAGATTCCTCGACTTGCACCAAAAGGTGGTTGGGTTTCGGGTTACGCTGAATAGGTCAGGTGTCCACTATACGCAGGAGGCGTAGCAAGGGCTGTGTGGCGTGGACTGGGTGGTTTTTTAGGTTGGAGGGATTCAGTCACAAAGGGTACAGGCTGAGCACAGGAAGAACGTAGAGATAGGAACCATTGGTATAACAGTTGTAAATTGTCGTAGATTTGTTGGGAAAATGCCAGAGCATCAAGCGCTAATAGAAAGCACTGATGCTCAAATCGTTACAGGCACTGAAAGCTGGCTAAAGCCGGATATAAGCTCAGCCGAAATTTTTGCGAAGAACTTAACGGTGTTCCGAAAAGATAGGTTAAACGCGGTTGGCGGTGGCGTGTTTGTTGCTGTCAGAAGTAGTTTAACTTGTCGCGAAATTGAAGTAGATACTTCCTTAGTGTGGGCAGAGGTCATTGTTGGTAACCGTAATAAAATAATGACTGGATCCTTTTACCGACCACCCAATTCAGGTGATACAGTTGAAAGAAAACTTGAGTTTGATTACAAACACGTACCCGACTCATACGATAATAGTTGGTGGTGACTTTAATTTACCCTCGATATATTGGCGAAAATATATGTTTAATTCCGGAGGTAAGCATAAAATATCATCCGAAATTGTGCTAAACGCTTTCTCTGAAAGTTATATCGAGCAGTTAGTTCATGAGCCCACGCGAATTGTAAACGGTTGTGAAAACACACGCCGGCCGAAGTGGCCGTGCGGTTCTAGGCGCTTCCGTCTGGAACCGCGTGACCGCTACGGTCGCAGGTTCGAATCCTGCCTGGGGCATGGATGTGTGTGATGTCCTTAGGTTAGTTAGGTTAAAGTAGTTCTAAGTTCTAGGGGACTGATGACCTCAGATAAGTCCCATAGCGTTCAGAGCCATTTGAAAACACACTTGACCTCTTAGCAACAAATAATCCTGAGTTAATAACGAGCCTCAAAACCGATGTAGGGATTAGTGAACACAGGGTTGTCGTAGCGAGACTGAACACTGTAATCCCCAAATCCTCGAAAAATAAGCGAAATTATGCCTATTCAGAAAAGCAGATAAAAATTCACTTGCGCCTTCCTGAGAGACAATCTTCACACATTACAAATTAATAATATGAGTGTAGATCAGATGTGGCTTAAATATCGCAATTGAGAGATTTATACCAAATAAATTAACAAACGACGGAGCTGATCCTCCTTGGTACACAAACCGGTTAGAACACTGTTGCAGAAACAACGAAACAAACATGCCAAATTTCAACAGACGCAAAATCCCCAAGATTGGCGATCCCTTACAGAAGCTCTAAATTAAGCGCGGAGTTCAATGCGAGACGCCTATAACAGTTTCCACAACGAAACTTTGTCTCGAAACCAGGCAGAAAACCCAAATAGATTCTGGTCGTATGTGAAGTATGTTAGCGGCAAGAAACAATCAATGCCTTCTTTGCGCGATAACAATGGAGATACTGTCGAAGACAGTGCTGCCAAAGCAGAGTTACTAAACACAGCCTTTCGAAATGCCTTCACAAAAAAAGACAAAGTAAATATTCCAGAATTCGATTCGAGAACAGCTGCCAAGATGACTAACGTAGAAATAAATATCCTCGGAGTAGTGAAGCAACTCAAATCACTTAATAAAAGCAAGTCTTCTAGTCCAGACTGTATACCAATCAGGTTCCTTTCAGAGTATGCTGATGCATTAGCTCGATACTAAACAATCATATACAACCGTTCGCTCGGCGAAAGATCTGTACCCAAAGGCTGGAAAGTCGCACAGGCCGCACCAGTATTCAAGAAAGATAGTAGGAGTAATCCACTAAATTACAGGCCCATGTCGTCAACGTCGATATGCAGAAGGATTTTAGAACATATATTGTGTTCAAACATTATGAATCACCTCGAAGAAAACGGTCTATTGACACACAGTCAACATGGGTTTAGAAAACATATTTCCTGTGAAACACGGGGTCACAGTTCCTAGTAATTGACGGAAAGTCATCGAGTAAAACAGAAGTGATTTCAGGCGTTCCCCAAGGTATTGTTAGAGGCCCTTTGCTGTTCCTTATCTATATAAACGATTTTGGAGACAATATGAGTTGCCGTCTTCGGTTGTTTGCAGATGACGCTGTCGTTTATCGTCTAATAAAGTCATCAGAAGGTCAAAACAAACTGCAAAACGATTTAGAAAAATATCTGAATGGTGCGAAAAGTGGCAGTTGGCCCCAAATAGCAAAAAGTGTGAGGTCATCCATATGAGTGCTAAAAGGGACTCGTTAAACTTCGGTTACACGATAATTCAGTCTAAAAGCCGTAAATTCAACTAAATACCTAGGTATTACAATTATGAACAACTTAAACTGGAAGGAACAATAGAAAAGCCGGCCGCGGTGGCCGTGCGGTTCTAGCGCTGCAGTCCGGAACCGCGGGGCTGCTACGGTCGCAGGTTCGAATCCTGCCTCGGGCATGGATGTGTGTGATGTCCTTAGGTTAGTTAGGTTTAAGTAGTTCTAAGTTCTAGGGGACTGATGACCTAAGATGTTAAGTCCAATAGTGCTCGGAGCCATTTGAACCATTTGAACAATAGAAAAAGTTCTGGGTAAGGCTAACCAAAGGCTGCGTTTTATTGGCAGGACACTTAGAAAATATAACAGACCAACTAGGGAGACTGCCTACAGTACGCTTGTCCATCCTCTTTTAGAATACTGCTGCGCGGTGTGGGATCCTTACCAGGTAGGACTGACGGAGTACATCGAAAAAGTTCAAGAAAAGGCAGCACGTTTTGTATTATCGCGAAATATGGGAGTGTCACAGAAATGATACAGGATTTGGGCTGGAAATCATTAAAAGAAAGGCGTTTTTCGTTGCGAAGGAATCTTCTCACGAAATTCCAATCACAAACTTTCTCCTCCGAATCCGAAAATATTTTGTTGACACCGACCTACATAGGGAGGAACGACTACAACGATAAAATAAGGGAAATACGAGCTCGTAAGGAAAGATATAGGTGTTCATTCTTTCCTTGCGCTATACGAGATTGGAATAATAGAGAATTGTAATGAACTGGTCTGCAGAGAGTTCTGACCTGAATCCTATAGAACACCTTTGGGGTGTTTTGGAACGCCGACTTCGTGCCATGCCTCACCGACCGACATCGATACCTCACCTCAATGCAGCACTCCGTGAAGAATGGGCTGCCATTCCCCAAGAAACCTTCCAGAACTTAATTGGACTTATGCTTGCGAGAGTGGAAGCTGTTATCGAGGCTAAGGGTGGGCCAACACCATACTGGATTCCAGCATTACCGATGGAGGGTGCCACGAACTTGTAAGTCATTTTCAGCCACGTGTCCGGATACTTTTGATCACATAGTGTAGTTGTGCTATGATCCGCACACCGTGCATCCAAGAGTAAAGCTGTTAACATTAGTTACCATATTTCCGTTTAACTCTACGGTCAGCGGTATGCACTAAAGATTATGTAGTGTCTAGAATCAAAACCATGCATTTATAGCATTCAGGTAGCTTCGTCGTCTGCACATCATAGTTCTTAAGATTAACTTGTCGATCGGCAGGCCTGACAAATAAGCAACGCGATACGTATGGCTACTATTTCTGTCTAAACCACAAAAACGTATGACTGATGAAACAGTTAATTTACCTCGGCTACGGCAAACGGTGCACTCGCACTTCCGTGACACGAGAATGAAATTCATGCTATAGCTCCAGACTCTTTGTTCATCGAGAAAAGCATTTTGAGCCACCATCTGTACATACAGATTCACCTTTATTCTCAACTGGTATCAGTTTTAGCAAGTATAAGCGTGCAGAGAAAGCTGGCCATATATTAAACTCAAATAGGTTACTGCTGTATGTCCAGTATAAATTTGCTCCATAATAATACGCATAAGGTCAATAACACTCAAGACACTGTCAGAACTACTATCTTTGTCGATTTTTTTCTGTGTCGACCTATCGATGTCTCTTTACATCACTCAACACTTATTATTCAGCACTATACCGAGTATTACGATTTACAGTTTCATATAAAATTACAACATCGCACTAGTCTGACCACGGAAAATGAAATTAAACATCTTAATAATCACACGAACATACAGCATCAGAAAAAATGATAACAGCAGTAACATTCACGACAACTGTTTTGTATCCCGCCTGGATAGGCGGCGCGTGGATCTGCTCCTGCAAACTGAAGGGTAGGCCGAATGTAGGAAGCGAGTAGGAGCAGGAAAAGGTGAAGCACTGCGTTACTGCGTATAAGTTTAAATTCTTTTACTGGTGTATGAACATTTACAAATTATAATATTACTTAACTTTGGCTGAGATGAGCACCTAGGTGCGAAGCCGTACAGGTATCAACGCTAAGAGCTACTAATAGTGAGACAAACTATCAATGAAGTAACTGAAGTAACAAAGTTTGTAACGACTAGCACCCTATGAAGAAGAAACTAATTGCTTGGTTGTCGACTCGAAATCAAATGGGCTTAATCTAGAGCGGTGCTCGTAGAGCTGCGCAGCCTCGGCTAGAGGGCGCTGCCGTCGGTGTCTGTCGTAGTGCCAACCTAAGAACTTGCACCTCTGCCGTGGCATCGTAGCTATCGATACCACAAACTGCTTGATGCAAACGGAAAAAGAAGTTGTTCAATGAAATGAATTTACACAACTCATCGTAAAGAACTCTTTCGATCAATCATAAAGATAAAGCGGAAAAAAAAGAAAATATAGGAGAAAGGAAAAAAATGTTATATAGTGTCGTAACGTTATCTTTGCACTGTAATCCAACATAATGAAACATTCTAGGGAATCCGAACGCTGTGCAGGTGCGTGTCCCAGAGGCATGTAGATCGCTGAGCGGCAGACCGGCGAGATGGCAGCGACGGTGGCGGCACCGGCGGAGGTGAAGCGCGAGGTGCGCCAGCAGCGCGCCAAGATGTCGCTGCGCCGCAAGAGGGCGCTGGCGCCGCTCCAGCAGCAGCAGGTCAACGGCCTCTACGTGCACTCCAGCCCGCCCAGAGGTACGCCGACGCTCGCTCACCGCCACCACTACCCTGAGGCAATGCTGCTCAGCTACGGATACGAGATGGGGGCGTCATGAAAACAGCCAAAAAAAAAGGAATTTAGTGTACTGTCCACTGATGTAAACAAGTGTCCCATTTACATTGCCTGATAAAAAAGAAGCACACAGAAGACATGTTCGGATGTCAGCGTATCTTCGTACACGGTGGGTATGTAAGTGATGGGGATTGCAGTTCTTTGTCCAGGTAAAATAGTCATCAGAGTGCATTACTGTTGTTCGTGGTATTGTTACCAGGCCTAGTAGGGTACGCAGGAGGAATCACTTAAAACTTGCACCACAGATATCGCGGAAATGGAAAGTGCTTTTGACGTGCGGTTTTCACAGAACTGATTGGTACTGAGGAGCTCGTATTGTGAAGCAATAAACATATTGCAATAATGCTAAAGGCCTGGCCAGACAGAATCCGGCCTGCTACTGAGACGGACGGCGCAGCGGGTGGCCGGGCCAATCAGCGTCCAGGGACGCCACACAGGGCCGGCCGCTGGTGGCCGAGCGGTTCTGGCGCTACAGTCTGGAACCGCGCGACCGCTACGGTCGCAGGTTCGAATCCTGCCTCGGGCATGGATGTGTGTGTTGTCCTTAGGTTAGTTAGGTTTAAGTAGTTCTAAGTTCTAGGGGACTTATGACCTCAGCAGTTGAGTCCCATAGTGCTCAGAGCCATTTGAACCATTTGAACGCCACACAGGCAACGGCCGGCCGGCCAGCCGCAGCGACTTTTGATGCGACAGCTGTGTTACACTGTGGAAAGGGCCGAACCCCATTATTAAGGTTGCATGCGTAGCGCGATTGTCTTGGCGTTAGACGATTGGAAGCTTCACGCAGGACACGTTATCTTTGTGCGAGTTCCCTTTTTTTTTCTTTTTTTTTTTTTAAGTGCAGAAATGAGTAGCTCGCACTAGCTATACGAAATGACACCAAGAAGACATGTTGGGTGCACGACATTAATAGCAAGAGAGAAAGCTTAGGAGAATACCATCGTCTGCGGATTGATCTAGAGTCTGACGAAGATAGGTTCTTCAAATATTTTCGTATGTCGCGAGAATGTTTCGAGGAACTGCATCGCCTGATAAAAAGGTAGCACCAAGGAGTGCACAACGAACTGGAGAAAGTCAAGTGATACAAGGCACAGACTAGCCATTTGTTTGAGGTAAGTTTTACCATATGTGGCCTCTTTGTGCTTCAAACAGAAGTCATATAATTTATTCCATTTCAGTTTTCTTGTATCATAAGAAAGGTTCGGCGGAAGAAAGTGCTATCTCACAACGTAGTTCCGAGTGGAGTGATACATTTATCTGTAGTGTTTAAGAATACAGCAAACGATAGTAACATCTAGTTCCGTATGTCCCGCTAGAGAGAACTTTCTACTTAATAGATTGTTTTGTTTCATTGTATTCATAACATTGTCATTGAATTTAAACAAACACATCTTTCGTCGTTAACTTATCTATTCGTTCTATCGGCATAATTTATTTTAATCTTTTCCAGATACTAGACTACAGGTGACAGTCACCAGAGCATAGCTTTTTCTTTTCAACAGTCTCAGAAACTGTGAAACAAGTGTGGCAGACAATATGGACTGTTCTACAACGCAAGTATTTACCTACTCCTACAACAGAGATGTGGAAGAAATCTGAAGTAGGATTTCTAGAATTTTGGGGGTTTCCGAACTGCCTCGGAAGCATAGACGGAAAGCATATCAGGTTAAAATGCCCGAAGGATAGTGGATCCCAGTTCTTCTGTTACAAACAATTCTTTTCGCTGATTCTCCTGGCGATCGTTGATCCATACTACGAGTTTACAGTAGTTGATATTGGAAATTATGGACGTCACAGTGACAATACTATTTCTGAGAATTCAGCTTTCAGTCAAGAGTATATCGAGGGCAAAAGTATTCTACCTCCAAATCAGGATCGCGTGTATCATACAAAATGTTGTATTGTCTCACCTCCTCTATAAGTTTTTCTGTGTCCATGATGCATGCAGTATGAGCTGCAAGACAAAAACCGCCTCACGCAGCTGCTTCCAGTGTGACCACAGAACAGTTGAGTGCGCCAACAGAGGCAAGCAGCCGCTCCGGTTTGCGGCGAATCTGTAATCTGTGACAACCCGGCGGCGGCCGGTGCGGCAGGCCGGCTGCCGGTGCGTCAGAGCCGCACTGTGTGAGACCGCCGCCATACAGTAACGAGCGATTCAGCAGTGCGGCCTGCCGGCTGCGGTTCAAGCCCACAGGCCGGACGGCCAGGCCACATTCTGTCTGGCCAGGCCTTTAGAAAGAACATCTTTTGTATTATAATTTCTAAGACTTTCCCGGCGATTTGTTGTCATCTCGTAGAATCGGGTGTACTGCCGGTGGTCCGCGTCTTCCCAACACGATATTTCGACGTCGTAACCCGGCGTCTTCATCAGGTGTTCCCTGAGACTGGTTCACGAGCTGACCTTGTCCCATATTTATGCCTGGGCGGTGTGTGGCGCTCCCTATGCCGTCCGCGCCCACTGTGGCCATTTCTGGCGGTGGTATCAGTCTCTAGGCGCTCCATCTTCGGTCCGCGCCCGTTGCGGGTCTCTTCTGAGGTAGCGGACATCCCAAGCAAGGAAGGGTTGGAGTCCCTTAGCGATCGTAGTGTGTGTGGAAGCCTTGTGCGACTCGCCGCTATCGAGAGCTACGAAAACTCCGCGATTCACTTGCTTTTTAGCGAGTACTAAGCAATTTGTCGTGTTATAGGACCGACATAGAGCGCAGGCTAGATAGTGCGGACTAGCCGCACTAGCAGGATGGATAGAGTAGGGGACGACGAGCAGCCAGGGCCCCACCCGCGGGTGGCTAGCCCGCGTTCTTCTAGGCCAGAACAGACGCTCAGGGCCGAGGTAGAACTCGCGAGTAGGACCACCCAGGGCGCTAGACCGCGACGCCCCGCCCCACCGGCCCCCACTCCTGAAGACGTATGCAGTGCAATGATCCAAGAGAAACTCGAACAACGCCGCCGCGATCGCGACGCACGAGCAAAGGAACTTGCAAGAAGACGGGATCAAGACGGCCCTTCCACCAGTGACAACTCAACTTCTGACGACTACAGAACAACGAATCGAATTCCGACGGAACAACACCAAGCCATGGACTATCAGGACGAATCCAGTGACTCTGATGCACCATTCCAGGAAGTCAGACGCCGCCGGAAAGGCACCAAACGCAGGAAAGCCGAAGAGACCACCCCCATGCAGTCGGAATCACGAGCTGTACCTACCACCAACTACTATGAACCACTACAGCAACCGGACGCAGCAACGGAAGACCAACACCAGCCTCAGCCTAACAACACAACTACTCAGGACACCCCAGCTCCACCGCCGCCGAAACCGAGAATACCACTTGTCACAATCAACTACACCGGAAAGTATATGGAACTCAACGCTCAGTTAAAAAACAAGTCAGCGGACCACTCAAAGCGATCTACAGGAACAATCAGATTAAATACCACTTTGAAACGCTGGTGGACCAACGACCAGCACTTGACTACCTCCATTCCATCAACATGTCATATTTCACCCACCAAGCAGCAGAAGACAGAGAACTCCAAGTGGTCCTCAAGAACATCCCTGAGGAAATTACCGAAGACGAACTCGCCGCCGAACTTCGCCACATGCAGTTCACGGTCACAAACGTACACCAGTTCAAGAAACGAGACCTGACCTCCAAGAAACTGATCCCACAGTCGGCTTACTGTGTATCTCTGCCCCATGGACAGAAAAGCCGCACCATCTACGACATACAATATCTCTTCCACACCAGAGTAAAGGTAGAAGACTACAAGCCACTTGACGGGCCTGCCCAGTGCAAGAAATGCCTCAAATTCAATCACACTGGCCGGTACTGTCAGATGCCGGTCAGGTGTGTACGCTGTGGCGGCCACCACCACGCAAAGGATTGTACCAAGCCACGAACAGAGCCGCCCATCTGCGCAAACTGTCGCCAAGAAGGCCACCCTGCCACTTGGCGTGGTTGCCCTGAATTTCAGAAGGCGATACACGCTTACCAACTGCGACCTCCACCATCCAAGGAGCCACAACAACCACCACAGCCGTCGTTTGCGGCGACACCGAAGGACTTCCCATCTCTCCGGACCCCCTGGACGGCTGCATCGTCCTTGTTTCAAGCACCATCCGAGCAACAACCAACTCGCCAGAAAAACACGGCGCGCCAACGACTGCAAGATCTTCGCCAGCAACAACAGCGGCAACGATCCATGGACAACGCCCTCGGTCTGTCCGATATTATCGCCGCACTTTCGAACATGGGCTCAATAATCAATTTACTAAAAACCAAAAACGTCTTTGCCATCATAGCAGATACAGCTCGCAAATTCACGACGCACCGGATTTATTATCCAAACTACTCACTCTACCTGAAGGAATGATGGCCTTTTTCACCGACTAATACGGATCAAGAGCGCCATCACCATAGAAACCTCACATTCTGCTTCTTTAACGCCAACGGCGTCGCTCCCAAGAAAGTAGAACTCACCGACTTCGCCGAACGACATAAAATTGACGTCCTCCTATTGACAGAAACGCATCTGCGACCCACCCAAACCTTCAACATTCGCAACATGGTGGGCTATCGCACCGACCGCCACAATCGGCGAGGTGGAGGCACAGCAATCTGCCTCCGATCTTCACTCACTCACTCCCTCGAATCCTTGCCAGAAATGACAAGTCTTGAAGCCACTGCAGCCACGATCACCACCACACACGGGAAGCTCACGTTCGTCGCAGCCTACTTGAGCCCTGGTGCGGCCTTCACGGATGAAGACTTCATCTCTATCTTTGATAGATACGACTGAATCCTCTATTGCGGGGATCTTAATGCGAAACATGTAGCTTGGAACTCGCGGCAGACAAACGCCAAAGGAACCTGTCTGTACGATCTTGAGATTTGGCTCCAAGCTTTCACCGAAGATCCGGAGGAACCAACTTACCTGCCTACTGTTCAACGCCATCAGCCTGATGTGCTCGATGTGGCCATTGTTAAAAATGTGAATCCTGATCTATCACTCCAATCAATCAATGACTTGACTTCTGATCACCAACCTGTTCTTGGAACACTGTCTGGAGCTCTTCCGACATTGCCGCCGAAAACGAAAATCTCCACGGATTGGATATCCTTCGCCAGGTGGCTGAACAACAATGTGTGCCCCACGGAGCCATTAGCAACCCCGGAGCAACTCGAAGACGCCTTCACTCGTCTGACTTCCAAAATCAAGAAAGCTGCCCACCAGGCCTCAACGAAGCTACTCTTCTCCACACCATATCGCGAACCACTGCCGCCAGCACTACAGGACTTGAAATATTTGAAGAATCGAGCCCGTAAGAAATGGCAAACAACTCGCCACCTGGCATACAAACGCGAAATGCACCAGCTCTCCAGAGAACTCACGTGGCGATGCAAGGAATGGCGCGCTGAACTGTGGGAGGACCGGATGGCACAAATCCAACACCTCTCGCGTGATGAATGGGGATTTATCCGTAACATCAAGAAACCCAGACCACCAAAAACGGCACTCACGGATGGCACAAATGTCATCTTCGACAACCTCCAAAAGGCCGAACTTTTTGCGGATACTTGTGAAACGCAAACACGCCTGAATTTCGCGCAGTTTCACAACGACGAAGAAGAGGACGCGCGCACTCGGGCAGAGGCGCACCGCATAAGACAACACCCCAGCGGAGAGCGGCCGGAACTGACGTCGCCAAGGGAAATTCGTCGCATTCTCAGGAACTTCACATCTGCTCCCGGGCCTGATGGAATTTCAAATGATCATCTAAAACACCTACCTCGGAAACCGCTAGTGCTACCAACGCGAATATTCAATGAATGCCTGTTGAAGGAACATTTCCCCCCACAATGGAAACTGGCCAAGATTATACCCATCCCGAAACCGGGTAAGGACCTACTCCAGCCTGAGCACCACCGACCAATCAGTCTCCTTTCTACGACGGCCAAACGTTTGAACGTGTCATCCTGGCCCGTATCAAGCCGCCCCTCTTGGAAAACGACATCATTCGACCTGACCAATTTGTATTTCAACCGAAACTTTCCGCTGAAACCCAGCTGCTCCAGATCTCAGAACACCTTAAAAACCAAATCAACCTAAACCACTATACGGCAGCCATTTTCCGGGATGTACAACAAGCATTTGACAAGGTGTGGCGAGAGAAACTCTTAAGTAAACTACGGAACACTACTGACATCCCCAACTGTTACATCAAGATCATTGACAGCTTCTTGATCGACCGCCGTTTTTACGTCCAACAGGCCAATCAACACTCAGAAACGAAACCTCTGTCAGACGGTATACCGCAAGGATCGGTACTCTCTCCCATCTTATTCACCATCTACGTGAATGACATGCCCAAACTGCCGAACATGATGCTAGCACAATTCGCTGATGATACGGCTCTTCTTACCAGTAGTCGTTCATTAGATACGGCCGTCACCCGCTTGCAGCACCAAGTTGATATCCTCCTCTTGTGGGCGACTGACAACAAAATCACGATCAATGCACTGAAAACGAAAGCCATACTCTTCACTCGCCGGAGACCACTTCTCTACCGCCGCCTCCAGATCAACGACCATGCCATCGATTGGTCCACCACAACGAAGTACTTGGGGGTCACCCTGGACCATAAACTTACTTCTCAGCCCACATTAACGACAAAAGTCTCAAAATCATTCGCGCCATCCATGAACTCTAACCCTTTTTAGCAAGCACAGAGCTGAATGTAGCAAGGAGGCTCCGAATCTACCGCGCGACAATCCTCCCGATGATGTTATATGGCTGCGCCACGTGGGGAATCACATCCACCACCAACATCCGCAAACTACAACGTTTACAAAACCGATGTCTACGAATCATACTCAAAGCGCCCAAGTGGTCCCTGATTATTTCCTTACATGACGAACTGCAGGTTTCACCGATAGATCAAGTAATTCAAATGCATGTACAGCGTCTCATCACCAAAATAGACGACTTAAGGCCGTCGACGAGGCAACTCGAAGGAGTCGCAACCATTCAACCTGAACCCTGGCATAAAGTCAAGGTTCCTAGGGCCCTCACAACGCAATAAAAAGTGAAGCAAAGGTATGTATGGCACAAAGGACCCCTGTGAGCTCAAAGTCCTACAAACGATTACAATAAAGATGTACAAAACCCACCTTTCAACCTTGGAAGTCCAGCCGCCAAAGGAGGTAGCACTTCGGCAACGACACCACACACACACACACACGCACACACACACACACACAAAAGGACATCCCAAGGCGTTCCGTATGGGGTCCGCGCCCGATAGGTGCGATCCTAGCACCATCATGGCTCTGTTGAAGTTCGTTATGCTGTCCCACAGCGAGTTTCTCTCGTGGCCGAACCATTCTCCTGGCCTTCTGAACCCGGTATGCGCCTGTGATGTGCGCTTCCTGTGGCATCTGGCTGCTGTTGGAGCTGCATATTATGACGGCCATCCTCCAAGGAGCTTGCTGCCGCCTGGTATCGCGTATGCCGTTCTGTTCCGTTACTTACGCCCTTGGACGTCTGTAGTTCATTCCTGGAGGAGGGAACTTCCTAGCGTTGTTTCTGTAGTAGTTTCCAAGCAGGATTCCACGCAGTACTAAGCTGATATCCTGCTTCCGGTTGATCAAGTTCACCGCCAACTTGCTTTCAATAGATTCCTTAATGACAGTAGCCCAGAATAGGGGGGTCTGAGCCAGGATCCTGGTTTTGTCATAATCCATGGTGTGCTCAAGTTCCCTGCTCCAGAAATGAACTACAGACGTCCAAGGGCGTAAGTAACGGAACAGAACGGCTCACAGGCGCATACCGGGTTCAGAAGGCCAGGAGAATGACTCGGCCACGAGAGAAACTCGCCGCAGTCGCGGACAGCATAAGGAACTTCACCAGAGCCATGATAGTGCTAGGATCGCGCCTATCGGGCGCGGTCCCAATAGGGAGCGCCTTGGGATGTCCGCTACCTCAGAAGAGAGCCGCAAGGGGCGCGGACCGAAGATGGAGCGCCTGGAGACTGATACCACCGCCAGAAATGGCCACAGTGGGCGCGGACGGCATAGGGAGCGCCACACACCGCCCAGGCATAAATATGGGACAAGGTCAGCTCGTCATCCAGTCTCAGGGAACACCTTATGAAGACACCGAGTTACGACGTCAAAATATCGTGTTGGGAAGACGCGGACCACCGGCAGTACACCCGATTCTACGAGATGACAATATCTTTTGTGCAAAAATACACTTTTTAAATTGAAAAATGCCTATTGTTATTAACAAACTAAAATTATGGTAAATTAGAATGTCCGTGGTCTTTGTAGCAGGATTATAGTGCGAGTTGTTTACGAGATATCGTATTTTGGCAAGTTTCCACACCGACACTTGTTTGTGGCATTCAGTTTGCGTAGCTGCTGGGTACAGTGTTGTTACGGTAACTTACAGTGTGAATGTGTGTTTCTGGAGTGCACTGCGACTTGCTAGACAGTTAGTGTGTGACAGTCCAAGCAGTAGGTCGTGAGCGGACGATGGGATTTATCGATGCAGAAAAAGCCGACATGGTGAGAAGAGAGTGTAGGAAGAATGTAGTTCGTTCTTGTACGGTGTATGCGACAAGATATCCCAATAGACGTCAACCGTTTCAGCAGTTAGTTATCAACATCTTCAACCAGTTAGGTGAAAGTGGCAGTGTAACACGTAGAAATCGTAACAGAAGGGAAAAAGTGACAACGGAAGAAAAGGTATGTTCCTGCCGCTGTTACAGTTGATTCACACATTAGCTCCTGCGCAATCGCACGAGAAAGTGGCATGAGTCAGGCAAGTGCCGTAAGCATTCTCCATCGATATAGATTCCATCCTATCACATCTATCTCTATCAAGAGCTGTATGAAAATGATTATGAGAATCGTGGTAACTTCTGTACGTGGGCATTAAGACAGCATAATCCAGATATATCGTGCACCTTGTTTAGTGATGAAGCCACATTTACCAATTGTGGCGACGTAAACCGCCGAATCATGCACTATTGGTCTGCTCACAATCCCCGTTTGCTTCCTCAGGTGAAACGTTAGCGTCCATGCAGTGTAAACGTGTCGTGTGAGGTAGTGAACCATCAGCTCCTAGGCTCGTTTTCCGTAGACGGGACACTGAAAGCGCACAGGTATAGCAGCCAACTAACAGACCATTTTCCACAGATCCTAGAAGACGTTCCCCTGCAGACTAGGAGGAACCTGAGATACTAACGTGATGGCTGTCCAGCTCGTAGTGCACGAAGTACCACAGTATTTTTTCACGAATTTTTTCCAAATAGTTGGACTGGGCGCAGAGAACCAATACCTTAGCCGGCCTGGTTTCTCGGATTTGACACCTGTAGACTTTGTTCTTTGGGGAAAGCGGACAGACACCGCCTACAAGGACATACCAATTACATCCGACGATACGATGCAGTCTGCTCGGTCATCTCCGCTGGAAAGCTAGCACGTGCGCAGCAGTCGTTCCATACCAGACTGGAAGCGCGTATTGCCGCTGTCGGTGGTCATTCTGAACACAACCGGTGATGGTCCATTGTCTCGTTACTGATCAGAACCCAATAAGTAGTGTACGCACTTGTTTTGTTCGTAAGTGTGTGCTACCACGGGTATTGTACAAGCGTCGGTGTGAGAACTTTTCAAAATACGATATCTCTTAAACAACTCACACTTAGAATCCTGCGTAAATACCACTGACATTTTAATTTACGCTACGTTTTGTTTGTTAATGGTTCAAATGGCTCTGAGCACTACGGGACTTAACTTCTGAGGTAATCAGTCCCCTAGAACTTAGAACTACTTAAATCTAACTAACCTAAGGACATCGCACATATCCATGCGCGAGACAGGATTCGAACCTGCGACCGTAACGGTCGCGCGGTTCCAGACTGTAGCGTCTAGAACAACTCGGCCACTCCGGCCGGCTGTTTGTTAATGTCCGTTGACATTGTTCTGTTTAAAAAGTTTACTTTTGCACAAAAAATACAGTTTCCAAGTATTATTACAATCCGTCGAATGGCTAACAATACAAGCTGGATCGATAAGATACATAGGTGTGCTTCACGAGCCGAGAAGCAAACGTACATTAGATGTGTTCTATCTCGAAAGGCATTCGGAATAGCACACATGTCCATATGAACTTTTTTGCTTCAAATGACCATTTCTCCTGGGATACACTGTATTTGCAACATGCCTTAGGCATTTTCACTTTATTGTTCGTTATGTGGATATTTCATACTCGTAAAGTTCCACTTCTCATAAGGCTAGGAAGTACACAGGAAAGCACGTGAAGTTACTGATATCTCGTAATCGGTTAGTCGAGATTACCTCATGGTTCCATAACGGTGTTAGACACAACATATCATTAGACAAATTCTTCGTGGTGCGATACAACAGTTTTTCACGACCTGCTCAGTTATATATCCTTTCCTAGGATGTTATCTTGTTCGAAAAGTGGTTGACATGAAACTGTACTCTTCGACGGCAGAGTTACTATAGGGTTTGAAACAGAATACAGCTAACAAGGTTTCATACTCGGCACTGTTGAAGTTCCGAGGAGAGTCACCCAATATATTGCTTCCTCCGACATATACCTCGCGATTAAAACATGAAGGTAAATTTTAGACAGTTTTGAGATCCCACGGAGGGTTACCAACAATCTTTCTTCCCGTGAGCCATTTGCGAATGAAACAGTAAAGGCGGAAAACGACAATGGTACGAAAAGCGCCATCCGCTACGTAAGGCGTTTTGCGGAATACAGATGTAGACGTAGGATATTTTTACCAACACTATTCTTAAGCTGTACTACGTGTCTGTAGGTGGCACACCACTCACTGTAGGCATGTTGCAGAATCCGCGTTGATACGCCAATGAATCTGGCAGTTTCATTTTTCATGTGTCCATGGACAACCTTAACAGATTCCTCATTTCTGCCAGGATCTAAGGTCCTCGTGTCGATCCACCTTACTTCGCTGGTTCTCATAACCGAATGGCGTAACAGAACGTCGTTACCATAACTTACGTTAGCGGTGGAGTGTCACGTGACCGACTACTAGCAGATCTTACACCATCTACGTCGATCCAAAGAGATCAGTGTACATTTGTAAGGGGGTTACTAGTAATATATCCGGTGATCTTCAAATATTCTTTACACTTGTGAGTCCGGATGGACAACCTGATAACATGTATACGATCACAGGTACATATTTGCTTGAAAATAAGCTTTTGAAACTGGCTATCAATGATAATAATTAAAGGACATTATCAAATGTGCAGCCTCTGTTCAACACCGATTACTTCACAATATTTTGGGGAAACGTTTTGGTACAGAGAGAAAATTTTATAATTTCTTGCATCGCTTCTAGTTATATTTCTCGTAAATGATATAAGCTCAGAATTACTGCACTGTACAGGATTTCCCAAGAGTAACGATTCACTTTCATGAAAAATATATTTAATATAGAAAAGATATAGATATACGACAAGGGCACATATAAGACAGTAGAAGTCATTAAAGTACAACGTGGCAACCTGCATGTCAACACAAATAGACACTTTTTCCACCTCAGCCCTGAACACAAGATCCAAAAGATCAGTACACACTTCCATACGGGGGGCATGATCTTCCTCCACCAGGTACGTACCTGGATGCTATACGTCGTCTTCTTCGGCGTAAAACGGAGAGAACGACAGACAACGGATCATGGAATGTTCAACTCACGACTCAGTTTGATAGGAAGCTCGTGGGCTCGTGTCAGTGGTCTCGTCAATTGTCAGGGCTGCGTCGTCAGATGTTGATGGCGTCCATGAAGTTCCACATTAATCAGGGCTGTGTCGTCAGATGTTGACGGTGCCCATGAAGTTCCTCATTAATTATTAATTAATGCATCGACGGTGCAGCTCATGCACCTCCTATAACTTTGTGGTAAATCACGAAGTTTCCAGGAAACAATGGCTTTTCTGTTTTTTTTACAGAGAGTATCCGGAACACTTGTGAGAGGTGAATTGTTTACATTAATGTTGTCATGAAAATGAATCGTTGCTTTTGGACATCCTGTATTAAAGATACTGTCGAATCACGGGGGTATACCTGGTCTTATCAAGCAATCCAAAAAGCCTACTGTGCAGAGGAATGACGAAGGGAAAGCAGGCGGTTTGGTGATTCGAAGTGGTGTGTTGCAGTGGTGCAGATGAACCCGAGCACGATTCGGCAGTGGCTGCGCGGTGGCGACCTGGAACGGCTGGAACAGGTGGTGCTGGAGGGCCACGGCCACCGTCTGGTGGGGGAGTACAGCCCGGAGCCCAGGGTGCGCGCCTTTCTCAAGACCGTGCCGGACTACATGGTGAGCCACACACGCTCGCGCACGAGCACACACACACAGACACACACACACGTGCGTTTTCTCTGAAAGATAGTGAACGAAGAAAGCTGAACTGTGATTTTTAACTAACAACTAAGTAATTCCGATTACGCCACATTTCTAGATTTCCTGAACGCTTTGAGCACTGTTCCTCAAAAGCGGCTTCTAAGCAAATCACGTGCCTATGCAGTATCGTTTCAGTAGTGTGCCTGGTTCCTGTCCTGTCTGCATAAAGGATTTAGAAGACAATCTGATCAGCCGTCTTGTTTGTTAATGATAGTGTCTTTTAGCCTCTAATAAAACCATCAGAAGACAGAAAAGAATTAGAAATGATTTAGACATCGGTTCAGTTCAGTCCACCTCCGCAGTTGCGAGGTCGGCGTACCTGAGTGCCATTCAGAGGTTCCGGGTTCGATTGTCAGTACTGCCAAGGATTTTTCCTTGGT
This sequence comes from Schistocerca nitens, assembly GCF_023898315.1. Classification (NCBI taxonomy): domain Eukaryota; kingdom Metazoa; phylum Arthropoda; class Insecta; order Orthoptera; family Acrididae; genus Schistocerca; species Schistocerca nitens. The sequence continues at coordinate 333,682,526 of NC_064617.1, forward strand.
GGGACAGTAAGAGGTGCACTTACCTCGTGAGGCCAATTGAGGGTCTACTCCACCGATTAATAGATATTCCAAGGTTAAGGAACCCGACAACGACGGGGAGAGTGATATGCTGAATACATTCTCCTCTATATCGCATCCGATGACGTCATTGGCAGAGTATGGCATGGCGGTTGGTCGCTCTCGATTGGCCGTCTGTGGCGGAACTTACTTTGTCTGTATACGGCAAAAAGTGTCAGTTGATCCTGAACAATAAAAAACGTGTGGTTTTCCACATGCATGCTAAAAAAATCTAGAGATTCGTCTGTTGCACCCCACAGACTTCTGGCTCTGTGTGATGTATCCTCGTACTGAGGAGTGATCGAAGACACTTTGATAGAATAACGGCTTATTTACAAAACTCAGTTATAATGTTCTCGGATGAGCATCCGCACAACTACATACAACAGAAATGTCTCTCCTGTGACGTGATGTGGTTACACGACGAACTCCAGAGTCGTAGCAGGTAGCGGCGTGAAGACGTGGTATGTTACTTGAGCCGGTGCTGCCTGCGTATGACGGCTGACGTACCACTGGTGAAGACTACGACGAACTGAGCCGTGTCTGCCGGCGTGGAACGCTGAGACGAAACTGCTAGTACTGCCAACTTATACCGCTGAGACTGAGATGCTGGTACGGAGGGACGGAACTGCTGCTACTGGCGACTTGAGGCGTAGGGCGTAACTGACTTCCCACCGTCGGGCGATGGCGTGAGTATTTGACTTAGACGGATGTCCGCGTGGCGCTGCGAGGGTTCGTGACCTGGCGTAGCAAAGTCGTACTCTGCTGACACTCTGCTGCGAAAGCAACACCGTCTATCGTCGAGGTTGGCACCCCCAGACGCTGTGAAGGTGACGCGTAAGCAGGCGATATAAGGAAAATATCTCTGTATTACACTGAGGTGATAAAAGACATGGGATACTTCCTCACATCGTTTCGGACCACATTGTCGGCCGTTGTGACCGAGCGGTTCTAGCCGCTTCAGTCCGGAACCGCGCTGCTGCTGCGGTCGCAGGTTCGAATCCTGCCTCGGGCATGGATGTGTTTGATGTCCTTAGGTTAGTTAGTCCAGGGGACTGATGACATCAGATGTTAAGTCCCATATTGCTTCGTGCCTTTTGAACCATTCGGACCACATTGTGCCCGCCATAATGCAGAAAATCGACATGGCATGGAAGCCCCCTGCAAAAATATTGAGCCATACTGCCTCGATAGCCGTCCATAGTAGCGAGAGTATTGCCGGTGCAGGATTATGTGCACGAAATATTATGTCCCATAAATCTGGGTGGCCAAGCGAAGAGACTGAATTGTCCAGAATGTTCTTCACAGTGTGAATAACTGTTGCCTGGTGACATGGCGCATTGTCATCCATAAAAATTTCAAAATAAAACCCCTACAGCCGTCCTTTCGATTTTATTTTATTTTGTTGCAACCAGTTTCAACTCTTCAATGTGTCTTCTTCAGGCCTGTGTGCATAAAACAGTAACGATAGCATTATCAACTTATCAATCAAGTTACATGGAAACAGATTAAAACAGAATGAGAAACAATGGCAAGACTCTACAAGTGAATTTACACCGAACATTTTATAGAACGAACCGACACATCCATTGTCATATATCTAAAATATTCCATCACGAGGAACTAGATAGGTTGAGGAGGGTGAAGGGTGGTGGGGAATGGGAGCTGGCAGTTGGCAAGAAGGCAGATAGGAAGAGAAGGTATTCAGACAGTTATACTTTGTGTGTATGCAATAGATTTGACCAACTGTCAGAGTTGAGTGGAGAGGAGACTCGTGTAGCTGTAGATGCAGGGAACATATAGCAGTCCTCTGCAGTTAGGAGTTCTAGATCAGTTGTAGAGTCTAACAGAAAGAAGAAGGTTCTGCTGCTAGGTAGTTCGCATGGTAGAGGTATGGGCCAACAGTTGCAGGAAGTGTTGGGGAGTGAGTACCAGTTCACCAGCATTGTGAAGCCTAAGGCAGTGTTGACTCAGGTGACTGACAGCATAGGGGAGTTATGTAGGAATTTTACGAGGGAGGATCAGGTAGTTATAGTGGGTGGAGCAGGGAACGGTCTTGATAGGGATGGGGAATATGATGTAGGTGATGACCTGGTAAAGATAGCTACTCAAACTGGTGTTGGTAATGTGCATATCGTGCAACTGTTTCAGCGTCATGATCGGCCTCACCTTAATGCGGCTGTTAGGCTCATTAACATGAGGCTGGGGAGGGCGCTGATGGCTGAGGGCATGGGTCACACCTCAGTGGTGCCAGTTTGGTCTATCAGTAGTCAGGATTCACTAGGCATGGCCTGCACCTCAATAGGTATGGGAAGGGGAGGCTGACAGAGCTTATAGGTGACAATGTAGTGGGTGGTGGTGGGATCACTCATGGAAAAATTCTGTAGTAGTTGGTGTTAGAGCTGCATCTTTTTTAGACTGAAGTTAGCTGATAGGTATAACTGCTTAAAGGAAGTCCCTTTACCTAAGTGCTCACCTGAGGATGTAATGTTTCGAAGTAGAGAAGGAGTTGGCATATTTCATCGAAATATTAGAGGTATTAGGGATAAAGTTAGTGAACTGTTTATAGATGTTGACTCTGAAATTTTTGGTATATCAGACCACCACTTAAATAATTTGACAATTCAGAGGCATCCTTTACCAGGATGCAGATTACCTGGCTGTTTTTCAAGGAGTTCCTTGCGGGGTGGGGGAGTGGCTATGTATGTAAAAAACAGTATTCCATTTGAGTCCATAGACGTATCACGACACTGCACTGAATAGATATTTGAATATTGTGCTGGGGCAGTTGAATTTAGTGAAACTAAACTTCTAATTGTTGTTGTTTATAGGTCCCCTAAATCTGACTTCAAAGCATTTCTGCTCAAGCTGGAAAGGGTGCTTGATTCACTTTGTAGGAAGTGCCAGAAATTAGTTATAGGTGGTGACTTCAATATAAATTTTGTATATGATGGTGCAAGGAAAAGGAAGTTGGTAAATCTCATAAATTCAGATGATCTGGTGCAGTCTGTGTTTTTTCCAACGAGGCTGCAGGGGAACAGTAGCACAGCCATAGACAATATTTTTATTCATTCTTCATTACTGGATGGGCACTCTGTTAGTAAAAGGGTGAATGGTCTTTCAGACCATGATGCATAAATTTTAACACTAAAAGGCTTTAATACTCAAACAAATGTCACATTTAATCACAAACTATGTGGAAAAGTATCCAACAGCAACAGAGAGTTTTCAAAACCTTGTCAAGGAACAAGAGTGGCAGGATGTTTATAGTGCTGATAACATGGATGGCAAATATAATGAACACATTTCTCATGCTCTTTGAGAGTTGCTTTCCATTAGAACGTTCTAAACGGGGTACTAGCAGCAATAGGCAGCCTGGGTGGCTGACTAGTGGGATAAGGATATCTTGTAGAACGAAGTGGGAATTATATCAAAATGTTAGAGGTAGTCACAATCAAGCTACAGTAGCCCATTACAAACAGTATTGTAAGGCGCTTAAAATGTTATTAGGAAGACAGAGAATATGTGGTATGCAAATAGAGTAGCTAATTCACGGGATAAAATTAAAACCATATGGTCAGTTGTAAAGGAAGTGTCTGGTCAACAGCACAAGGTCGACGATATAAAGTCAGTTCGCAGTAAAAATATTTGTGTTACTGATAAATCAGACATGTGTAGAGTATTTAACAATCTTTTCTGAGCAATGCTGGTAAAATAAATAAAAATTTGTTTTCTGCAGGGACTCATACGACTTTCTTGGCAAATGCCTTTCCGAGATTGATGTCTGAAATACTCCTCAGTGATAAAGATAAGAGGGAGATTGAGCCAATAATTAAATCACTGAAGACTAAGGGACTCTCATGATATGAACGAGTGCCTAGCAGTATATTAAAGTACTGTTTTGCACATGTTAGCCCTGTATTTAGCCTATTTCTAATTTTTCCTTTAGGAATGGTCAATTTCCTGAACAATTATACTCAGTGGTAAAGCCTCTCTATAAAATGGGGAAAGGGATAATGTAGATAATTTTAGACCTATTTCTATGCCATCAGTGTTTGCTAAAGCTATTGTAAAGGCTGTGTATATAAGGATAATTGATCATTCTATATCACACGATTTGCTATTAAATGTACAGTTTGGCTTTAGAAGTCGTTTAACAACTGAAAGTGCTACTTTATCTTTTTTCTCCGTGAGGTATTGCATAGGTTAAACAAGGGATTTGGCATATTTTTTGATTTAACTCAGGCGTTTGATTGTGCTGATCACAAAATATTGCTCCAGAAGTTGGACCATTACGGAATACGGGGAGTAGCTCACAATTGGTTCCCTCTTACTTTAGCAACAGACAGCAAAAGAACATTGCTCACAGTTTTGAGAATGGCTGTAATGTGGGGTCTGAGTGGGGTACGGTCAAGTGGAGTGTACCCCAGGGATCAGTGTTGTGGCCACTCCTCCTCCTTTTTATATAAATGATATGCCCTCTAGTATTACAGGTAACTCTAAAACATTTATGTTTGCTGATGACACTAGCTTGGTAGTAACGGATGCTGTGTGCAACATTGCCTTGGTTTCAAATAGTGCAGTTCATGACCTAAGTTCATGACTTCTAGAAAATAAACTAACGCTGTATCACAGTAAGACTAAGTTTTTAGTTTCCAACACACAAAACCTGACGTTTTAATTTCACAGAATGGGCATATGATTAGTGAAACTGAGCAGCTCAAATTTCTAGGTGTTCAGATAGATAGTAAACTGTCGTGGAAAGCCCACGTTCAGGATCTTGTTCAAAGACTTAATACTGCCATTTTTACTATTCGAACGGTATTTGAGGTGAGTGATCGTTCGACACGAAAATTAGTCTACTTTACTTATTTTAATTCGCTTATATCGTATGCTATTATATTTTGGCGAAACTCTTCCCATTCTAAAAGGATATTTTTAACTCAGAAACGGGCGGTTCGGGCAGTTGGTGGTGTAGGTTCACGAACCTCTTGTCGACCCCTGTTCACGAGTCTGCGTATTTTGACATTGGCCTTTCAATATATATATACTGTCATTTCTTGTTAACAATATTAGCGTATTCCCAAGAATAAGCAGCTTTCACTCAGTTAATACTCGGCAGAAATCAAACCTGCATTTGGATCGGACCTCCTTAACTTTTGTGCAGAAAGGTGTACAGTATAATGCTGCATCCATTCTTAATAAGCTACCACTCGAACTCAAAAGTATTAGCAGTAATCCACGCGCTTTCAAATCTAAATTGAAGAGTTTCCCCATGAGTCACTCCTTCTATTCTGTCGATGAGCTCCTTGAAAAACGAAGCTGATTCTTGTTCCATTGTTGACTGCGTTTACTTAAACTTATGGACTGACTTTTTTCGGTTTCATAAACATTTTATTTTTATCTGTTATTACTTTTACGTTGTAATTCCATGTAGTGACACGTTCCATGACCTTGGATGTTTGCTCCTCAATTTGGTCCTACGGAACTTGACGTGTAAATAAATAGATAAATAAACTAATTTCCACTCAGTACATTGTACAATTTTACTATCTATTATATCTTCTTTAAATAACTATTCATGATTTTTATTGGACAGTCGGACATACATTATCTGCACAACCATAAAATAACCTACTGTAAGACAAAATAACTGTAGAAGGTGATAAATGGAAGGAAGAAATACCTCACAAACAAGTAAAAAGGAGGAGGATGACCTATGTGTCGTGTCAAAGTATAAGATACTTAGTTGTACACAGATGAGGGGCATACACTATGTCATATCTATAAAATGAACGTCCAAGGCGTGTTATTTTTATTGTTTTCATTTCTCTGTCCATGTCTTTAGAAGGTTTCCTACACAAATGATTCTTATCAATTTGAGAACACAAGGGCGTAATATTAAATGTAAAATTACAACTGGATTTTACTATGCGTGTCACACATTTATTATATTGTATATGTGTGTTTTCTATATTGAGGGCTTACAATCTTTTTAAATTCTCATATTCTGCTATTTAATTCTTATATCAATTTTATATGAATTCTTATATTTTATTCTTATGTTTATTCTTCAGGAACATTTTCTGCACTTCCTTGGATGATACCGATCGTAGAAACTTTTGGAACGCAGACATTCCGAATACCACGAGCATCGCACGGAGACGCGTTTGTCACAGTGAGATTTCTTCGCCTGAATCTTACCCGAGGAAAAAATAAATAAATAAATAAATAAAAAAACACTGTTAACGATGGTGAAGACTTCGCGCGTTGGCAACAACTTCGCGGCAAACTATGCATAAGGGATCACTTTTTCGAAAACTGGCACCTGCAGTTGATTATGAACCAAGATACACTACTGGAATTTAACCGAAATCAATTTCAAATAATTTTCTCATTTCTTAAAATTCATTCATCTGATATACAATTAGTACACGAGTAAGGGCAACGTTATATCACTATACACTGGAAATAATCGTGTAATAATCTTCTACAGACATGCGTACATAAAGGAAAAACAAAAATAAAAGAAATAATCGGGTTTCTAACACGAGGCGCAAAATTAATAAGCCGCGATGCTAACCATTGTGTCATCATTTCGTCCGACCGTGAAGTATGGTAAAAGACACATAAAGGACCTAGAATATATCTCGAAAACTTTGACTGTCGTTTTTTCAGAAACGGTCGATTATCTTTGGATAAGCCGAGTCACGTGTTCGCTTATTTTGACCACACTTCCACTGAGCGAGTTTTCTGGGAAACAGGGTGATGGCACTTGCTGTGTTCTCCTCGTTATTAATATTCCGCCATCCTCCACAAGAAACCACAGTCATTGCTGAACACGTGGTCAAGAAATGAAAAAAAAAAAACGCATAAATACCACATACTTCAGAATTTCATTAATAGAACTCAGCGACTGAAGTCTAGAAAACCACTGTAGCCCACGACACTCAGTGTGCAGGAGAGTCATTTCAACATGTAAGACACCTGGAACTATCAAAGGCGGGAGCAAACTTCCTTGATGTATCAACGTTGATTAAAACTCCCTGGGAGTGACCAGCAGGTTTTCATCTACTCCGATGACCCTGGTGCATACTGCATCGGACCAGTCCTGACTGGGGCACTGCTGCAGCCATGGTGATAAAAGTCTTCCCTCAATATTAATACTAAGCGAGGTGGTGCAACGGTTGGCACCCTAGACTCGTATTCGGGAGGACGTCGGTTTAAACCCGCGTCCTACCATTCTGATTTAGGTTTTCCGTGATTTGCCTAAATCGCTTCAGGCAAATGTCGGGATGGTTCCTTTGAAAAGGCACGGCCGACTTCCTTTCCCATCCTTTCCTAATCCGATGTGACCGATGACATGGGCGTTTCGTCCCTTCCCCAAAATCAAACAACCGCCAATATTAATACGGCGAAGAACATTTGAATGTTCACTCAGAGCAACCGGAGGGACAAGGGAAGAGGAAAGGACTTTACAATTTCTCTGCAGTAGCTTCTGGCAGGATTTCGAAATGTGGACTTAGGACTCTGTATCCATTACGAACTTGTGGTTGCGTGTATGTGTCCAAATTTATATTTTTCTTGCAATTAGTTGTCTAGTATTTTCTCCTGTGTTCACACGACAAATAAATAATTGGGAAATTTGGAGACAGTATGTCAGCTATACTGCTTCATGTGTAACACAACAAGTAGTTCAGTTCTTAAAATGAATGCTCGATTTGGCGTATAAAGAAGTAAAACTGCTACTGACGACTCCAATCCCTCCAGCGTATAACAACTGAAATGCGGCATTTTGCCCTCCGTCACTTGATTTAGATGTTGGATTTTTAACATTAATATTGCAGAGATAGTAGTGTAAATAGGATATTGTGAAAGCTCAATATATCTGGAAAGTTGGTCGATGTACGGACTTCTGGTAACACGCTCTTGGTTCGCTGCCACTCCACCTAGAACGCTTCAAACTTATCAGTTCATTATCTCGTTATTTTGTTGGCTCACATTTGGTCTTTCATTTGCTTTTTCGTTTCATAGTTCACACTCAGATTCGTAAGCAATAAGAGCTACACGTCAGTCCGCAGAAGACCATGCAACGAAAACATCCTCTGTTTTATATGACACAAAAATAAATTTGGAGTCTTTTACTCCACCCAATACCGGGTGTTTCAGAATTGATGGCCAATATTCAGGGATATAACAGGAATTATCATTCAAAACAAAAAATCAAGTAAATATGGGCTGTTCTACTGCAAGCCCTTTGCTTTTTGTATTTTGGCATGTGGTAGTGTGAACTAAAACTAGAAAAAAATGTCCAGTAAACATGTGTTCTATAACGAATAACCTAAGAGCAATGAGCACTTGTTCATCTTCACTGCTTTGAAACACAACTCAAGGAAAATAAGCGAGCCTATGTTTACTTCACTTTTTTTTGTTTTGACTGATCATCCCTGTCATTTCCCAGAATACTTACCATCACTTCTGAAGCAGCCAGTATAACTGGTGTGAGAAGAACGCTATCAGAAAACGAGTAACATATTTACAACACAATTCAAAGAACGCAATATGCGTCCCTGTCCGACGATACTGATTTAGGTTTTCCGTGATTTCCCTAAATCGCTTCAGGCGAATGTCGGGATGGTTCCTTTGAAATGGTACGGCTGCGATCAGGAACGTAATTTCCACTTGATAACAGCCACACGGTTTTACAAATGAATGCACTTTACAACCAGGCTTCCAGACCGAACCATAAAGTATAAACGACAAATACAATCATTTAGTTCTAATATTACCGCGCCACATTTCTCGTACTCAAAGTACGCTACCACGTCACTTGGAGAGCTGCTGTCGTTCTCTGTTTCCGTGTCGTAATGTGGGCATTCGACTTACGATATTTTGTTGTTCTGTGCTCTGTGGGTCTCGCGATCTGGTCTATGAGACAGAGAGATACATTGAAGAGCTAAAGAAACTGGTACATCTGCCTAATACAGTGCAGGGCCCCCGCGAGCATGCTGAAGCGTCTCAACACGACGTGGCATGGACTAGACTGATGTCTGAAGTAGTGCTGGAGAGAATTGAGACCATGAATCCGGCAGGGCTGTCTATAAATCCATAAGAGTACGAAGGGGGTGGATACCTCTACCGAACAGTACGTTACAACGCATCCTAGATATGCTCACTAATGTTCATGTCTGGGAAGTTTGATGGCCAGCGGAATTGTTTATACCCAGAAGAGCCAGTCTGTAGCAATTCTGGACGTGTGGGGTGTCGCATTGTCCTGGTGGAATTGCACAAGTCCGTCAGAATGCACAATGGACATGAACGGATGCAGGTGATCAGAATGCTTACGTACGAGTCACATGTCAGAGTCGTATCTAGACGTATCAGGGGTCCCATATCACTCCAAGTGCACTCGCCCCACACCATTACAGAGCCTCCACCAGCTTGAACAGTTCACCGCTGACATGCACGGGTTCATGAGGTTGTCTCCAAACCCGTACACGTCCATCCGCAAGATACAATTTGAAACGAGACTCGTCCGACCAGACAAATGGCTCTGAGCACTATGAGACTTAACATCTGAGGTCATCAGTCCCCTAGAACTTAGAACTAGTTAAACATAAGTAACCTAAGAACATCACACACATCCATGCCCTAGGTAGGATCCGAACCTGCGACCGTAGCGGTCGCGCGGTTCCAGACTGAAGCGCCTAGAACCGCTCGGCCACACTGGCGGTTCCGATCAGGCAACATATTTCCAGTCATCGACAGTCCAATATTGGTGTTGACGGGCCCAGGAGAGGCGTAAAGTTTTGTGTTGTGGCGTCATAAAGGGTACACTAGTGGGCCTTCGGCTCCGAAAGCCCATATCGATGATGTTCCGTTGAATGGTTCGCACGCTGACACTTTGCTGATAGCCCAGCATAGAAATCTGCGGCAGTTTGAGGAACGGTTGCACTTCTGTCACGATGAACGTTTCTCTTCAGTCGTAGATGGTCGCCGGTTTTTGCAGGATCTTTTTCCGGCCGCAGCGATGTCGGAGTATTTGATGTTTTACCGGATTCATGATATTCGTGGTAAACTCGTGAAATGGTCGTACGGGAAAACCCCACTTCATCGCTGCCTCGGAGATGGTGTGTCCCATTGCTAGTGCGCCGACTATAAGATCGCGTTCAAACTCACTTAAATCTTGATAATCTGCTATTGTAGGAGCGGTAACCGATCTAACAACTGCACGAGGCACTTGGTGTCTTACATTGGCGTTACCGACCGCAGTGCCGATCAGTCTACCTGTTTGTCCATTATAATTATCCGGGCTGTTATGCCGTGGTCGGTTGATGAATTCTGTGTCAATTCCCAACGTTTCGTCCCCGTATGCGGAGGACATCTTCAAGGGGATCTGTAGCTAGATGGCAGGTCCAACACACCCACTGGCTCGCTATTGACTGCCGTTAAATTCCGTGTCCGCGCGCTCCCACGCCGTGGCGTCACGTCACGTGTTTTGAAAACGTCAGTGCAATCGGCCGCTGTCCGCTGCCGTCGATCGCCGTTGCCATTACGCAGTGATGGACGGGTGGTACACATCTTCTTCAACACCGGCATCCATATACCGTTTAATTTCACGCCCTCCTCCTTTCGGTTGAAATTATTTGGGTGTTTAGCGATTTCGATTGCCTCCGTACAGAGCCTTTCGTAATATCCACTTGTGGCCGCTAGTACTTGCGTCTCCTCGAAACGAATATGGTGGTTCCCTGGCTGGAAAGCATGCTCCGCAACAGCTGATCGTTCCGTTTCTCCTCTTCTACAATTGCCCTTGTGCTCTTTCAAACGTTTTGAAACAGTTCTTTTAGTGGTACCCACATAAACATCTCCACAGATATACACTCCACCTTCTTTCCAATGGTTTGCGAGCGTCCTTGGCAAGCTTAAGGTATTCCTGTATCTTCCTGTTGGGCTTGTAAATTACGGTAATATTCCGCTTCGTCAAGATCCTCCCTATTCTTTCCGTTACATTTTTAACAAACGGCAGGAAAACCTTAGATGGTACATCTCCAAAATGCAGTAATGAAGAACGGATATTCGTCTGCCGAAATAAAACGTGCGTTGAGACAGCCACGCAGAAACCATAGTGACGTACAGCCTACTACAAAATCTAAGGTTTTCCTGCCGTTTGTTAAAAATGTAACGGAAAGAATAGGGAGGATCTTGACGAAGCGGAATATTACCGTAATTTACAAGCCCACCAGGAAGATACAGGAATACCTTAAGCCTGCCAAGGACGCTCGCAAACCATTGGAAAAAGGTGGAGTGTATAGGATCCCATGCAGCTGTGGTGATGTTTACGTGGGTACCACTAAAAGAACGGTTTGTAAACGTTTGGAAGAGCACAAGGGAAATTGTAGAAGAGGAGAAACGGAACGATCAGCTGTTGCGGAGCATGCTTTCCAGCCAGGGAACCACCATATTCGTTTCGAGGAGACGCAAGTACTAGCGGCCACAAGTGGGTATTACGAAAGTCTCTGTACGGAGGCAATCGAAATCGCTAAACACCCAAATAATTTCAACCGGAAGGAGGAGGGCGTGAAATTAAACGGTATATGGATGCCGGTGTTGAAGAAGATGTGTACCACCCGTCCACCATTGGGTAATGGCAGCGGCGATCGGCGGCAGCGAACAGCGGCCAATTGCACTGACGTTTTCAAAATACGTGACGTCACGCTACGGTGCGGGAGCGCGCGGACGTGGTATTTAGCGGCAGTCAGTAGCGAGCGAGTGGGTGTGTTGGACCTTCCATCGAGCTACAGACCCCCTTGAAGATGTCCGCAGACTGGGACGAAACGTTGGGAATTGACACAGAATTCATCAACCGACCACGTCATCACAGCCCGGATAATTATAATGGACATGACATTTCCGGTTGTGAAAGTCTACATTTTAGTAGCCTACCTGTTTACATACCTCTGTATTTGAACACGCATGGCTATACTAGTTTCTTTGGAACTTCAGTGTACGAGCTAGGTGAGCTTGCAGGCGCGGATCGAGCTGGTGCACGACGCAGCGTCGCGCGGGGACCTGGAGGAGCTGCAGTCGCAGCTGCAGGAGGCGGGCGGCTTCCGGCGGCTGGCGCAGAGCAAGGACGCGGCGGGCCTGGGGCTGGCGCACAAGGCCGTGCTCGCCGACGACGAGCGCATGCTGCGATGGTTGCTAGACGCGCATCCCGCCGCCGCCGGCGTCAAGGACCGCGTGAGTACCCGCTCTGCCACACAACTACTGGCAGTTCTGAAGGGTTACTAGCAAGTACAGCAACCAACTTTTTGTTGCACAGAGGCCCGTAATAAGGACTATACATTGTGGTCCATTGATAGTGACAGGGCCAAATACAGGGTGGTGCACGAAATGTGTTACCATTTTGTTTCTGAATATAAACTTTATTGTCAATAGAATCTGAAAGGAACATATACTACAATGAAGAGCCGTCCATGGAGATTTGTTCTAACTCAGCACCTGCTCAATATGTCCACCTTTCGTTTACTAACTTCCTTCAAACGAACACTGAAGTTAGTGATTATCCTACGGCACATGTCTTCCGTAATTTCACTGCAAGCTTGAAGAATAAGTCCTCTCCATTAAATCACGTGGACGTTTCGCGAAAATTTTTTCCTTTAGGTACCCCCAAAGAAAAAAGTCACATGGATTGAGGTCTGGACTATTGGGGGGCCAATTTTGTCCGTCATTGAAGCAACGTGGAAACCTGAGTGAAATGATCCGCATGTCGAAATGCTCGTGTAAAAACTCCAACACAGTGTTTGCAGTATGTGGCCTTGCTCCATCTTGCGTGAACTACTGCGTGTTGAAGGGCAAGGCAGTAGCAAGAAGCTGTGGAATGAAGCTATTGCGAAGCATGCTCAAATAACGCTCGCTGTTCACAGTTTCTTCAAAGAAAAAGGGTCCAATAAGTCCGTGACTGGAAATTGCTGCCCACGCTGTAATCCTCGGAGCATAATGTTGTCGTTCATGAAGCACTTGTCGGTTTTCAGTAGCCCAAAAGCGTACATTTTGTTTGTTAGCCACAGCATCTAAATGAAAGTGCGCCTCGTCTGAAAACCAAACGTTGTTGAGAGTTTCTTCCCTATCCTCCGCCCACTGAGCAAACAGTAGTCTCTGCTGCTTGTGTTCTTCAGTGAGCTTCTGTGCACAGGTCATCTTGTATGGGTACATGTGGAGGTCACTTTTAAGAATGCGTTGAACGGAACGTCTGGATATTCCCAGTTCCACTGCTGCCTTTCTGCGCGATTTCCCGGGACTTCTCTGTTCAGCAACTCGTACCGCTTTTATATTCTCCGGCGAACAAACAGGCTTAGGCCGAGGTCCCTTCGCTTCCAGGACTGTTCCTTCCTGTACAAATATATCGTACAACCTGTGGATGGTCTTCTTGCAAGGGACCCATCGTGTGTTGAACTGTTGTCGAAAACGCCTCTGAGTCACAACAAGGCTTTTCGTTTCATGAAAAAGTAACACAATTGCCGATCGTTGCTATGTCGTCAGTCTTCCATTGTCAGCCATTGCTGCTTACTAGTCTCCTAGCGGCACTATCGTGAACTCATTTGTTTTTCCAAGCTCTGCTGGTACTGCTGTAGAGATCACAGCGGGATATCTAATGTGCGTCGTAAATTGTTAAAGAAACAATTGGTAACACATTTCGTGCGCCACCCTGTATCTCACGAAGTACGCATCAAACGAAAAAACTACAATGAACCAAACTCGTCTAGCTTGAAGGGGGAAACCAGATGGCGCTATGGTTGGCCCGCTAGATGGCGCTGTCATAGGTCAAACGGATATCAACTGCGTTTTTTTTAAATAGGAACCCCCATTTTTTATTACATATTTCTGTAGTACGTAAATAAATTTGAATATCTTAGTTGGACCACTTTTTTCGCTCTGTGATAGAAGGCACTGTAATAGTCACAAAAGTATAAGTACGTGGTATGACGTAACATTCCGCCAGTGCGGACGGTATCTGCTTCGTGAAACATTACCCGTGTTAAAATGGACCGTTTACCAATTGCGGAGAAGGTCGATATCGTGTTGATGTATGGCTATTGTGATCAAAATGCCCAACGGGCATGTGCTGCGTATGCTGTTCGGTATCCTGGACGACATCATCCAAGTGTCCGGACCCTTCGCCGGATGGTTAAGTTATTTAAGGAAACAGGAAGTGTTCAGCCACATGTTGAACGTCAACCAAGACCTGCAACAAATGATGATGCCCAAGTAGGTGTTTTAGCTGCTGTCGCGGCTAAACCGCACATCAGTAGCAGACAAATTGCGCGAGAATCAGGAATCTCAAAAACGTCGGTGTTGAGAATGCTACATAAACATCGATTGCAAAATAGCTCTGAGCACTATGGGACTTAACATCTGTGGTCATTAGTCCCCTAGAACTTAGAACTACTTAAACATAACTAACCTAAGGACAGCACACACATCCATGCCCGAGGCAGGATTCGAACCTGCAACCGTAGCAGTCGCGCGGTTCAGGACTGAGCGCCTAGAACCGCATGGCCACCGCGGCCGGCCGTCGAAAGTACCCTTACCATATTTCTATACACCAGGAATTGCATCGCGACGGCTTTGAAAGTCGTGTACAGTTCTGCCACTGGACACAAGAGAAATTACGGGACGATGACAGATTTTTTGCACGCGTTCTATTTAGCGACGAAGCGTCATTCACCAACAGCAGTAACGTAAAGCGGCATAATATGCACTATTGGGCAACGGAAAATCCACGATGGCTGCGACAAGTGGAACATCAGCGACCTTGGCGGGTTAATGTATGGTGCGGCATTATTAGAGGAAGGATAATCCTCGCCCACTTTATCGATGGCAATCTAAATGGTTCAATGTATTCTGATTTCCTACGTAATGTTCTACCGATGTTACTACAAAATGATTCACTGCATGATAGAATGGCGATGTACTTCCAACATGATGGATGTCCGGCACATAGCTCGCGTGCTCTTGAAGCGGTATTAAATAGCATATTTCATGACAGGTGGATTGGTCGTCGAAGCACCATACCATGGCCCACACGTTCACCGGATCTGACGTCTTTCTGTGGGGAAAGTTGAAGGATATTTGCTATCGTGATCCACCGACAACGCCTGACAACATGCGTCAGCGCATTGTTAATGGATGTGCGAACGTGCCAAATGCATTGAGATTGAGGACATCATTTTGAGCATTTATTGCATTAATGTTGTATTTACAGGTAATCACGCTGTAACAGCATGTGTTCTCAGAAATGATAAGTTCACAAAGGTACAAGTATCACTTTGGAACAACCAAAATAAAGTGTTCAAACGTACCTACGTTCTGTATTTTCATTTAAAAAACCTACCTGTTACCAACTGTTCGTCTAAAATTGTGAGCCATATGTTGATGACTACTACAGCGTCATCTATCACAAAGCGAAAAAAGTGGTCCAACTAAAACATTCATATTTCTTTACGTACTACACGAACATGTAATAAAAAATGGGGGTTCCTATTTTAAAAAACGCAGTTGACATCCGTTTGACCTATGGCAGCGCCATCTAGCGGGCCAAACGTAGCGCCATCTGGTTTCCCCCTTCAAGCTAGACAAGTTTCGTTCTTTGTAGTTTTTTCGTTTGACGCTTATTTCGTGAGATATTTGGACCGGTCACGATCAATGGACCACCCTGTATGTGGTGTCTACTGTGACATATCTCCACCTCAGTGTATATTTCGAAGGGTTAATTGGCGCTCGAAAATTTAATCGAGGTCGTTGGAAATCATTTTAGTTGTCTGGGAAGAAATTTGTTTGACTTGGAAATTCTTAGAAAATATTTGTTGATGCCAGAGTGATTCCGGTTGGTTTCTACCCTAAATTAATAATTATTCACATTAGTAGAATAGTGCTGTGTGGAAAAAATGTGTTGTTCTCCATTTATTAAAATTGATTTAATACTATTTTGATAGATAAATGTGTCTAATTTAGTATTCATTTATACAGATTTATTTTCTGTAAATGCTGCTGATACACTATGATTTACTTTCGTTTATTTGTAATTTTATTACTTTAATTGTATGTGTTTTAAGAATACTGGCGTTTGTGACATTATTAGAACATGAGATTTTTAGGTTGCATTCATATTTGTAAGGGTCCTAGTAAGATATGATCTTTTGGTATTACTCGATCTTTCAAAGATGCCATTAATTTAATCTGTATGGACTAAACAATTCCTATTGTATCAAATTATTTACCTTACTACTTTTTATCAGTTTTTAAACCACAAATTCCTTAACAGTTTGATTATTTTTCTCTATTTTAATGATGTCTGTTCTTTTCCTTATTGAGATTTCTATGTCGTTCTGAGTTGACCACCAATGTCAATTTGTTCTTTACTAGGTTCTTTACATTCTGTGGCTTCAACTGTTTCATGAGGTCAGCTTATCTTTATATTACTATTTTTAATTATTTTAATTGGTGAATTCAAAATTAATTTTTTATGGATTATCAGTATTATTGTTGTTTATTTTCTATTCCTTTTCTTTTAGTTTTTGCTTGTTTGGCTTCCTTTTTAGTACAAAGAAACAGTACTCCTCTTGATTTCCCTAAAGCATATCTTGGTAGGCAGCAGGTTCTTAAGTTGAGTGAATTGCAAGAGGTTTATTCTCATTTTTTACTGAATATTTTGAAATTTTTTCGTAAATGTACTTTGGCTTTTATTTTTTATGATGTGATTTTTGTAATTTAATATTTTTACTAAGTTTTGTGTTATCTTTTGGTTTTATTTGGTTAAATGGTTTTTTCCACTGTCCGATTCTTGTCTTTGTTGTTGTCGTTGCCTTCTGTCCAAAAACTGGTTTGATGCAGTTCTCTACCCTAGTCTACCCTGTGCAAGTCTCTCCGCCTCTGAATAACTACTGCAACCTACATTCATTTGAACCTGCTTTTTTTATTCATCCCTTGGTCTCCATTTTCTGTTTTTGCCTCCACACTTGCCTGCAGTATCAAACTGACATTTCCTTGATGCCTTAGAATGTGTCCTACAACGTTACCTTCTATTAACCATGTTGTGCAGTATATTTCTTTTCTCACCAATTCTATTTAATACTTGTTCATTAGTTGCTGATCTACCCATTTAGTCTTCAGCACTCTTCTATTGCACCCCATTTCAAATGTTTCCATTCTCTTCTTGGTTGAACAAATTATTGTTTATGTTTTGCTACTATACAAGACTACATCGAGACAAATACATTCACAAAATACTTAAATTAACATGTTAAAAATTCCTCTTTTACAGAAATTCTTTCGTGCTATAGCCAATCCTCATTTTATATTCTCTCTACGTCGTATATCATCAGTTATTTTGCTGCCCAAATAACAGAGATTATCTACTATTTTTAATATCCCAATTCTTAATGTAGCTGCCTCTGCATCGCTTGATTTAATTCGACTACACTCCATTACCCTTGTTTCACTTTTGTTGATGCTCATCTTATAACCTTTTTTCGAGGCTGTTGCCATTCTGTTCATACGCTCTTTTAAGTGCTTTGCTGCCTGTCAGAACTATAATGTCATCGACAAAACACAAAGTTTTTTCCTTGTTCTTAAACCTTAATACCATCTCCAAATTTTTCTTTGCTTTCCTTAATTAATTGCTCAATATATGTACGAAGTGATTAATGTCGGGGATAGGCTCACTTTCATATCAACCACTGCTTTCCTTTCATTCCCTTCGACCCTTGTAACTGCAATCCGGTTTCTGTAAAAGCTCATAACGTTTAGCTCCCTGTATTTTATCCTTCCTACCTTCAGAATGTCAAATGATGTGTTAGAGTCAAAACTGTCAAAAACTTTCTTTAAGTCTACAAATGCTGTAAATATAGCACTAATATAGCATTCGAATTAGCTGCATTTGATGTAATGTTTTCTATTAGTTATTCTGTATGGATGCACATATTACAACATAGGAGTAATATTGGTTTTAAGAATTTTCTAGGGCCTGACATATAACATTCAAAGATTTTACGATGTATAGTAGTATCCCTATTACTAAACTGTTCACAATAACTCACTCTCTGCCCTACGTTCCTATTCATAACGAATCCTTCTCCCGTTATACCGTTTTCTGGTTGCTGTTCATATGATACTATACTCATCTGTCCGGAAATCCTTGTGTTCTTTCCATTTTACATCACTGACCATCACTATACCTAAGTTGAGCCTTAGCATTTCCCTTTTCAGATATTGTGGCTTTCCTACCACGTTCAAACTTCAAACATTCCGTGCCTCGACTCGCAGAACGTTATCTTTTTGTTGGTTTCACATTTTTACCATATTCACATCCCTTTGGCAGTCCCCTCCTGGAGATCCGAATGAAGAACTAATCCGGAATATTTTTCCAGTGGAGAGATCTTTATGACACTTTTTCAGTTACGTATCTTTAATGCAGTGGTTTCCATTACCTTCTGCATCCTCATGTCGTTCATCATTGTTGATTTGTCCGCCTTCTAGAGGCAGTTTCCCACCCCAAGGGCAAGAGAGTACGCTGAACCTTTGTTCGCTCCACCGCCCTCTTTGATAAGGCCGTTAGCTGAACGAGAGTAACTTCTTGTGCCGGAAGTCTTCGGCCGCCATTGCTGATCATTTTTATTGTAAATTCAAGCAGGAGAGGGCTTGTTCGAACCCGGGACCGAGGACGTTTTGATTGCTAGTCAAAGACGGTAGCCCTAAACTACGGGTGCCACACGCTGTTCAGTCACTCGTCAAATTTTCTTTCCAAGCCTGTAATATGAAGGGCTTATTTCAATAGTGGTACAAGTCCATTATCTCCACTTTTCTGTCTATAACGCTTCTGACATTAATGGTCAAAAAAAAAAAACAGAAAGAAAGGTTCATCTCTAGCAAGAAGCCATATGCTTGAATATTTCTGGTATCTCAACTGCAGATTTTTCAGCGCTCATTTAACTTTAGGACTCTGTATCTCAGAATGAACGAAAGTGGACTTGTACCACTAATTAAATAAGCCCTTCATATATCATCTGACCGAGTGATAATGTTTCTATCGATGCCGTGAAGAGGTGCTGTCCACGGTTTATATTCGTTCCTGATGTAATTTAGGTTCGATATACTTTGCGAATGTTGTTTTCCTTCTGGTCGTTCTCAGTACTCTGTTTTGTGCTTCAATACAGCCTTTTTTTCCCCTATTCGTAGGGTCTCGCTCGTTTCCTTCTGTTTCTCCCTGTAGCGCAGTTCTAATTCTTCGTTTTTCCTGTGCTACAGCTGTGCCACCTAGCTGTGATGCTACCTCCTGCTGTCATTTTTTATGCATCGTTGAAACATTTCTTATTCTTTCGTTCTACTTTTGGCAATGTGTTTTCTGCTGACGTTGAAATCCGCCAGATTCCATTTAGTACTTGTAATTTGTTGCTCACTTCCACTTGACACTTATAAGTTTCACGACTGTAACTCAATGGTTGAACTTCATACTGAACTGTCTGTTCTTTGTGTTTTCTGTGATTTGTTTTCAGCTTGTCTTCCACGGATGCAACAACCTCATCATGGTCAGAGCCTATCTCGGCTCTCTGGTACATGCGAATATCGCTGATGTGTCTCCTATATGCGCATGAGATTAATATGTGGCCGGTTTGGTTTGCTGTCTTTCCATCTGGCGAATATCAGGTCTCTTTGTATATATCTTTGTGTGGAAAGATTTTACTTCTAAGACTCATGCTTTTTGATTCAGCAAATGAGATCATTCTCAGTCCGTTTTCATTGGTTTCTTCGTGGAGGCTTTCATTGCCTATCGTCGATTGCAAATTTTCCTGTTTTCCTATCCTGGCATTAAAGTCTCCTATTACGATTTTGATGTAATTCGGCGGGCTGTCATATACCCTCCATCAATTCGTAGACACTCTCTTTTACATCATCTTTTTGTAGGTATATGAACATTGACAACAGATACATTGGACTAACGAATTTTCGCTCACGCGTAGCACGTTGTTTCATTAATTGCCTCAAATTTGATGGCAGTTTCAACTATGCCCTTTGAAATGAGAATTGCTATTACAAATTCGTGCTTTTCAGTCTGTATACCGACTTTAAACATAGTGTGTTGTCAGAGGTTCAGTTTGCATTCTCCAGGAAGTCATGTTTCTTGTACTGCAGAAATTGTTACACGGTGTTTATCACTTTCTTCTTGCAATCTTTGTATCTGCCCAGGTTTCCATAGACTCCTTGCATTTCATGTACCGATTCGGAAATCCCTTTTTCGTTCGCCATGTCATCATAGAGGGTTGATTCTTAATTTGTTGCGAGGCGTAAATGAGGGATTCGCAACAATTTGTTCTTTCGTAAGAGGGTTGTTATCCCTTAGCCAGTCCACAAACTGGGGGGGGGGGGGGCAGGGGCTGTTCTGTTGGAGTTACCGTAATTTAACCAGGAAAAGATGGCGAAGAAATAACTAAGGACAGCAGGAGATTCAGAGTTCCTTCGTTCACCAATCGGCTCTTGCGGATGAGGAAACGACAGGTTGTTGCAGGACACACTTCTTTTGATTCCTCAGTTAGACAAAAACTAAAAAATATTGTTTGACATAAAATGCAAAACAACAACACAAAATACAATTTACGTCACGAGCATTGTTTGCCTTTGGGTAATGGTTAAGATTTTTACAAAAAGTTTGGTACAAGAAAACGACATGAAAGCATTACGTAAAAAAACAAAAAAAGTAAATGATGCTCGAAAGATGTGAGAATGGAGCACTAATGTTTGCTCAGATATGCATCATATGCAGAGTAACATTACGAACAATAGTTGAAAACACTTAGTTATGTTTTCATCGCACTCAGTTGTTGAAGAAAGTACATGCATGTAAAGTGCCCTAGAGGGCCAGTGAAAGGTTACACCACCCAGTGCACACATCCGTATGGCTTCCTTATATTCCCATCTCAGATTCCGCTCAAACCGCACACAAACTGGGCGTGTCCTTGAGGCCAGGAATGAGAACGTTCTTCTGAAGGTTACTTGGGGAACAACCTGAAAAGACCACCGCACTGGAAGGTCTCGATAACGGTACAGCGTTCAACAGCGACCGCGCCAGTTGTCTCAGGTCTCGCCGCTGAAGGACTGTCGATGCAGCACCTGCAGCATCCTCCGCACCAATCTCCTGCAACGCAGTAAGTCAGGCTCGTCTGCAGACACGGTGGCAACATATTGTGGCTGATGACTGCCATCACAGCGGAACAAGTCAGTCATGTGGGTGTGTGTGAGACCTGACACTTGATGGACGGGCGTGTCACGACTCATGACGTCTTGAGACTGTCACAGGCACAACACCTGGTGTCAACAGTCACATTGTCCAACAAACAGAGTGACCACTAAGTCGAATTAAGACAGTCACGTTGAAGGAACTTGACACACAGATCGGTGGTCGTGTCGCCACTCATGATGTCTTGGGCATGTCATTGGCATGGCAGCCAGTGTTAAAATTAAATCGTCCAGACTTCGCACTGACCACAGTATCAGCACAGATCTGCCACGTTCAAGGGACCTGACATGCAGAGCGGTGGGCGTACGCCCTCTCATGATATCTTGGCTATGTGTCAGGCATGGCAGCTGGTGTTAAAATTAAATTGTCCAGACTCCTCACTCACCACAGCATTTGAAAATGTCTGCCACATTGATGGAACATGAACAGCTGGTGATAAAATTAAATTGTCCAGATACCGCACTGACCGTAGCATCGGAACAAATGTTCAGTATTGATTGGACATGAGACTCAGACTGGTGGACACGTTCCCTATCATGAAATCTTGGGTATGTGATACGCATGATAGCTGATGTAAAAATCAAACTTTTCAGACACCAGATCATATGGCCTACCATCAGGAGAATGACATATAAGCTCTTAATGTTCCTGATATTAGCTTGTAAGTAACCCAGTTGGAAACATTGTCCACTACGCTACATTTTCTATCCTTTTTTTATTTTACGAGATTACATTCCTGGCTGCATGGGGTCGATCTCGTTTGATTCCTTTTTTACGTGACTGTACTCTCTTGTGAGGCGTTGTTGACTGAGTGTCCATATTTCTCAAATTATTGGTCGTAGTGACTTAAACCTGTTAATACGATCGTTTGCAGACTCGCTAGCTGTAGCTTACAAGTTACGCGGGATAGACGTACGTACCTAGATTTCAGGTGATTATCTGTACCTCCCTGCCGTATGGTGCATAACGCAGCCGTCATCACTAACATTGTTCCTTCTCCTACTGCGCTGCCTACACAGCTATGGACAAACTTCTACAGAGTTGACATTGCCCGAGAAATGTTTGGCGTACTTCTAGAAAATTGTCAGACAAAACGGCATTGGCATTATAGCTCCACAACAGTGCTTTTCCGGCATATGGTTAATTGGAAAATGGTGCTCGGTTCAATATTTCTATCCTGCTCTGATCTTATTATCAGGTTCTTTCTCTGTGCACTTTATAAGTCTAGCAAACAACACAATCTAAGCCGCAAGCCATCACCCAGCATAACTGAACAACATAAGGCATTCAAAACACAAGACTTGGTTTTATTGCCCCCAGACGGGAAAGGAAGCACGACCCGAGATTTACAGGATAAAAACATCCCAGACGCGATCTAGATGACGTCCGATGCCTGGCGTTTTCCACTTGACCCATTTTGTTTCGCAATGTGTGGGGTAGTCCCCTCTAGCATCTGGCCTCGTCAAACAATGTAAAGAGTCGAACGGTGGATGACTTCACAGGAGGGCCGCACGGCGCTGCACTACTGCTCGGGCTGCGCGGACCCGCGCGGGATGTGGTCGCTGCTGGAGGCGGCGGGGGCGGACGTGGGCGCCGTCGACTCTGCAGGCCACACGGCCGCCTTCTATATGCAGCACCCCGAGCAGGCGCCCGCCAGGCCCAGCCACAGCGCCGCCAACGACGCCTCGCAGGCGCGCAAGCTCACCACCGGCAAGGAAGGTAGGGCCGCCTGCTGTACCCTTATAGTCAGTCGCAGGAATAGCCGGTAAAATAAGTTGCAAGGGTACGGAGATTTCTACAACTACACTTTTCAGGCACAGGTTAGCGTACATCTTACTATTTAGTTTCTTGTCCAGCACTTTATTTTACAGGTCCATCTTAATCACATAAACTTTTGTACTTGCCTGTTACCGGTTCCGGTTACTGCCATATTTAGATTTGTTACAAACTAAAACAGGTTGTAACCAACTAAGTTCAATTTGCTGACGCTAAATCTGCAAAAAGCCTGGTGCTACATGATCAACAGCGACGCGCACTAGCTGCACATACCATAAAATATTCTCATGTAGGTATCAACGCCAAATTATGCATGTAAGTACATAGTAAGTGCTGGTGACGATCGGGATGTGATTGGTATTTATACAAATAACTGAGGCCAGCAGAGAGCACTATAGCTAGAGTACATAAGTAATCAGTATCGCAAATTTAATAGTTAAAATGCAGTGTGCATAACCATTAATTAAAATTACTTCATATGGCAAAATAAGTATCTGACAGTAAAACATATACTGGCATACAGCGTGTTTATAAATGAATATCAGGGTTTTAACGCTTTATAATATTCACTATATTAAACTTACAGTTATAAATGATAAGTAAAATGAAAGAGCAACTCAAACAGTTTTACCAAGAACCTTATAAATGTTCAATGTAAGCAACGTTTGTCACACAGCACACATCAAGTCTATAGCCGAGTTCTTCCCAAACGCTGATAAGTGTGTCTTCAGTGATTGAAGCAACAGCTGCTTCAATCCGGTTTCTAAATTCAGGGAGGTCTGCTGGTAGCGGAGGCACATACACATGATCCTTGACGAAGCTCCAAAGGAAAAAATCGCATGGCTTGAGGTCGTGTGAACGTGGAGGCCATGCAAAGCAAGCCCTGTCATTGGCCCCCTTGCAGTCTGTCCAGCGCTTGGGTACAGTGAAGTTCAACCAATCCTGTACTTCACTATGCCAGTGAGGTGGCGCACCATCTTGCTGGAAAATGAAGTTCTCTGGCTCGTCTTCTTCCAACTGAGGGAAGAACAATTTCTCTAGTGTATCAAGGTAGGAAGTGCCAGTTACAGTAGGTTCAACAAAAAAGAAAAGCCTTTAAACTTTACGCCGGGATACGGCACAAAAAACAGTGGGGTTGTAGAAAAATATCCGCTACCAGTCACAATTTTATTGTGACTGGTAGCGGATATTTTTCTACAACAATTTTATTGTGACTGGTAGCGGATATTTTTCTACAACCCCATAAAGGAACAGTCACGGAGTTCGATAGCATCCACTATGGATAAAATTCACAAAAAACAGTCACTTTAGGGGAACTTCGTTTCATTTGTACCACCTTGTGAGGATTTTCTGAGCCCCAGATGCGCTGAAAGGTCGATGCAGCACTGAAGACAACATGATCCAGAAAATCTTAATCGTCATGAAACAACATTTAGTTTGCGAAGTTGGCACGTAATCCATGGTCTGCCGGCTTTAGAGCCTGTAATAACCGTAAACGGTAAGGATGTAGTTGTACACGTTTTCTTAAAACTTTCCAAACAGTCGACACGGGAACTTGTAATTCACGACTAGCCTTCTGGACTGATTTCTTTACGCTACGAGTGAACGACTCTCTCACTCGCTCAACAGTCTCTTCACTAACTCTTGGTCGTCCTGTGCTCTTCCCTTTACAAAGGCAGCCGGTATCTTCAAATTGATGATAACATCTACGAATGTTATTATCACTTGGAGGATCACAACCGAACTTCAGCCGGAACGCGCGTTGCACAGTAACTACAGATTCGGTCTTTGCAAAGTGCAAAACACAAAACGCTTTCTGTTCACTAGTCTCCATCTTCACTACTACCGCTGTCTAGCGGATTGTGGCGGAAGCATTGCGCGCTGCGCATGCGCAGTGGTGCCAAACCCAACTGTTTGAGTTGCTCTTTCATTTGTCATATCATTTATAACTGTAAGTTTAATGTAATAAATAACTTATTATAAAGTGTTAAAACCCCGATATTCATTTATAAACACCCTTTCTAATACGTACAATTAGATTCATACTTAAAATCCACATAACAAGTGCAAATAGTAATAATGGGAGGCTCCTAGCCTCGCAAAGTGAAACACATAATTGTGTAAAAGCCAGTATAAAAAGTTTAAAAATAAAATCATGTCTATAAAAGGAAGTCTGTCAGCTTGACAAAACAATTAAACTGTAACAGTAAGTGTAAGATAATTAACAAAAGAGTGACTATTATTTAAAAAGTCGATAATACATTCGGAGTGGTATCTCAGTGGCGCCGCCTCGTGACTTCTCTGTATGACGGTCTTGTTTTCCTGTGGCTGAACTTGCGGAGGGAGGCCCAGTCTCCTCGTGGCTGGCGGCCGGCGCACACGACTGCACGACAAGCAGTTGGGGCCCTCGATGTTGCTCAAACTAGAAGGTTTCTAAATACATCAAAATAAGCATTAAGGTTGGAGTCATTCCGTTCATTCAACAGTAATTCCGGTTGCAGTTTTCTTTGTACACAAATCTATATTTCCTCGAGTAGGTTCAGTAATTGCCACTTTGGCACCCTATGCAACACTTCCATATTATTCTCTATGTTTCATGTCGGATGTTTCTCTCTGTCCAAATGTGTACCGAAAGCGCCCTTATTTTTGTAATACGTATTCTCTCTAAAACGAGTCTTGAAATTGCTTCCCATCTGATCGATGTAACAGATATGAAGATGGCAGGATGTCGAAACCGGTAATAGTGAAGAGTAAAATATGATCACGGACTCATTTTCAGACTTTACATCTTCGTTTGATAAATCTTGTTCAGCGCGTGGAACATGATGGCGCAGGATCCGCAACTGTAGTAATTACTTGGGACAAATAACAGCACCAGCTGCACTTTTATGTTCGGTCATCATGAGCAGTTTGGTTCTCCAAGGCCGTTTTCAAGTGGTTGTGAGTCTAATGTCGTGGGAGTACACTTGCAGATTGTTTGTGAAGTGTTGGTCGTAACCTAAGTATAATCAAACGAACAAAACTTTAGTTTAATAGAAAGAAACACAATTCAGCTTAATAATGACAAATCCTGGGCATCATGAAACAAATTAAGTTCTTTTCGTTAAGCATAAACAGTCTTTCAACCCTTGGAACGACAAAACATAGTTTTACAGGTATGAACTGTGTTTTCTCCTAGCAAGAGTTGAAACACTGTTCGTGCTAAACTAGTTCTGAACTATCTTAGTAAAGGAAACAACCAGACAAAGTCTCCGAATCGAATACAAAAATTGTCCATCTTTCTGGCAATGAGGAAAACAATGTGATACTGGGCCCTGGCTCTAAAAGATAGGAAAACGACTCTCATCATTGACTTCAGATAAACACTGTGAAGGAAAAGTTTTTGAGTCACTTAGAAAACTAACTAAGTCTCTTCAAGTTAACAACACATGTACGATAATGACAAAATCCGATATAAATTCTAAATCTGACAACAGAGTCCGATAGGGAAAAGTTAGAGTGTAAGTTTCAAACAAGAATGTTCTATGTCCAGCGAGGCCAACAGTAGGCAGTCACAGAAATATTACGAAATCAAGAATCAGTCTTCTTGTCGGGGCTGCGTCTTCAGTAAGGTAGCCATGCTCCAGGATCCAGCGCCAGGAGGCTGGCTCGGGCAGCGATTGCAGCGTAGCGATGACCACAAAGAGAGTTCCTCATTCTGGAAACGCGATAAGCATTCGGCGCCCTGCGATTTTTCCAAATGAATCTCCACTTCCTACACAGACAGTATAACCTTCGACGTGCAGTTAATTTAAATGAAAATGAGAACTATTGATGTTGGTGTGACAGACGATAGTTTACTTCCAGTTATTTCATGCTATTGATATTATTTTACATCAACGAACTGAAAACGAAGACATTCTACGTACTACGATTACAAACTTCCCTCAAAAGTGAATGGTGACTGGGTGCTCCGTGCTGTGTTATGAACAGGTTTCATAATCTGTTCTTCTGTTCTGCCTGCTTTGGGTGGCTTGTGGTCACTGTCCCATCACGTCAGCCGACTAATGTGATGCTTTCTTAGAAGGCATTTGGCTAAAGAAATCAAAGTAAACAAAGTGTGTACATAAAGTAATCAATGAATTTAACACACAGAGCAGTACTTGTGCATACTTTACATTTTATCTGGAAATTTATCTAAAATCCAAGTAGCATGCACAATTAGATAAAAAAGATCAGCGAACAAGTGAAAATGAAACATTCTCCAAAAGGAACGATCATCAGAGAACTACTTCCCAAAGATGAACGAGTTTGCCTATATATACTAATGTTCATTATGTATTACGATTAATGATAATAGTTCACTTCACTTCCTATAGTTTCACTACTAATCACGAAGTATACACATAAATATACCCATAAGCATACACAGATATTCACAATTGCTCTCACATTTTGGTAGTGACATTTTTTTAAGATCCTTGTTGGGTTGCAACCCTCTTACATTGCCCGTTCTATGGTAACTCAATAAATATGCCCCTCCATGGGGTATACTAGTTACTATGAAAGGGCCATTGTATAACGTTTGATATTTTGTATTTTTAGTATGTATAAGAGAGGAACTACGATGGTTCCTTAGTAATACCTCCTCTCCTAGCTCATAGCTTTGTAACTTTCCCAGCCTTTATCAAAGAGCCTCTTCCTCTTACCAGTTGTTTCAGTTAATGTTACAATAGCTTTTCTCATTTTTCTCTTCCCAATCGATGTTATCTCTCGATTTACTTGGTAAAAGGATTTGTCATCAGTCTCTTCCTACCTTGTGAAACACACTAGGTGTGCATCCAGTAGGCCTATGAGGTAAATTATTAACAGTTTATTCCAACATATGTAATTATATAATCTCCTGGACTGCTTATTGAAACAGTATGTTCTAATGAATCTGTTTATCTCTCTAATTGTTCTTGCAAATGGGTTTGCCCCTGGATGGAACCTGTAGATTAATATTGTATTTGATTTACCTCATTCACTCAAGAAACTTCTCCAGCTAACATGAGTGAAGTTCTGTGTGTAATCAGACAGTATTCCTGTAGGCTTGTCAACCTTGAGGATGTAATCGTTTACCATTCTGCATGTTATGGCAGTGCTTGTGGCAGTTCTCAGATTGTAAAGTTTGATATGCTTTGAAAAAAAGTTATTCACTGCTGGTATGTATTTTGCTCAAGATTAAGGGCGAGGAAGAGGGCCACAAACATCTGTTGCAATGATTTGTAAGAGTTCATTGATTAAAACACCCTTTAGCTCTTCCTTGCAGCAAATATTAGGAGGTTTTGCCTTCTGGCATACTAAACATGTTCTGATAATTTTTAGCACTTTCCTCCACCTTTTTGGGGAAGTAACAATAGGGACCTATCTCACCCACATACTTAATAACATTGAAATGTCACCAAGCTTGATGTGTGTACAGTATTAATATCTTCTCATACATGATGGGAATATACACACACCAGCTGTCAGACACTGGGTCCTAGCGAGAAACAGTACTTCCTCATGAATCACATAGTGATTCATATTTTTTGTAGGAGGATTAGTGGCTAGCTGTTGTTTAACATTGCTCCAATATAGATCCTTATCCTGTATGCTGATCATGTTTTTATACATATCAGTGTAGTATTTCCTGTAATGCGTATCTTGCACTAACGGGACCCCAAATTCAATCTTCTTTCTCATAACATTGTGTTTCTTCTTTCAGGTAAGTGGGATAATGCACTCATCACCATGTTATCGTATAATTTCACAAAATATATTCAAGTACTACGAAATATCACATTACAGGTCACTCATGCAGTAACCTGCAACTCAAAAAAAGCCTTAGTGGCTGATGCTTGCAAAATAAGAATGAAATTTTTTGAATGCCCAAACAACTGCTAGGGCTTCTAGCTCTGCTGTCGAAAATGCTGTTTTGCACTTGGATAGTAAGTGCCTGGCAAAGGCTTTGGCTTGAACAGTTGGTGTTTTATTATCATGTTGTATTTGAATAAGACATGCACCAAATCCATCCAACAATGTGTGATAGCTAGATAAAATTCCTTTGACACATCCAGAGCTGTCCAGAAGAAATGATCTAGGTCAGATTTAAAATTTGTCTTGCTTCCAGTGGACATTTTATGTTACCAGGAAAATAATCAAAGATAGTTGTTGCTGCATATGGAATTTCTTTTTGATACACTGACAGCTATAATAATGGGTAATAAAGATCATTTTCAATCTAGTGTTGTAGGCCCTTACTGTTCTTTGCATATTGTGATGGATTATTTATGACAAATTTCATTAGCGAATATATGTATATTGACAGTACAGTTAAATGCCTATCTCCTTCAAGAGGTACCTACATGACATCTTGGGTGCACACCACAGATTATTCTTATTACTCGCTTTTCTGCAACCTATATTTTCTTTCTAAGTGGAGAGTTACTCAGAAAATTTTCTATAAGACATTATTGAGTAGAAATATGGAAAATATGTCAGGTAGTTAATTCATTGCTTCTGAGATTAGCAATTATACGAGGAGTAAAAATTGTGAACTTAATCGTTCGTGAAGCTCAGTAATATTCTTCTTCCAGTTCAAGTTTTTTCATGAATATGTTTACCCAAGAATTTGAACCAATCTAGCCTATTTACTGACTTCTGCTCATGTAGTACAACAGTTGTTAGTATGACTCTATTTGTTGTACAGAACTGAATAAAATATCAGTATTTTAAACATAGCTGCGCTACAGCAACGGTTCCACGTCAAAAGATTAAAAAACAGCCGACCAGTTGCAAAGGATAAAGTAATCTTTACCTAGGTTTCAATAGATATAAATCTATCTTCTTCAGAAGACGGCCTGGGGACAATGAACATCATAATTTATATTCAAAGTAAGATACATGAGTCAAGAATAAAGTATAACATATATTAGGAGAATCTTGTATTACAACATGTGAGAAGGATTGCTGATACTTACAATATTACAGTAACATGGAGTGAAGTATCCTAGTCATTTTTGCAAACATTTACATAACTCAGTTGATCCAAATAAAACATAGCCCCGAGAACAGGGTTTGTCAGACATATAAAAATTAAGAACATAGTAGTTGAAGAGCGCATGGGCGACTGAGTAAAATCGGCCAGCGTAGTAGCACTGCGGCCAGGGCAGGTGGCGCTCAGGCCGCAAACTATTTGCCGATTGGCGTACTGAAGTAACATGTGAAGTATCAATATTAAATGCATCCTTAGATAGAGTTACAAAAATAAATAAAATCATTAACCACTCCCGTTGTGACATACTGGGAGTTATAGGAGCAATCACGTAGAACATTCATCAAAAACAGGGCAGGTGGCGCTTTCGCCGTGAGTAATATGTAGTGGCATATACAGCCAGAATATAAAAGTTATATTACCATAATAGTGAAAAACATAGGATGTATATAAGTAACAAATTTTAGAAAATCGTAATGGCTCTTAAGTCATAATTATGAAACCTGGGCTATAATCCAGTTAATACATATGTTAGAATGAAAAAATTATTACATGAAGGCCCGTATATTGGCAGCCATACATCGTGAGAAAAATATATTACATAACAGGCAGTGAGCTAAAAGATAAGAAAGTGCATTATAGCTTCCTGAGGAAATGGAGTACTGAGGTTACTAGCATTTATGTTATATATTAAACAGTACGGGTTTAAAGCATCCGAAAAATTGTCTACAGGCAAGGTTCAGCTGATCATTAAGTATATTGCCGTCTTTGAGCTCAAGATGTTTGAAAATAAATAACTCTTCCCACAGAACTAGTCTCCGTCCTTTGACTTGTCTGTGTAGGATAACCGTGTCTTCTAACTGTTTAGGCGTATGGCCGGCTATCTAGAGGTGTTCAGCAAAAGTAGAGTTGCGATAATTAATTCCTTTTTTACCTAATAGATGCTCTTTATATCGTGTTTTCACAGCTCTGCCTGTTTGACCAATGTAATATGAGGGGCAGTTATTACAGGTTAGTTTGTAAATACCTGAATTAGAAAACCAATCCCTGGCAATCTCTACTGACTGTACAAGATTTCTTTTTAAACTGTTGTTTGTAGAGAAAGAGACGTTACAGTTATATTTTTTATTTAGAAGACGTTTGATCCTATACGATATGTTACCCAAGAAGGGGATGGAAATAAATTTTTTAGTTTCTATGGTATCTGTGGAGAGGTTATTTCTCAAAGTCGAGCAATTTTGGGAAATTTTCTTATTAAGCAGGTAATCGATCATATTCTGGTTGTACCCATTATTGACCGCAATAGCTTTCATGACATTCAATTCCTTTTTTTGGGCCGCTGGTGATAAAGGAGTGGTTACCATTCGATGAATGGCGGAATGAAAAAATGCCAGTTTATGAGCTTTTGGATGAGTTGAGTCAGCAGGAATAATATTATCTGAATATGTTTCTTTGCGAAAGATATTGAAATGGAAGGTATTATCTTGTATAGAAATCGTTAAATCTAGAAAACATAATAACATTCAGTCTATACTTTGTACACCTGACACTAGACTGGTGTCCTTTGACATCGTCAGCCTTTACACAAATATCCCGGTCAATGAAACCATAGACCTTGTAAAAGAGAATCTTCTCAAGCATAAAAAATTAAGTGAAACACAGATTGCGGAACTCATTAATTTGCTTAAGGTCGTTTTAAAATACAATTATTTCACATTTAATGGGAAAATGTATGTACAGCCAGATGGTCTAGCTATGGATAGCCCACTTGCCGGTATTCTAGCAGAGATTTTCATCAACGCCCTGGAAACAAAATTCTTCAATTCTAGTTCAGAATTACGCCAAAAAATCCGCTATTATGCACGTTATGTTGATGATATTTTCATTGCTTTTGACGGCACTGATTATGATTTAGAGCTTCTCTTTAACACTTTCAACGGTTTACATGAAAAAATTTCCTTCACTAAAGAACTTCAAAATGATAAACGCGAACTAAATTTTCTAGATTTAACAATTTCTATACAAAAAAAGGAATTGAATGTCATGAAAGCTATTGCGGTCAATAATGGGTACAACCAGAATATGATCGATTACCTGCTTAATAAGAAAATTTCCCAAAATTGCTCGACTTTGAGAAATAACCTCCCCACAGATACCATAGAAACTAAAAAATTTATTTCCATCCCCTTCTTGGGTAACATATCGTATAGGATCAAACGTCTTCTAAATAAAAAATATAACTGTAACGTCTCTTTCTCTACAAACAACAGTTTAAAAAGAAATCTTGTACAGTCAGTAGAGATTGCCAGGGATTGGTTTTCTAATTCAGGTATTTACAAACTAACCTGTAATAACTGCCCCTCATATTACATTGGTCAAACAGGCAGAGCTGTGAAAACACGATATAAAGAGCATCTATTAGGTAAAAAAGGAATTAATTATCGCAACTCTACTTTTGCTGAACACCTCTTGATAGCCGGCCATACGCCTAAACAGTTAGAAGACACGGTTATCCTACACAGACAAGTCAAAGGACGGAGACTAGATCTGTGGGAAGAGTTATTTATTTTCAAACATCTTGAGCTCAAAGACGGCAATATACTTAATGATCAGCTGAACCTTGCCTGTAGACAATTTTTCGGATGCTTTAAACCCGTACTGTTTAATATATAACATAAATGCTAGTAACCTCAGTACTCCATTTCCTCAGGAAGCTATAATGCACTTTCTTATCTTTTAGCTCACTGCCTGTTATGTAATATATTTTTCTCACGATGTATGGCTGCCAATATACGGGCCTTCATGTAATAATTTTTTCATTCTAACGTATGTATTAACTGGATTATAGCCCAGGTTTCATAATTATGACTTAAGAGCCATTACGATTTTCTAAAATTTGTTACTTATATACATCCTATGTTTTTCACTATTATGGTAATATAACTTTTATATTCTGGCTGTATATGCCACTACATATTACTCACGGCGAAAGCGCCACCTGCCCTGTTTTTGATGAATGTTCTACGTGATTGCTCCTATAACTCCCAGTATGTCACAACGGGAGTGGTTAATGATTTTATTTATTTTTGTAACTCTATCTAAGGATGCATTTAATATTGATACTTCACATGTTACTTCAGTACGCCAATCGGCAAATAGTTTGCGGCCTGAGCGCCACCTGCCCTGGCCGCAGTGCTACTACGCTGGCCGATTTTACTCAGTCGCCCATGCGCTCTTCAACTACTATGTTCTTAATTTTTATATGTCTGACAAACCCTGTTCTCGGGGCTATGTTTTATTTGGATCAACTGAGTTATGTAAATGTTTGCAAAAATGACTAGGATACTTCACTCCATGTTACTGTAATATTGTAAGTATCAGCAATCCTTCTCACATGTTGTAATACAAGATTCTCCTAATATATGTTATACTTTATTCTTGACTCATGTATCTTACTTTGAATATAAATTATGATGTTCATTGTCCCCAGGCCGTCTTCTGAAGAAGATAGATTTATATCTATTGAAACCTAGGTAAAGATTACTTTACCCTTTGCAACTGGTCGGCTGTTTTTTTAATCTTTTGAATAAAATATGTTTTTTTTCAAAATTTAGATAGAGTCCATTTTCTGCGAAGCACTTTATATTTTTCTTTGGAAAACTTAATTGAGAATCTCCACTGCTGTTTCCTCTCTAATTAAGATTTACTGTAATACTAGTATCATCTACAAAAAGTACCAATTATGTTTGTTGAATGTTAGTGGAAGTTCATTTACATATCTGAGGGATAAGAGTGAACACAAAACTGAACTCTGTGGGACTACTCACTTTGTGATTTCTCCCCAGCACAGACTGAATTATTCAGCACTACTTTTTACATTCTGTTTAGGTATTATTCAAAGTAACTGGGTATAAAGCTATCAGTTCCACAAAATGTAAATTTTTACAAGGGAGTAACACGATCTACACAATCAAACACCTTGGAAAGATCACAAAAAATACCAACTGGTGACATTTTATTACTTAAGGCTTCCACTACTTATCGAGTGAATGTATAAATAGCATTCTCAAGGGAATCCAGACTTATATTTGCTAAGTAAATTGTTTCTACTTGTCAGACTACTCTTGAGCACATTACTTTTTCGAATATTTTGGAAAAAGATGTCAATAAGGAAACTGGAAGATAATTATTTAAGTCTTTCTTTTCGACTTTCTTATGGAGAAGATTAACAATTAATTATTTTGACCTGTCCGAAAAAAATCCGTGTGCCAATGATGCATTACATATAGCACTCAGGACACTGCTTATTAAGTTGGAACAACTTCTCAGAATTCTATTTGAAATTCCCTCAACACTACATGAGATTTATGATTCTGTTAATTTCAGTGAATGTAGATGCTACTCTTTGTTCCTTAAAGTTTTGTGGAATGACGTTTTTAATATATTTTCTTGCTTCTTCAGTTGAACAATTTCATCCTATTTTTTGCTATCACATTTAGAAAGTGATTGTTAAAAGTAGATGAAGCTTGTTAATTATCAGTCACATAATTGTCATTTAGTTTAATTGTTCTGGTATCTTGTACACTGACTGGCTCTCCTGTCTCCTATTTGAGAATATCCCATACAGGTTTCTAACATGTATAAAACTGGTTCTGATCTACCTTTCTACCATAGTTGCTCTAGGGCGCTCTGTGAGTGTTATAGGAATTTGTATTGAACGTGCGGCCTGCAAGGTAAAAAGATACCATCTCACACATGCAGAGTTCAGAAGAGTGCAGCGGTATGGACAGTGATGTAATCAGGCAATGACTTCAATGTCAGTTCCGCCACACTCCCTGTAAAGGAAACGGTATCGCTATTAGAAATTAGTGTAAAGTTTCAGGCGTAACTATGCGTTAGCAAAAAATGAAAATGTTAGCCGGCCGCGGTGGTCTAGCGGTTCTGGCGCTGCAGTCCGGAACCGCGGGACTGCTACGGTCGCAGGTTCGAATCCTGCCTCGGGCATGGGTGTGTGTGATGTCCTTAGGTTAGTTAGGTTTAAGTAGTTCTAAGTTCTAGGGGACTTATGACTTAAGATGTTGAGTCCCATAGTGCTCAGAGCTATTTGAACCATTTTTGAAAATGTTAGATTTTCGTTATTAAGGTGTATTTTTACTCTAAGTATGACTTCATGACATATTATAATACGTACAGGATGGTAAAATATTGATATGGGGTGTTCACAACTGTGAAGCAAAGTTCCTAACTATTCTAAGGTCCGGGGGTCGATAACACACAAACAAATTAAATACAATTGGAGCCAGAGATATCAATTACTTTAAAAAGTGTAATGAAAATACCGAAAATTGGATGGGGGTCGGTAAAGAGCAATCAAGAAGAAGTACACAGTTAAAACAATTCAATAACGACAGGGTATAAAGCACTCTACAGTGGCTGATCAGTTCTTTTCGTTAGTCGGATATCTCGCGTTTCTGCTTCAATTGAGCCCGACAATCGTGAATATGTTTAACTGCAGGTCATGGTGGAACATACAAAACAATAGGAGAGACGCAGACGACCGCAGATCTGAGTGTCAACTGAATATCACTTGCCGACGTAGCACGAGCGCTCCTGTTTACCTTTCTTCGGCGGCGGCAGTGGCGGCTGTCAGCGCGAGCTGTGAACTTGAGAATATGTTCTAAATCTCTCTCGACTGTTAAACCTCAGTCTGATACCTTATCTACGTCTTCAGGGAAGCCGAGACTCCAGTTGTTCCCTAGCTAATTTAATTGGCATAATACACGCTATTTGGCTGGATTAACGCGTACGTCGTTGCCCTCAAATCGCTCGCAAGTGTTAACCATCAGTGCTCGGTGCGATTCTCCATACTAAGAGACGTTGCAATTTAACTCCTTACGGGTGAAGACGAGCCTGTGGACAAGTGTTCACATAATTACTCTCGCAATCGTCTCAGCACGGCGCGAGTAGCCTTACTCGACGATTTGCTGCAAGAGAAGAGTGAATTTCTCTGCCTACATTTATCAAAGCTGGTGGCCACGCGTTTTCTTTCTGGCCAATACTTGCTATAACTCCACCCATAAGAGTTTTGAAGCCTATCACAGGCGTTGTTCCTAGGGCAGAGTTTAACTTCTGCTACGTAATGCTGGGGTAAAAAGCTTTTTCTTTAATGCGAGTTTTAACACAGGTGGCTAGAGTGAGGCACCAGTGTTTTGGGTTGGGTTTCTCCGGACATTTATCTGCCCTCTCCAGCCATGTTCCTGTACAAAGGCTTTCCGAAGTGTCGCCTTTAAAAGCAGGGACAATGGCGGCGTTTGCCGACGACCTGCGCAATGGCTCCGGCGTCTCATTGTCCTGCTGTGTGGGTTTCAGCCTAAAATTGGGATGGGCGCTGCTATCGTACAATTCTCCTTCCCTCAGAACTGTCTCTCATAGCTTGGGTCTGGACAAATTACTTGTGTACAATTACTGATGTGAGTGTTAGTGATTTATATTCATGAAATGCTGGCTTGTTTATTCACGTTGTCTATCAATAATTCGTACATTTTCATGTAACTACACCATGTGATCAAAAATATACGGACACCTGGCTGAAAATGACTTACAAGTTCGTAGCGTCCTCCATCGGTAATGCTGGAATTCAATATGGTGTTGGTCTACCCTTAGCCTTGATGACAGCTTCTACTCTTGCAGGCATACGTTCAGTCAGGTGCTGGAATATTTCTTGGGGAATGGCAGCCCATTCTTCACGGAGTGCTCCACTGAGGAGGGGTATCGACGTCGGTCGGTGCGGCCTGGCAGGAAGTCAGCATTCCGAAACAACCCATGGTGTTCTATAGGATTCAGGTCAGGACTCTGTACAGACCAGTCCATTACAGGGATGTTATTGTCGTGTAACCACTCCGACACAGGGCGTGCATGATGAACAGGTGCTCGATCGTGTTGAAAGAGGCCATCGCCATCCCAGAATTGCTCTTCAGCAGTGGGAAGCAAGAAGGTGCTTAAAACACCAATATAGGCCTATGCTGTGATAGTGCCACGCAAAACAACAAGGTGTGCAAGCCCCCTCCACGAAAAACACGACCACACCATAACATCACCGCCTCCGAATTTTACTGTTGGCACTACACAAGCTGGCAGATGATGTTCACCGGGCATTCGCCACACCCACACCCTGCTATCGGATCGCCACATTGTGTACCGTGATTCGTCACTCCACACAACGTTTATCCACTGTTCAATCGTCCAATGTTTACGCTCCTTACACCAAGTGAGGTATCGTTTGGCATCTACCGGCGCAGTGGATACTGATGCCGTCTGGAATTCCTGTGTGATGGTCGGGACAGATGTCTGCCTGTTACAGATTACGACCCTCTTCGACTGTCGGCGGTCTCTGTGAGTCAACATACGAGGTCGGCCTCTACGCTTTTGTGCTGCACATGTCCCTTCACGTGTTCACTTCACTATCACATAGGAAACAGTGGACCTAGGGATGTTTAGGAGTATGGAAATCTCGCGTACCGACATATGACACAAGTGACACCCAATCACCTGACCACTTTCGATGTCCGTGAACTCCGCGGAGCGCCCCACGATGTATAATGACTACTGAGGTCG
Source organism: Schistocerca nitens (assembly GCF_023898315.1). Lineage (NCBI taxonomy): Eukaryota > Metazoa > Arthropoda > Insecta > Orthoptera > Acrididae > Schistocerca > Schistocerca nitens. Next base: position 333,720,262 of record NC_064617.1, read on the forward strand.
CTGATATGGAGTATCTGGCAAAAGGTGGCAGCACAATGCACCTAATATGGAAAACATATGTTTTGTGGGTGTCTGGACACTTGATTACATAGTGTATGTCGTATGGCATATCGATTTTACCGAAATTGTTTCAGGAATTCAATTTAAGGTGTGTTATTTGTTTGACACCTTACAGTTTTAATCTCATTATCCAAATCGTTAATTCCTGTCAGGGTACACATACATTTGAGATTTTTATGAATTTCCTTAAAATATTACAGTATTTTTTGAGTACTCAAATAATGTCGCATCTTGACTTGTTGTGGCCTTTAAATTTCCCTCTTACTCTTACACGAGATTTTAATTCCGTTAGCTATCCACAACTTAATTCTTAAATGGATCTTTGAGTAACTTGCAGGCAACCATTTTTCTAATGGTGACACAAATTTATTATAAAACAAATTGAATGTGCATTTATCATCTCGTCTGCAAATGACTCAAGCCATACCACATCTGTTACCATGCTCTTAAAACATTGTATCCTGGTCTCCCAATAAGCTTCGTTGCTTTATATGAACCCTGTCCAGGGCTACAAGGTGGTTTGTTGTTTATTTACAGTGATTGTGCATTATGATCAGATAGTCCATTGACACTGTACTGAGCACCATCTATAAAAATGTTATTAATCTGTGTCCTATTATCTTGCTGCACGTGAGTTGGTAAATTGACTTCTGAAATTTGATTCAAACTCAAGAGAAATGGTTCTAGTTCATTTCTCCTGTCCGTATCTTATAAAAAATTTACACTGAAATCTCCACAAAGTTCTAACTGTTTCTTCTCCTCTGACAGGTTACTCAATAATGCATCTAGATTTCTGGTGAGTAGCTGAATGTTTCCTAGAGGAGATCTGAGACTGTTGCTATTATCAGAGGAGAATTCTGCAATAAAAACTAAAGAAACACATTCTGCTAGGTTCTTATCAACACAAAAACTATTCGTTTCAGTAGTTTTGACTTTAAGTACAACTTTTACTTATATTGAAATTCCCCATTTTTGCATGGACTCGACACGAAAGTGATACTAGTCTATAATCCCTGGTATTTAACTTCTAGATCCATTGGTTACATGGTGTGCAGAGAGACACAGAACATTTATCACTTCAGAATTTTTCACATGTTCTAGAAGTAGCAGAAGCTCATATATCTCGTTCTTCAACCTCCTAATTTAATTTTATTTTTCTGGGAACTATTACATATTTTACTCTCCTGTTCTGCTCTGATTTAATTCAATACTGTCTGTCTGACATTTTAACCTAAAAAATGGGCCCCTTTGGCTCCAGCAATCACAGGGATTTTGTCTTGTGTAGTTGTAGCCCTCCTTGCCCCATTATACTTTCTGCAAGATGCTCAGCTAATATTACCTTGCCCTTCCAGTCAGGTACAGGCCATTATTTGTGTATCCCCATCTCCCAAATGCTGCAAAATTCAGCCTGAATTGTAAAACTCTGAACTGAGTACTACGGCAAGTGTAGAGAAATGCAGCATACTTGCGTGATTCCTTGTCCCTCGCCTAAGGTGATCTGCCATTGTGAGGCACAAAATAAGTATTAGTCAGCTATCTTACTCCATGAAACTTTTGAATTTGCTCTTCCTCATTCTCAGAATAAATAAATAGAACAAAGGGGTTCAAATGGCTCTGTCCTCATTCTCAGGTCAAGTTCTTAAAGTTCTTATATGTATGATAATCCTATTAATGTCAATGATGTCAGCAACACGTCATACACTGCCATCAGACTTATCTACAGCGAATAGCCGGTTACAATTGAGAAACATAGATGGTTCTATATTACCATTCCAGCATTTTCCGTATTTCCTAAGTGACAGCCAGTCGTTTCTCCAAATGGAAGGAATAGGAAGTATGGCATTATGTGTCATGTGGTACACCATTGAGGTGGCATACATATCCTCTGATAGCCCGTGACCTCCCTTCAAACACTTTGGCATACTATAGAAAAGTACTTCCTAAGCTTGTGCCCTGCTCATTACTTAAGTATGTAGACTGCCCTACTCTTTATTCTATGTTTTCCTGCATGTTGGTCATAGTAGTAAACGCCAGTAACTGCTCATCTAAATAAGTGGACTTGTTGCTTATCATTTTAATTTGCAGGCTCTGATAATACGAGTATTTACCATGCCCTACTTCAGATTTTAACAAATACACCTGTACCTTACCTTCTGTAATAAGCATGTGGCATTGCCCCTTTCAAAGTTCAATTGTTACGTCCCTTTCATGAAGAAATTCAATGCCTATCCTATTTTTCTGTGCTTTAATTCACAATTAAAGATTCGATCTCTTGAAACATGTGTGGTATGGCTACATTATTAGTGTCATTGGTATACAGATCTGCCATCTTACGTTATGTATCGCTCCAAGCATTTTGTGATTACTAACTGGCAAGGTATGTACACAGTTTTTTTGTACCAGGCTAACTGAACACAGCCCCAGAATTACTGTAGTTAGGATATCGCCTACTTACACTTTGACTGCTGGCTGTGACTCTGTTACACATCAGTTATCGCAGTTCTCACCATCAGAATGCAATTTATTCTTAATATCATTACCATAATCGTATTTGATCAGTTGGATACATTGATCACTGCCCATGTTCTACCCCTCGACTGCCATATTGGGGCTTAATGTCGCCTTTGGTCATTTTACAGCTTCAGTGTAGACAGATGGCTAGCAGTTCTGTCACATGACTAATCTGAGCCGCGCGGTCTCAGGCGCCGTGTCACGGATTGTGCGGCCTCTCCCGCTGGAGGTTCCAGTCCTCCCTCGGGCATGGGTGTATTTGTTGTTCTTAACATAAGTTAGTTTAAATAGTGTGTAAGTCTAGGGGCCGATGACCTCAGTAGTTTGGTCCCTTAGGAATTCACACACCCACCCATCCACCCACCCACTCACCCACCCACCCACCCACCCACCCACACACACACACACACACACACACACACACACACACTAATCTGAACTATACTATGCTGCTTCGGATTTGTAATATTTTGCTGTGTGGCTGCCACTGATTATCATTATTAACATTACTATATCCAAGATTAACCTGTCATTGTGGCGCCTTTGGTTGCACTTGTTCATGAGACTGTGTGATTATGTCTAGCAAACGTGAGACGTTGCCTCTGCATCCCGATGAATCAGGTCAATGGAATCTAATACAGAGAGGAATAACTCTAAGTTAGGTTCTGACCAAATAACGAATTTTGCTCTTATACGCACAAGTAGCCCCAGTTTTAAAATCTGTGGCACATCCCGGTGTGTCATTGGATTCTCCCAATATCTCATTTTGTTAATATACTTCTCAAATTATTACCTGAGACTTCCTTGCCATGCATGGAACAGTTCTCTATCAAAATTCTTCTTTACGAAGTCATTCCTGGACTCCAGAAGACCAGTACTTCGCGACAAAAGCCTTCTCAAATTCTTCGTACGTTTCAGGGGATTCTACAGCTTCGCGGCCCAAAACGCGACATTGCCCTGGATGTAGCCACTGACCAACCTAATTTTCTGTGCATCTGTCCACGATTTTGGCATTACTCCTTGAAAGGAATGGATGAACACAACAGGGTGTGTTGTTCTTTCTTCTGGTGCGAAAATTTGAAATTGCCTGTGGCATATCAAATACCCTCTAACATGATTGTATTTAACAGTGTAGCTGCTATGGCACTGGACTGTGATTCACGCAACAATGCCACGGATAGTTCCTGTTGTCCGTGCTACGCCAAATTTAACACAGGCTCAGGTATCCGCCCATTCTCTGATCCTTGCCCTGTAGGTTGATTATCTTGCACGATATCTCCAATCCTAGCCAGCTGTCTTTTTACATTATCTACTTGTTCATGGACAGCTTCCTGCCTCCATGAAGAGTTTTGGTCTAGTCTTTGCGTAGTGTTACACAACTCAAACTCCGTTTGACCCTCCGCAAGGTCATGTTCTACTATGGCGCCGTTCGTAATTTTAGTAACCACTGTTTTAACTTTCGTTTCTATGTGTTGGTCTATTGCTGCATTCTTTGCGGTTATCCAACCATTAATTATTTCCCTTGTTGTTCACTTTGCTCTTGCAGTGGTGTTTACTCTTCTGTTGTCATAGTATCCATCCTCGTGGATACTTTACACAGCTGCGGTCAAATCAGACGGCATCAGCTGAATTTCGGTAATTCCGTTTGCTAGTTTCTCTACCACTTTCGATAAATTACACGCTGAAGCGTCTTGGTTTCCTGCGAGTTCTTAAATTTTGGATCCTATTTATGTGTTATTGTCTCCAGATTTTGAGCCATTGTCTCGAGGTTTTGCGGCAATTTTGTCATCATTACTCAAATAGCTTCCAACTTTTTACAAGTACCACGATCTAATAAGTCGATTGCCCTTCTTGTGGCTTGGATTCTTCCGCTCCAGATTCCAATGCGACAATATCACATTCGTTCATTTTCACAGCTAACTTTTGATACCTGATTTTCACCATAGTCTAAAATTACCATAGATCTGGTAAATACAATGGCTATTTTGAAATACTCTGGTTATTATTGATATCCTGCTCCCAAGTAACAACAGTGGTTGCAACGTAGCACACTTGGCAATGAAAAAGCAATTACTTTCCTCGCAAACTAACTTAATTCTCGGCGGCGTGCTGATGAGGGCGACCATAAAGGACTTTCCCATTTACGTTCGCACCCATCAGCCACAGCGCCAAATGTCAAAAAATTTAGTCTGTGCGGTCAGTATCTATCTCTAGACTAATTATTGTCAGAGCGCGCAAATTTTCGACAAAAAGTGACAGGAATTTCGGCACTGAATAAAATTACGCACCCTTCCTGCTCACATCTACAGAGCTGAAATTTGAGTTATCCTTAACAGTTACCTGGTTACAAGTTCGTCTGTATGAAAAACTGAAGTTTAAAATAGCGGTTTTTCTGCTCCACCGGCGAATTCGTTTATAACTTTTATTTATAACTACCGACAAGTAAAGGAAGAAACACGCAGAGTTTTCCTGAAAATGTATGTCTGTAGTGATTTGCGAAATCCCTTTCACATGCAATCTGGTAAGGTACCCGGAACTACTTTGCATCTCAACGCTTCGAGCTGCAGACACAGAAGCAGGCCCCATTTGGCAGTTTACCTGCATGGTGGTGAGACGTAGCTTTGGACGAAAACTGGTCACTGCCCATCTGCCACCGTATCCTGCAAAAGCTGTACCTACGATGTTTCAGCGTCTTACTATGTATGCAGCCCGCACTGCAGCACTAAAACACCATCAATTTGATTATAACCACCCAGTACATTCTTTCATGATTCGAAATCGAAGTGTAAATATTGAGAGTCAATGAAACGATTAAAAAGTAGGAAAATGGAGCAGTTCGTGCAAAGATAGAGTTAATATGATTATTGTGGTTTTTAATATTGGACTGCCACAATGCAGATGCTCGGAAAATGATGTAGCAAGTTCCATGTTATCCTAGCCAGGTGTGATTATTGTTTCATTCCCCTGGGATTTACCAGTTCATTAAAATTCAAAAGTTAGCATATCAATGGCGTATAGGAAAAGAGCAGTCGCAAACACAACCATCTCTATTTTAGAAAACTTCATACTGTAAGTGCAACGTATACAGTTCATAGACGATCTCATCAAATTTACGTGGACGCCCCTATGTAATGCGGAATGTACCACTAGATGTCAAGAGAGACAGAACTACTAATAAAGAAGCAGGGAATATTTCGTTGGCAGCAGAAAAGCAGTAACAGCGGAAACGATCGGTCAGGCTCAGTAACTTCGAACGTGGACTAGTCATTGGATGTCACCTATTCTAAAGCTGCCCAAGTCGACTGTTGGTGATGTAACTGTAAAATAAAAATACAACAGAATACAGCGACCTAAGTAGTCATTAGACATCGTGAGAGATCAGAATGTGGCGTTCCTTGGCACCCAAGGACTTAGAACGTGCTCAGGTGATTGGGTGTCACTTGTGTCATACGCCTGTACGTGAGTTTTCCACACTCCTAAACGTCCCTAGGTCCACTCTTTCCGATGTGATAGTGAAGTGGAAACGTGAAGGGACACGTACAGCACAAAAGCGTACAGGCCGACCTCTTCTGTTGACTGACAGAGACCGCCGACAGTTGAAGAGGGTCGTAATGTGTAATAGGCAGACATCTATCCAGACTATCACACAGGAATTCCAAACTACATCAGGATCCACTACAAGTACTATGACAGTTAGGCAGGAGGTGAGAAAACTTGGATTTTATGGTCGAGCGGCTGCTAATAAGCCACACATCACACCGGTGAATGCCAAATGACGCCTCGCATGGTGTAAGGAGCGTAAACGTTGGACGATTGAACAGTAGAAAAACCTTGTATGGAGTGACAAATCACGGTACACAATGTGGCGATCCGATGGCAGGGTGTGGGTATGGCGAATGCCCGGTGAACGTCATCTGCCAGCGTGTTTAGTGCCAACAGTAAAATTCGGAGGCGGTGGTGTTATGGTGTGGTCGTGTTTTTCATGTAGGGGGCTTGCACCCCTTGTTGTTTTACGTGGCACTATCACAGCACAGGGCTACACTGATGTTTTAAGCACCTTCTTGCTTCCCACTGCTGAAGAGCGATTCGGGGATGGTGATTGCATCTTTCAACACGATCAGCACCTATTCATAATGCACGGCCTGTGTCGGAGTGGTTACAAGACAATAACATCCCTGTAATGGACTGGCCTGCACAGAGTCCTGACCTGAATCCTATAGAACAACTTTGGGAAGGTTTGGAACGCCGACTTCGTTCCAGGCCTCACCGACCGACGTCGATACCTCTCCTCAGTGCAGCACTCCCAAAGAAACTTTCCAGCACCTGACTGAATGTATTCCTGTGAGAGTGGAAGCTGTCATCAAGGCTAAGGGTGGGCCAACACCGTACTGAATCCCAGCATTACCGATGGAGGGCGCCACGAACATGTAAGTCATTTTCAGCCACGTGTGCGGATACTTTTATCACATAGTATATATAATGTTAACTGTGAAGTACGAAGAAGCTGCTGTTACAGTGTGGGCGTGTGTGTCGCTGTTAGGTCGGGTTCGACTTATTGCGCTTTAGAAAACATTAAAACGGTAGAGATATGGACACATTTACTGCATTGTGAACCGCGTACAGTAGAGGCACAGTTTGGAGACGGTGAATGTATTAGCATGGCAACGTGTCCTGTCATAAATCAGTGTCTGTGAGGAGGCAGTGATCTGTGAATAGTAATTTTCCTGAAATAGACTGGCCTGCGCAGACCCGACATGAGCCCAATGGAACATATGTGATATGACTTAGAACGTCGACTTCGCTCCAGATCACAGCGTCCATTACTGCTGACCTCTCCACAAACATTCAGACATCTCACTGAAATCACATTGTTTTTATTTGTGACAAACGTATTTTTTAACAAACCTATGAGGAATTTGCTTCACACTTTCACTACAAATTCAACATGGCATGTGTGATACAATCATAATGGAACAGAACATATTAAAATTTTCTTGGAGACCAGAAGATGACAGTCTCAACTATGAAACCTGCCATCAGGAATAAATAGCACTGAATACGATTTTGGCTGTTGAAGGTTTCTTAAAAGAGTCCCCATCAGAGTTCAAGCCGTCATAAAGCCGAATGGTGGATACACAACATATTAATCCCAACTTCTAGGTGTGCCGATATTTTTCATCAGATAATGTATATAGTTTCAATCCGTTTTTTATCCTTTCACCAAATAATACGTCATGTGAATCTGCTGTCCATAATTGTCCGTTACACGTTATTGTTTCTTAACCGACTTATTCGTCAGTTGCCTTTTAAATTCGTTAACATTCAAATAGACTTTTACCTCCATGAATGATAGAACAGAAACATATCGGTTTTTACCATAATTTTTATTCAGGTTCGGACGTTCGAAGTGGTATACTTCTTCTTGTAAAGCTAATGTTTTCTGTGAAAACGTTTCTTGAAGTCCATGAAAGTCATTCATGAAATTTCGGCAATATTTTCCATGTAAGTAGATTACAAATTAAGATTGTTCCTCAGTGTGACCCCATTCAAATTCTGATACTGTAGTTTGCCAACGACTTACAACAGCTGTACTCGAAAGAATTATACGGCAAAGTTTTAATTTGCCTTCTTCAGTTGAACCGCAGACCTATTCCGAGGAAAACAAACTGGAGCACTTGTCTTTCTCTCTTTCCTGCCAGTGTCGGTTACAACCAGGAAAATCAGTTTCTACTTCACAAACATCTTTACACAACTCTCAAGTTGCGAGAAAGCTCTGCCATTTTTACGTTCGAGCATACAATTCGAAGAATCGTTCGTGTTCCGTGAAATGTCAGAACTCTGCTGGTCGATTGTTAAGTGAGCTGTTGCGTGTTGGGCCGTGAGTAGATCGATGTGCTGTCCATTATTCAGAGAGATCGACCAGCTGACGCATGTGAAATGTATACACGCGTCTTTCGCTGACGCTATGTAGGCTGCTCTACTGGTTGCAAAGTGTGTGTTAGTAGATCATGGCGTACGAGGCGTTTGCCAGCTGCGTGTAGCTGCTGAAGGACTATTCTACACAGTACAATACCTTACTACCACAATTTATCCCGAAACTTTATGGACAGATCGATTCGAACACCAAATAAGCCTCAACAGGATATTTCTATATGAGTAACAAATGAATATTTAGTTTTTTGTAGACACAAACGGCCTACACACTGCAGGAACGACCAGCAGGGTAACTAAAGTAACTGGCGGCCATTGGGAACGCTAAGTATTCGTCCCCCCCCCCCCCCCCTGTTGAGAGTTATCTATTTTTAGTTTCATACTCATCACTGCTTAGCATGTATATTTCTTTATTGCCGTCAACACGAGTTAGGATGAAGTAAAAGATACACATTTCAATAACAACACCGTCAGTACAAAAAGTTTCGAGACTGGATTAATAAAAATATTGAAAAAATTTAATATGGTGGTGTTAATGCTCCAGATGTTCTACATATTCTTCTCCCCACTTCAACACAACTCACGGAACGTTCATACAACCAAATGAAAGTGTCAGAACACCCATTTTTTTGGGATGTTGATGTTGTTCAACTTGTGCTTCACGTTCACTTGAATGTCGGTTATGTAGTCAAAGCGTTGAGGGTTCGTATTGACGATACCAAGCCTCGTCACCAGTAATGAGTTTTTTCGTAGAAAAGTAATATACGTGATTTGCCTTTCAATGAAGTTGCGGCAGGCGTCCACTTGTTGCTTTTGTTCGGGACACAAGATGTGCTGGACAAAATTCTCTCCTTCAAATATAACATTCTGAGGAATTTCTTGAGCAGTGCAGCTTTGCGATTCCTGGCACAACAACGTCGACACTTTACGGCCGCATGTTCCTTACTTAACACCGCCATTTCGCAACTGACTGGTTGAACGCACATCTATTGTTCGCAATTATTAGTTTAAGCTGACACCGTAATTATAGCGCAGACATTTCAGAATTTTTTAGACGAACGTTGTATGTATAAATCTGTGTTTACGACTAAGCTTGTTTCTTGTCAATACGTAGATCACGGAATCGAAGGATCAGTTTCAAAAATAACGTTACAGATTCCCTTACCTCCAACACGAGGGAGAAAACACGTTAGAAGAATAGCAGAGGTGACAGTAATAAGTTGTTTTTACTAAATCAGCCGTCAGTTAATTCAATTATCCGCCACTGAGCGGCAAAGAGATTGCATATGCAGGTCCAGCAAATAGTAAATAAAGTGCTTCACTGAGGTAAGATTATATTCAGACTCTTCAATAAAGCAGCACCCTCTGTTTAAATTATCTTTTATGTACTTCTTCTGACCTTTTCGCTTTGCAGATGTAAAGTGTATCATTAGATGGAAAATACACTCATGTTCAGCTCATAAATTAAGGATGATGCTGATACATGGTGAAACAACGCTCTGGTGGGCGGTTTGCGGGTTTAAATCACCTCGAGGTATGACCATGCGATGCATTTGACCTACGGTGGCGCTGGAAGTGGTCCACATACGCCGAGGTGTGTTGGTGCACGTCAGAGCACGGTGCAGTAAGTAAGAGTGCAGACGTCTTTAGACGCGCTAATGGTGAATGTGTGTTGAAAATGGCTCAGAGAAAACATATTGATTACGTTATGAGGGGTAGAATACTAGGGCGACTGGAGGCTGGTCAAACACAGCAAGGGCCCTCCGTGTGCCACAAAGTGTGATCTCAGGATTACGGCAACGATTCCAGGAGACAGGAAACATGTCCAGACGCTACAGTACGGGACGTCCACAGTGTACAACACCACAAGAAGACAAATATCTCACCATCAGTGACCGCAGACGGCCACGGAGTACTGCAGGTAGCCTTACTCGGAACCTTACCGTAGCCACTGGAACAGTTGTCTCCAGCCACACAGTCTACAGACGACTGAACAGACATGGTTTATTCGCCTGGAGACCTGCAAGGTGCATTCCACCGACCCCTGGTCACAGGAGAGCCCGTAAAGCCTGGTGTCAAGAAGCCTGGTGTCATTGAAAGGGACCTGTATGGAAGTCGTAGTTTGATGGTGTGGGGTGGGATTATGAATGATGCACGTACACCCCTGCATATCCTTCACAGAGGAACTGTCAGGTGTATCGGGACGTCATTTTGCACCACTATGTCCGCCTTTTCAGGGGTGCAGTGGGTCCCACCGTCCTCCTGATGGATGATAACGCGTGGTCCCATCGAGCTGCCATCGTGGAGGAGTACCCTGAAACAGAAGATATCAGGCGAATGTAGTGGCCTGCCTGTTCTCCAAACCTAAACCCCATCGAGAACGCCTGGGATGCTCTCGCTGGACGTTTCGCTGCAAGTCTTCAAACCCCAGGAGCTCCGACAGGCAGTGGTGCAAGAATGGGAGGCTATACCCCAGCAGCTACTCGACCACCTGATCCAGAGTACGTGAACGTGTGCATGGTGATAATATCCCATATTGATGTCGGGGTACATGCGCAGGAAACAGTGGCGTTTTGTAGCACATGTGTTTCGGGACGGTTTTCTCAACTTATCACTAATACCGTGGATTTACAGATCTGTGTCGTGTGTGTTCTCTATGTGCCCTTGCTATTAACGCCAGTTTTGTGTAGTGCCAAGTTGTGTGGCACCACATTCTGCAACTACCCTTGATTTGTGAGCATCAGTGTACTTACATTGAACACTAAACTGCTATAAATTGCATTTGTCGCGCACATACATGTTAAGAAGACTGACACTCAACAAGAATAACTTCCCAATCCGGTAAACAAGCCAAGGTAATATACAGACTAATTATCTTAATTGTTACTCTGGGGCTGTAACACTCATCCGAAATTACAGGGCAAAACTCGGCCGGATCTCTGAGAAGCGAGGGACCTTGGATGTGTTGTAGGTGGTGACCAGACGCTCGACAGTATTCTCCCAGTGATACCCGTTAAATGAAAATGAAATACATAATCTCTGCACATACGTAGCGAACACATATTTCAACACATTCTAAAACTTGGACAGTGCTGAGTATATACGAGCATATATGCTCGGCTGTTGCAAGGATGAATGTCACAAATACCTTTGTGACACTCCAAACTCCAGGCTGTCCAGAGCCACATTGCTTGCAACAATAATGCGATTCCTTCTTCCTTGTTCTTTTACCGATCAATGCAAAGCCCTTAAAAATGGTTCAAATGGCTCTGAGCACTACGGGACTTATCTTCTAAGGTCATCAGTGCCCTAGAACTTAGAACTACTTCAACCTAATTAACCTAAGGACGTCACAGACATCCATGCCCGAGGCAGGATTCGAACCTGCGACCGTAGCGGTCGCGCGGTTCCAGACTGTAGCGCCTAGAACCGCTCGGCCACCCCGGCCGGCAAAGCCCTTAAAAACAGAACAAAATCTCAAAATACATTCTTTACTCGTTCACTGCGTAGTGTGACTCCGCATATCGAGAGAGGTCCCATTTAGCAGTCGTAAGTAGAACACAAACGACTTCAAACAAGGCACAGGCAGGTCTTTCGGAAATGTTGCTCAGCACAACCCAATCCGAATTGCCTCATGAGTGCCTTTCATACACTGATCAAAAGTATCAGGACACCTGTTAATAGACGTTAATAGGGGTTGCGTCACCTTTTTCCTTTAGGGCGGCCTGAACTCTGCTGGAGATACTTTCAATGAGGAGTCTGATTGTATGTGAAGGAATTTCAGCCCGTTCTTCCTCATGAGCCGAAAGCAGAGATGATAGTGAAGTCGGACGCTAAGGTCTGGGGCGAAGTCGACTTACTAACTGATCCCAAAGGTGCTCCAACGGATTCAAGTCGGTAAGCGGGGAAGTGGAGTTCATTTCTGGAATGTTATTGCCCACAGATCATTGCTTTACAGGCGCTGCTTTTATGCCAAGTTGCACTGTAGTGCTGATAGAAATTATCATCTCAGAACTGTACCTCTACTGTACGCAGCGCACGATGTTGAAAACTGTGTTCACATGTTTTCACATTTAGCTCTTTTTTGAGCGTTGTAAAGGGGCCACGCCCTCACCACGAGAAACACCCCCACACCGTAGCACCACATCTTCCATACTTCACTGTTGGTACTACACATAATGGCAGGTAAGTTTCTCCAAGCATTTGCGAAATCCAAACCCTTCCGTCGAAATGGCAGCTGGTGTCGCGTGATTCACCACTCTAAAATCACTCGTTTCCAGTCATCCACTGTCCAGTGACGTCACTATTTACGCCACCTCCAGTGCTGACAACGGAAATCTTTGGCTATTGGAGGACCTGCTCGACTATTGTAGCCCGTTCTTCGTACTGACGGTCAGTGAGCTTGCTGGATTGCTAGTAGCCCTCGCGATTGATTCCTTCACGTCGTTTCGTGCAATGTTTTTTGCAACCACCTTTCATAATGACCCATGGTGCCTGCCCGTCAGAACGTGAGGCCTACCTGGCCTTCGCTTGGCTGTTGTTATTGCTTCGTTTTTCCACTAGATCATCACGTCACCACCAGTGGACTTCGACAGCTGTGGAAGAAGTGAGACGACGTCCTGATGGATCTGTTACTCACGTGACATCCAATGACTAGTCCACGTTCAAAGTCAATGATCTCTCCTGATCGGCGCATTCTACTGTTACTGCTTCTTTTCTGGCAACATGTAAGTATCATTCATCTTCTCCTTTTATGCTGGCGGGTCCGCCTCGCGTGTCGTCTATTGGACAATTCCGGATTACATTGGTGCGTCCGTAATTTCAGATCATATTCTGTACATGTCCACCCCTGTTCTATTATAGTATGCTACAGTCCTACACTTTTCTTCTTCTTCCATCTCCTGCTTAGCCCTCCTTACTCAAATTTTTTCGCGTGTTCAGAATTACGCTGCCACAGAAACGGTGTCCAAGGCACGAACTCCGGCTGCCGCACCGTAGTTGTATCACTGGCGACAACCTACGCTAAAAGCAGCTCTGGAAGGTGACAACTACCAGTCATGATGTATGCATTAATACGTAATGCACGGTCCAGCCATATTAATGTGCCCACTGTCTATGTTCAGAGTCAACGTGCAATAACCACTCACAAACGGCAGTAGCGGAGGGTACACGAAGCGTGTCAGGGGAACGTGGAAAACAGTGCAGACGTTGTCGTAATGCGTAAACAGAGTGATTTAACTAACGTCCAAAAGGGTAAAATAATAGGCTTTTCGGGCAAAGGGTGAAAGCATGTCCAAAACACCTAACAAGGAACCCTTTGAGTGCAAGGTCCCGGAAGGCCAATGATGTTTACAGCATTCGACGTCAAACATATTGTCTACTATGTGTTCACAATATTGGCTGCTAATGACAACAGGGAACGGGATTGGAGGTATCCAGTGGTGAGCACAGCATGGTTCTACGGAGCCTAGTTGAACTTCTTAATCGACGAGTAACTCACAACAGTGCTACAGTGCTAGCGGTGTTGATAAAAAGCAGAGCAACGGCAACGATAAGCATTATACCTACAACAACGTTGCTGAAGTTCACATTTCGCTATAAAGGAACACAAGGAATTGGGCATAGTGGGAAAGAAGTGGCAAATGAAATATTAGCGTACCGGCAAGGTGAGACAGTGGAATGTGTGGTGTCGTACACGTTCGACTGTGCAGATAACGTACACGAGGAGTACAGTGATAACGATGAAGTTGGTACCGACACAGGTGTCGAGCCATGCAGCTGTTCGGCCTTCGTGGACAGGCAATCACAAATCACATCCACAGTGAAACGTAGTAAAAGACAATAGTTGTACGACGAGCGGGTACTAAACATAATTATGTACATAGAAGATCATTTGCAGCATGTTGTTGTTGTGGTCTTCAGTCTTGAGACTGGTTTGATGCAGCTCTCCATGCTACTCTATCCTGTGCAAGCTTCTTCATCTCCCAGTACCTACTGCAACCTACATCCTTCTGAATCTGCTTAGTCTATTCATCTCTTGGTCTCCCTCTACGATTTTTACCCTCCACGCTGCCCTCCAATGCTAAATTTGTGATCCCTCGATGCCTCAAAACATGTCCTACCAACCGATCCCTTCTTCTAGTCAAGTTGTGCCACAAACTTCTCTTCTCCCCAATCCTATTCAATACCTCCTCATTAGTTACGTGATCTACCCACCTTATCTTCAGCATTCTTCTGTAGCACCACATTTCGAAAGCTTCTATTCTCTTCTTGTCCAAACTGGTTATCGTCCATGTTTCACTTCCATACATGGCTACACTCCAGTGCGTGATCTACCCACCTTATCTTCAGCATTCTTCTGTAGCACCACATTTCGAAAGCTTCTATTCTCTTCTTGTCCAAACTGGTTATCGTCCATGTTTCACTTCCATACATGGCTACACTCCATACAAATACTTTCAGAAACGACTTCCAGACACTTAAATCTATACTCGATGTTAACAAATTTCTCTTCTTCAGAAACGATTTCCTTGCCATTGCCAGTCTACATTTTATATCCTCTCTACTTCGACCATCATCAGTTATTTTACTCCCTAAATAGCAAAACTCCTTTACTACTTTAAGTGTCTCATTTCCTAATCTAATCCCCTCAGCATCACCCGATTTAATTTGACTACATTCCATTATCCTCGTTTTGCTTTTGTTGATGTTCATCTTATATCCTCCTTTCAAGACACTGTCCATTCCGTTCAACTGCTCTTTCAAGTCCTTTGCTGTCTCTGACAGAATTACAGTGTCATCGGCGAACCTCAAAAGTTTTTACTTCTTCTCCATGAATTTTAATACCTACTCCAAATTTTTCTTTTGTTTCCGTTACTGCTTGCTCAATGTACAGATTGAATAACATCGGGGAGAGGCTACAACCCTGTCTCACTCCTTTCCCAACCACTGCTTCCCTTTCATGCCCCTCGACTCTTATAACTGCCATCTGGTTTCTGTACAAATTGTAAATAGCCTTTCGCTCCCTGTATATTACCCCTGCCACCTTCAGAATTTGAAAGAGAGTATTCCAGTTAACATTGTCAAAAGCTTTCTCTAAGTCTACAAATGCTAGAAACGTAGGTTTGCCTTTTCTTAATCTTTCTTCTAAGATAAGTCGTAAGGTTAGTATTGCCTCACGTGTTCCAACATTTCTACGGAATCCAAACTGATCTTCCCCGAGGTCCGCTTCTACCAGTTTTTCCATTCGTCTGTAAAGAATTCGCGTTAGTATTTTGCAGCTGTGACTTATTAAACTGATAGTTAGGTAATTTTCACATCTGTCAACACCTGCTTTCTTTGGGATTGGAATTATTATATTCTTCTTGAAGTCTGTGGGTATTTCGCCTGTCTCATACATCTTGCTCACCAGATGGTAGAGTTTTGTCATGACTGGTTCTCCCAAGGCCATCAGTAGTTCTAATGGGATGTTGTCTACTCCTGGGGCCTTGTTTCGACTCAGGTCTTTCAGTGCTCTGTCAAACTCTTCACGCAGTAGCTTATCTCCCATTTCATCTTCATCTACATCCTCTTCCATTTCCATAATATTGTCCTCAAGTACATCGTCCTTGTATAAACCCTCTATATACTCCTTCCACCTTTCTGCCTTCTCTTCTTTACTTAGCACTGGGTTGCCATCTGAGCTCTTGATATTCATTCAAGTGGTTCTCTTCTCTCCAAAGGTCTCTTTAATTTTCCTGTAGGCAGTATCTATCTTACCCCTAGTGAGACAAGCCTCTACATCCTTACATTTGTCCTCTAGACATCTCTGCTTAGCCATTTTGCACTTCCTGTCGATCTCATTTTTGAGACGTTTGTATTCCTTTTTGCCTGCTTCATTTACTGCATTTTTTTATTTTCTCCTTTCATCAATTAAATTCAATATTTCTTCTGTTACCCAAGGATTTCTATTAGCCCTTGTCTTTTTACCTACTTGATCCTCTGCTGCCTTCACTACTTCATCCCTCAGAGCTACCCATTCTTCTTCAACTGTATTTCTTTCCCCCATTCCTGTCAATTGTTCCCTTATGCTCTCCCTGAAACTCTCTACAACCTCTTGTTTTTTCAGTTTATCCAGGTCCCATCTCCTTAAATTCCCACTTTTTTGCAGTTTCTTCAGTTTCAATCTGCAGTTCATAACCAATAGATTGTGGTCAGAATCCACATCTGCCCCTGGAAATGTCTTAAAATTTAAAACCTGGTTCCTAAATCTCTGTCTTACCATTATATAATCTATCTGGTACCTTTTAGTAACTCCAGGATTCTTCCAGGTATACAACCGTCTTTTAGGATTCTTGAACCAAGTGTTAGCTATGATTAAGTTATGCTCTGTGCAAAATTCTACAAGGCGGCTTTCTCTTTCATTTCTTCCCCCCAATCCATATTTACCTACTATGTTTCCTTCTCTCCCTTTTCCTACTGACGCATTCCAGTCACCCATGACTATTAAATTTTCGTCTCCCTTCACTACCTGAATAATTTCTTTTATCTCGTCATACATTCCATCAATTTCTTCATCATCTGCAGAGCTAGTTGGCATATAAACTTGTACTACTGTAGTAGGCATGGGCTTTGTGTCTAATTTGGCCACAATAATGCGTTCACTATGCTGTTTGTAGTATTTTTTTATTCATTATTAAACCTACTCCTGCATTACCCCTATTTGATTTTGTATTTATACCCCTGTAATCACCTGACCAAAAGTCTTGTTCCTCCTGCCACCGAACTTCACTAATTCCCACTATATCTAACTTTAACCTATCCATTTCCCTTTTTAAATTTTCTAATCTACCTGCCCGATTAAGGGATCTGACATTCCACGCTCCGATCCGTAGAACGCCAGTTTTCTTTCTCCTGATAACGACGTCCTCTTGAGTAGTCCCCGCCCGGAGATCCGAATGGGGGACTATTTACCTCCGAAATATTTTACCCAAGAGGACGCCATCATCATTTAATCATACAGTAAAGCTGCATGTCCTCGGGAAAATTTACGGCTGTAGTTTTCCCTTGCTTTCAGCCGTTCGCAGTACCAGCACAGCAAGGCCGTTTTGGTTAATGTTACAGACTGTTGCCCCTGAAACTACTGAAAAGGCTGCTGCCCCTCTTCAGGAACCACATGTTTGTCTGGCCTCTCAACAGATACCCCTGCGTTGTGGTTGCACCTACGGTACGGCCATCTGTATCGCTGAGGCACGCAAGCCTCCCCACCAACGGCAAGGTCCATGGTTCATGGGGGCTATGCTGCAGCATAATAAAAAAAATTATGAACAGATTTCGAATAATTCCGCAGCAGTACGACATTGTAGTGCATAAGAAAAACTACGGAAATTCAAAGGAGGACCCCTAGGCGCCCTTGTTACAAAAACAGGTGTTCGTACGTTTCAAGGATGCTCGATACAATTTACAGGACGTGCATGATATGACCTACTATGCTAGCAGCTGTATGAGTATATGCTGATGTCTCAACAGTTTTCGCCACACAAGTTTCCAGACGCATTCATCGAAGCTCTCACAGTTATTTTGCGTATAGGGACCTGTAAATCATCATTGGATAGAAATTCGTGTACTGATTTGATCTTTTCTTGGACTAATTCGTTGCGTTCCTACAGGGTGTGTCCGGAAAGTAAGTTAAATGATTTTTTCCTACCAAACTGGAAGGTTTTAGTGTAGCAGCTGGTGGCGGAAAAATTAGTCGAGGCTCTTGGGAAGGCATGTTCCTTCCCATTTGCCTCTTGGCCGCTGCCCAGCGCAAATTGTTATCAGTGTGTACCAGTGTTCGAGTGATGTCGTGGGAGATCAGAATGCAGCATTTGCGTAAACGATTGTGGCACACTATTCAAAAATCACACTCCGGCTAGCCGGTGCATCCACCAACGTCATTAATATGTTAAGCGGAATCGACCCTGGTCTGGCCCAATTTGCTCACTCGAAAGTTAGAGCGATGCGCGTTTCGCTATGCCAGCAGGTTAACCTTCCTATACCGATAATTACAGTAATTCTTCTACATTAATTAATATATGTGTATTAGCAAAGGAACGGTTACTTTGGTGAAAAAAGAAAAAGAAAACGCTGCTTCACCTGTAACGGTCAGTTGGTGTTTTTATCTAATACTTCAAACGAAACACCAATGTACTCGTAACTCCACAAAGACAACTATCAGCAAGCTATATAACGGCAAACATGTTCTGTCTAATACAAAAATTAGAGGTGTCATCAATTTTCCGGAATCCAGATATTCTGATAAGTTGTAGAAAGAATGACTTCTGAGGTGTTATTTTACTTTGTTGTTAAATGTTTGTCGATTTTCAGTTTCCTGTCCCAGATATTCCGATAAGTTGTAGAAAGAAAGGCTTCTGAGGTGTTATTTTACTTTGTTGTTAAATGTTTGTGGATTTTCAGTTTCCTGTCTGACGCCCACATGCGTTATAGACATTTGCAGCAAAATATAAACTTCAATTCTGAACTCTAGAGAACGATTTATAGTCTTGAAATGCGTCTTGTTTAGATCGCGGTGGAATCTTATGCGGATCATGTACTTTGCGATATCTTTCTCATCGTTCGCGTAAAGGAGGACGTTCCGCCACGGACGGTACAGTAGTATGACAGCCATTCGGCGGTAGAACGGGCGAAATTAAGAGAATTGGTAGACGTTATCTGCGAGCGGAAAAAGACAGCAGTTCTAAACTCTCGTGAATCCGCACGTGCGCACTGCATTGCGTTAATGTCCACATGAACGGAAGGGGATACTAAGAGTATACTTTCTGCTTGATATTGTTTATGGTGTAATGTTGTAGCTGACACCTGTTGCCAGCAACTAGCTAACTTCAAGTTTTCATAATGGAGATTTCTGAGCACTTTTCAGTGAGCAAATTTTCATAAATGCAGTAAGCCGGCCGGAGTGGCCGAGCGGTTCTAGGCGCTACAGTCTGGAACCGCGTGACTGCTACGGTCGCTGGTTCGAATCCTGCCTCGGGCATGGATGTGTGTGATGTACTTAGGTTAGTCAGGTTTAAGTAGTTCTAAGTTCTAGGGGATTGATGACCTCAGAAGTTAAGTCCAACAGTGCTCAGAGCCATTTTGAACCATAAATGCAGTAAGCTGTTTGCAAAAACCATTTTTTGTAATGATTGCTTCGTATCCTTGAAAAAGTATGGTACAAACAAACATTCAGTATCCTTATCCAAGTGTATAGTGAATACAGGTTTCTGTCTGATCCTAGGACCCGCTGTATCAAAATAAGGTGCGACATCAATAGCTTATTTCTGAGTAAATAAGCATAAAACTTTAAATGTGTAATTTTCGATTTTTATTCGTAGCTCCTTAAAGGCCAAAAGTTCACGTTTGATTTGATTACATCTTTAGCTTTATTTCAACATGCTAGGAAGGAGAAACTGTCTGTAGTCGGTGACTGAGTCCGCTCACAGGATGAATAAACAAACTGTTACGTCTTATTTCCGACAAAGTGGAACTTTCTCCTCAGTACTGGGTCACTTTAGCGAATTCCTTCCTACGACAACGACAGCAGCTTGTACAAACAAGCCACGTCCTCTAACACGAAGTTCCGACGTTCCTTCGGATTTTCGGCCTTAGTTCGTTCTAGTAAAGGTATCTCCATGTTATCTTTTCTTCTTCGCAGCCAGGGCTGGTTTCTCGTCCTTCACAGTCTGCCCTAATCCTAAGGGTTATAGACACTGGCAGTGGCTCCAAATACAACTGCGTCCCCAAAGTACAAAATGGTGTATAAATCTAAATTTAGATAAAATATCATTATGGAAGCAAGTGTCATCCCTGAAATTTTTAATTGGAATGAACGACTTTACATGGAATTAGACAGTCTCCTTCCAGTTTCTTAGCACAATGGACTCGTATTCGGCAGAACAGCGGTTCAAACCCGCGTCCGGACATACTGATTTAGGTTTTCGATGATTTTCTTAAATCGCTTAAAGAAAATGCCAGGATGGTTCCTTCGAAGAAGCACGGCTGCTTTCCTCATCATTCCCTAATCAGAGCTTGCGCTCTGTCTCTAATGACCTCGTTCCCGACGAGACATCAAACACTAATCTCCCCCTCCTTCCAGTTTCGCGTGTTACTGCCGTCTAGGACGCCTACGCAGACTAGCTCCATGAATACCCAATGTGTATCGTGTAATCGGTCGATGCAGTTCCAAACATGTACGTTGATCCATAGGGAGTCTTCACCTTAGCCTGATTCCCGCCAAGAAGGATGGCCCACTGAGAGGCTTCGCCTTAATGAATGCAGACCACCTAACACAACTGCCAAGCACTTCCTTTTTCATGTCAATTCTGAGCCGCACTCTGCAGGTGCAGTAAAGACGCTCCTGCAGCCTTTTCGATGGGAAGTGTTCGATCACCCACAGCACAGCCCTAATTGCCTCGTCCTGAGTATCACCTCTGTTCACGTGAAACGTTGGATACGAAGACAATACTTGGGCGCAGGCTACGCGCTATAGACCAACGTAGAGAATTATCGGAAAGCACAGGCGGCTGCCTTCTATGACGATGGTGTTGGAAATTTGATATAATGCTCCGACAAATGTCTAAGTCGGAGCGGCGACTATGTAGAGAGCTATCTGGAAAGTGCAGCTAACTCTTGCAAATAAAATGTTTCTGATTTTCACTGTTGTTTCGATTTAGCGACAGATCGGAACTTACTTTATGGACAACCCTCGTAAAATAGCCCATATGTGTCCACAGTAGTTTTTACCTGATTTTTCTGTTCATATCCGTTTGTCGAAGGTGGACAGGAAGTCGCAGACAAATATGTAATCTCTGATGGTACGTGTGACAAAGAACAGCTGCTAATTTAGAATGAATCTCAACCAAAATACCAAAGGTAAGAATAATTTCAAATCGAGTATTGGCAGTACAACCATAACATTGAGTACAAAGGAAATGGTGTTCCACACTCACTTATTTGAGTTACTATCAGCGGCTGGTAAAGCTCAGAGATGGCAGTCCCGTCACGTCTTACCTGCAGGGAGCCAGTACCCCATCCAGGGACTCAACAGAAGTACTTCCAGTACTCACCGGGATATGACAGGGGCAAGAAATAGGAACAAAAGAAAATGAAAAATGGAGCTTGCAAAGTCGCCGCATAGAACGTTAAGGGAATTGCTCTTAACCAAGTCGAATTAGTTAAACATTGGAAAGAAAGAAAGGGAAATAGTTTTTGCAGCAATTATGGAAACAAAGAAGAAAACGTCTGGAACTAAATATGTAGACAACAATAATATGACGTACAACGGTGCAAAGTAGGAACAAAGAGGAAGTAAAAGTGTTGCCACCTACACCCATAGATCAAGGGAAGATAAAATATTAGGCTATGAATATGTAACTGAGCGCATTGTATTAGCAGAAAGTAAAGGTCCAAGAGGAATCCTAAGAATAATAGCAACTTATGACCCAGAAGGAGCAAAAAAATTGACGAGTGCAAAGCCTTTTACAATTGCAAGTGATCTTAAACACTTAGAATAAAAATCAGTTTTTTCTTAAAGGAGGTCTCAGTGCCAGAATTGGAAATATGCTACATTCCAATAACAGTAGGCAAGTTTGGAGAACACGTATGTAAAGAAATGGAAAAAACAGTCAGATGTTCTTTTACCTTTAATCATTTAAAAGTTACCAATAGCTTCTTTAGCAAGAAAGACATACACAATTTTTTCTGCTCAGCAGAGGGTATAGGTCTATTATACTCGTAGATTATATAATAAGAAATGAGGGGTTTCCTGGACTGGTTAGAGATACCATAGTTTATCGAGTTGTGGATACTGGATCAGGCCACTTCTTATTGATGTCAATAATTGACATCTATGCAAAATTAAGAAAACCGAAGAAAACAATTCAGGATCAAAAGGAAGAACAATTTCTTAAAGTTTGCCTTTTAGAATATAGCAGCATAAGAGGTCTCTACCAAAAGAGCACAACAAAAACATTAGCAAATTTAGAAATGGTAGAAGACTTGGAAGAAGACTGGAACAGTATAAAAATAGCAATCTCGAACACAGCTAATGAGACTTTGGAGAAGAAATGGAAACACAGAAAACGTAGAAGTGTAAGGATGTACACGCCAGAGACGGAAATAGCAATTAAAGAAAGACAAGAAGCCCTCAAGAACTACATAGATACGCCCAGTGATGAAAAGTATAATGAATACAAAGAGAAAAGAAATAACGCGAAACGCATAACTCTGAAAGCTCACACAGAATCACGGGAAAGCTTTACTAGCAACATAGAACATGATTTAAATGAAAAACAAACTATCGCTTGTGAAGTGATAAAATCACTCAACAGATAAGAAAATGATGTTATTAGTATTAATAACGCAGGAGACAATAAATTGATAGCTCATAATAAAAAATTGTGGCATGATAATACTTTAATTCAGACGTTATCTGAACTAAATTATACGAAATACCTGGACGACATTGACATGAGACAACTGATGGACGCTCTTAAAGCTAAGCCGGCCGGGGTGGCCGAGCGGTTCTAGGCACTACAGTCTGGAACCGCGCGACAGCCACGGTCGCAGGTTCGAATCCTGCCTCGGGCATGGGTGTGTATGAAGTCCTTAGGTTAGTTAGGTTTAAGTAGTTCTAAGTTCTAGGGAACTGATGACCTCAGAAGTTAACTCCCATAGTGCTCAGAGCCATTTGAACCATTTTTTCTTAAAGCTACAAAAATAGGAAATCCACGGGTGTAGATGGTTTAACGTGGAACTGTGGAAATATGGAGGGTTATTCGTACATCTAAGACTTCTTCGCATATTTAATCAATGTTGGCGAATAAAGGTCTCAAAAGACGAGCTGAGAACCAAAGTAATATCTATCTTTAAAATGGGCGATAAAAATAAATGTAATAACCAATTGAGGTATAAGCCCTCCGGATTTACCCTATAAATTATATGCCAAAATCTTAAATGGAAAAAATATCTGGAGCTCAATCAGGTTTCACAGAAGGACGGTTAACTATTGACAATGTTTGTACACTGCTACAAGTAACAGCAAAGACACGAGAGTTCAGTAAGGAAACCCATCTTTCTTTTGTGCATTCTGGGAAATTATTCGATAATGTGATTACAGAAATGCTATGGAATGTCATGGCTAATCCAGGTTTCCATCTCACCTTATAAATTCTAGTAAGATTCTACACACAAAACCGGCTTTGTTGTACATATAGGAAATATAATAACAAAGCCAGTCAACGCAAACAGAGGGTACGACAAGGATGCTGAATTTCTCCATCATTCTTCAACATATATACGGATGAAGTTATCAGCAAATGGAAAATGTTAAATATAGAGACTTTTAGAACGCGACACTAGATTAATTACAGTTTTATATGCAGATGACCTGATTACAGAGAATGACGATAATCTTCAGATTGAGTCTATAAGTTGCAGCAGATGGCCGCAGATTACAACCTAACACTGCCAGTAGATAAAACGAAAGAAATGGCATTTCAGGTCAGACAACCAGTAAGATCTAAAATACGCTTGGATAATAAAGTCCTGGAGAATATGAAACAGTTTAAATTTCTAGTATGCGACATTACTTGTGAATACAACCATGACGTGGACCAAAAATTGAATAAAATTACTTCCACATATGTAACCACCGTAAAACGTTTGCAGAATAAAGCTACGAAAGAAGCCCAGCTGAAGTTTTATAAAACAATAGCAGTACAAACTCTTACTTATGGAAGTGAAGTATGGGCAACAACAAGACACGAAGGAAGAAGAACACAGGCTCTAAGAATGAGGATTCTAAAAAGAGGGGAAGGATGTAAAAGGGATGATCGAAAAAGAAATGAAGATATTAGGAAAGATTGAGGAATATATAACGTAAACGAAAAAATTAAGTAAAATGGGAAAAAATGCTAGGAACAAGTTGACCACATAGGTGGAGAAAGATTCCTGGTAAAGGGTCGAAATTATAAATGCACTGGAAGAATAAATGTAGGAAGACCATACAAGAGTGGGTATCGTAACAGGCAAGTTGCCTAATACATAAAGTGAAGAAGAAGAGGAAGAAGAATTTCAAGATAGCTATAATATGTTACGCATTCCCAAGCTAAATATATGGTAGTATGTTTTCCTCGTCCGTCTGATGGTATGCGGCAAAAATAAACTGACTTTTGTGGCGTGAAAAAGGATACATTTAATCTTTGAAAATTATCTCGAATTGGCCGTGAGGAAAAATATCTTACACCAATTTTACTACTAGATCAACCACTCAGAAACCGAAGCACATCATATATCTTACATTGCTCTCACTTCTTTCATGCTGTGACCTACACTGAAGAGCCAAAGAAACTGGTAGACCTGCCTAATATCGTGTAGGGCCCCCGCGAGCACGCAGAAGTCTCGCAACACGACGTGGCATGGACTCGACTAATGTCTGAAGTAGTGCTGGAGGGAACTGACACCATGAATCCTGAAGGGCGCTCCATAAATGCGTAAGAGTACGAGGGAGTGGATATCTTCTGAGCAGCACATTGCAAGGCATCCCATATATGCTCAATAATGCTCATGTCTGAGGAGTCTGCTGAATAGCGGAAGTGTTCAAACTCAGATGAGTATTCCTGGAGCCACACAGTAGCAATTCTGGACGTTTGGGGTGTCGCATTGTTCTGCTGGAATTGCCCAACTCCGCCGGAATGCACAACGGGCATGAATGGATGCAGGTCATGAGACAGGATGCTTACGTTCGTGTCACCTGTCAGAGTCGTATCTACACGTATCAGAGGTCCCATATAAACTGCACACTCGCCACATCATTACTGAGCCTCGACCAACTTGAACAGTCCCCTGCTGACATGCAGGGTCCATGGATTCATGAGGATATCTCCACACCCGTACGTGTCCATCCGCGCGATACAATTTAAAACGAGACTCGTCCGATCAGGCAACAGGTATCGAGTCATCAACAGTCCAATGTCGGTGTTGACGAGCCCAGACGAGGCGTAAAGCTTCGAGCCGTGCATACGATTGGGCCTCCGGCTCCAAAAGCTCATATCGATTATGTTTAGCTGAATGGTTCGCAAGCTGACATTTGTTGACTGTCCAGCATTGAAATCAGCAGCAATTTGCTGATGCTTTGCGCTACTGTCACGTTTAACGATTCTCTTCAGTCGTCGCTGTAATCGTTCTTGCAGGATCTTTTTCCGGCCGCAGCGATATCGGAGATTTGATGTTTTACCGGATTCGTGATATTCACGGTACACTCGTGGAATGGTCGTACTGGAAAATCCCCACTTCATCGCTATCTCGGAGATGCTGTGCCCTTCGCTAGTCCGATGACTGTAACACCACGTCCAAACTGACTAAAATCTTGACAACATGCCATTGTAGCAGTAGTAACAATTAACAACTGCGCCGGACACTTTTTGTCTGGCCGGCCGCTGTAGCCGAGCGGTTCTAGGCGCTTCAGTGCGGTAGAGCGCGGCTGCTACAGTCGCAGGTTCGAATCCTGCCTCGGGCGTGTATGTGTGTGATGTCCTCAGGTTAGTTAGGTTTAAGTAGTTCTAAGTCTAGGGGACTGATGACCTCAGATGTTAAGTCCCGTACTGCTTAAAGCCATTTGAACCATTTATGATCTCTTACTGCGGTGAGCAGAATGTAGAATAGCGTCAGAGACTTTCGGTAAGACGGCGCATACAGCGAATCTGCACACAGCCCCGCTGTTCTAGGCACCTTTACTCGCTCACAGTGCGCTCACAATTGAAAAGAGCGTCTCGATGCGATTGACGGTCATACTAGAGACACAACCCAACACATCTGTGCAAAGCTTCATTGGGTTTTCAGTGTGGTGTCCATTTCGCGACCGATCGGAACTTACTTTCTGGACAACCCTCGTATATTGTTTTTCAAATCTCCGCCATCATCTACGTGAGAGACAGCCGTGTGTTACGAAACGTAAATGCCTTACCAGCACTTGTACGCGTTACTCAATCGAGACGTCGGAATGCCTGAAACACTCGTTAGCGACTAGTATTTCCTAATCTCTAAATACTCGGTTTGGGATTCTCTGCTGTCTATACGATTTTGTGATTTTGACTCTAAAGGTTTTGGTCACTGGATCAAAATTTTTGGTTAAATTACTTCCTTTATACTCCTATTCGGTCCACTTCGCGTCTACTCCCTTAGCCAATGACGTGTAGAAATACAGGTGTTTCAAGAATCGTCACCGCCACTCTGCGGGACACAAAATTAATATTCAGATGTTACGTACTTGAAAGTTCTCTGTACTGTGATAAGATAAGTATCATATCATCAGACTGATTTGAATTTAGCGAGGCCATACATAATTCGGCTGTGATGTCATCAGAGTGTTAGAGGCTTAAAAAGCCGAACGAGTAGTAGCAGCTCCGGTCAAAGAAAACCATCAAAACGACCGGGAGAACGGTGTGCTGACCACACGCCCCTCCTATCTGCATGCTCAACTGAGGATGACACGGCGGTCGGATGGTCCCGATGGGCCACTTGTGGCCTGAAGACGGAGTGATGCTTCCTTGCACCACAACACGTGGACCACCAAAACGATCATGTTCGACAATGATCATGAGTGCATCACGAGTTCCCCCAACTTAGATCCCACCGAGCACGAGTGAAATGCGTTGGGGAGACGTATTGGAGCAAGTCCACATAAACAAGCGACCACCAAGTAGCTGTCAAACAACGCTCTACAGCACGAACTCCTTACCAACCTAGTGACCAGCTTGGAAGCACATCGCAGTGCATGCATTGCCATCCCTGGTGATCACAAACACTATTAAGAACCATGTCCAGGGGACCATCATGAAAAGTGGTGACTTCAGTGTAATTATTCTGAATTAAAAATGTCAGTTCTGCTCGTCTTATTGTGTATTTCTTTCAGTTTCCTTCATCCTCACTGCGTAATTCTTTCAGATACTTCCTGTACTATACTGTAGTAGTTATTTCCATGTAAAAATACTGTAACGTTTAAACTACATACATCAAAAAAGTTTTGCATCACCCCAGTTGCCAGAACTCCTGAAGACACGTTGACTGTGGATATTGCATCACACATACAGTTCCTTCTACTGTTAAGAGAAATCACTAAACCCGCCCAAAGATGTAAACAACCATGCATGAGCAGCGCCTATTAGACGAAGGTGGCCCGACAGCCGATCAGTTCCAATCATTCCAACTGGAAGGAGGTACACGGCTCGTGTTGTCCATCGTTCAGCCATGCCTAGACGGTCCATACCGCTGATCGATCACGTCCGCATTGTTACTTTGTACCAGGAAGGGTTCTCAACAAGGGAAGTGTCCAGGCGTCTCGGAGTGAACCAAAGCGATGTTGTTCTGACATGGAGGAGATACAGAAAGACAGGAACTGTCGATGACATTCATGGCTCAGGCCGCCCAAGGGCTACTACTGCAGTGGCTGACCGCTACCTACGGATTATGGCTCGGAGGAACCTTGACAACAACGACACCATGTTGAATAATACTTTTCGTGCAGCCACAGGACGTCATGTTACGACTCAAACTGTGCGCAACAGGCTGCATGATGCGCAACTTCACTCCCGTCGTCCATGGCGAGGTCCATCTTTGCAACCACGGCACCATACAGCGAGGTACAGACAGGCCCAATAGCATGCCAAATGGACCGCTCAGGATTGGCATCATATTCTCTTCACCGATAAGCGTCGCATATGCCTTCAACCAGACAATCGTCAGAGACGTGTTTGGAGGCAACCCAGTCAGGCTGAACGCCTTACACACACTCTCCAGTGAGTACAGCAAAGTGAAGGTTCCCTGCTGTTTTGGATGGCATTATCTGGAGCCTATGTACGCCGCTGGTGGTCATGGAAGGCGCTGTAACGGCTGTACGATACGTGAATACCATCCTCCAACCGATAGTGCAACCATATCGGCAGCATATTGGCGAGGCATTCGTATTCATGGACGACACTTCGCGTCCCCATTGTGCGCGTCTTGTGAATGACTTCCTTCAGGATAACGACATCGCTCGACTAAAGTGGCCAGCATGTTCTCCAAACACGAACCCTATTGAATATGCCTGGGATAGATTGAAAAGGGCTGTTTGTGAACGGCGTGACCCACCGACCACTCTGATGATCTACGCCGAATCGCAGTTGAGGAGTGGGACAATCTGGATCAACAGTGCCTTGATGAACTTGTGGATAGTATGCCACGACAAAAACAGGCATGCATCAATGCAAGAGGACGTGCTACTGGGTATTAGAGGTACCGGTGTGTACAGCAATGTTGATCACCACCTCTGAAGGTCTCACTGTATGGTGGTATAACAAGCAATGTGTGGTTTTCATGAGCAATAAAAAGGGCGGCAGTGATTTTTATGTTGATCTCTATCCAATTTTCTGTACAGGTTCCGGAACGCTGGGAACCGAGGTGATGTACAACTTTTTTTATGTGTGTATGTAATACTATAAGCCATGGTAATCATTTCTCTCTCTAACGTCGAGTATATCCTTTCCACTGCGTTCAATTGTTTTGACACATAGGCCACAGAATGCTCCTTTCCATACGTTTCCCAGCTAACAACACATTCCAGTGCCTGTACGTCGCATGCCAGAATAAATCTTGGAAAACTAGAACTGGATTCGATGTCAGCACTTCTTTAATTTGTCAAATGCTTTCTGGTACTCCCATGTACACTTAAACTAGGACACCTTTTCGTAACAATCGCATCAACGGCCGTGCAAATCCATTCACAAATTTCTACAGGTATTCGAGATCTCGAGAAAAGAACCTCTTTAAATGTTTTTGGTTCTGGAAAATCCCGCACTGCCTGTACCAACCTCGGATCCGCCCTTAGTCAAGATCTTTCTCCGATCATAATTCTGATGCCGTATTTCGTGGCCACACATGTTACTCCGCCGCTTGTAGACACGTTCAACTGTCTGCCGCGAAACACCAAAAACTAAAACGTCGCGTAGCACCACAGCCGCCTAACTCGCGCATAGTACACTAGCATATCGAAGATATGTATCATAGTAACTGGCAGCAAATGAATTTATATATATAATCAAAGAGGGTTCTCAGACCCCCCCCCCCCCCCCAATTGGCACGCTTCCCCCTCTGAGTTGTCAGTGTCTGTTGCTGAATCAGTATCTGGATGACTTGGGACGGGCCGAACAAGATTGCCTCTTTTTGCTCATCTGTTGTATCCTTATTGTGACGTGGGACACACGCTCAAGGATACTTCAACGCAATAAAGACAAGGCATTAGTTACCAATCAAACACAAACTCTGGCTTGGAATTTCCAACAGATTTTATTTAACAACCGCATGACAACAGCAAACTGCAGTTACCCCAGAATAATATGCTCGTATATAATTGCCCTAGAATTTGCAATATCACTAAACAGACAAAATTTCTACGGGCGTCAAGGCCCACCCCAAACAATAAATAATCTTAATCCTCTTTACATAAATATTAAGAACCGTACAAACAATAAATGGTTTACTGAGAAAAATTCCCACAGAAGCAGGACACCTTGTAAGATATAACAGCAAAAACAACTCACAATTTCTCTTTCTCAATAAGATATTAAAAACCCAGTACAACGAAAAGCATCTTTCAGGTATTATAAAATTTCAGTGAAAAGTTATGGCACATCAGAGGTGCGCAGAAACTACAACTCAGGTCGAGCCTCAATGAAAGCTGAAAGGAACGGTGAAGAAGGAAAGACGGACGCCTCAGCGTCACCACAAACAAATAATAAAATACTCATTCAATTTGGCCGAAGAACTGGAGTCTACTGATAAACACAATGACCGCGGTATCGGTTAGAATTCAAACTGGCCGCTGCTAAGGTGTCGTCCCCCAGTTAAACAACCAGCTGCAACGGACGCGTGCACCGCTGATTATTCCACTGAAACAATTAAATAAAACAGCACAGCAACTGGGAAATATCTAGAGTAGTCCTTAAAATATTAGAACAATTTCAGAACATGGATACAGCCACAAGGGACCCACAAGTCATTCACGTTCAGAATTAACCAGTTTAAATATCTGAACTACCTTGTCACTAATTATATGTGTGACAGGCTTATTACTCCCAGAGCAGGAAGTGATAAACACGCACTCAATAATTACAATCGACAGAACTCTAGCACACAATAAATTTTTCATCATTAAGCCCCTGCTTGTTTGCCTCTGAACACATTAACTAAATACTAGCAGACAGCCAGAATATCGAACGTGTGGTTGTTTCGGAGTGCACAGACACGCACTTAGATATACACTCTTGCCCGTATCTCAAGTGCGTCCAAAACAGGCACACCTCATGGACACAGTTAACCACTGTTCAATAAGTTGTGCACCAGTGCTCAATACGAAACAGATAACATGGGCGTCCAAACACTGGGAGAGCCGTTAACTGCAAACAGCAGGAAATTCAATATACATATGTACAGCAGGACTTCAAGAACCTGAATAATTCACACCGTTTGATTCCGCAGTGTATCTGGTTGCAGGCAGATACATTCCAAAGCCACTTTCACACATATTCACATCGTTTAGCAGCACAGGCGAGACCATCGCCCTCTCGCTAGACGCAGCACACACTCGCTGACCGCACGCACGTCTCCATATGTTTTCATTTTTCTCATTACGTTCCTGGAAAAGAATGTCGTGTTCTCTCCATGGGTTCCCATTAAGTTCCTGAAGTATCTCCGTAATACTTCTGTGTTGCTCGAAGGTACTTGTAACAAATCTGGCAGCCCACCTCTGAACTGCTTCGACTTCTTCCTTTATTCAGACCTGGTGTGGACTTCCAACACTTGAGCAGTACTCAAGAATAGGTAGCATTAGCATCCTGTATGCGGTTTCCTTTACAAAAGAACCACACTTTTCCAAAATTCTCTCAATAAACCGAAGTCAACCATTTATCTTCCTACCTCTGTCGTCACATGCTCGTTCCATTTCATATCGCTTTGCAACATCACGTCCAGAATTTAAACGACGTGACTGTGTCAAGCAGGACACTACTAATGCTGTATTCGAAAATTACGGGTTTATTTCTACTTATCTGCATTAACTTACATTTTTCTACACTTAGAGCGAACAGCCATTCATCACACCAAATAGATATTTTGTCTAAGTCATGTTGCATCTTCCCAAACCTTTCCCTACACCACAACATCAACAACACACAGCCGCAGATAGCTACTCAACCCATCTGTCATATCATTTATGTGTGTAGAAAAATGGCTCAAATGGCTCTAAGCACTATTGGACTTAACATGTGAGATCATTAGTCCCCTATCTAAACTTAACTAACCTAAGGACATCACACCAATCCATGTCTGAGGCAGTATTCGAACCTGCGACCTTACAGCAGCGCGGTTCCGGACTGAAGTGCCTAGAACCGCTCCGGCCGGCTGTGTGTAGAAAATAACACCTCCATAGGACGTCCTTGACGACACCCCTCTGTCTAATCAATACTAGCTGTCTAGAACAACGTACTGAATTGAAGGCTTAAAAAGTCTTCGAAACACACACATATGTATCAGATAATATCAGATAATGTACAAAAGTAGCAAAATAAATCAGGTGACTCATGCCCCCACAAGAGAGTGATATGAGGGCAGTTGGCATGTGCAAGCAAGCAGAAGACATCGTAGGTCAGAACAGGAAGACAAGGCACTGACTGTCACGGCTAAGAGATCCTAAAAGATAGGAGCTAGAGATGACATGCTTTGTCAATGACCCCATGTTAACTGACCAAATTGTTAGGAAAAAAACTGCTGTAAAATGTTCAACCTTAGGAGATAATAGGGCGATAAAGAGTGAGGGTAATAACTATATTTCTATTCCATTTTTGGGGAACGTATCATACAAGATAAGCACACTTCTACAGAAGCAATACGGTTACAGAGTTGCCTTTTCCGTAAAAAATAGCTTAAAACAAAGAGTGATTCATACTATTGGGGCACGGAGTTTACAAAATTACTTGTAACGACTGCCCCAACTATTACGTTGGACAGACAGGTAGACCCATTAAAGTAAGATATAAAGAACACATGCTAGGTAAAAATGGGGAAAACGTGTACAATTCCACGTTTACTGAACGTCTATTGCTCTTACAGCATACGTCACGTGAACTGGATGATGTAGAATTCCTACACGAAGTGAGTAACGGTTAAAGGCTGGACCTGTTCGAGGAGTTAGAAATTTTCAAAACTCTGTCTCAAAAGGATGGATTTATTCTTAACGAACAGGTGCAGCTTAGAAACAAAAATTTTTTGGAACGTTTCAAACCCCTGCTTGCTCTAACGTAAAATAGTCTGGCTGAATAGAAGCTAGTTTTCTTGTCTGTTGATGATGGTGAGATGCTCCTTTCCTGTCTTGTCGGGATTTTACGTATTTTGATGATTGTTGTTCGCTGTTTTCGATGTGTATGTGTGGTTTATATGATTCTATTATGTTTTTTATTCATGACGGCAGATAGTTTCGATTTACTACGGCATTTTCTTCGTTTTCGCTAGTATGTATCCTAGTCTTTAATTTGCGCGAGATTTTCGCGTATAACACTAGTGCCCTCTCTTGTTAGATGTGTTCCTAAGCGCAAGCTTCACCTGCTTGACACTAGGACAGAGGCAAATTGGTGTTAATATTTTCTATTATATGTAGGTGTTTTAAATGGTTTTTATATGTTTTATTTATTAAGACTAGCACAACTTTTAAAATTTTGATGCGCATGAGTATTTATCCCTGGGTTTTAATGTGCCCCGTCTCGGTGAAACTGTCTGCCCTAGTGCTTCCACACCCTCTTTACGCTAGTTAACAGGCTGATGCTATGCCGTTTGCATCGATCATATCTTCATAATTATGCTGTACTGATGTAGGTGATATTTTAATTTTAACTACTGACGACGCCTTTGGCACCATTGTTTTATGTATTTCCACTGCAGGATGTGATTTTAATAAGTGACCAAAAGTTTTTGTGGTTGTAATACCTTGGTATTTTTCATAGTTACCTTAATCTGTAAGTGTTTTTTTTTTGTTTTCCTTCTATCTTAGTTATGGTGCTAAGTTTTTTGCTAATGAAGGTGTCTGCCAGTTCAGGTGTATTTTTGCTTCCGATGAAGGAATATTTAGATATACTGAAACCGTGGTCAAGGATTTCAATAAATCTTTATCCTGCAACTATTTGGTTGTTATCATTTACCGTGAACCTGAAAGGAATTGCTCGGGTCAATGGATGTAGGTCCATCTCAATCAGTTTCCGAGCGAACACTGCAAAGGGGACTACATGCGGTACAAGTTTGGATTCGAGAACCTCTCGGCGACACATAAAGCTGCTCATTTTCGACAGGTCAAAAAACACAGAAACGGGACAGTAGCTGACAGGTGGCATACACTGTAGCCTCTTCTCAAATCGTGCGAAGTGCCGAGTGTGTCGTCGTCCTGATGACACGTTCAGCCCACTGTGTGTGACATGTGTGCTCGTGCTGGAGGTCGTTGTATGGTGTTTAGAGGGAGTTTTTCGTTACGTGTCTTGAGCACAAAGTTACTGTGAACATGAACCAGGATGAACAAAAAATTCTCAGGTTTACAGCCACATCAAGTGGTTAAAAGTATACGAGCTTCTGGCCAAGCACTCCTTGCCAATTGTCAAGTGGTATGACTGTTGGGCTGCTGGAACGCCCTAATATACACTAACTGTCGGCTGTGATGTCTCTGGAGCTCACGGAATCGCCACACTTGGACATACGTTGACTCGGCTTTCGATGTGCCCAATTCAACCGCGCAGTCGGTGATATTTATTTCAGTGACTTCTACAGTGCGAGCTACGACAGACCATTCGTCAAATTTTATCCGATGACTATTTTCTAAAGCATGCTCAGCCAAAACGGATCTCTCGGGATAGCGTAGGCGACAAAACCTCTCATGCTCCTCCGTATGTTGTTCTACAGTGCATGCTATTTGTCCGACGTGAGACAGGAAACACAGCCAAGGTGTCTTGTGGACGACAGGTGCTCTTTAACTGGGTTGAGAAGCTGACGGATTTTCGTCGGAGGCCTGATGATCGATTTGAACTTGTTCTTATTTTTTCAGCAGGTGGTTCATCTTTCCAGACACAGTCACAGAACAGCAAGAAAGCAAGATTCTTTTCACTTGACATTGGTGCCGGCCGGAGTGGCCGAGCGGTTCTAGGCGCTACAGTCTGGAACCGCGCGACCGCTGCGGTCGCAGGTTCGAATCCTGCCTCGGGCATGGATGTGTTTGATGTCCCTAGGTTAGTTAGGTTTAAGTAATTCTAAGTCCTAGGGGGCTGATGACCTCAGAAGTTAAGTCCCATAGTGCTCACAACCATTTGACATTGGTCTTATTGTGATTCTTATTTGAAATCACTTCATTTATTTGATGAATATTATACGTTGCGAATGCGGCCAGTCTCTCGTCGTACAAGCAGCAGGCGTTGTGGAACGACTCAGAAAGAAACCGGAAAATTTTTATCTCGTACGCTACCCAGAAAAAAAAACAATTTTCGCTAAGCATGCATTACAGAGTAGGCACCGGATAAAACCTGACGCTCCATAGTAGTTCACCACTAACGACTTCTGGGACTTCGTAATTAGAGAAGCCACTGAAATAAAAATCTTCGATAACACCCTTGACGACCGCCTGCGTCTCAACGCGGCGTGAGATCCAGCGATCGCGAAGTTAAAGAGGGCACGTCGAACGCCGAATTAACGTACGCCCATATATGGCATTGCCGCGAGCACCAGCGGCGTCAGGCCAGCGTCTAGCATGTATAAGGGCGTACGAGCAGCCCGCAGGCGGTTATACCATTTGACAATGGCCAAGAAGTGCTTCGCCAAAAGCTTGTGTAATTTTAATGACTTGACACGACTGGAAACCCGAGAACATTTAATGATACCGCTGCGAGACTGTATTCTTACACGAACCAGGCTGTTTATTTCAACATTTTCGGCGATCAAACGCCGAACTTTCCCTGCATTTCATGATGGGTATGCGTGAATTGTTTCTTCTTCTACGATGGCAATGGCTGTATTTATACGTTACTGGCGCGCGTAGTACCCGCGTGGTCTGAGGCCCCTTGTCACGGTTCGCGTGGCTTACCCCATCAGAGGTTCGAGACCTCCCTCGGACATGGGTGTGTGTGTGTTGTCCTTAGCGTAATTTAAAGTTATACTAAGTTGTGTGTAAACCTAGGGAGCGATGACCTCAGCAGCTTGGTCACATAGGAACTTACCACAAATTTCCAATACGTTACTGGGTTGACGACCGCTCATTCTGTCACACCTCGACTTGCCTGCTAAATCACCCAACCTTCCACCCACAGAAAATTTCTGGGACTATTTCGAAATGTAGCAGTTAAGATTTTTGTACCTCTAATGGATCTAAAAACTAATTATTAGCTTCAGCTATATGTGGCATACTTGAAGAAACTTATGGACACTCTCTCTCGTCGAACTGAGGCCATTACAAAAATTAGAGTGTGTAGTAAGTTACTACCCCCATGAACCATGGACCTTGCCGTTGGTGGGGAGGCTTGCGTGCCTCAGCGATACAGATAGCCGTACCGTAGGTGCAACCACAACGGAGGGGTATCTGTTGAGAGGCCAGACAAACGTGTGGTTCCTGAAGAGGGACGGCAGCCTTTTCAGTAGTTGCAAGGGCAACAGTCTGGATGAGTGACTGATCTGGCCTTGTAACACTAACCAAAACGGCCTTGCTGTGCTGGTACTGCGAACGATTGAAAGCAAGGGGAAACTACAGCCGTAATTTTTGCTGAGGGCGTGCAGCTTTACTGTATGGTTAAATGATGATGGCGTCCTCTAGGGCAAAATATTCCGGAGGTAAAATAGTCCCCCATTCGGATCTCCGGGCGGGGACTACTCAGGAGGACGTCCTTATCAGGAGAAAGAAAACTAGCATTCTACGAATCGGAGCGTGGAATGTCAGATCCCTTAATCGAGTAGGTAGGTTAGAAAATTTAAAAAGGGAAATGGATAGGTTGAAGTTAGATATAGAGGGAATTAGTGAAGTTCGGTGGTAGGAGGAACATGACTTTTGGTCAGGTGAATAGAGGGTTATAAATACAAAATCAAATAGGAGTAATGCAGGAATAGGTTTAAAAAAGAATAAAAAAATAGGAGTGCGGGTAAGCTACTACAAACAGCATAGTGAACGCATTATTGTGGCCAAGATACACACGAAGCCCACGCCTACTACAGTAGTACAAGTTTATATGCCAACTAGCTCTGCAGATGATGAAGAAATTGATGAAATGTATGATGAGATAAAGGAAATTATTCAGGTAGTGAAGGGAGACGAAAATTTAATAGTCATGGGTGACTGGAATTCGAGAGTAGGAAAAGGGAGAGAAGGAAACATAGTGGGTGAATATGGATTGGGGGAGAGAAATGAAAGAGGAAGCCGTCTGGTAGAATTTTGCACAGAGCATAACTTAATCATAGCTAACACTTGGTTCAAGAATCATAAAAGAAGGCTGTATACATGGAAGAATCCTGGAGATACTAAAAGGTATCAGATAGATTATATAATGGTAAGACAGAGATTTATGAAGCAGGTTTTAAATTGTAAGACATTTCCAGGGGCAGATGTGGACTCTGACCACAATCTATTGGTTATGAATTGCAGATTAAAATTGAAGAAACTGCAAAAAGGTGGGAAATTAAGGAGATGGGACCTGGATAAACTGACTTAAACCAGAGGTTGTACAGAGTTTCAGGGAGAGCATAAGGGAACAATTGACAGCAGTGGGGGAAAGAAGTACAGTTGAAGAAGAATGGGTAGCTCTGAGGGATGAAGGCAGCAGAGGAGCAAGTAGGTAAAACGACGAGGGCTAGTATAAATCCTTGGGTAACAGAAGAAATATTGAATTTAATTGATGAAAGGAGAAAATACAAAAACGCAGTAAATGAAGCAGGCAAAAAGGAATACAAACGTCTCAAAAATGAGATCGACAGGAAGTGCAAAATGGCTAAGCAGAGATGGATAGAGGACAAATGTAAGGATGTAGAGGCTTATCTCACTAGGGGTAAGATAGATACTGCCTACAGGAAAATTAAAGAGACCTCTGGAGAAAAGAGAACAACTTGTATGAATATCAAGAGCACAGATGGAAACCCAGTTCTAAGCAAAGAAGAGAAAGCAGAAAGGTGGAAGGGGTATATAGAGGGTCTATACAAGGGCGATGTACTTGAGGACAATATTATGGAAATGGAAGAGGATGTAGATGAAGATGAAATGGGAGATACGATACTGCGTGTAGAGTTTGACAGAGCACTGAAAGACCTGAGTCGAAACAAGGCCCCAGGAGTAGACAACATTCCATTGGAACTACTGACGGCCTTGGGAGAGCCAGTCATGACAAAACTCTACCATCTGGTGAGCAATATGTATGAGACAGGTGAAATACCCTCAGACTTCAAGAACAATATAATAATTCCAATCCCAAAGAAAGCAGGTGTTGACAGATGTGAAAATTACCGAACTGTCAGTTTAATAAGTCACAGCTGCAAAATACTAACGTGAATTCTTTACAGACGAATGGAAAAACTGGTAGAAGTCAACCTTGGGGAAGATCGGTTTGGATTCCGTAGAAATATTGGAACACGTGAGGCAATACTGACCTTACGACTTATCTTAGAAGAAAGAATAAGGAAAGGCAAACCTACGTTTCTAGCATTTGTAGACTTAGAGAAAGCTTTTGACAATGTTGACTGGAATACTCTCTTTCAAATTCTAAAGGTGGCAGGGGTAAAACACAGGGAGCGAAAGGCTATTTACAATTTGTACAGAAACCAGATGGCAGTTATAAGAGTCGAGGGACATGAAAGGGAAGCAGTGGTTGGGAAGAGAGTGAGACAGGGTTGTAGCCTCTCCCCGATGTTATTCAATTTGTATATTGAGCAAGCAGTAAAGGAAACAAAAGAAAATTCGGTGTAGGTATTAAAATCCATGGAGAAGAAATAAAAACTTTAAGGTTCGCCGATGACATTGTAATTCTGTCAGAGACAGCAAAGGACTTGGAAGAGCAGTTGAGCGGAATGGGCAGTGTCTTGAAAGGCGGATATAAGATGAACATCAACAAAAACAAAACGAGGATAATGGAATGTAGTCGAATTAAGTCGGGTGATGCTGAGGAAATTAGATTAGGAAGTGAGACACTTAAAGTAGTAAAGGAGTTTTGCTATTTGGGGAGCAAAATAACTGATGATGGTCGAAGTAGAGAGGATATAAAATGTAGACTGGCAATGGCAAGGAAAGCGTTTCTGAAGAAGAGAAATTTGTTGACATCGAGTATGGATTTAAGTGTCAGGAAGTCGTTTCTGAAAGTATTTGTATGGAGTGTAGCCATGTATGAAAGTGAAACATGGACGATAAATAGTTTAGACAAGAAGAGAATAGATGCTTTCGAAATGTGGTGCTACAGAAGAATGGTGACTAATGAGGAGGTATTGGTTCAAATGGTTCAAATGGCTCTGAGCACTATGGGACTCAACTGCTGAGGTCATTAGTCCCCTAGAACTTAGAACTAGTTAAACCTAACTAACCTAAGGACATCACAAACATCCATGCCCGAGGCAGGATTCGAACCTGCGACCGTAGCGGTCTTGCGGTTCCAGACTGCAGCGCCTTTAACCGCACGGCCACTTCGGCCGGCGAGGAGGTATTGAATAGAATTGGGGAGAAGAGGAGTTTGTGGCACAACTTGACGAGAAGAAGGGACCGGTTGGTAGGACATGTTCTGAGGCATCAAGGGATCACAAATTTAGCATTGGAGGGCAGCGTGGAGGGTAAAAGTCGTAGAGGGAGACCAAGAGATGAATACACTAAGCAGATTCGGAAGGATGTAGGTTGCAGTAGGTACTGGGAGATGAAGAAACTTGCACAGGATAGGGTAGCATGGAGAGCTGCATCAAACCAGTCTCAGGACTGAAGACCACAACAAGAACATGATCTGTCCGTTCGTTCATTGACGTCTCTGTTCACTGTAATAAGTTTAGTGTCTGTGTTTTGCGACCGCACCGCAAAACCGTGCGATTAGTAGACGAAAGGACGTGCGTCTCCAATAGGAACCAAAACATTTGATCGCAAGGTCATAGGTCAACCGATTCCTCTCTTCCGTGCGCTGTAGTCGACTGACGTCGTGTGTTTCGACGTCTGTTTAGGTGTAGCGTCCCCATACTACGGCGCAGTTACCTCGCATCGGTTGGGCGGACGGACAGATCATAATTGTCTGAAAATTAAACTTTTAACTCTAGGGAAGACTTGAACAAAGGACCTCTCGTTCCGCAGTTGCAGACGCTAACCACGTGACCACAGCGCTCCTGAGCTCACACTATCCTCGATGTTGCCTGTCTTGCACATGGACTACTCAGTTTGTATATTTTGCTTATTTTTTTCATAGTTCCACACAACTTCTTCCTGTTTTCTCGATTGATCTGTGTTCAGTTTTCCAAGGCCTATCCACTGTGCCAACTTATAACTAAATCTGTGGGGGGTGCGATGGGGAGGTTCCCTTGTAAGTCTAGGGGTATGATGACCTCAAATGTTAAGTCCCATAGTACTCAGAGCCATTTGAACCATTTTAACCTTGTGATACAATCACAAATCGACTAATATTTTTATGGCATTATGTTTACATATGTCTAAGCTTATTGTATTACACCTATGACCAACCATCTGAACCCTACTTGCCGCTACTGCCGTGTATTGCAAAACGGCGGAAGCAAAGTTGTAGACCTAATAGATGTAAAGATGATGAATTAGGTTACGAGATATGAGATAATTATTTCTTTTACCGAATAGATTGCAGAGCAGCATGTGTGTGCAGACCTCCATTCCTACTGTGTGGCTCTGTGTACGTCAAAGAAGGCAAAGAGTGTTTCGTTCGTTGAAACCTTCCCGTCTCCTCTATACCTCTTTTGTTATTACGCAATAACCGTCTCCTCTATATCTCTTTTGTTATTGATAACCTTCCCTTTTACAATAACCTATGTATCCTTCCCTTAGGATTTCTACCTCTTGCTTAATAATAACAAATGAAATTTTCCCTTTAAAATTAATCCTCTTTCTCAATCTTCGCATACAAATTTAAATGCTGCTTATTAAATGTTATCTTTTGCTTTTTCGACGAAACATAGAATGTGTCGTCGTTGTGG
Organism: Schistocerca nitens; assembly: GCF_023898315.1. Taxonomy (NCBI): domain Eukaryota; kingdom Metazoa; phylum Arthropoda; class Insecta; order Orthoptera; family Acrididae; genus Schistocerca; species Schistocerca nitens. The sequence continues at coordinate 333,761,002 of NC_064617.1, forward strand.
CCCTCAGTCGTTACCTGCAATAACCCAAAACTGTTCCTTACCTTTTTGACTGTTAGCGGATCGCCATCTGACTGCTACATCGAACTGCGACGTGAATATACTTACTCAGTTTACAATACTCTATTAGCTGCTGGTGGGCTTTCATAATAAGTGGCTGTATTTATTACCAAAGCTGACGTTATTCTTTAATTAATTTGACTGAAGTTACGTAATTAATAGTTACACTTTTTCTTGAAAACAATAAAATTTTTGCAAAGTTTTATGTTGATGGTTTTTGGGATCGATTATAATCAGTAATACAACATTGCTGGCAAAAATTAGTTATATTCTGAAAACGCTTCAAATATTTACTGTTGGTAATGAAATGATTTTACAAACGTTCAACTTGGACTTACTTTTTACAATAATCTTATAACTAGCATTGCGCAAACATACGTTCAGTATTCTTGAGTTTCTCAAAAAATTAATTCAATAATATTAGTTCCTCTTATTATAATAGTTGGCTGATGTCTCTGTACATCCGTTTATAATCTCTTGTAAATCATAGCTAGTGGCTGGCAGGCACACCGCTCCTCTCAACCTCTCGCTTCAGGCCTGCTACCGACTCGCTTCACTTCTCGCTTACTGCTGACTTCCTACTAACGCTAAAGTGCAGTCTCTCCTGCCAACAATGCTTTCTGGTGCAGACAATCCCTGCTACCATTACAAAATGTATCAATGCGCGGTCTCTTCCGCCCTTTTAAAATTATATCAATTTGCGGTCTCTCTTGCCAACAATACTTTGGTGCAGACATTCCCTGCTACCACAATTATGGTTCAAATGGCTCTGAGCACTATGGGACTTAACATCTATGGTCATCAGTCCCCTAGAACTTAGAACTACTTAAACCTAACTAACCTAAGAACATCACACAACACCCAGTCATCACGAGGCAGAGAAAATCCCTGACCCCGCCGGGAATCGAACCCGGGAACCCGGGCGTGGGCAGCGAGAACGCTACCGCACGACCACGAGCTGCGGACTACCACAATTATTTCCAACATGACAAATATTAATTATTCCTACTTAATCCTATTAATAAAATATAAACATCTTTCATGAATTGTGATTTGACAATAGACAATAGAAAAATACACGCCTTACATCGTAAAGGACAAAGAGTACAGCGATGCAAACCAAGACGGCCGCCCCTTCGGAACACAGCTGTGGACTCGCCCAGTGCTCAGAACGAGAATACGTTTCTGTACATGTGCCATGCTATCTTGAGAGAGTTGTATATATATTACTGCAAAGACGTCTTTCAGGGCGATTAATTTAGTCCGGTTTGCTTGTAAACATCCTACGTGTGGTAAGTCCTCGGAACGAGGTCAGTGGGGAAGGAAGTGGCTTAGTGGCCGACGACAGTGTTGCCTGTTTCCGCTGCATTCCAGCCGGTACAATTAGGGTCGCCGTCGATAGCGTCCTTTTAATAAGTAAGGAGCGTTGCGCCAGCAATGAGGCCGGGTCGGTGGGAACGGCAGGTGGCGGTCAGCCGAGTTCAATACGCGCGGCGCATCGCAGACCGACGGGCAGGTAGAGAGCGGGAGTCTACCGTGGGCTGCCAGTCCGTCACCATGACAGGTAGGGAACGCCGCCTGCGCTGCTCGCGTCCGCTGCCACACGCCGCGCGCACCTGTCGTTCGCGAATACTCCTGGAGAAGTCGATGTATCGAACTGGAACAGTCTATCGTGGTGTTAGGTTGTCTCTTCATTATATAATTTCTAGTACGCAACGTTAATCCAACACATCACGAGGCTTTGCGGATTTACTCGGCAAGTGAACGATACAAAAGCCACATATCACTACAGTTGTAAATGTTTCCTTAATACGTAATAGAAACAAGTCGATACAAATGGTGGTTATAATTAAGAATAGTTTGCTAGTTTTCTCCTTAATCGTCGATGTAGATGTGGTATCGGTAGCTACAATGTCACGGCGTAGGTAAAAGTTCTTACAAGGGAACCTCCCCATCGCACCCCCCACCCCTCAGATTTAGTTATAAGTTGGCACAGTGGATAGGCCTTGAAGAACTGAACAGCGTAAGCAGCTGCGAAACGAGAGGTTCTTGGTTCAATTCTTCCCTCGAGTGAGAAGTTTAATTTTTTATATAATCAACTTCGCTCTCCAAAATTTCGGGACATGTTCAGATTTGCTTGGACATATGTAGGATTCGACGGTCTACACATGGAAAAATTTGAAAACGTTAAAAACATATGTTTTGACAGAGCACAGGGAAAACTGTTCGACTGTGAAACTGTTGCATTCATTTGTCGCAGTTTATATGACAAACTCTTATGTTTTCATCACTTTTTTGGGAGTGATTATCACATCAAAAAGAAAACGTAAATCGGGCAAGGTAGAAGAATCTTTTTACCTATTCGCCAAGTGTACAAGTTAGGTGGGTCGACAAAATATTCCTGTCATGTGACGCACATGCCGTCACCAGTGTCGTATAGAATATATCAGACGTGTTTTCCTGTGGAGGAATTGGTTGACCTATGACCTTGCGATCAAATGTTTTCGGTTCCCATTGGAGAGGCACGTCCTTTCGTCTACTAATAGCACGGTTTTGCGGTGCGGTCGCAAAACACAGACACTAAACTTATTATTACAGTGAACAGAGACGTCAATGAACGAACGGACAGATCATAATTTTGCGAAAATAACCTTTTCACTCGAGGGAAGACTTGAACCGAAGACATCTCGTTCCGCAGCTGCTCACGCTAACCACGGGACCACGGCGCTTCTGGTATTCCACTATCCTTGATGTTGCTCATCTTTCGCATGGGCTACTCAATTTGTGTATTTTGCTTATTTTTTTCATAGTTCCACACAACTTCCTGTTTTCTCGATTAGGTAACAGTTTATGTATTCAAGTCAAAATTGTTGCGATATAGTAAAACCACTTTAACCTATACGCAGTACCTAGAGTTGTACCTCACCTGCTCCTACTCGCTTCCCACATTCGGCATATCCTTTAGTTTACAGGAGCAGACCCACGCGCCTTCCAGGCGTGATACAAAAGTAGATGTATCACGAAATTTTACCCGTGTCACACACACCAGTCATACTTTTACGTCGAGCAGCAACAATATTGTTGCTGCTCGACGCTCTTGTGATTAAAATACTATACCATCGATCCTTTGGAGCTATAATAAGGAGAGTAATGACGTCACAAACTTTAAGGTGACGTTCAGCATGTTAGTTGCCCCATACATTAGGTTCTGGTGGAAGTGTTTTGCTCAAACGTCTCAGCCTGCGTCATTTACGGGTGTACTAATCGTTCTGATTGTAGTGTAAAGGAATAACATTTTAATCCTGAGTGGACTCGTTCAAGCGATATTATCTTATACGTACATGAATTTTGGTTCCTCTGTTTACTTTTACCGTAGTGGTTTTATTTCTGTCGTTTGACATTAGATTTCCTATCAGTCCAACTCTAAAAGCTCTCTGAATTAAGGGAAGACTGGAAACCGATCAAACACAGCAGCATACACTGAGGCGAGAAAAGTCATGGGAGCCGGCCGCGGTGTCCGAGCGGTTCTAGGCGCTTCAGTCCGGAACCGCGCGACTGCTACGGTTCGAATCCTGCCTCGGGCATGGATGTGTGTGATGTCTTTAGGTTAGTTAGGTTTAAGTAGTTCTAAGTTCTAGGGGACTGATGACCTCAGATGTTAAGTCCCATAGTGCTCAGAGCCATTTGAACCATTTGAAAAGTCATGGGATGCTTCATAATACGTCATCATCTTAACAAGTCGTAGGATGTCCCCTGCAAAAATATTGTACCATACTGTGTATTTAGTCTTCCATTATTGCAAAAGTATTGCCGGTGCAGGAATTAGTGCGCGGAGTGTCCTCTCCATTATGTCCCATAATTGTTCGATGGGATTCATGTTGGATGCCCAAATCATTCGCTCGAAATGTCCAGAATGTTCTTCAAACCGATCGCGAACAATAGTGTCCCGGTGACATGGCGCATTGTCATCCATAAACATTCGATTGTTGTCTGGGACCATGAAGTTCATGAATAGCTGAAATGTTCTCCAAGTAGCCGAACATAACCATTTCCACTCAGTGGTCGGGTCAGTTGGACCATAGGACCCAGTTTATTCCTTGTGAACACAGCCACAAACTTTTGGAGTCGCAACTAGTTACACAGTGCTTTGTTGACAACCTGGGTCCATTGGTTCGTAGGGTCTGCACCACACTTGACGCCTACCATTAGCTCATACCGACTGAAATCGGGCGCTCATCAGACCACGCCACAGTTTTTCGTTAAGTGAAGACTATCGGCCACTGCGTTGTTCCTGCTGAGAAGAAATGCCTGAAATTTGGTATTCTCGGCACACTTTTGACACTGTACATCTCGCAGTATTTAATTCACTAACGATTTCCGAAACGGAAGGTCCCATGCGTCTTGCTCCAATTATCATTCCGTGTTCAAAGTCTGTTAATTCCGGCGGTGCACCCATAATCACGTCAGAAACACTTTCATATGAATCACCTGAGTGTAAATGACAGCTCCATCAATACGCTATCTTTCTATACCTTGTGTCCGTGACACTACCGCCGTCTGTATATAAGCATATCGCTAACACATCACTTTTGCCACCTCAGTGTGCGTTGTCCGGAAGAGGACATAGAACTAACATCAATTTCGTGAGTTCGTAGTAATGTAAATGCAGGATTACGAAGACAGCCTTTTCGTATCATATTCTTCTCTGCTTCGTTATTCGAAACATATAACAATAAGAAAGGCCGGTGTAGCCGTGCGGTTCTAAGCGCTTCTTCGATATTCGAGCGTTTCTTTTTAACATTTTTAGTTGCTTTCAAATTAAACCAGTTTATAGTGGACAAATTTAATTCTGTTCTTTAATATTTAATTCTTCTTAGGCAAGTAATGAAAATTTTATTTTCATATCATACTATCAGGCTGAGCTAATAAGATAACTACCAGTCCACATTGCTTAAATCAGGAATCGAAAGGTCAGCTTGGCTGCTTTAAATAAAAAAAAAAAACATCTGTTTCACCTACTGTTGTGTGTAGCACCCTGAGTGATACAATAATGATATTCACAGTCCTGCTTATTGCCGTTGCCTCGTAATTGGGCTAGAAAATAATATAACAAAAATTATTTCTACCCTCACGTACCAATTTTCCATACCAAACGAAGTTCTTTTCCATTTTAGGTGTGATCCATTCTAATTTCATCCCAAAAATATGCTATACAATTTAATCAGTCAGCTCAGATGCTACCCACTCAAATGTGAGATGGGCGAAGCATTGTAGTTTGACATAAGTTACCGCAAAATACTATCGATGTGCGACTACTCGCTGAACACACGTATTCTCTAGCCATAAGACAATAGACAACTCTTTTTTAATTAGACCAAATTGCACGAAACTTCGATCACCTTACAACAATACATTTCATTATTATGTCATACGAATAGTGCGTCAATTGTGGTCAAGTTAATTTTACAATTTATTTAATACTCTGGTCAAGCTTCGCTGCTCTCTGAAGTTGCTCAGTCCGTTTATTTTATAGCTTTTTCAGCCAGATGCCGCCTCCTCTGTAGCTGACCGCCTCGTGACTTCCACAACTGTCACTTCAACGCTAATTAGCTATGGAACGATTAACAATACATGTATTACACAGTCATAGTTACTACAAACAGTATTCACTATTTGTGAACATAACACTTCGAGTTGTATTACTTCTGACGCGACCTGATTACTGTAGAAGTCTTCCTCCAAAGAACGTTAATTAGTGATCGATTGAATTCGAGACGAAGAGCGATCCGATGATAGCATTTCTGACAAAGCTAATTCCCTGCGACGAGTCGTGATGACTACTGAAGTTTCTCAGTCGTCTGAAGTTATTTACATGTCTAATGATGTCCAAGAGTGACAGATTTTCAGACATCTTGGTTCTAGCCTTTGCAGTTGCGACTAGACGTACTCTGTGTAAATCGATACAGTCATCATTACTTGATGCGTACCATGGACTTGAGCCGGTGGGATGGGGACAGGCGGGGGGGGGGGGGGGGGGGGGAAGAATCACATTAATTTCGTGAAACAGGGGTGGCGAAGGCAAGTAAGCGCAACTTCTTAAAAAAAAGGTCTTCACCTTCCTTCTAATTGTTAGGCCTCTCTATCTGTTACGGTCTCTTCGAAAAGTTCCCCTGCCATCTTCTCAATGTTAGGCATAGGCATCTTACACAGTTGCGGTGTCATTGTTGCATGGATTTTGAGATCCTTTTTGAAGCCATTTTATAGAAGTTTTCTCCAGTTGTTTTAGTAGTTCTATGTATAATGTGTGATGGACTTACTTTTAAATTCGTTAAACAAATCTTCATTCCTTTTGTGATCCCATTCGGTGTAACTAGCTGTTTCATTTCACAGGCTGCTAGTCTTTTTTTCATCTTTTGCATTTATTGTCCAAGCTTCGCTGCCATAGCACAGTGCAGGTCTTGCTAGTGACATAAGGGCCTATGCTGGTGTGCTTCTAGCCCAGAGAAGGTTTCATTACATTATTAATGATCCTCCATTGTTTTTGTATACCTGCTGGATTTTTCAGTCACGCGTGTTTGTTCCAGAAAGGATAGTCGGCAGCCTAAGTATGTGAATGTGTTCACTCTTTAAGAATTTTATTTTTCAAACAGATCTTACTTTGTACTAGCTAATTTCCACGTAAGGCCACAGGTTCTGTTTTTTTCCGGTGTCGATGTCCATGCTGTGTTTCTCGGATATATTCTGTAAATTGTACACAGCTCGTTTGAGGTCACCCTCTGAAGATGCTACAAGAGCTAAATCATCTGCAAATTAAAACAATTACGGTCGTGTTCCTTCTGATTTAATGAAAGTGTGTGGCATTTATTTCTACTCTCGGCTGGTTTTATTCAAACAGAAAATGAACGGGAGTGGTGAAAGGCCGCATCTCTGTCGTACTCTAGCATGGATTCCATTCCGATAATTTGTTCTCTTTGTTGACAGATATTAAATCTGTTCTGTAAAGCGATACCAGTTTCTTGATTAAGTTCTCTATTTTCTTCTATTAGCAATTTCGAAAGTTGTTTTGCTCTTCACTCACGATCGGTGGATAGTATCTGTAAAATTTAGTTTGGAAGATGGAAAAACTTGTATATTCCTAGTTCAGTAACTTAATTTCTCGGTAGTTATCACAAGGTTTTAGGTCTCCGTTTCTGAAGATAAGAATGACAATTGACTTAAAATGGTTCAAATGGCTTTGAGCACTATGGGACTCAACAGCTGTGGTCATCAGTCCCCTAGAACTTAGAACTACTTAAACCTAACTAACCTAAGGACATCACACACATCCATGCCCGAGGCAGGATTCGAACCTGCGACCGTAGCGGTCGCGCGGTTCCAGACTGAAGCGCCTAGAACCGCTCGGCCATAGAGGCCGGCTGAGTCTGTTTATCATTAGCCCTGTTTCTAGGACTATTCCACATTTCGGCAATGATCGAGTTATCACCTGGTGCCTTGTTGTTCTTTACTGTATGTATGATTGGATTGTAACAGGCTCTGATATTTGGGGCTACAGATTCTGAAAGTGTATTGAAAAAACTATGTTTATTGAAGGTTTTAAATTGTAAGACATTTCCTGGGGCAGATGTGGATTCTGACCACAATCTATTGGTTATGAACTGCAGATTGAAACTGAAGAAACTGCAAAAAGGTGGGAATTTAAGGAGATGGGACCTGGATAAACTGAAAGAACCAGAGGTTGCAGAGAGTTTCAGGGAGAGCATAAGGGAACAATTGACAGGAATGGGGGAAAGAAATACAGTAGAAGAAGAATGGGTAGCTCTGAGGGATGAAGTGGTGAAGGCAGCAGACGATCAAGTAGGTAAAAAGACGAGGGCTAATATAAATCCTTGGGTAAAAGAAGAAATATTGAATTTAATTGATGAAAGGAGAAAATATAAAAATGCAGTAAATGAAGCAGGCAAAAAGGAATACAAACGTCTCAAAAATGAAATCGACAGGAAGTGCAAAATGGCTAAGCAGGGATGGCTAGAGGACAAATGTAAGGATGTAGAGGCTTGTCTCACTAGGGGTAAGATAGATACTGCCTACAGGAAAATTAAAGAGACCTTTGGAGAGAAGAGAACCACTTGTATGAATATCAAGAGCTCAGATGGAAACCCAGTTCTAAGCAAAGAAGGGAAGGCAGAAAGGTGGAAGGAGTATATAGAGGGTTTATACAAGGGAGATGTACTTGAGGAGAATATTATGGAAATGGAAGAGGATGTAGATGAAGATGAAATGGGAGATAAGATACTGCGTGAAGAGTTTGACAGAGCACTGAAAGACCTGAGTCGAAACAAGGCCCCGGGAGTAGACAACATTCCACTAGAACTACTGATGGCCTCGGGAGAGCCAGTCATGACAAAACTCTACCATCTGGTGAGCACGATGTATGAGACAGGCGAAATACCCTCAGACTTCAAGAAGAATATAATAATTCCAATCCCAAAGAAAGCAGGTGTTGACAGATGTGAAAATTACCGAACTATCAGTTTAATAAGTCACAGCTGCAAAATACTAACGCGAATTCTTTACAGACGAATGGAAAAACTGGTAGAAGCCGACCTCGGGGAAGATCAGTTTGGATTCCGTAGAAATGTTGGAACACGTGAGGCAATACTGACCTTACGACTTATCTTGGAAGAAAGATTAAGAAAAGGCAAACCTACGTTTCTAGCATTTGTAGACTTAGAGAAAGCTTTTGACAATGTTGACTGGAATACTCTCTTTCAAATTCTGAAGGTGGCAGGGGTAAAATACAGGGAGCGAAAGGCTATTTACAATTTGTACAGAAACCAGATAGCAGTTATAAGAGTCGAGGGGCATGAAAGGGAAGCAGTGGTTGGGAAAGGAGTGAGACAGGGTTGTAGCCTCTCCCCGATGTTATTCAATCTGTATATTGAGCAAGCAGTAAAGGAAACAAAAGAAAAATTCGGAGTAGGTATTAAAATTCATGGAGAAGAAGTAAAAACTTTGAGGTTCGCCGATGACATTGTAATTCTGTCAGAGACAGCAAAGGACTTGGAAGAGCAGTTGAACGGAATGGACAGTGTCTTGAAAGGAGGATATAAGATGAACACCAACAAAAGCAAAACGAGGATAATGGAATGTAGTCAAATTAAGTCGGGTGATGCTGAGGGAATTAGATTAGGAAATGAGACACTTAAAGTAGTAAAGGAGTTTTGCTATTTAGGGAGTAAAATAACCGATGATGGTCGAAGTAGAGAGGATATAAAATGTAGACTGGCAATGGCAAGGAAAGCGTTTCTCAAGAAGAGAAATTTGTTAACATCGAGTATAGATTTAGGTGTCAGGAAGTCGTTTCTGAAAGTATTTGTATGGAGTGTAGCCATGTATGGAAGTGAGACATGGACGATAACTAGTTTGGACAAGAAGAGAATAGAAGCTTTCGAAATGTGGTGCTACAGAAGAATGCTGAAGATAAGGTGGGTAGATCACGTAACTAATGAGGAGGTACTGAATAGGATTGGGGAGAAGAGAAGTTTGTGGCACAACTTGACTAGAAGAAGGGATCGGTTGGTAGGACATGTTTTGAGGCATCAAGGGATCACAAATTTAGCATTGGAGGGCAGCGTGGAGGGTAAAAATCGTAGAGGGAGACCAAGAGATGAATACACTAAGCAGATTCAGAAGGATGTAGGTTGCAGTAGGTACTGGGAGATGAAGAAGCTTGCACAAGATAGAGTAGCATGGAGAGCTGCATCAAACCAGTCTCAGGACTGAAGACCACAACAACAACAACAACATGTTTATTGATCACAAAACATCATAATAGATACTTGCGAGGACATGCTGAAAAGTAGTATTGTGTAGCAAAACTCTCGAAGCTTTTTAAATAACGCAACCGTTATTAATATTCTATATCTCTATTCTTCATGTCTACGCATGTTTCTCAACATAATCATCCTGGTAACAAGAACATTTTTCCGAACGGAAGACCAGTTTGTTGATACCGTCACTATGGACTGTTTGTTGACGGAGCCACAAACCCCCCTCCGCCTGCCCCGTTCAACACTATCAAAGTGAAACCCTCGAGAAACAGATGGAAATTCGATGAGGCCAAGTCAGGACTGTGTGGAGGGTGATCGATGACAGTGAGCCCGAGGCGTTAGACTGTTGCAGATGACGCAGCTCTCGTATGTGGTCTGGCATTGTGCTGAAGGAGGGGGTGTTCCATATGTAGACGAATATTTCCTGCGGTTAGGAACTCCATTACAGCACGCTGATTCTCACGCGCCGAATGGTAATGTTATAGCCGCCTTGTTTTGCGCTACAATTCGGAGCCCTCTAACGATAGAGGGCTGCAACTGTCCTCATTGAAACGCGAAAGCCGACCGAATAATGTGCATGGCATGTAATACCTCAACTGATATTGAGAACAGAATAAAAATTTCGGAGGCATTACTTTTCAGCACGCCCTCGTACTGTGTATTCATTATTTAACTGACAGAATATCAAGACAATCGAATAAAAATCTACAAATATTATATCGCTTGCTGGACAGCGATACCTAGTTTCATGAAAGAGAACAGTTTGTTGAGATCTGCAAAAATGGTTCAAATGGCTCTGAGCACTATGGGACTTAACATCTTAGGTCATCAGTCCCCTAGAACTTAGAACTAGTTAAACCTAACTAACCTAAGGACATCACACACATCCATGCCCGAGGCAGGATTCGAACCTGCGACCGTAGCAGTCGCGCGGTGCACATATTAGACTGTTCCCATAGGTGACTTTCGTTTACATGCGAATACTATTTTATATTCAGTGTCAGTAGATTTTGACATTGGGTGATAACAAGAGAAAAAATATCGGTAACTGAAAATACAATGCTACTGGAAATATTTAGAATTCAGAACCATCTAACATTCTCACTTGCAAGGATACCGGCAGCAGACAGCGAAACAGAGATTTTGCTCTGGATACATTTGCTACTAGTCAATTCAATATCCATAATTTTTATTTGTCATTACTGATGTTCCACTGATACGTCTGTCTACATGGCGAGCCACGACGTGAATTTGTTTGTGAAGATAGTTTTTGTTTTCTAGAGGCGAGGCAGGCAGAGGCAACATGTTATTTTCTAGCATCCACGTTTTTTATACTGTACGAAGCCATACTAAACTACTGACCTTATCAGGACAAATCAGCCTGTTGTAGACAATAAAAATCTAATAAACGTTCATCAATAATGATCATGTCTGAGAGTTTGGTGTTCAACGGAGGTATTCAGACTCAGAAGAGTGTTCCTCGAGCCACACCTTAGCAAACTGGACGTGTGGGGTGTCGCATTGTTCTGCTGGAATTGCCTAAGTCCATCAGAATGAACAATGGACATGAATGGATGCAGGTGATCAGATAGGATGCTTACGTACGTGTCACCTGTCAGAGTGGTATCTAGACGTATCAGGGGTCCCATATCACCCTAACTGCACACGCCCCACACCATTACAGAGCCTCCACCAGCTTTAACAGTCCCCTGCTGACAGGCAGGATCCATGGATTCTTCAGGTTGTCTCCATACCCTCGCACGTCCATCTGCTCGACAAAATTTCAAATGAGACTCATCCGACCAGGAAACATGTTTCCAGTCATCAATAGTCCAATGTCGGTGTTGACGGGCCCAGGCAAAGCGTCAAGCTTTGTGTCGTGCCGTCATCAAGGGTACACGAGTGTGTCTTCGGCTCCGAAAGCCTATATCGATGATGTTTCGTTGAATGGTTCGCACGCTGACACTTGTTGGTGGCCGAGCATTTAAATCTATAGCAATGTGCGGAAGGGTTGCACTTTTGTCACGTCGAACGATTCTCTTCAGTCATCGTTAGTTCCGTTCTTGCAGAATCTTTTTCTGGCCGCAACGATGTCGGAGATTTGATATTTTACCGGGTTCCTGATATTCACGCTACACTCGTGAAACTGTCGTACGGGAAAATCCCCACTTCAGCACTAACTCGGAGATGCTGTGTCTCATGCACCGACTATAACACCACGTTCAAATTCACTTAAATCTTGATAACCTAGCATTGTAGCAGCAGTTACCTGATATGCTAATTGCGCTAGACACTTTTCTTATACAGGCGTTGCCGACCACAGCGCCGTATTCTGCCTGTTTATTCACTGAGGAGCAAATGAAACTGATACAACTGCCAAATATCGTGTAAGGCCCTCGTGAGCAGGCAGAAGTGACCCAACACGACGTGGCATGGACTCGACTAATGTCTGAAGTAGTGCTGGAGGAAACTGACCCCATGATTTCTGCAGGGCTGTCGATTGATCCTTAAGAGTGCACGTGAGTGGACATCTCTTCTGAATAGCACGTTGCTAGGCATCCCATATATCCTCAATAATGTTAATGTCTGAGGAGTTTGGTGGACAGCGGAAGTGTTTAAATTCAGAAGAGTTTTCCTGGTGCTACTCTGTAATACTTTATGAATATAAACGTGAGCTTCGTGATCGTAGCCGTCTTCTCTGAGTGATAATAGCCGCGCGGGGTAGCCGCGGGAACATTGCAAGGTTCGCGCGGCTTCCCCCGTCGGAGGTTCGAGTCCTCCCTTGGGCATGGGTGTGTGTGTTGTCCTTGGCGTAAGTTTGTTTAAGATAGATTAAGTAGTGTGTAAGCCTAGGGACCGATGACCTCAGCAGTTTGGTCCCATAGGAACTTGCCACACATTTCCAAATTGAGTGATAATAAATACTAAATTAGTTTTCCTTGAACTTGCACTGAACATTAATGAGGCTTCCACTATACTACAATATCGATATTAAGTACTTTCAGTTACCTTGACACTCGAACTACATGATCAAAACAAAAATTTGTTTCGTACGTGTTTGGTATTTATGTATTAGACGGTGTCTTACAGTGTTCTAAATCATCAGCTGAGACAAAAGATAGTCTTAGATCTCCTTTTTTCTGATATACACAATTTCTCTAATAAGATAAACATCTCAGACTCTACTTGTACAGGACATTTTTATGCTTAGTCTGATTACCAACAGGAGATTTGCTTAGCATTAAAGAGTGTATAGCAGCATTACGCGGATTGTCCTGCTGTTTTGTCACAATAACTCCGGATTTTAGACGCCGTAAGGAAGCACGGATGGAAGTCCCTGCAAAATCGCCTGACTAAAGCCCCATAGGAAATCTACATCTACATACATTCTCTGCAATTCACATTTCAGTGCCTGGCAGAGGATCGAACCACCTTCTCAATTCTCTATTATTCCAATCTCGTACAGCTCGCGGAAAGAACGAACACCTATATCTTTCCGTACGAGTTCTGATTTCCCTTATTTTATCGTGGTGATCGTCCCTCCCTATGTAGGTCGGTGTCAACAAAATATTTTCGCATTCGGAGGAGAAAGTTGCTGATTGGAATTTCTTGAGCAGATACCGTCGCAACGAAAAACGTTCTTTTTAAATGATGTCTAGCCCAAATCGTGTATCATTTCAGTGGCACACTATCCCACTTTTCGCGATAATACAAAACCCGCTGCACTTTTCGAACTTCTTCGATGCACCTCGTCAGTCAAAAAAAAAAAAAATGGTTCAAATGGCTCTGAGCACTATGGGACTCAACTGCTGTGGTCATAAGTCCCCTAGAACTTAGAACTACTTAAACCTAACTAACCTAAGGACAGCACACAACACCCAGCCATCACGAGGCAGAGAAAATCCCTGACCCCGCCGGGAATCGAACCCGGGAACCCGGGCGTGGGAAGCGAGAACGCTACCGCACGACCACGAGATGCGGGCCCTCGTCAGTCCTATCTGGTAAGAATCTCACCCGTGCAGCACTGTTCTAAAAGAGGACGGAGAGGAGTAGTGTAGGCAGTCTCCTTGGTAGATCTGTTACATTTTCGAAGTGTCCTGCCAATAAAACGCAGTCTTTGGTTAGCCTAACTCACAACATCTTCTATGTGTTCCTTCCAATTTTAGTTGATTGTAATTTTAATTCCAAGGTATTTAGTAGAATTTACGGCCTTTAGATTTCACTGATTTATCGTGTAATCGAAGTTTAACGAATTTCTTTTAGCACTCATGTGGATGACCTCACACTTCTCGTTGTTTAGGGTCAACTGTCAATTTTCGCACCGTTCAGATATCTGTTATAAATCGTTTTGCAATTTGTTTTAATCTTCTGATGACGTTATTAGTCGATAAACGACAGCGTCATCTGCAAACAACGTAAGACGGCTGCTCAGACTGTCTCCCAAATCGTTTATATAGATAAGAAACAGCAAAGGGCCTGTAACACTACCTTGGGGAATTCCAGAAACCACTTCTGTTTTACTCGGTGACTTTCCGTCAATTACTACGAACTGTGACCTCTCTGACAGGATGTCCATAAATCCAGTCACATAACTGAGACGATATTCCATAAGCGCGCAATTTCACTACAAGCCACTTGTGTGGTACAGTGTCGAAAGCCTTCCGGAAATCCATAAATACGGAATCGATGTGAAATCCCTTGTCAATAGCATTCAACACTTCATGCGAGTAAAGCGCTAGCTGTGTCTCACAAGATCGATGTTTTCTAAAACCACGCTGATTGTGTCTCTATAAACGGTTCTCTTGTTCGAACACAATATATGTTCCAAAATCCTGGCTCTGAGCATTGTGGGACTTAACATCTGTGGTCATCAGTCCCCTAGAACTTAGAACTACTTAAACCTAACTAACCTAAGGACATCACACACATCCATGCCCGAGGCAGGATTCGAACCTGCGACCGTAGCAGTCGCGCGGTTCCGGACTGAGCGCCTAGAACCGCTAGACCACCGCGGCCGGCTCCAAACTCCTGCTGCATATCGAAGTTAATGATGTGGGCCTGAATTAAGTGCATTAGTGCTGCTACCTTTCTTGAACATTGGTGCGACCTGTGCAATTTTCCAGTCTTTGGGTACGGACCTTTCGTCGAGCGAACAGTTGTATATGATTGTTAAGTATGGAGCTAATGCATCAACATACTCTGATAGGAACCTAATTGGTAGACGGTCTGGACCAAAAGACTTGCTTTTATTAAGTGATTTAAGTTGCTTCAGTACTCCGAGGTCATGTTGAAAGCTGTTCTTGATTCGAATTCTGGGATATTTTCTTCGTCGTCTTTTGTGAAGGCATTTAGGAAGGCTGTGTTTAGTAACTCTACTTTGGCAGCACTGTCTTCGACAGTATCTCCATTGCTATCGCGCAGAGAGGGCATTGATCGTTTCTTGCCGCTAACATACTTCACATACGACCAGAATCTCTTTGGATTTCCTGCCAGGTTTCGAGACAAAGTTTCGTTGCGGTAACAGTTATAAGCATCTCCCATTGAAGTCCGAGCTAAATTTCGACCTTCTGGTAAAGATCGTCAATCTTGGGGATTTTGCGTCTGTTTAAACTTGGCATGTTTGTTTTGTTGTTTCTGCAACAGTGTTCTGACCCGTTTTGAGCAACAAAGAGGATCAGCTCCGTCGTTTGTCAATTTATTTGGTATAAATCTCTCAATTGCTGCCGATACTATTTCTTTGAATTCAAGCCACATCTGGTTTACACTTATACACTACTGGCCATTAAAATTGCTACACCAAGAAGAATTGCAGATGATAAATGGGTATTCATTGGACAAATATATTATACTAGAAGTGACATGTTATTACATTTTCACGCAATTTGGGTGCATAGATCCTGAGAAATCAGTACCCAGAACAACCACCTATGGCCGTAATAACGGCCTTGATACGCTTGGGCATTGAGTCAAACAGAGGTTGGATGGCGTGTACAGGTAAAACAGCTGCCCATGCAGCTTCAACAGGATACCACAGTTCATCAAGAGTAGTGACTGGCGTATTGTGAAGAGCCAGTTGCTCGGCCACCATTGACCAGACGTTTTCAATTGGTGAGCGATCTGGCGAATGTGCTGGCCAGGGCAGCAGTCGAACATTTTCTGTAGCCAGAAAGGCCCGTAGAGGACCTGCAACATGCGGTCGTGCATTATTCTGCTGAAATGTAGGGTTTCGCAGGGTAGAGCCACGGGTCGTAACACATCTGAAATGTAACGTCAATGCGAACAAGAGGTGACCGAGACGTGTAACCAATGGCACCCCATACCACCACGCCGGGTGTTACGCTAGTCTGGTGATGACGAATACACGCTTCCTATTTGCGTTCACCGCGATGTCGCCAAACACGGATGCAACCATCATGATGCTGTAAACAGAACCTTTGATTCATCCGAAAAAATGACGTTTTGCCATTCGTGCACCCAGGTTCTTCGTTGAGTACACCATCGCAGGCGCTCCTGTGTGTGATGCAGCGTCAAGGGTAACCGCAGCAATGGTCTCCGAGCTGATAGTCCATGCTGCTGCAAACGTCGTCGAACTGTTCGTGCAGATGGTTGTTGTCTTGGAAACGTCCCCATATGTTGAGTCAGGGATCGAGACGTGGCTGCACGATCCGTTACAGCAATGCAGATAAGATGCCTGTAATCTCGACTGCTAGTGATACGAGGCCATTGGGATCCAGCACGGCGTTCCGTATTACTCTCCTGAACGCACCGATTCCATTTTCTGGTAACAGTCATTGGATCTCGGCCAACGCGAGCAGCAATGTCGCAATACGATAAACCGCAATCGCGATAGGCTACAATCCGACCTTTATCAAAGTCGGAAACGTGATTTACATGAGGCATCACAACAACGTTTCACCAGGCAACGCCGGTCAACTGCTGTTTGTGTATGAGAAATCGGTTGGAAACTTTCTTCATGTCAGCACGTTGTAGGTGTCGCCACCGGCGCCAACCTTATGTGAATGCTCTGAAAAGCTAATCATTTGCATACCACAGCATCTTCTTCCTGTCGGTTAAATTTCGCGTCTGTAGCACGTCATCTTCGTGGTGTAGCAATTTTAATTGCCAGCAGTATATTATTAATTTGGAAGGAATGGACATTGTGTCCCAGGAAGGTGTCAAGTGAATTTTTATCTGCTTTTTTGAATAAGTATACTTTTCGTTTATTTTTGGAAGATTTGCGGTTACAATGTTCAATCTCGCTATGACATCCCTGTGTTGACTAGTCCCTGTATTGATGCTCGTTATTAACTCAGGATTATTTGTTGCTAAGAGGTCAAGTGTATTTTCACAACCATTTACTATTCGCGTGGACTTACGAACTAACTGCTCGAAATAATTTTCAGAGAATACGTTTAGCACAATTTCGGATGATGTGTTATCCGTACCCCCGGAATTAAACATGTATTTTCGCCAACATATCGAGGGCAAATTAAAGTCACCACCAACTATAATCGTATGAGTCAGGTACGTGTTTGAAATCAAACTCAAGTGTTTTTCAACCTTTCAGCAAGTGTACCATCTGAATTGGGAGGTCGGTAGAAGGATCAAATTATTATTTTATTACGGTTTCCAACAATGGATTCTGTCCATACTAACTCTCAGGAACTATCTACTTCAATTTCGTGACAAGATAAACCACTTCTGACAGCAACAAACACGCCACCGCCAACTGTGTTTATCCTATCCTTTCAGAACACCGTTAGGTTCTTCGCAAAAATTTCGGCTGAGCTTATCTCCGGCCTTAGCCAGCTTTCAGTGCCTATAACGATTTGAACATCAGTGCTTTCTATTAGCGCTTGGAGCTCTGGTACTTTTCCAACACAGCTACGACAATTTACAACTGTCATGTCGGTGGTTCCTGTATCTACGTTCTTCCTGTGTTCGGCCTGCACCCTTTGTGACTGAAGCTCTTCTTGTGTTTTCCCGAGACCCTCTAACCTAAAGAAAAAAGACAGTCCACGCCACGCAGCCCCTGCTACCCGTGTAGCCGCCTCCTACGTATAGTGGACACGTGATCTACTCAGCGGACATCTGTGGAACATGATTGAACAGCAGGTAGTACGTTGATATCAGTATTCTCGCAAATTGGTGTAATTTCGCCATCAGATCCTCAGAAATTGGCTTAACCTGGATGCGACGTACCTGCACATCCTTGTGGGCTCGGTTCCTAACCGAAACTAGGTGGTTATCAAGTCGAGAGACGGGATTACACGGTATTAAATGATGATAGTCAGGATTTCTCTAGGGTGACAAATTTTTTGTTCACTGAGCTTATCAAGTAACGTTTTTCCTTCGGTGTTTCATATTAAAGTGATTATACCTGTGATACGCTTAGTGGTAACATTATTTGCAACATTCCTCGTGTTTACGGTGGATTCAGTATAAATTAGTTCTTCCAATGAAACGTAGCTTAATGACTCAAAAAATGACGTGATGCTCTGCTGACAGGATCCTTTCGTATGTTGGTGCAGCTGGCAATAACTGTCTTTCAATGTGTGGCAAGCCTCATCCCACAGGGCTCAGGTGCTTGGCGAAGAGTTTCAGTGTGAGGTTACAATTCGAAACTTGCTGCCAGTGTTCTTTCAAGGCTTCAGTCCTATTCAAAACTTTTTTGTTTACTTAAAGTACAGACTGACCTTCAGGTACTACCTTCTACATTTTTCCAGGGTGGGAGCATCTTCTTGTAGGTGCGGAAAAATCTGTCAGAAGCATGAATCCATATTACGCAGATGCCGAAACAGGTTCCTCCATTTTTGGAGGCTAAACAGCAGACCAGTGGACAAAAGTTTCTTTTGTTCGTCTTGTTTCTGAGCTGTGGCGCTATTGCAGAAATGGTCTTTTTGTATCATGAGGCACACTGAGCATAATTACAGGGCACATAGAATAGGCCATTGTACAGGGTGATTCAAAAAGAATACCACAACTTTAGGAATTTAAAACTCTGCAACGACAAAAGGCAGAGCTAAGCACTATCTGTCGGCGAATTAAGGGAGCTATAAAGTTTCATTTAGTTGTACATTTGTTCGCTTGAGGCGCTGTTGACTAGGCGTCAGCGTCAGTTGATGCTAAGATGGCGACCGCTCAACAGAAAGCTTTTTGTGTTATTGAGTACGGCAGAAGTGAATCGACGACAGAATCCGCAGGAAACAACTCAGTATGAACGTGACTCGCCTAAGGTGAACGTTTTCTGTGCCATTTCAGCCAATAAAGTTTTTGATCCCTTTTTCTTCGAAGGTGCTACTGTAACTGGACTACAGTATCTGGAGATGTTAGAGAATTGGCTGTTCCCTCAGCTCGAACAAGAAGCACAACAATTCATATTTCAGCAGGATGGAGCGCCACCACATTGGCACTTATCTGTCCATAACTACCTGAACGTCAACTACCCGAGGCGATGGATCGGCCGCCAGGCAGCCCGTGACAGAGCACTTCATCACTGGCCTCCAAGAAGCCCTGATCTTACCCCCTGCGATTTTTTCTTATGGGGGTATGTTAAGGATATGGTGTTTCGGCCACCTCTCCCAGCCACCATTGATGATTTGAAACGAGAAATAACAGCAGCTATCCAAACTGTTACGCCTGATATGCTACAGAGAGTGTGGAACGAGTTGGAGTATCGGGTTGATATTGCTCGAGTGTCTGGAGGGGGCCATATTGAACATCTCTGAACTTGTTTTTGAGTGAAAAAAACCTTTCTAATACTCTTTGTAATGATGTATAACAGAAGGTTATATTATGTTTATTTCATTAAATACAGATTTTTAAAGTTGTGGTATTCTTTCTGAATCACCCTGTATTATACATTAGTTTAAAGTATTTCACAAGACAAAATTGTTATGGCTTTCGTGGCCACTTGTTGACAAACTGCCTATTGCTTTCTGTCTCGGTTCGTCGGTCGCCCGTCTGATGATTTTATTGATGTTTCGCCAGCACGAGTATCTGGCATTGTCAAAGCATCAGCCTCCATTGCTGGTGATGAACTGGAGCCGAGCTCTCGGCCGCAGACTATATGTACCTGGCGTGCCAACTTCCGAGGGCTTCTTCGCGGTCATTTCTGGTGCGGTTCTCCTCTTGCTACCTGTGACGGTCGTTCGCTGCAGCACGGGAAGCCACGATCCGTTTACATTAAGGCTTTCTTCTTTCTTCTTGAAGTTATTCCCGTGTTTTGTATTTCTATAACTTCTCTGAACAATCGGGTGTGATATTGCTTCTCTACAGCCAGGACTTTCATGTCGACGAATTTTACTACGTGGTCGGTCTCAAACTGTGCGTGCCCTGCCAAGGTCGATTTCTCCATCTGGCCCAACCTACAATGTCGCTTGTGTTCCAGTCATTCCGTCATAAACTTTTCCGTATGTGCATAGTATGCGGTATATTCCCGACATTGCAAATGGGTCCCTTTTCTCCTTTGCCGATGTAAGACACTCTTTGATCTTCTTTGTCGGTTTGCAAATCGTCTTTACGCATCTTTGCGCAATATACGGCCGATTCTGTCCATCACTCTGAGAACGTATGGCAGAAAGGCCGTACCCGACATTTCCCTTTCTGATTCGTCACTTCGCCGAGTATCTGGCTGTGTAACACTTCTAATATAACTTATGGAGTACCCATTGCTCCTCAAAACACTTTCCAGGTGTGGCATTTCTTGTCTGAGATGCTGCGGCTCACATATTTGTCCTGCTCGCGTAACGAGCGTATTAATCATGCCTCTTTTCTGGCTCGGGTTTTGGTTTGATAGTTTGTGCAGGTATCAGTCAGTGTGTGTCGGTTTTCGATACTCGCTGTGTCCCAGGTTTTCGCATCCCTTGTGACCAGCACATCGAAATGGTAGTTTTTTATCCTTTTCTACTTCCATAGTAAATTTTATGTTGGCATGGAGGCTATTAAAGTGTCTTAGGAAGTCACCGAACTGTTCTTCACCATAGCTCCATACAACGAAAGTATCATCGACGTATATGTACCACATCTTAGGTTTACGAGTCCACTGCGTGTGCTTCGAAATTTTCCATGAAGAAGTTGGCCACCACTGGATTAAGGGGACTACGCATGGCGACGCCTTCCATGTGTTCGTAGAAATTGCCATTCCACGTTAAGTAGCTCGTGATGAGACATGCATGAAAGATCTCTGTGATGTCTTGCGGGAAAATGGAACCGATATGCTCCATTGAGTCACTGAGTGGCACTTTCGTAAACAAAGAAACAATACCATAGCTGATCAGGATTTCGTTTGGTGCTACTTTTAGTTTCCTTAGCTTCTCAATAAAATGTTCTGGGTCCTTTATGTATGTGTCAGTTTCCCCACGTGCGGCTGGAGCAGAGAGGCCAAGTGTTCTGCCAGTTTATACGTCTGTGAGCCAGGAGCGCTAATAATCGGTCTTAGTGGAACGTTGTTCTTATGGGTCTTGGGTAATCTGGTGTCTGCCGGCGGACATACAGAGGAACCTGCGCAACACAGAAGCCCTACCACCTTGGCACGTAGGTAGCAAGAGGAGAACCGCACCGGAAATGACAGCATAGAAGCCCTCGGAAGTTGGCGCGCCAGGTACATACAGTCTGCGGCAGCTAGCTCGGCTCCAGTTCATCACCAGCAGTGGAGGGTGAAGCTTTGACGATGCCAGCTACTCGTGCTGGCGAAACGTCAGTGAAATCATCAGACGAACGTCGGCCGAAGAAAACGAGGCAGAAGCCAACAGGCAGTGTGTCTATTTCACAAGACTATATATCTCCTTGGGGTAAATTTTTAACTTGCGCATAGGATCTAAAAGTTCACATTGGCGTCAGTTATAAGTTCTCGTTTCATTTAGTTGCAGACAGGGGTCTCGTTGGTGCAACTGGCTCACTCGCTCGTTCACTATCCTGCGTGCGTCGAATCGATATCGCGGTAACAGAGCAACAGACAGGTGTATTACGTTTCGTCTTTGAAGAGGTGCAATTGCGTTCCAAGTGAGCGCCCTGGAACTCGTCGAAAGTACAATACAGAGTGTTTGTAAAGTAGTTGTACAAAAGTAACTTTTAATTGTGAAAAGGGTAAATAACTTACAAGAATGTTTGATACAGCATTGAATGCATTATATCTTCTAGTTTTATTCCCACGTAACAGTCAGTTCCCGCTGTTCCCACTAGGTGGCATGCACGAGTCATCATGGAGGCGTGTAACGGTGCAGAGTGTGCGCAGTGTTGTTTACGGTTTCATGAATCGAAATCCGTTACCTCAGTTCCGAGACAATTCAAGAGTAAATATCACACGCCACCGTCTCAAAGACAAACTTCTGTTAATTGATATAATCGTTTCGCCGAAACTGGGTGTGTATCTCATAGGACGTTGGGTCAGGGTCGGCCAGCAATCTCTGACGCAGCAGTTTAACGTGTGCTGACCAACACGTCGACGAGCCGTAACAACGGATAATATAAGCAGTTGCTACCATACATCAAGACTTACTTCATAAGATTTGGGAGGAAACTGTCTATTGCACACCCTATATCATAAATGACGTACGAATCTCACATTACACAACTAGTCTCCAAGGTCGCCTTATCTTGCCTTGTGAGAGTTTTATTGGTCATTTTGAAAAACTTTGTCTCCTTCCGCTTGCAACAACTATGGGGGACCTGTGACACCGTTTAGCGGCGAAGATATTAAGTATGTGGCGTCTCTGACACGAAGTGACACTTCTTTGATTATTCTCTTTGGCTTTGCATGCTGTCTTTGTTCTCTCGAGCCATATTCGACATCCATTTCTGTATTCGCTCTGTTCAGTGCCGAAGTTAATCTTACTTATTACTCTAAAAGTGTGCTATTACGGTTGTACGCCACGTAATACCCACATGTTTGAAGGAATCCATATAATTTGTTATGTAAGGCCTGAGAGAATATTAAGAGAAAACTCTTATCTTTAGATGTGTGATATCTTGCCCAGTACAGTAGTTGGCAAGAGCAGTGTACACCTACTTACACATCAGATAAAGAAATGCGACAATATTCATAAATACGACTGTCACCTAAGTTGATAACAATATCGCGACTGGCATGTCTGTCGAAAGATCTTTCTGCCACACCCTGACCTCATAGAGTTCGTCAGTTCATTTATCGAATCGTACCAATAAATTTAACTAACCACTGCTTCCACTGCTTACCGTCAACTACAGAGATGTCTAGCAAAATCTTCCCTCTCAGCAGCAGTGGATCTTGTGGTGAATGTAAATGTCTATTGCAAGGATCACAAATGCATATACACGGCTGGGCATTACAACTGCATTACAATAATGAACAGCAAATAAGTAAATTTCACTTATTGAGTCTGCACAGTATAGTTGGACGAATAAACGATTTGGGAGTATACAGAGGGTCATTTAGAACGAAGTGCAACCCCTCAGGCAACAACAATGGTCTTGACCCGATTTGGCATCGAGTCGAACTGAGCTTGGAGACAGATTCCATGTCGCTTCAACTCTGTACCAGAGATCATTATTTATAGCTGGCGAATGGTGGCGTGCTACCTTCTCGGATAACCATGACCAGATGTTTACAACTAGTGAAATATTTGGAGAAAGTGCTGGTAAAGGGAACACACTCGCATCGAATGGATCAGGACAGCACAGGCAACATGCGGAATTTTGTTATTTTCTTGAAAGGTAACGACATGGAGACCTTCAAGACAGCACATACCCACCAACACTAACATGTCAGAAATTTAATGTCTGTTTTTAGAATTACCAGCTACGGGAACTTGAGGTTGTAGTGTTGTGTACCTCAAGGAACCCATACTATCAATTCAGATTCTCGGCCCATCTGACGATATCGAACGCAGTCTGGCAACGTCCTTTCAGCTCAGTGAATCCACACACGGATTCATCCATCGTGATGCTGTACACGGAGCTGGTGATGCTATTCCTGAGTGCAGTATTCAATGTAACGACTTTACCCCATCTTACTGAGAGGGCACCACTCTGGCTGCTCGGAATGGGAACCAACATCTTGCTGTTCCAGTAACCTCCCTATCATCCAAGTGCTGTCTCCTGTGGAGTGCATTCTTCATTGGGCCGACAGATGCTCTACATGGTCATCCGTTAGGTGGCGAGGTACACAGGGGGCACACACTGATGAGTACCGCAATTGGTGGACGACTGGGTCAGCACTACCAACAGAGACCTCCAGCTGTTTGTGATCAGTCAATCACCTCGAATGAGAGTGTCCACACAGTCCAACACTGCAAGAACCACAGCTGCGCGCGGCCAACTGGCACGCTTGGGATCGGACTGGTTTGTGCGACCTTGTTATGAAGTTGACAGACGCCTTGACCAACGGCTCAGGGTGCTATATTCACTACCAGGTCTCCGTAGACATTCTGCAAGCACATATGAATATCTGCGATGCTCTGATTTTTCAACAAAATAAATTAATGGTAGTTCTCAACTTGGAACGCAACTCGATTACGGACGCCATCTTGAAATCTGCGTAAAGCACATACAACTATCGGAACTTCTAGAAACTATACGGGCTGAGATAGGAAGATGTCCCACCAGCAGTTCTGCATTTTTTCAACCGAAATTGACTGAGAAAAAAATGTGTAGCTTCACGTACTGAACGCCCCTAGTAAATGATGTTACCTCTATGCACTTCGTGTGGCTGTGCTGAAACGCTTTTTTTTTTTTTTTTTTTTTTTTTAAGTCGCGAGCTCTATCTTCTTATCTCGTGTTTTCTACTGAAAATCTCGTGCTTGTACTCTTGTTAACTTTACTATTACAGAGATTGCCTACACTTTATTATTTTTTTAATTGGTCCTGTGCGCAACAAATAACTTACTTGGTCTTTCTGCTGCCACTACTTGATCTGCTGCATTCCATTATTTAACAAAAACATAAAAAAACATTATTCATGCTGAGTGCAATGCATGTTCTGTATGGCGGCTCCTGCTGTTGCTGCGGCTGCTGCTGCTTACTACAAGTACATATAATTCAAGAGAAAGGGTTTGGTCAAATCTAAACTCGATAAATGATAACCCAAATAAAAAACTATATTCTGAAAGCAATTCTTTCTCATTCAATTAACAAAACGCTAGAAGCTCTTTGAACAATCGCTTCGTATGTAAATCTGCCTCCAGTGGCATTAAAGCAATATTACAAATTAATCAAACTCTTGAGACAGACTGAAATACTTCTCAATTAAATACATATTGAAACAATTCTCTGACAACTAAAAAAGAAACCAGTGACAAAAAAGCAATACTTAATCTATTCGCCTAACAATGGTTTCCCTTAAGAATTCAACTCCTATCATTATCAAAATTACCGTCTGCTGCTACGCACATATACAAACCCTTTTCTTTAAATTAATAAGAGCGCGCAAATTATAAAAAATATCAACTCAATGCCAAATCCTGTGTCGCTGCTGGCGGACACGGCAGTACGGCAGCTCGGCGACGACCCCTCGCTCAACACACGTGCGTACCACAGCAGGCGGGCTCCTACACTGGCTTCCAAGCTGCCACTAATTAATCTGTGCGCTGCGAAGCGCGACAACAATATCTTAGATTCCAGATCTTGTGTATGCGCGCTATAGCCAACCTTTAAATCATAATAGAGTATTGCCAACTCTCATACCTTAACAGATGTCCTACCATTCTGTCCCTTATTCTTGACAATGTTTCCCATATATTCCTTTCCTCGCCGATTCTCCCCTTCCTTTCCTTATCAGTCCACTTACTTTTCAACATTCTTCTGCAGCAACACATCTCAAATGCTTCGATTCTCTTCTGGTTTTCCCACAGTCCATGTTTCTCTATCATACAACGTTCTCCTCCAGAATTTTTTTCCTCAGATCAAGGCCTTTGTTTAATGCTTGTAGACTTTCCTTGGCCAGAAAATCTCTTTTTGCCAGTGCTCGTCTGCTTTTTTATGTCCCCTTTGCTCCGTCCGTCATGGATTATTTTGATGCCTAGGTAGCAGAGTTCCATAACTTCATCTACTTAATGATAACCATTTCTGATGTTCAGTTTCTCGCTGTCCTCATTTCTGCTACCTCTCATTTACTTTCTTCTTTTTCCGATTTAGTCTCAATTCACATTCTCTATTTATCAGACTTTTACGCCATTCAACAGATCCTGTAATTCTTCTTCACTTTCACTGAGAATAGCAATGTCATCAGCGAATCTTATCCTATCACCTTGAATTTTAATTCGACTCTTGAACATATTTTTCTTTAATTTTTGTCATTGCTCCTTCGATCTATAATTTGAACACTACATCCCTGTCTTACAGCCTTTTTAATCCGAGCACTTTGTTCTTGGTCTTCAACTCTTATTGTTCCCTCTTCGTTCTTGTACATGTTGCATATTGTCCGACTTTCTCTATGACTATGGATCTCAAAGAAAGAAAGAGGATAAAATCCTGTGCTGATTAAGAAGTACGAAGTGCCGTTAAGCCTTTCAGTGCCATGCAATGGCCAGTTTATCGTCACTAGCTTCCTCAATCCATATGACATAGCATGGATGTTCAAAATTTGAAACAGAATACTGATGGGACAAGATAGCGCAGAGAATAAAAGAAAACCACCCCTCATCCTCTTTCGGGGCTAGTTCTAGTAATAAATAATCCTTCAGTCGCAAGGGTTCGAGTTATCTCCTGGCAGAACGCGACTTTCGTCGGCCTCAGAGTCGAGCTAAACCGCAGACATTATGCTGTAGATGCCAGCAGGGCACAATTTCTGACAAAATAATTCTCTCGTGCAGTGATGTGATGTGATGTGTTCGCTTGCCGTGTGATGGCTCTTTCAATGTCGGTACAGGAGTTTCATTGATGGATATGGTGGACAACAGCTTTGGCACAGCTCGAGAGCTAATTCTAGAATGAAGATATGAGTTCAGTCTACATCTACCTAAATAGTCCACAAGTCCTTTGTAAAGCGGATGTTGGCGGGCCTCATCATGTATCACTCAATCTGCGCCACAGAACTACATGGCAGTGTCATCAAAATATGGAGGACACTATATTATTTTGCTTGTAACATTTGTGAATGTTGTCTACACTTGTCTGAAGATTTTTTCTCACACATAAGAGGAGTAGCTTTTCCTCACAATAAATTGAATTTACAGCCATTTTTATGAAGTGTCATGGTTCTACGATGTGAACGTTTAGCCAGCACAAGTCGCCATTTCTAGCATACCAATAACTCCCCCGACAAACGAGTTTTTAAAGAATCGAACTCCCGTGTGTAAAACAGCGATAAACTGTTTTCGTTTCGTTCTTTTTTCCGGCTGTAAGTGAAAAAAAATTAGAAAAGGTTTCAAATTATGTTTAAAATTTGTTAGATGTCGCTAAGTTGTATCATTATCACATTCTGGATGAATGTAGTTCGGGTAATTTGCACTCCACATCAAGAGAAGCTAGTTTTTTCCGCATCTATCTGATTATGACACTGTATTTCCTTAACAGTGTGTCGTGAAAACATGTAATTTTGCATTTAGTTTCAGTGGTCTGTGTGGATACTACCCACAAAATGTGTTGCGAATAGAGTTAGTAGTAAAGAAGTATTAGATTAAAACGTCAAGGCTAATGCTGAAGTTTTGCTGCTCATATTTCCAAAAATATACTAAGCGATCAACTTTTTCCCTTCACTATTTTTCGGAGGGTGTCAGTGAGAAAATTTTTCGAAAAGGTTTGAAATTATGTGTGAGGTTATCTGGAGGTCGCCAAGTGTTCTCATTCTCAAATGCTAGATAAATGCAGCGTCGGTAACTTGCTAGCTGTGAGTTATGCTGCCTCAAGATATACAACTGCCAATTTAAATACTTGACTTACTGTGCTAAAGCTTTAACGTAATATTGTAACTCTTAATGAGGAGGCTACGAAATCATTTTCAGTTTTTAAATTAGGCCAATAATTAAATGAAATACTGAAAATAAATTTTTTGTTGCCCTTGAAGCCTTTAGATAGGCAACTTGAAACTGGGATTACGTCTTCTGCGCGCAGTGTTATTAATGTTAAATTGAGCGGAAGTTTTCTAAATGTTTGCGAATCGTGTAACTGAACCAATACTTGCGTACCAGCCCGGTATTAACCTAGTGGAATATGGGAAACCGCCTAGAAACCATGCCCTAACTGGCCGTCACGTATTAATTTGTTAATTAGCCAGAGTGATTCGATGGGGCGTCGGCACACCTTCGTGTTCAGGAAGTGCTGCTGCTTTAACACACTCACAGGTACCCGGGCCGCTGAATACAGCTGGATACTTTCATAGGAGACCTCTTGCAGACATGACGTGGTGCGCGAGCGCGCGTGTGTGTGTGTGTGTGTGTGTGTGTGTGTGTGTGTGTGTGTGTGTGGTCTGGAGTGGGGGAGCGACGTTCTGAACGGGAGGAATGGAGGGCGGAGTGCATCTTTGACGTAAGAGAAGGCAATCTAATGTGATCATAAAACTTAGCAACCAACTGCTATTATTTTTGTTATGCGACGAGATATGCGCTATCAGAGGGGAGAGCAGCATAGTAAGACCAAAGAGCCCTGTGTGCATACACAACACGAGTAGTGAAGTCCTAGCGGCAAACATGAGTCCTTTCACTTTCAGTATGGTAAGTGGACCAATATACAGAGGGGTCCAGGAAAATGTAGACACTTCTTGATAGTAAATATTAACGGAACAAAATGTCATACCATTACGGTTCTTGCACAGGGGGGGGGGGGGGGGGGGCGGAAGGTTATTTTATGTTATGTGATGTGTTGAAAGTGACCCCCATTAACAGCCAAACACCGTCGATCCCGATGAACTGTCGACCGAAGTATAACTCTCTGTGTTAGCGGGTGACAGGCTCAAAGGACGCCTCGATGGTTTCTTGAAGCTCGCCCACTGTAGATGGCTTCTGCTGTTAAACTTCATTTTCCAAGGTTCCCCATAGGTAGAACAGGTGTAAAATCTGGAGACTGTGGTGGGTACTCAACAGGTCCTCTTCGACCTATCCATCGTTCCGGTAGATGTTCATCCAAGTAAGCTCTGACATCTCTGTGGCAGTGAGGCGGAATGCCATCTTGTCGTAGGTGAAATCTGTCTTTTCCAAACACCTCTCGGATGACAGGTAAAATCGATGTTTGCAGCATATGAAGATACACCTCACCAGTTAGGTCCAATCAGACTGCGTGATGACACCACACCACCCGGTAGATTAATATGTTTGTCCAAGTGAACTTGTCAGGCCAGATAACCATCCCTGCAAACCGTTCATCCTCGCGAAGCATTCGCAGTACATCCTTCGATCCGGGTGAAATGATAATTAAATAATCACCCTAAGCTTTCGACAGGCGTTGATATACATCAACGTGGACATTTGAAAACGTGTTCCCCGACCGGGACTCGAACCCGGGATCTCCCGCTTACATGGCAGACGCTCTATCCGAGCCACCGAGGGCTCAGAGGATAGTACGATTGCAGGGATTCATCCCTTGCACGCTCCCCTTGAGACCCACACTCCCAACTTAATGTCCACACACTACATTCGTAGTGCCCCTGCCCATTACACTCACTAATCACGGCAGACAATCTGACCGAGTCCCGTAAGAGTTCGGGCAATGCGTGTGCATCCAGCACAGGAGGAGGTCAATGGCCGGTTAGCCTTCACTATATGAAGATATTATCTGTTATTTCGGACATGTCCAAAAGAACAGATACCACCTCCATATATTTCGATTCGGGTTGTCCTCGTTTATAGTGTGCAGCGATCTTGGAATGTACACTAACCACTTTGCAGCCTTCAGAATTCGTCGTATGCCTGATCGGCTTATCGCGTTTTCGCGTGCACATTGCTTCACACATTTTTGAGGTTAGCAAGTAAAATGTTGCATCATAGCAGCGCTTGGAAGCTTGACTTGTTGATATTTTTGGTCGGCCAGACTTTTCCTTGGGCACGTTCTGAACAGTACCATCGGCTTCAAATTTATCCAAAATACGATAAATTGTTGTACGTGTTGGTGGCTGAATTCTGTATACAATACGCCATTACCGTTGTACCTTCATGTTGTCGTACTTCCAGTACCATATTAACACGGTCTTGCGTTACTCAAACGACACTCCTACTTCATTCATTGCTGCACTATCGTCTGCTGGAAAACGTGCTCGCCGGTCGGTGTGGCCGTGCGGTTCTAGGCGCTTCAGTCTGAAACCGCGTGACCGCTACGGTCGCAGGTTCGAATCCTGCCTCGGGCATGGATGTGTGTGATGTCCTTAGGTTAGTGAGGTTTAAGTAGTTCTAAGTTCTATGGGACTGATGACCACAGATGTTAAGTCCCATAGTGCTCAGAGCCATTTGAACCATTTGAAAACGTGCTCCAAGATCTGTTGAGAAAACAATGGACTACGCTACCTCACAATATTGCACCGATATGACATTTTTTTTTCTAAAGATTTTAGTTACCAACGAATGTATGACTTTCTGGAGCCGTCTGTGGTCCAAGCTGTAGCGTTGGGAGCAGTGGCATCCTAACAAGCTGTTGCGATTTCTCCTGACGCTGGTGGTAGGCCGATACCTATGACGTAAGAAGTATCGGTTCGTTTTTATGTCATTAAGTTTCACTCCGTTCTCCTTTCTAAGATGTTTCCTAAATCGACATGGCCCCAAGGGAATTGAATGACAATGCTCCTTTTATTTGTACCTGTGTAAGACGGTGGCAGCGACGCTAGATTACATGTACATTGTCAGACCTGAGTTTCTCCCGGCGTATACAACTTTCAATTAACTTCCGGGAATTCAGATAGGTAACAGTTTCAGTGACCGCCGATATTTCGGCGTGAGAACACCCCGCCATTTTCAAGACAAACTGCAACGGACAGGCGACGTACATGCAAATTTAAAACCTCGGTTCTCGGACTGATGCAGGAAAAATAACACACAAACTGAACACTAGTGCCACCAAAGATGACCAAAGTCAGAGCTATCGATAGTGAGACTACGAATTCGCAGGTGAGGTAGCATTGACTCTGTCCCTCTGTTTTTTTGACAGGGGAGAGAGCCGGATTCTAAAAAGAGTTTAAACATGTACCTTGGTACACAGGGCACATGTCGTTTCCGACGCTGAGACTTTGTCAGCTGAGCTGTCCCATCTTGAAGTTAAGTGTCATCAAAATGGTTACATTCATAGACAGATTGAACGTGCGTTGTGCTATCGACCAACTGTACAATGGGTGATTGATGATAATTCTGAGTCGACACCTAAGTCTATTTCCTTTTTGCCTTACGTAGGAAACACTTCCAACAAGATCGGTCGTATTTTACGGAAATACGATGTGAAATGTGTTTTCCGACCTCCGTCTAAAATTAGAGTGCATGGCATATAGTGTTCCAACTACCAGGACCGTGGAGGACCGATGTACTGACAAGGGAACCACCCCATCGCACCCCCCTCAGATTTAGTTATAAGTTGGCACAGTGGATAGGCCTTGAAAAACTGAACACAGACCAGTCGATAAAACAGGAAGAAGTTGTGTGGAAGTATGAAAAAAATAAGCAAAATATACAAATTGAGTAGTCCATGCGAAAGATAGGCAACATCAAGGAGAGTGTGAGCACAGGAGCGCCGTGGTCCCGTGGTTAACGTGAGCAGCTGCGGAACGAGAGGTCCTCGGTTCAAGACTTCCCTCGAGTGAAAAGTTTACTTTATTTTCGCAAAGTTATGATCTGTCTGTTCGTTCATTGACGTCTCTGTTCACTGTTATAAGTTTAGTGTCTGTGTTTTGCGACTGCACCGCAAAAGCGTGCGATTAGTAGACGAAAGGAGGTGCCTCTCCAATGGTATTGATGGTTATGTTGTGAAGACGGTTCTCTGGTGTGTTAAATCACTCGCTGATTTGTAGCCAACCTAAGAAGAAGTTACCATTTCTGTTTGCCTATCACATTGGCTTTCTATGCAGTAACTGAATGAAAGTGTATGGTAGCTCAAGATTGTAGGCTGACTAGTATTTGAACTGGTGTTGAGATTAAGGGCGAGATCAGCATCCCGCAAACCTGCACGCTGCACATGGTTAAATGTTCCGCTATTGGGGAGCCGGCTCTCTGTTCTTGGACCATGGACCTTGCCGTTGGTGGGGAGGCTTGCGTGCCACAGCGATACAGATAGCCGTACCGTAGGTGCAACCACAACGGAGGGGTATCTGTTGAGAGGCCAGACAAACATATGGTTCCTGAAGAGGGGCAGCAGCCTTTTCAGTAGTTGCAGGGTCAACAGTCTGGATGATTGACTGATCTGGCCTTGTAACATTAACCAAAACGGCCTTGCTGGGCTGGTACTGCAAACGGCTGAAAGCAAGGGGAAATTACAGCCGTAAATTTTCCCGAGGACATGCAGCTTTACTGTATGATTAAATGATGATGGCGTCCTCTTGGGTAAAATATTCCTGAGGTAAAATAGTCCCCCATTCGGATCTCCGGGAGGGGACTACTCAGGAGGACGTCGTTATCAGGAGAAAGAAAACTGGCATTCAACGGATCGGAGCGTGGAATGTCAGATCCCTTAATCGGGCAGGTAGGTTAGAAAATTTAAAAAGGCAAATGGATAGGTTAAAGTTAGATATAGTGGGAATTAGTGAAGTTCGGTGGCAGGAGGAACAAGACTTTTGGTCAGGTGATTACAGGGTTATAAACACAAAATCAAATAAGGGTAAGGCAGGAGTAGGTTTAATAATGAATAGGAAAATAGGAGTGCGGGTTAGCTACTACAAACAGCATAGTGAACGCATTATTGTGGCCAAGATAGACACAAAGCCCATGCCTACTACAGTAGTACAAGTTTATATGCCAACTAGCTCTGCAGATGATGAAGAAATTGATGAAATGTATGACGAGATAAAAGAAATTATTCAGGTAGTGAAGGGTGACGAAAATTTAATAGTCATGGGTGACTGGAATTCGTCAGTAGGAAAAGGGAGAGAAGTAAACATAGTAGGTGAATATGGATTGGGGGGAAGAAATGAAAGAGGAAGCCGCCTTGTAGAATTTCGCACAGAGCATAACTTAATCATAGCTAACACTTGGTTCAAGAATCATAAAAGAAGGTTGTATACCTGGAAGAATCCTGGAGATTCTAAAAGGTATCAGATAGATTATATAATGGTAAGACAGAGATTTAGGAACCAGGTTTTAAATTGTAAGACATTTCCAGGGGCAGATGTGGATTCTGACCACAATCTATTGGTTATGAACTGCAGATTGAAACTGAAGAAACTGCAAAAAAGGTGGGAATTTAAGGAGATGGGACCTGGATAAACTGAAAGAACCAGAGGTTGTACAGAGTTTCAGGGAGAGCATAAGGGAACAATTGACAGGAATGGGGGAAAGAAATACAGTAGAAGAAGAATGGGTAGCTCTGAGGGATGATGTAGTGAAGGCAGCAGAGGATCAAGTAGGTAAAAAGACGAGGGCTAATAGATATCCTTGGGTAACAGAAGAAATATTGAATTTAATTGATGAAAGGAGAAAATATAAAAATGCAGTAAATGAAGCAGGCAAAAAGGAATACAAACGTCTCAAAAATGAGATCGACAGGAAGTGCAAAATGGCTAAGCAGGGATGGCTAGAGGACAAATGTAAGGATGTAGAGGCTTGTCTCACTAGGGGTGAGATAGATACTGCCTACAGGAAAATTAAAGAGACCTTTGGAGAAAAGAGAACCACTTGTATGAATATCAAGAGCTCAGATGGAAACCCAGTTCTAACCAAAGAAGGGAAAGCAGAAAGATTGAAGGAGTATATAGAGGGTCTATACAAGGGCAATGTACCTGAGGACAATATTATAGTATTGGAAGAGGATGTAGATGAAGATGAAATGGGAGATACGATACTGCGTGAAGAGTTTGACAGAGCACTGAAAGACCTGAATCGAAACAAGGCCCCGGGAGTAGACAACATTCCATTAGAACTACTGATGGCCTTGGGAGAACCAGTCATGACAAAACTCTACCATCTGGTGAGCAAGATGTATGAGACAGGCGAAATACCCACAGACTTCAAGAAGAATATAATAATTCCAATCCCAAAGAAAGCAGGTGTTGACAGATGTGAAAATTACCGAACTATCAGTTTAATAAGTCACGGCTGCAAAATACTAACGCGAATTCTTTACAGACGAATGGAAAAACTGGTAGAAGCGGACCTCGGGGAAGATCAGTTTGGATTCCGTAGAAATGTTGGAACACGTGAGGCAGTACTAACCTTACGACTTATCTTAGAAGAAAGATTAAGAAAAGGCAAACCCACGTTTCTAGCATTTGTAGACTCAGAGAAAGCTTTTGACAACGTTAACTGGAATACTCTCTTTCAAATTCTGAAGGTGGCAGGGGTAAAATACAGGGAGCGAAAGGCTATTTACAATTCGTACAGAAACCAGATGGCAGTTATAAGAGTCGAGGGACATGAAAGGGAAGCAGTGGTTGGGAAAGGAGTGAGACAGGGTTGTAGCCTCTCCCCGATGTTATTCAATCTGTATATTGAGCAAGCAGTAAAGGAAACAAAAGAAAAATTTGGAGTAGGTATTAAAATCCATGGAGAAGAAGTAAAAACTTTGAGGTTCGCCGATGACATTGTAATTCTATCAGAGACAGCAAAGGACTTGGAAGAGCAGTTGAACGCAATGGACAGTGTCTTGAAAGGAGGATATAAGATGAACATCAACAAAAGCAAAACGAGGATAATGGAATGTAGTCAAATTAAATCGGGTGATGCTGAGGGGATTAGATTAGGAAATGAGACACTTGAAGTAGTAAAGGAGTTTTGCTATTTAAGGAGTAAAATAACTGATGATGGTCGAAGTAGAGAGGATATAAAATGTAGACTGGCAATTGCAAGGAAATCGTTTCTGAAGAAGAGAAATTTGTTAATATCGAGTATAGATTTAAGTGTCAGGAAGTCGTTTCTGAAAGTATTTGTATGGAGTGTAGCCATGTATGGAAGTGAAACATGGACGATAACTAGTTTGGACAAGAAGAGAATAGAAGCTTTCGAAATGTGGTGCTACAGAAGAATGCTGAAGATAAGGTGGGTAGATCACGTAACTAATGAGGAGGTATTGAATAGGATTGGGGAGAAGAGAAGTTTGTGGCACAACTTGACTAGAAGAAGGAATCGGTTGGTAGGACATGTTTTGAGGCATCAAGGGATCACAAATTTAGCATTGGAGGGCAGCGTGGAGGGTAAAATTCGTAGAGGGAGACCAAGAGATGAATACACTAAGCAGATTCAGAAGGGTGTAGGTTGCAGTAGGTACTGGGAGATGAAGAAGCTTGCACAGGATAGAGTAGCATGGAGAGCTGCATCAAACCAGTCTCAGGACTGAAGACCACAACAACAACAACAACAACAACGCGATGAGTGCATCGCTGTAGTTTTTCGCGTGCTAAATTGCGGGGTGTCGGTGCCGTCCTAGGGCTAGACTTGTGATGTATGTTATGTTGAAAGGGAATCAACTGTACCAAACTTAAGAGAGCTTTTAGTTTGTTTTAGGTCTGTACATGGAATGATGTTGATATTTTGTCTATTGCGGCAATAACTTCCTGTGTGGGGAGATTCTCTGAGGGACTTGTATTGTACTGTTGCTGTGCAGTCCATCTGAAACGTGCTGCTTAAAACTTGGGGCTGCAGGTCTCTGATGTTATATATCACTGTTTAATCTTAAATGTGTTGGTGTAATATGGTTGTTGAGGATTATGTAATTAACTTTGATCGCTGGTTCCTTAAAGGAAGTATTTCGTTTTAAAATATGTGCTCGGTCAGAGCCTATTTAAATATGATTTTAACTCTTTTAAATTTTCTAGTCTTACTTTCTTAAAAAGCTTTCAGTTAAATGATTGCTATTTGTCTGTTTAAATATTTGAGTGACTTAAAGGAAAAGAATATTATTTTGTAATTTGTTCTGATTGTTCCTTTTGGGTAATACCTGACTTACGTGTTCAATAAATGAGTGTCTAGTCTTTAATTAAATGAAACAGCAAGTTTTACTGTTACCAGTCACCGTTTTATTTTTCCACGACGCGTTTCGAATGTTTAAACCTCCATCATCGGATGGATTTACATTAGTTAGTATTACATATGTGTGTGTGTTGTGTTACGGTTTTGGAGGAACTTGTGGCACTGCCTGTATACATGTGATGTGTTACGACAGCAAAAGGAACCTGTGACCACTGGAGGCAGTGCCACAAATTCTTCCAAAATCGTAACACAACACACACACATATGTAATACTAACTAATGTAAATCCACCCGATGGTGGAGGTTTAAACCTTCGAAACGCGTCGTGGAAAAATAAAACGGTGACTGGTAACAGTAAAACTTGTTTCATTTAATGTTAGTAACAGTCACGGTAAAGCCTAACCTAAAAATGTTCGCATTTAGAGTGTCTAGTCAATGGTGATACACTGTTCTATCGCTAGCCTACCCCTTCCACTCCACAGCCTATTAAGCTGCTTTGTGTCGAAATTGTGTTCAGAACACCCCTTTGACCTGACACCTCACCGAAGTTTTATATTTGCGTGTACGCCGCCTGTCCGTTGCAGTTTGTCTTGAAAATGGCGGTGTGTTCTCCCGCCGAAATATCGGCGGTCGCTGAAAGTGTTACCTGGCTGAATTCCCGGAAGTTATTTGAAAATACATGTACACTGCTATCTCACACGGCAGCTAAGCGTAATCAGTGGCTCGCGACGATTGATGCAGGCATTCGATGTACGACGCTACTATGTACTGGCGGTGCCGGCTGCGCAGGTTTCGTGGTGACGCGGGCCAATATCCGCATCTGGATCCACGACCGCGACATGGGCCGCCTGCAGCAGATGCTGTGGGAGGGCCACGGCGACAAGCTGCGGGTCGAGACCAGCAACAACCCGCGCGTGCGCCGCCTGCTCGTCAGCGTGCCCTACATCATGGTGAGTACCACGCCGTCCACAAGCTGCCCACGACAGTGGGCAACGGTGGGCGTTCAGTTAAGTAAAAAGAGCCGGGGCGGCCACGTGTGACGCAGGCTGCACAAAGTCTCGCACCGTCCTTATGAACTGCACAGATTGTGTCTTCCTTTGACCGGTAACACTCTTCTGACCAACATACAAAATGGCCATTGAAATTGCTACGCCAAGAAGAAATGCAGATGATAAACGGATATTCATTGGACAAATATATTATACTAGAACTGACATGTCATTACATTTCCATGCAACTTGGGTGCATAGATCCTGAGAAATAGGTACCTAGAACAACCACCTCTCGCCGTTATAACGGCCTTGATACGCCTGGGCATTGAGTCAAACAGAGCTTGGACGGCGTGTAAAGGTACATCTGCCCATGCAGCTTCAACACGATACCACAGTTTATCAAGAGTAGTGACTGGCGTATTGCGACGAGCCTGTTGCTCGGCCACCATTGACCAGACGTTTTCAGTTGGTGATAGATCTGGAGAATGTGCTGGCCAGGGCAGCAGTCGAACATTTTCTGTATCCAGAAAGGCCCGTACAGGAACTGAAACATGCGGTCGTGCATTATCCTACTGAAATGTAGGGTTTCGCAGGGATCGAGTGAAGGGAAGAGCCACGGATCGTAACACATCTGAAGCGTAACGTCCACTGTTCAAAATGCCGTCAAAGCGAACAAGAGGTGACCGAGACGTGTAACCAATGGCTCCCCCTACCATCACGCAGGGTGATACGCCAGTATGGCGATGACGAATACACGCTTTCAATGTACGTTCACCGCGATGTCGTCAAACACGGATGCGACCATCACGATACTGTAAAGAGAACCTGGATTCATCCGAAAAAATGACGTTTTGCGATTCGTGCACCCAGGTTCGTCGTCGAGTACACCAACGCAGGCGCTCCTGTCTGTGATGCAGCATCAAGGGTAACCGCAGCCATGGTCTCCGAGCTGATAGTCCATGCTGCTGCAAACGTCGTCGAACTGTTCGTGAAGATGGTTGTCTTGCAAACGTCCCCATCTGTTGACTCAGGGATCGAGACGTGGCTGCACGATCCGTTACAGCCATGTAGGTAAGATGCCTGTCATCTCGACTGCTAGTGATACGAGGCCGTTGGGATCCAGCACGGCGTTCCGTATTACCCTCCTGAACCCACCGATTACATATTCTGCTAACAGCCATTGCATCTCGACCAACGCGAGCAGCAATGTCGCGATACGACAAAACCGCAATCACGATAGGCTACAATCCGACCTTTATCAAAGTCGGAAACGTGATGGTACGCATTTCTCCTCCTTACAAAAGGTATCACAACAACGTTTCACCAGGCAACGCCGGTCAACTGCTGATTTGTGTATCAGAAATCGGTTGGAAACTTTCCTCATGGCAGCACGTTGTAGATGTCGCTACCGGCGCCAACCTTGTGTGAATCCTCTGAAAAGCTAATCATTTGCATATCACAACATCTTCTTCCAGTCGGTTAAATTTCGCGTCCGTAGCACGTAATCTTCGTGGTGTAGCAATTTTAATGGCCAGTAGTGTAAATGTAGAACTGTATTCTCACTACTTTTCAGTACAGTGTGACGTCTCTGCAACCATAAACGCGACAATGCGGCTTGTGTACACTGCTCAGCCAAATTGTCTCGGATTATTTATTGTAGTGGAAAAGAAGTCTCCTGTTCTACAGGTCAAAGCATCGGGCGTCAGACGCCTTAACTTGGTAGGTAGCTTAGATGATTTAAAGACACATAGTTAGGCTGAAGCTGCACAGATCACCGAGAACATTATGACCACCGAGCTACTATTGATATAAACCTGTGCAGGCGATAGCTGCTCACCTGGCGAGGAATGACTACTAGCCAGACACACACACAGTGCATGCAGTATAACTGAGCGGGGTATCCGTGTGCAGAATAGGGAAGGCGCGCGATATATCTGAGTTTGACAGAGTGCAAATTATGATGGCCCGGAGGCTCGGCACGAGCATTTCGGAAACTGCAGGACTTTTGGGGTGTTCGAGGATTGCCGCATTGAGTGTCTTCAACACGTGGCGAAACCAAGGTAAAATCATGTCTAGACGTTATGGGGTTGGGCAGCCACCCCTCATTACAGGTTGGACGTCGTAGGCTAGGCAGACTGGTAAAACAGGACAGGCGGCGGACTGTGGTGGAACTAACACCTGACTGGACGGAGTACAAGTGTGTCTGAAAACACAGTGCACGGAATACTCCTAACGATTCTGCTCCGCAGACGACGATCACGCATGTGGCAATGTTAACACCACGACATTGGCACGTGACCATCAGCACTGGATGTTGGGACAGTGACAGAGCGTTGCATGGTCTGATAAATCCTGATACCTTCTTCATAATGCCGATAGGACGGTCGTCGTCCAGGGGAACATGTCCTTGACACCTGGATTTCGGTATGGAGACAAGCCGGCGGCGGCTCCATTACTCTCTGGGGAAAATTCACGTGGGCATCTATGGGTAACCTTGGAAAATATGTTATACGCAACATGTTGCAAAGAAATTCCTCCGTTGTTTATTGCCTCTCTTACTAAGTGGATGCATCAAGGCCACCTTCACCTCTGCTAGCACTTTTCTCAAAGATTAATTGTAGCCCTTTTTATGTTTGGTAGAGAACATTTCAAAAGCTCTGCTATAATAGTCTTCTCCAATAGCTCAAGAAAGGTTTTAACAAATTCTTCGATTTCTTTATTAGTTGGCGGTCAATATTCTTATAGATTTTCATGAGTGAGTATTCGAGCTTATAGATTAGTTCTGTGTCATTACGAAGGTGATCGAAGCATTTTGCAAGAATTTTGAAATCTTCACTGTTACGTGAACCGAATCTATGAGCCTCATCCAGCTCCCCATTGTTGTTAGATTTACTTTTGAAATACATCTACGTAATTCTTTAAATCTCACTTTCTCCTCCAAACATCTACTGCCAAAAGACCTCTTTAACAGATTATCTACTGAGAAGACTTTCATACTACATTTCCTTGTATACTCGCTTGTTTTACCACCCTCTAACCTACCAGTGTAGTAATCTTAACTAAATCGAGTATATTAATTTTGTCTACATAAACTGAACCGTTATTTTTAAATTTTATAATTAGTAGATTAATCTTGTGAAGAAAGAAATAAAATGAAAAAAAAGGAAATGTTACTACCAGCCAGAATCGAACCTAGGTCCAGAAATTACCAGTCTCTGCTTCACAACGCTCACGCTCTGTGTCAGTACAACAGCGATGCTTTAAAAAAAAAGTTCTCATACTCTGTGGTAGCACAATACACTGCACGCAATTTTAAACAAAAATAATGACCTGGTGCTGTGAGCAACGTACACTAAGTGATCAAAAGTATCCGGACACCCCCACAAACATACTTTTTTCATATTAGGTGAATTGCGCTGCCACCTACTGCCAGGTACTCCATAACAGAGACCTCAGTAGTCATTACACATCGTGAGAGAGCAGAACGGGGGCGCTCTGCGGAACTCACGGACCTCGAACGTGGTCAGGTGATTGGGTGTCACTTGCCTCATACCTCTGTACACGAGAGTTCCACACTCCTGAACACTCATAGGTCCACTGTTTCCGATTTGATAGTGAAGTGCAAACGTGAAGGGACACGTACAGCACAATAGCGTACAGGCCGACCACGTCTGTTGACTGACAGAGACCGCCGACAGTTGAA
Source organism: Schistocerca nitens (assembly GCF_023898315.1). Lineage (NCBI taxonomy): Eukaryota > Metazoa > Arthropoda > Insecta > Orthoptera > Acrididae > Schistocerca > Schistocerca nitens. Next base: position 333,801,584 of record NC_064617.1, read on the forward strand.
GAGGGTCGTAATGTGTAATCGCAGACATCTGTCCAGACCATCACACAGGAATTCCAAATGGCATCAGTACTATGACAGTTTGGCGGGAGGTGAGAAAAGTCAGATTTCATGGTCCGAGCGGCTGCTCGTAAGCCGCACATCACGCCGGTAAATGCCAAGCAACCCCTCGCTTGGTGTAAGGAGCGTAAACATTGGATGACTGAACAGTGGAAAAACATTGTGTGGAGTGACGAATCACGTGGCGATCCGATGGCAGGGTGTGGGTATGACGAATGCCCGGTGAATGTCATCTGCCAGCGTGTGTAGTGCCAACATTAAAATTCGCAGGCGGTGGTGTTATGATGTGGTCGTGTTTTTCATGGAGGGGGCTTGCACCTCTTGTTGTTTTGCATGACACTATCGCAGCACAAGCCTGCAGTGATGTTTTAAGCACCTTCCTGCTTCCCACTGTTGAAGAGCAATTCGGGGCTGGCGATTGCATCTTTCAACACGATCGAGCACCTGTCCATAATGCACGACCTGTGGCGGAGTGGTTACACGACAATAACATACCTGTAATGAACTGCGCTGCAGAGATTTCTGACCTGAATCCTACAGAACACGTTTGGGATGTTTTGGAACGCCGACTCCGTGTTAGGCCGCACGGACCGACATCGATAGTTCTCCTCAGTGCAGCACTCGGTGAGGACTGGGCTGCCATTCCCTAAGAAACTTGCAAGCAGTTGATTGAACGTATGCCTGCGAGAGTGGAAGCTGTCATCAAGGCTAAGGGTGGGCCAACACTATACTGAATTCCAGCATTACCGATGGAGGGCGCCACGAACTTATAAGTCATTTTCAGCCAGGTGTTCGGATACTTTTTGATCACATAGTGTAGCACTCTTACGCCTGAACGGATGATGTCACAACAGAGCAAGCGCAGTAGAAAACAGACACCTGCGTCGCTTCTATGAGTTGATAGTAGCACAGCTGGCATTAATTTCAGCACTCGACAATGGTTTCTAGTTAACGCAGAGAGAGCGCTACAGAATACGTTTCCGTCCAATTTATTGTCATACAAGCACGCATTCAAATACGAATGGTGTAATTCTAGTGCGATTTTCGACTTGTATTCGAAGAGAATGACGTAATTTCAGTGCGATTTCCGGCTCGCATTCGAAGCGAGAAGGCATAATTTTAGTGCACTGTTTACAGTGTGCTGTAGCACATTAGCAAATAATAACTGACCGCCACCGGTTGTGGGTTCATTACGTTAGAGCTAATTACATTCGAACGTTGGCAAATTGTTGATGTTCGTAAGGTGGTGTTTTCGTAACCATGGGAAGAAGTGTTTGGTGTTTCAAGAGGCATTCTATTGAAGATACAGGAAAAATTGAAAAATATCGTACCTAAATCACTAAGCGGACGAAAGTGTACGTTGAGTGACCTTGCCAGACGGTCATTTAGGATTATGACGACAAATGAGAGGACGCCAGCTTCAAAAGTTACTGCAGCATGGAATGTCGAACTCGCGACCCCTGTTCAGTACCAGAACAACATGAAGGGATCTTCATCAGCAACGAATTGAAGGGCGAGATGGAATTCTGAAACTACTCATTAGTGATGCAAATGCCCGCAAGGGGAGAACGCTGAAGCCATAAAACCTAGACTATAGAGCAATTTAAGAATGTCTGGTGGGCCTTGTTTCAAAAGGTTTCCAACTTCTGGCTGAGTTTACGTTCCAAGGGTGAAACATGGCAGGCGATCAGAGATGATCTCGGCAGCCATATCATGGTATTCCATGAGCCACATGGTTCTTCTGCATGGTCGCGTTACTACAAAGAAGTACTTGACCATTTTGGCTGAGCAAGTCCACGCCATGGTACTACGTGACGCTGCGCTCCAAAAAGACAGAGCCCCTATTTGCTCAGCTCGCATCGTCATTTGCTGGTTTTATGAGCGTGAGGAAGAATTGTCGTATCTCCATTGGCCACCACACTCACCAAATCTCAATATTATTGAGACTTCCTTGTCTACTTTGGAGAGAGAAAGATGCCTGATAGCTATCCACCTCGACCATCGTTACCTGATCTTACACCTATTTTGCTAGGAGAATGGTGTAAGATTCCTTTGAAAAGCATACAGGCCCTGTCGACAGCTCGAAGCTGTTCTGAATGTCAAGGAGTTTCTTACTCCGTATTAGGAGAGGTAATTTGTTCTAAAGAACTGAGAAATATTTGATATATTGCATAAAATAACATGCAGATTACTAATTATATTATCCCATGCTGGGTGTCAAAATTTCGTGAACTGAGAATTCTTTTCCCTGACATTAAATGACATGCAGTTACTAATAATATTTCCTCACGTTAGGAGCCAATAATTGTTCAAATGGCTCTGAGCACTATGGGACTCAACTGCTGTGGTCATAAGTCCCCTAGAACTTAGAACTACCTAAACCTAACTAACCTAAGGACAGCACACAACACCCAGCCATCACGAGGCAGAGAAAATCCCTGACGCCGCCGGGAATCGAACCCGGGAACCCGGGCGTGGGAAGCGAGAACGCTACCGCACGACCACGAGATGCGGGTCCAATAATTGTAGTGAATACTTCAAAATTCTCTGCGATACTGCATAGTATGCAAATTATAATGAGATCGTCCCACACTGGGCGTCATAAATCTAGTGATTCTAGAATTCTTCGATATCTAGCGTAAACTGACATGCAGATTACTAAATGTATTTCCCCATGTTGGAAGCCAATAATTGTAAGTGGGCTGTTTAGTGTTTTATGTTGGTAACGCCACGTAGCGCTCTGCATGAAAATCACTGACTGTGCTATGTGCAGTCTGTGGCTGGTTGGCATTGTTGGAATATTCACTACTGTAGTGTTGAGCAGTTGGATGTGAACAGCGCGTAGCGTTGCGCAGTTGGAGGTGAGCCGCCAGCAGTGGTGGATGTGGAGAGAGAGATGGCAGAGTTTTGATAGCGGACGATCTGGACGTGTGTCCGCCAGAAAAAGGAAATGTGTAAGACTGAATGTCATGAATTGATATGTATATTATGACTTTTGAACACTATTAAGGTAAATACATTGTTTGTTCTCCATCACAATCTTTCATTAGCTAACTATGCCTATCAGTAGTTAGTGCCTTCAGTAGTTAGAATCTTTTATTTAGCTGGCAGTATTGGCACTCGCTGTATTGCAATAGTTGTAACGAAGATTTTTGTGAGGTAAGTGATTCATGAAAGGTATAGATTATTGTTAGTCAGGGCCATTCTTTTGTAGGGATTATTGAAAGTCTGATTGCGTTGCGCTAAAATAAATAGTGTGTGTCAGCTTTAGTGTTGATCAGAATAAGTAAAGAGAGAAATGTCTGGGTATGTTCAGTTTTGCTCATCTATTTGAAAATCAAATAACGTAGTTTTCCAGCACTGTCATTTATAAAGTTTTCTAAGGGAATGTTTCATAATCAGGTGACATCAATAATTAAGTGAAATCAAAAAGCAAAAGAGTGTGAGGTTATTGGATTGATAATCGAATGGAATTGCGTTTATTTCAGTACCTTTTACACACACAAAAATCACAAATCTCAGAACCAGTTTGATTGGGCGTGGACACGACTCAGTTCTTTAGGGGAATGAGGGGGATTAAATCATCTCGCCATTCTTCAGTCATTTGTCCTGTGGTGATGACTGCTACATCCGCTTGGTCGGGACAGCGCGTCGCCTCGGGGCCGTGCGGTGGCGAGCCGGCTGCCCCCTCTGTGGCCCCTGGCCGTACAGGGTGCGCTCGGAACCGTGTGTCGCCGTAGCTGAGGCAGCGTTATAGCGGCGTCGGAAGGCGGATGCTAGCGATGGATGAATGACCCTATGTCCTCTTGCTGCTGCGCTGCCTTACCAATCCTCTCTTCTCCTAAGCTCAATCACTCGAATTTTCCCTTCTCTTGGTGTTGCCATTGGCGCACTAAACTTGCAATGCCACCTAATCACTGATCACCGTTTCATACCACATCCAGTGCAGGGTGGAATCTTTCTGTATTGCGTGGGCTTGTGTGTGACTCGAGAATTTGCATCTTCCTCACGTTTTCATTGCCAAGGCTGTTCCCAACGTAGGTGACACATTGTTCTGATATACTTATGTATTTATAAGTTGCTGTGGAAGCAGCCACACTACACCTCCTTATAACGGCTGTCTCTGCTTGCGGCCGGGACAATCTCATGTTTGTGCTGTTTCTAAGAATCTATTGCTGTTCGTGGTTTATAAGTAACCTCCTTACCATCCAGGCTGACTTCTACCGCAGTTCTTGTGTTTCACGAGCCCTTCCTAAGCGAATGCTTGGCATTTTGCGTCTACGCTCCATCCCAATGTCTGCAGGTGGTCCCTCAGTTAGGTGCTCGTGCTGCATTGTCTGCCAGACACTTCGTAAGTTGTCCATTCGTAAGCGAGGCCTACTCCTTGTGTATTTGCGAAATGCGTCTGTGGCGCTCGCCCTCTGACGTCTGATTTTCTCCTCGTCGTAGGCCGCTGGCTATATGAGTTGACGAAAGTGGGTCCCGGCCGGGTTCAAATGGCTCTCAGCACTATGCGACTTAACTTCTGAGGTCATCAGTCGCCTAGAACTTAGAACTACTTAAACCTAACTAACCTAAGGAATGGAACCCGTGGTCTAGGGGTAGCGTCTTTGATTCATAATCAAAACGTCTTCGGTCCCCGCCACTGCCTAAATTTTGATAAATAATCAGGATTGGCGGCCGAAGACTTCCGGCATAAGAAGTCAGCCTCATTCTGCCAACGGCCTTGTCAAAGAGGGCGGAGGAGCGGATAGAGGTTCAGGGCACTCTTGTCCTAGGGGTGGGAAATTGCCCCTAAAGGCGGAAGAATCAGCAATGATCAACGACATGAGGATGCAGAAGGCAATGGAAACCACTGCATTAAAGAGACGTAACGTGTATCCACAGGACATGTGGCCTGTAATTGAAGAAGTGTCATGATGATCTCTCCATTGGCAAAAGATTCCGGAATAGTCCCCCATTCGGATCTCCGTGAGGGGACTGCCAAGGGGGAGGTTACCATGAGAAAAAGAGTGAATAATCAACGAAAGGATAACGTTCTACGAGTCGGGGCGTGGAATGTCAGAAGCTTGAACGTGGTAGGGAAACTAGAAAATCTGAAAAGGGAAATGCAAAGGCTCAATCTAGATATAGTAGGGGTCAGTGAAGTGAAGTGGAAGGAAGACAAGGATTTCTGGTCAGATGAGTATCGGGTAATGTCAACAGCAGCAGAAAATGGTATAACAGGTGTAGGATTCGTTATGAATAGGAAGGTAGGGCAGAGGGTGTGTTACTGTGAACAGTTCAGTGACCGGGTTTTTCTAATCAGAATCGACAGCAGACCAACACCGGCAACGATAGTTCAGGTATACATGCCGACGTCGCAAGCTGAAGATGAACAGATAGAGAAAGTGTATGAGGATATTGAAAGGGTAATGCAGTATATAAAGGGGGACGAAAATCTAATAGTCATGGGCGACTGGAATGCAGTTGTAGGGGAAGGAGTAGAAGAAAAGGTTACAGGAGAATATGGGCTTGGGACGAGGAATGAAAGAGGAGAAAGACTAATTGAGTTCTGTAACAAGTTTCAGCTAGTAATAGCGAATACCCTGTTCAAGAATCACAAGAGGAGGAGGTATACTTGGAAAAGGCCGGGAGATACGGGAAGATTTCAATTAGATTACATCATGGTCAGACAGAGATTACGAAATCAGATACTGGATTGTAAGGCGTTACCCAGGAGCAGATATAGACTCAGATCACAATATAGTAGTGATGAAGAGTAGGCTGAAGTTCAAGACATTAGTCAGGAAGAATCAATACGCAAATAAGTGGGATACGGAAGTACTAAGGAATGACGAGATACGTTTGAAGTTCTGTAACGCTATAGATACAGCAATAAGGAATAGCGCAGTAGGCAGTACAGTTGAAGAGGAATGGACATCTCTAAAAAGGGCCATCACAGAAGTTGGGAAGGAAAACATAGGTACAAAGAAGGTAGCTGCGAAGAAACCATGGGTAACAGAAGAAATACTTCAGTTGATTGATGAAAGGAGGAAGTACATACATGTTCCGGGAAAATCAGGAATACAGAAATACAAGTCGCTGAGGAATGAAATAAATAGGAAGTGCAGGGAAGCTAAGACGAAATGGCTGCAGGAAAAATGTGAAGACATCGAAAAAGATATGATTGTCGGAAGGACAGACTCAGCATACAGGAAAGTCAAAACAACCTTTGGTGACATTAAAAGCAACGGTGGTAACATTAAGAGTGCAACGGGAATTCCACTGTTAAATGGTTCAAATGGCTCTGAGCACTATGAGACTCAACTGCTGTGGTCATCAGTCCCCTAGAACTTAGAACTACTTAAACCTAACTAACCTATGGACATCACACACGTCCATGCCAGAGGCAGGATTCGAACCTGCGACCGTAGCAGTCGCAGGGTTTCCACTGTTAAATGCAGAGGAGAGAGCAGATAGGTGGAAAGAATACATTGAAAGCCTCTATGAGGGTGAAGATTTGTCTGATGTGATAGAAGAAGAAACAGGAGCCGATTTAGAAGAGATAGGGGATCCAGTATTAGAATCGGAATTTAGAAGAGCTTTGGAGGACTTACGGTCAAATAAGGCAGAAGGGATAAACATTCCATCAGAATTTCTAAAATCATTGGGCGAAGTGGCAACAAAACGACTATTTACGTTGGTGTGTAGAATATATGAATCTGGCGACATACCATCTGACTTTCGGAAAAGCATCATCCACACAATGCCGAAGACGGCAAGAGCTGACAAGTGCGAGAATTATCGCACAATCAGCTTAACAGCTCATGCATCGAAGCTGCTTAGAAGAATAATATACAGAAGAATGGAAAAGAAAATTGAGAATGCGCTAGGTGACGATCAGTTTGGCTTTAGGAAAAGTAAAGGGACGAGAGAGGCAATTCTGACGTTACGGCTAATAATGGAAGCAAGGCTAAAGAAAAATCAAGACACTTTCATAGGATTTGTCGACCTGGAAAAAGCGTTCGACAGTATAAAATGGTGCAAGCTGTTCGAGTTTCTGAAAAAAGTAGGGGTAAGCTATAGGGAGAGACGGGTCATATACAATATGTACAACAACCAAGATGGAATAATAAGAGTGGACGATCAATAACGAAGTGCTCGTATTAAGAAGGGTGTAAGACAAGGCTGTAGCCTTTCGTCCCTACTCTTCAATCTGTACAGCGATTAAGCAATGATGGAAATAAAAGAAAGGTTCAGGAGTGAAATTAAAATACAAGCTGAAAGGATATCAATGATACGATTCGCTGATGACATTGCTATCGTGAGTGAAAGTGAAGAAGAATTAAATGATCCATCAGGATTGATGGTCACGAAGTCAATGAAGTAAAGGAATTCTGCTACCTAGGCAGTAAAATAACCAATGACGGACGGAGCAAGGAGGACATCAAAAGCAGACTCGCTATGGCAAAAAAGGCATTTCTGGCCAAGAGAAGTCTACTAATATCAAATACCGGCCTTAATTTGAGGAAGAAATTTCTGAGGATGTACGTCTGGAGTACAGCATTGTATGGTAGTGAAACATGCACTGTGGGAAAACCGGAACAGAAGAGAATCGAAGCATTTGAGATGTGGTGCTATAGACGAATGTTGAAAATTAGGTGGACTGATAAGGTAAGGAATGAGGAGGTTCTACGCAGAATCGGAGAGGAAAGGAATATGTGGAAAACACTGATAAGGAGAAGGGACAGGATGATAGGACATCTGCTAAGACATGAGGGAATGACTTCCATGGTACTAGAGGGAGCTGTAGAGGGCAAAAACTGTAGAGGAAGACAGAGATTGGAATACGTCAAGCAAATAATTGAGGACGTAGGTTGCAAGTGCTACTCGGAGATGAAGAGGTTAGCACAGGAAAGGAATTCGTGGCGGGCCGCATGAAACCAGTCAGTAGACTGATGACCAAAAAAAAAAAAGTTCTAGGGGACTGATGACCTCAGAAGGTAAGTCCCATAGTGCTCAAAGCAATTTTTTTTTGCCTTTATTCAGTTGAAACTGACCTCGACCACAGAATAATTTCTTATCTGCTGTATTATTTATTTAGGAGAGTAAGCGCTAACCTGGCATCTGATAGCATGATGATAGGATCATTGACTTGTTATGAATGTATCGGAAACAGTGTAAGAATGCCATCAATTCTGCTCTTAGTATAGCGACGTTCAGAAGCATAAATTTTTCACTATTTTTGAAAGTAGTCTCCTGACAATCTTCTCGGCATCCTTCTTCATAAACCGAGGTGTCGGTATGTTTGAGTTTGCCACTTCTCCGTTTGTAAAGATAGTTTGCTAGGATTCTACGTGTGTCTCCGTTTGTGTAAATGATGGCTAATAAGATTTCCGGCTGAAAGATGGTGCAGTCGTAGATAATCTCTGAGCAGATCTGCTACTTTTCGTACATGGATTTGTAGTTGCAAACTTCCCCATCTTTGCGGGAAGGCGGCCATTGAGCTAATATTTACAGATCTACGCCGGTTAGTTGTTGAAGATACGCTGTGAGCTTATCTGCTGTAAAATGCGTTCGTGTCAGTAAGAATTTCGGTCTCAAATAATGGCGTGGTATGTGATCGAGGGTCCCTAGGTATCCACAAGTATTTCTTTCGGTAGCGTGTGTACTATGGCGGTGATAATTAACAGCATAAAATAATCGTCATGAATAAGATAATAAGGGGAAAGAGAAGTAAACACGGACGTATGTGGAACGTCTTCTCATGTACAGCGGCCAGCACCACTAGTAGAGCATAGACAGAACAAGCAGGCCCAGGCCTAAGAAGAACGCAATGAGCGAATGCACGGAACCAAGAGAACACGGTAGGCCATGTCGGTTCCACTTGTTCTGCGCATACACTGCTGTGGATTCTTCCTAGGACAGGGCCTGACGAAGTGGCCGTGCGGTTAAAGGCGCTGCAGTCTGGAACCGCAAGACCGCTACGGTCGCAGGTTCGAATCCTGCCTCGGGCATGGATGTTTGTGATGTCCTTAGGTTAGTTAGGTTTAACTAGTTCTAAGTTCTAGGGGACTAATGACCTCAGCAGTTGAGTCCCATAGTGCTCAGAGCCATTTGAACAGGGCCTGATTGTTCTGTCTATGCTGTACTAATGGTGCTGGCTGCTGTACATGAAAGACGTTCCACATATGTCCGTGTTTACTTCTCTAGGTCCACTCGCTACTTTATTCATGATGGCTGCGTATTTTATGACGCCAGTTTTGGGCAGGAAGATAGGGGACTTCGATTGTTTACCCTTACGGAGATGTTAAGTCATTATGTATTGAGAGGTCAACAGTTTTTTAACTGAAAATGACTAACGTCATGCAACTAGTTGCGATTAATAAATAATTTTGACCTAGCTGTTGTGGTTTTCATCATCTTAAATGCTCAAACAATTGTTGAAGTATTCTGTAAAGGTGAAACTCACTTAGCCACAGCTACTAAGTATGAAACAAGATATACCATCTCGGGACTTTACTAATCATTATCTGATGCCATTAAAATCTTACCACCTGATCTCGATAACACATTGACCCCAACAATGCTCTAGCGCGGGGTTTTGCGGAATGGATGTTTCGTCGTTTCTTCTACGCGAACGTTCCGTTTAGGACCGGGTGCGTCACGTAAGGCGTAAGTTCCATGTCCTGCTTTGCGAGGAGCCAGTATCCGACAACTAGGCTTCGAGAGATGCGTACGAACCGGACAGCTCCTGGGACTTTTTGCAAGTGGCCTATCGTTTTTATCCGAAATTGACGAATTGCGAGCGACTCTGGAAAATAGTCCTAGAAAATCGTTACACCATTTAGCACTTCATATCGGAGTGATGGATAGTTCCCATCATCAAAATTCTTCGTTTTTCTGTCATACTGACCATACATTGTACTGCATGAAACAACCGTCGTCTCTCCGTTATTATGGTTTGTTGGAAAATGATTGGTCCAATAAGTCTACAAATTCATACTTTCTTTCAGCTTAGCTTTCTGATAGCCTCGGAAACCTACTTTCCACATACGTACTCGAAAGTGTTATCATCTTTGGTAGGACTCTAATGAATTGTTTCTTAATTCCAAATTTTATATGAAATTGAGGCAAGAGTATTTTTTAGGTCCATCAACGAATGAAATTGTACATTTTTTCCTCCAAAGTTCTGCTTTTTGCGAGGGGAGAGTTTCTGAGTCCAGTGCTTGTATTTACCACGACTGTCGCATAGAGAGATAGCTGTTTCATAGCCTATAAAATAAAACTACTTTCTGTAGGAGGTTTCAGTGTAAAACATCACAAAACGACACTGACGTCATGATAATGAATAAATAGCTACATATTGCGTACCACACAAAAATTCTGAATTTGTACCAAAACTGCCTGCGATTGAATATTGTAAATATTTTATCTGGAATCGGCACCCAAAAATTGTGCAGAAAAACTTTTTTCTTTAAGAAAAAATTCAGGGTCCAGTGTACATCATGTTGTATCAGTTGTCCAAGACACTCCTGTTTCCACATTACGGAAAAAATGTTAATATAGCTAACGAGGCATGTCAGAAATCGAACGACGATTGACGATTTTCTGAGACTTCACGTAGCACAGAAAACCACTTTGAAGTGCTAAGTGGCGCGAAGATTTTCTGTGATTTCTTTCCAAGGTCGCTCTTGACTCGTTTAGTTCGACTAAAACCGGTAGGCCACTTGTCAAAGTCCGAGCACCGGGCGATGCGTATGCAGCGATCGAAGCCTAGCTCTCGGGTGTTGGCTCCTCGCAACGCCGTAAGGTGTAGATCGAGAACGCGGCGCCGAACTGTCCTACCCCTACCCGCCATGTTGGTAGGCAACCTGGTGACACATACTTTGCCTTTCTAGATGGTGACGTGCCCATCCGACTCTGCGCAGCCTTATGCGATGGTTCATAGAGTCCATCGCCTTTGTTTGGTCATAAAAAACACGCAGAGGTTCAAAATGGCTCTGAGCACTATGGGACTTAACATCTATGGTCATCAGTCCCCTAGAAATCAGAACTACTTAAACCTAACTAACCTAAGGACATCACACAACACACAGTCATCACGAGGCAGAGAAAATCCCTGACCCCGCCGGGAATCGAACCCGGGACACGCAGAGGCACCATCTTCTTAAGCCAAAACATTATATTATGTCACAGGAGAAATAAATACCTTGTGAAGTGTTGAGTCGTTCCAGTAGCCAGATGCGAAACTGTTAAGAAATTGTTATCATAGAAGAAACTGAATTTTTCAGACGAGGTGATTAAGGGTATACCAGAAAAAAATAAAATATAAGTATTCTGCATATTCTGCATTACTTTCTCTTTAGTCTTAGATTCTTTGAGATCTGTGACGACAGCTACCTGACGTTCATGGAAGTTCACAAAAATCTATCGAAAAGAGGGCAAGATTCTAAAATTGCCCTTATTGATATAACTGGTTCGGCGAGTTTGATCTCGTATCGTGCCCCAACAATTAATTATTACAGCAGATACGCAAATCTTATTCTATCTCAAAAGAGTCTGGGGGCCACAAATATTTTTTTTCATGATAGCTTGTTTTAATACCACACTAGTAACCCTATTTTATTAAGGTATGCAAAGTAACATTTCTATATAATTAATATGATTATAAATGCCATCTACGAAAAAATAATTACTCTAAACTACATGTGCAAGTGATTAAATCACGTGTATCCATGTAGTTAGTAAATGAAGCTAGAAAACATTTGCATAACGTATCTTTATCCTTACATCAATAATATTAGGTTGCCACTGAAAATTAAAAATCTTTAATTGGGAAAAAGCCGAAATGAAAAATTCCTGTTGGATACAAACAAATATAACCAACATTTAATACCACTGAACAATACTCTTCAAAATGGAGATACAGGAAATAAGTTTTAAAAACCCTTATTTAACTTTGATAGCGTATATTTGCTTGAAAACTTGCCATCTGGCCATGTTAACGACTTTCTGGTATTATTTTCATGCTTTCTATTTATTAATGTCGACTGACATTATTAAAGCTGTAGAAAAAAGGGGCGTTTGTGTGAGGTACATTCCAGGCTCAATATTTGACTGCATGAACGTGAGGGTATTCCCAAAATTATCTTGAAATTGTCCTGCAGAACCGAGTCTTAAGAACCAAGGACTGAACCAAGACCGTCTTCGCTTCCCTGCTTAACAGCTAATTGTGCAGCCATGCCACCTGTGTTGCCGAAATTGAGAGTAAAGACAGTTCCACTATAAAAATTTTATCAGTAAATTGTCGAAGTATTCGTAACGAAGTTATTGAATTTAATGCCCTCCAGGTAAGTTCTCAAGATTAAATTAGTCTCGGGAATTATTCTTGTGGCTGATAACTGGCTAAAACCCGAAGTAAGAAGCTCTGAGATATTTAGCGAGTCTAGGAATATTTATAGGAAAGAGACTAGATGCCTTAGGAGGGAGAGTGTTTATTGCAGTCGACAAACATATTGTCTCTACTCAGGCTGAAATTGAGTGTGATAGTGAAGTTATCTGGTTGCGCATAACAGGTCTATGTGAACCCGTTGACGGTCGCAGGTTCGAATCCTGCCTAGGGCATGGATGTGTGTGATGTCCTTAGGTTGGTTAGGTTTAAGTAGTTCTAAGTTCTAGGGGACTAATGACCTCAGAAGTTAAGTCCCATAGTGCTCAGAGCCATTTGAACCATTTTTTGTCAAGCCGTTGGACCCGACTCCACCGTGATAGTCTTAGAGTCATTCAAGGAAAGTCTATGGTCAATTTTGCATAGATTTCCAGATCATGCAATATTAGTTGGTGGTGAGTTTAAGCCGCCGAGTATAGACGGGGACGCGTATGGACTCATTGCAGGAGTTACAGACAGAAAGTCTTGCGAAGTTTTTTTCCACACGTTTTCCGGAAACTGTCTTGAGCAGCTACTTCGGCAGCCCACACGCAGTAGCTATAAACAGACCTGATTTTATCGATGGCACCAATATAGAGAGGGAAATTAGCGATCATGAGGTCATAACAGCGACCAAAGTTAACAAATCAGTCAGGAGGGCTAGGAGAGTGTTTCTGCTAGAAATAGTAGATAAGTAGTTGTTAGCATCTTACTTAGACAATGAACTGCAATCATTTAGTCCCGGAATGCTTTACATAGAGGAATTACGTCCAAAGTTTTAACAGATTGTAAATCGTGCTCTGGACAAGTATGTGTGTAGTAAGTGAATTAAAAACGGTAAAGACCCGTCGTCATTTAATCAAGAAATTTGGAAAATGTTGAAATAGAAAAGGATGTTGCCCTCTCGGTTCAAAATACGACGGGCAAGTGACTACAGGCAAAGATTAATAGACATTCGTGTCTCTGTGAGAAGACCTATGCGCGAAACATACAACAGCTACCACTGTCATATCTTGGCTAAAGATCTGAGAACTGGAAAAAAGTCTGGTCCTATGCGAAATCTCTAAGCGGGTTTAAGGCTTCCGTCCAGTCACTCGTTAACCATTATTGTTTGGCAGTAGAAGACAGCAAAAGGAAGACCGAAAATTTAAATTCCACGTTTAAGAAATCGTTCACGCAGAAGAATCGTACAAACGTAGCGTCGTTTGATCATCCCGCAGAGTCCAGTAAGGATGACACAGTAATAAACATACCTGGCGTAGAGAAACAACTGAAAGAATTGAAAAAAATTAAACGCCAAGTCCGGATGAAATTATAATTCGGTTTTACAAACAGTACTCTACGTCATTGGTCGGGAGATTCGCGATAAATGTAGAGTGCCAAGCGACTGCAAAAAAGCGCGGGTGACTCCTGTATATAAGAAAGGTAAAAGAACGGACCCGCAAAATTACATACCGGTATCCTTATCGTCGGTTTGTTGCAGAATTCTAAAGCATATTCTGAGTTCGAATACAATAAATTTACTAGAGATCGAAAAACTCATCTCCACGAATAGCAATGGCTTTAGAAAGAATTGCTCGTGCGAAACCCAGCTTGCTCTTTTCTCACGTGATATACTGCGAACTATGGCTGAAGGACAACAGGCAGATTCCATGTTTCTAGATTCCCGAAAAGCATTCGACACGGTACTCCACTGCAGACTGTTAACGAAAGTACGTGCATACGAAATAGACTCCCACATAAGTGACTGGATCGAGGCTTCTTAAGTAATAGAACCCAGTATGTTGCCCTCGACGCCAAATGTTCGTTGCAGACAGGGGTAACATCAGGAGTGCTACAGGGAAGTGTGTTAGGACCGTTGCCATTTCCTATTAACATAAATGATCTAGCAGACAAAGTTTGCAGGAATCTGCGGCTATTCGCTGACGATGGTGTGGTGTACGGGAAGAGGTCGAAGATAAGTGACTGTAGGTTGATACAAAATGACCTAGATCAGGGCTTAACAACTGGCCGGTTTTGAGCGCGAGTACTCGCGTCTGCTCAGGCACGTGCTCGCGAGCAGGTGCAAGGTCGCGGAGTAGGGAGGGAGGGGAGGGAGGGGAAATGCGCGCGCACGTTTGAATAGGGCCGCAGCTTGCCTATTGAAATAGCGCTGACTGTGTAACGTTTGAAGTACTACGACCAGCTCTAACAGTCACTTCGCTGGTTAAGAATCATGTCACATCGCCGTTGTGTAACCCCAACCATGCTTTCGCAGTTGGGAGGAATAGTATTTGTTTACAGAAAAAGATGGTATTGCAAAATGTTTAGTATGTCACAAAACGCTGAATTCTTTTACAAAATTTAATTTGCAGCGACATTATATGTCATACCACGCGAAAGGCTACGGAAGTGGAAAATGTGATGGACCAGATCGTGCACAGGAAGTTATTAAACTTAAAAGAAAGCTATCCGAAGAAGATCTGGACGACGAAGGAAAATCAACTGAGGCAGCTCTGAGAATGAGTTACAAAATTGCTTTGCTTTTAGCAAAATCCCTGCGCCCCTTCACTGATGGCGATTTAATAAAAGAATGTTTGGTAGTTGCAGCGGAACATTTGTGTCCATCTCAAGTTGAACAGTTTCGGATTGTGCCATTATCTAACATGACCATTATGCGCCGCATACAGGACATGGCAGACGACGTCCAGAGCCAGCTTGCAAATATCTGTATAGATTTTATGGCTTATTCTCTAGCTCTGGACGAAAGTGTTGATATCACTGGAACAGCGCAGCTTGCCATATTTGTTAGAGGTGTTAAAAGAGATCTTCAGATGAGGGAGGAGCTCCTCGATGTAGTAGCCATGAAGAACACTAGAACACTACAACCGGTGGTGATATTTTAAGTAGTATTGAAGGAAGTGTTGAAAATATAGGATTGTCGTGGAATTCTTTAGTTTCATTGTCTACAGGCGGTACACCAGCGATGACAGGGAAAAAATCAGGTTTCGTTGCGCTGTTGAAGGAGAAAATGCAAAAACTGACCGTGCCGAATGAAATATGGGGCGTTTACTATGTGATCCACCAGGAAAACTTATGTGCAAAGAGTATCACTCTAAAAAATGTAATGAGTGTTGTTGTTCGTACAACCAATTATATAAGGAAGCATGGGCTACAACACAGGCAATTTAAAAGCTTTTTTGAGGATGTAGAAAGCCAGTGTGGTAGCCTGCCTTATTACAGCGAGGTCCGCTGGCTTAGTCGTGGCGAATTATTAAATCGTTTTTTTTTTTTTTTGCCTATTAGATGAGATAAATATGTTCATGGAAATAAATAACATGTGTGTTCCTGAATTGAGCCTTCATGGAAATGTGATCTCGCGTTCTTAGCAGATTTAACTAGCCATCTGAATGCTTTGAACATTTCACTACGAGGTAAAGATCTGCTAACTACTCTTTTCATAGATCGAATACGACCTTTTAAAATGAAATTGACACTTTGGGTGAGTCAGCTGGAAACAGGAAATCTAGCTCATTTTCCTAAATTATCATCCATGCAAGATGTTCACAAAGACTGTGAACGTTACTCACATAGTTTAGTTGCCCTTAAGGAAGAATTTGATCAACGCTTTCAAGATCTGACAGCACTAGACAGTGATTTTGATCTGTTCTCCTCTCCATATTCAGCGAATATTGAAGAGATTCGTCCTGAGCTGCAACTAGAAATTATTGACCTGCAGTGTTACAGAGAATACAGAGACAAATTTCAGAACAAAGAAAACATTTTGGAATTCTACAGACACTTCCCTCAGGATAGATTTCCTCGTTTGCACAAATTGGCGGCTACAATAATATCAATGTGAGACCTGAGTTTCTCCTGGCGTATACAACTTTCAAATAACTTCCGGGAATTCAGCCAGGTAACACTTTCAGCGAACATGCAAATTTAATACCTAAAAACGACAAAGCACATTGCAGTCTAACTCGACAGCTACGAAGTTTATCCAACTTACGTAAACACCGATACATTTCCTCCCCGTAGAGGTAAACAATGTGAGACCTGAGTTTCTCCTGGCGTATACAACTTTCAAATATTTGAAAGTTGTGTACGCCAGGAGAAACTCAGGTCTCACATTGTTTACCTCTACGGGGAGGAAATGTATCGGTGTTTACGTAAGTTGGATAAACTTCGTAGCTGTCGAGTTAGACTGCAATGTGCTTTGTCGTTTTTAGGTATTAAATTTGCATGTTCGCTGAAAGTGTTACCTGGCTGAATTCCCGGAAGTTATTTGAATAATATCAATGTTCGGTTCCAGATATGTTTGTGAACAACTGTTCTCTGCAATGATATGTAACAAGACGCGCCTGAGAAACGCATTGTCTGATCGAAATTTAAACTGCACGCTGCGCCTACGATGCACAAGAACAATTACTCCGAACAAAGACGCAATTGTAAAGGGCAAAAAGTACAAGATAACCGAGAATCCCACACTTCAGTGACACCTTTTATTGTGTAATAGTTCACAAATTAATACGAATGTAGAGGCATACACTAAGCTAATAAAATTATGTGGCACGTGTACATTCTCCTTTATTTGTTTCAATTGTCGCAGTAATAATTCGTGAGTGATATCCCTGCAGGTGGCCGCGGATTTACATTGACTGGCGGCAGCTGTTGTGTGCCCCACGTGACTCTCCCCACTCTCCGCTCTGGTCCGGTAGTGGGGGTAGCGTGCTCGCGCTGCTCTGTGCTCGCGCCTTGCTGCTCACAGCTTGCTCCGCGAGCACGTATGTTGTGAAGCCCTGACCTAGATAAATTTTCTAGTTGGTGTGACGAATGGCAGCTGGATCTTAATGCAGAACAATGTAAGTTAATACGGACGAGTAAGAAAAACAAACCCGTAATGTTCGATACACCATTAGTAGTGTCCTGCTTGACACACTCACGTCGTTCTAATATCTGGACGTAACGTTGCGAAGCGATATGAAATGGAACGAGCGATTTAGGATTGTGATAAGGAAGACGAATTGTCGACTTCGGTTTATTGGAAGGAAAGTGTGGTTCATTTGAATACTACATGTAGGGCGCTATTGCGACCTATTCTTGAGTACTGCTAGAGTGTCTGGGATCCGCACCAGGTCGGATTGAAAGAAAACATCGAAGCAATTCAGATGTAAACTGCTAAATTTGTTACCGGTAACTTCGATTAGCATGCAAGTGTTACGGGTGTGATTCGGGAGCTCAAGTGGGATTCCCTGAAGGGAAGAAGACATTCATTGCGAAGAACACTACTGAGAAAGTTTAGAGAACTGGCATTTGAAGCGGGCTGCAGAACGATCCAACTGCCGGCAATATACATTTCGCATAGAGACCACGAAGATGAGATATGAGAAACTAGGGCTCATACGGAGGCATATAGACTATCGTTTTTCCCTCGCTCTATCTGCGAGTGGATCAGGAAATGAAACTAGTTATGGTAAACAGTACGCACCGCCACGCACCGTACGGAGGCTTACGGACTATATACGAGAGTTGGAACTTAAATAGTGGCAACTATCTATTTATAGCTGGTCGTAGGTTGTGTTACAAAAATGAACAGCATAGAGACAGAAGTGATGACACTTGCTGCTGGACCTGACCATCATTTTGCAGGAAAATGCTCAAGCACGTACAGTGCAAGCTGTTATTGATTTGTTTGACTGGTGGGGCTGCTAAGTGCTACAGCACCTACTGCAGACCCCTGACTTAAGCCCTCGTGAGTTCACCTCGATTTCTAAACTGAAGGAAACACTTCACGTCATTCGCTTCAGAACTGCTACAAATTCGTCGGGTAATAGACCGCGCCACACGAACTGTCAACATAACAGGCACTGCTAAGAGTATACGAGAAGGTGCCAGCTATTCAATAGGACAACTCTTCTAAGAGTTCTTTTCTCTTTTACAATACAGACAATGCGACCGTTTCGTTTGGGTGTACAGATATAGTATAGACGAGCAGACCTAAGTGCCCATTCTCTTTCAGGCTTTACTAAAATTTATCTGACTACAAAGATGAATGTAGTCTGAGAAAGCCTTCATGAGTACCATTTGTTCACGGCAAAAAGCGAACTGCTATTGTGATCACTTTGAGCAGTGATATTGTGGTATTGTTGTAGGATATGGGGATGGATGTCGAGCAGGTACGTTACAACAATTTATGTGCCGATGATGAAGGAAGGAAGGGAGTTCATGGCGAAAGGCGCCGGAATCTGAGCTGGGTGTCGATCCAGTCCCTTTCTGCAGTTTGATAAAGACTGTACCAGCAAGCGGCAGAGAATAGTGTTCTACAAAGGTTCCTATCCTCTTAGGTAGTAGGACAGCGCAGAAACCGTCTCCGCGCCAAGGAAACACTATAGCGTACTGTCACAGTCAGATAAAGAGGATTGCTAGATTCAGCTATTTTCGTTCACGCTCTGCAATAATGAATCTGCGGCATCGTAGAATCATAGGGAATCGTTTCCAGAAATGAATGAAACTCCGTACTCCAGATTCCGGGAGGGCGCAATTGCCCCTCCTTGCAGGTACTTATGCTGATATGACTCAACAGAAATGCAAATTGTTGTGACTGACAATTCGCAATTTTTCACAAACAACTTTTATTGATGTAAGTTCACAAGGTTGATGACTGAACATACAACGAAAGGTAACAATAACGATGCCAGTAAAAGTCTCCTAATTGAAGCAAACAAAAGTTCACTTCTAATTTTCCACAAAGGTTCGTGGTAACACACTCACACACTAGTAACAGTCCAATTCCGAGACGAAGACGTAATCTTCGACGGTCGCAGTACATGAGGTCGGTATCTGGCGTGAACTGAACTTCAGGGCTGGTTCTAGCCCCTATATAGCTGTCTCCAGCCAATCAGGTTTTGGCGCAGTGATACTCGCTGCAGGCAGTGGCTCGCTGCAGGACGTAGTGATCGGAATGACTGTTTCCATTATCTTGTATGTAAATAGCCAGTGTTTACCATTGTGCTTTTGGTACGCCTTAGGCATAGACAACCTCGTCCTCTGTGGTGTAATATGGGTTGCCGGCCCTCAGGGGCTACCTTAGCTCCGGTATAACACAAATCCTTCCAGTTTATACCGTAAATTCGTAGTAGCGGAAATTATCACTTGTTTGCAGATATTTAAATCAACCTCTTTCGCCACAAAAATAAACTGCCCAAATAACGTTTCTACCAACTCCCTCACTCGTAATTTGTATTCTGTTGAATCAATCAATTTGCCTCGAAGGGTCATTTCAAACTTAGACCATGCGCGCTTTGACAATTTACGGCAAGAAGGTGAGTCAGCACGAGATGTTGTCCCCTGAATTGGAGCACATCTACATGCACATCCGCATCTAGGTACTTACTTAGCAGGCCACCAGACGGTGCATGGCGGAGGGCATCGCGTACTGCTACTAGTCATTTCCTTTCCTGTTCCACTCGCTAATAGTCCAAAGGAAAAATGACTATCTATAAACCTTCGTACGAGTCCTAATTTCTCTTATCTTCGTGGTTTTCACGCGAAATGTACTTTGGCGGCAGTAGAATGTTTTTGCAGTCGGCATCAAATGCCGATTCTTTAAATTTTCTGAATAGTGCCTCGCGAAAAGACCGTCGTTTTTCTTCCAAGGATTGCAATTTGACTCTTGAAGTATCTCAGTAATACTAGCGTGCTGATCGAAACGATCGGAATCTGGCAGCACACTTCTGAACTGCACCGATGTCTTCCTGTAATCCGATCTGATTGGTATCCCAAACGCTCGTGCAGTACTCAAGAATGGGTCGCGCCAGTGTTCTATGCGCAGTCTTCTTTATAGAGGACGATATACAGGACATAAAATGCCGTCTGAGGCCTGCGACCATTTTTATGTTAATAATTGGGAACCAGTGCTGTACAATCGCAATAAAGTCATGAGATGCTCAATTGACTCTTATTAGAACATGTTACGTGTCTCGGCATTACACCCATCTTCAGACATCACAAACTTCAACTCATTCCTAAGCTACCAGGCGTACACCCTTGACAACTCAAAAAAAGTGTCCAATAGCGTATGACTATAGCTGCGAGACAAGCAGTTATAGTCATATGTTATTGGACACTTTCTTTGAGTTGTCAAGCGTGTATGCCTAGTTGGTTAGGAAGGAGTTGAAGTTTGTGACGTCTGAAGATGGGTGTAATCCCGAAACGCGTAACATGTTCTATTAAAAGAGTCAATTGAGCATCTCACGACTTTATTGCGATTGTACAGCACTGGTTGCCAATTATTAATTTTATAGAAGAGCTACATTTCTCTAAAATTCTCCCAATACACCAAAGTCGAACGTACGCCATCCTTACTACCGATCTCACGTGCTCTGACCATGTTTTATCACTTTGCAACGTCACGCCTAGATATTTAACCGATGTGACTGCGTCAAGCAGCATACTTATGCTGCATTCCATCGTCACATAATTGTTTTTACCGTCCCATCCACATCAACTTACATTTGTCTACGTGAAGAACAAGCAGTCGTTATTCACACCAACTGCAAGTTTTAAGTCATCCCGTATCCTCCTAAAATCATTCACCGAAGACTCTCACTTATACCACAGCATCGTCAGTATACTGACGTAAACTGCAGTTCACTCCGTCTGTCAGATCATTTGTGTACACAGAGAATAACAGCGGGCCTATCACACTTCCCTGGCGCATTCCTGACGATCCCCTTGTTTCTGATGAACACTCGCCAGCGAGGTCAACGTACTGGAACCTATAACTTATAATCTCTTCGAGGCACTCACGTATCTGGAAACCCAGTCCCTATGCTCGAGTGGAACAGGAAAGGAAATGGCTAGTAGCTGTACTCGGTACCCTTCGCCATGCAAAAATGGTTCAAATGGCTCTAAGCACTATGGGACTTAGCATCTGAGGTCATCAGTCCCATAGACGTAGAACTACTTAAACCTAACTATCTTAAGGACATCACACACATCCATGCCCAAGGCAGGATTCGAACCTGCGACCGTAGCAGCAGCGCGGTTGCGGACTGAAGCGCCTAGAACCGCTCGGCCACAGTGGCCGGCCCTTCGCCATGCACCGTCCGATGACTTGACGAATAGCAGTCTGAGGTGGGGTACCGTGTTAAATGCTTTCTCGAAATCTAGGTATATGGAATGTGTGTATTTCCCTTATCCATGGTTCCCAGAATGCCTTGCGGGGAAAGGGCAAGCTGAGTTTCACACGAGCGATGCTTTCTAATCCGCGCTGATGTGTGGGCAGGAGCTTTTCTGTCTGAAGGAAATTTAATACTTCGATCTCAGAATGAGTTCAAGTATTCTGCAGCAAACCGAAGTTAAAGATATTGGATTGTACGTATGCTTGCCCGTTCTTTTACCTTTCCTTCATACGTAAGTCAATTGCGCTTTTATCCAGTGGCATGGGTCTTTGCGCTGGAGAGATATGCAATAAATGCAAGTTACGTAGGGGGTCAATGTCGTAGTGTACTCTCTTTAAAACCTATTGTGAGTCCGTCTCGCCTGGGGACTTATTTGTTTCCATCTCTTTCAATTACTTCTCTACGCCAGTGATGCCTATTTCTATGTCTTCTGTGCGGTAGTCTGTTCGATCCTCCTACATGAATGATTTTGTAATGTAATAAAATTAAAATAGTTGTGACTCTTTTTCTTTACTATCAGTGTAATGTAATAGAATGAATATGAACCGTGACTTATATAAAAAAGAAACACACATTAATGCAATGGCTCAGCATAAAAGAGAAATAACTAAGGTAGGAATATTATTGACAGTGTAATGTTGTTGTTGTGGTCTTCAGTCCTGAGACTGGTTTGATGCAGCTCTCCATGCTACTCTATCCTGTGCAAGCTTCTTCATCTCCCAGTACCTACTGCAACCTACATCCTTCTGAATCTGCTTAGTGTATTCATCTCTTGGTCTCCCCCTACGATTTTTACCCTCCACGCTGCCCTCCAATACTAAATTGGTGATCCCTTGATGCCTCAGAACATGTCCTACCAACCGATCCCTTCTTCTGGTCAAGTTGTGCCACAAACTCCTCTTCTCCCCAATCCTATTCAGTACCTCCTCATTAGTTATGTGATCTACCCATCTAATCTTCAGCATTCTTCTGTAGCACCACATTTCGAAAGCTTCTATTCTCTTCTTGTCCAAACTATTTACCGCCCATGTTTCACTTCCATACATGGCTACACTCCATACAAATACTTTCAGAAATGACTTCCTGACACTTAAATCTATACTCGATGTTAACAAATTTCTCTTCTTCAGAAACGCTTTCCTTGCCATTGCCAGTCTACATTTTATATCCTCTCTACTTCGACCATCATCAGTTATTTTGCTCCCCAAATAGCAAAACTCCTTTACTACTTTAAGTGTCTCATTTCCTAATCTAATACCCTCAACATCACCCGACATAATTCGACTACATTCCATTATCCAGTGTAATATCTTATTTAATTTACCCAGACGCGTATAAGCACTCAGTAAACTAGCTCAGTTCTCAGGGGTTACGGAATTGTAAATATATATGAAGGCAGTATCTGTTCCCGAAATAACAGTTACCGTTGATGACCATGCAGCTTTCGCTAGAATGAAACGATAATTAAATGGACACCATAGCTGCAATTGGAAATACTCATTTCTTTAACTATTAAAACACCACGGATATTCCTCAATATATGCCAAGTCGACGTAAAGTTAAAAGTCGTGTGCTTATAGCACCAGAGAATATTTCACCAGTCCATTCATTGTACAACAATAAATTCCGAAACTCAAAATCGTGGTTTCGTCTTGATTCCCAATATAAGATAACAAGTGTAGATTTTGCAAATAAAATCTTATACCAAAACTACAACCCTGTCACCAGGCCTTCCTACTGGGATGTTATCTCGCAACTTTGAGAAAATCTGAAAAGTGACTCTTATTAAATTATTTGCAGCGACCTCCAGGCTCATAGAATCTGAACGAAAGGTTTAGTTTTCTAATCGGCGGCACGTCTCTACGATGAGCTAAAAGAAAGTTGTTAATAACTTTTTAAGATGGCGCCTAACAATGAAGAATTTCTGTTAAGGCCTATGTCTACTCTAAACAATGCAAGGTTTAGGATTACAAATTATTTCAACACGGACATAATTTTTAAGTCACAAACAACTCTAATTTCAGATACAGCAAGGTGAATCTTCGTTAAACGGTCCTTACGGTTCGCGTCCAGATCATAAGCCAAGATGAAGAATAGTAATCGTGACAAAAGTGGTCAGAGTTCAAACGTACATTGTAGCATAATATATTGTTCCTTGGTAAAACTCGTAAGTTACTTATACAATACTTATCGTAAAAACATGCAATCTATACATTTCACATTCATGTCCACCCAGGAGAAACAGTACAATTTCTCAAATGCGGAATTTAAAACTTCAGCTTTCCGTTTGCTGTCTTCTGTTGCCACACCAGACTGGCCGACAAGTGACTGTATAGAAGCTTTCGACCCGCTTAGTGATTTTAAGCATGACCAGAGTTTTCTCGGGTTCTAGACAAGATGTTTCGGTATGCTATGACGACGGAAGTTGTACGCTTCTCGCATCGACCTCGTTAAGGCTACACGGATTCCTATTAACTTTTGTATCTCGATGTTTGCACTTTGTTTTTTGAACTGCGAGTGCAATATTATCTGCTTCTTCGCTGTTTTCCAAATTTCATCATTAAACCACAGTGGATCTTTTACATCCTTACTCCACTTACTTGCCACAAACGTCTGCAGAGCGCGTTTTACAATGAGTTCAAAACTCTGCCCATAATTCCCCTCCGTCCGTCAACTAAATGACGTCCACTCATTGTCTAAGTAGCATGCTAATAACTGCCCATCCGCTTTTTCTAGCACAGATACTCTCTTAGCCTTCTTGATGGACTTATTAAGTAACGATCATCGCTATAAAGCCAATATCGTGAGACACAACACTGAAGAGCTGCATCGTATTGGTTGCCCATCATCAACAGTGCCAGCTGGTGCTTGCTACCTACAAATTACTGTTCGTAGATACCTCGAGGAATGAGGGCAATGAAATTTCTTCTTGTTAAGTCGTATCAGTCTCCTGAGACTCACATTCCTCTCTTTTGCCAACCTCTGCAACTCAGGGAAGCAACAGAGCTACATGCTGTCTTTTTGGTGGTAACTGCGAGGTCTGCAACTAATTAGTTTGGCCTTTAAGCGTCCGTTAATATCAACAGTACATAGCCTCCTGGACTGCGGTACGAAAAGGAGATGAACAAGTGAATACGAGGAATTGACCTTGGATGAATGGTGTCGCGTACAGAATACATCTGAAACGTGACAGTCGTCTTAGAGGAGCGTCAGCAACGCACGTCTCAGACATGCAGTACTACGGGTTCAGCAGGTAGGTGAGTCAGCTGCAAACTACACCTTTCCTGTGTGGAGTGTATTTGCTCACACCACGCAAGTTGACAATGCAGACAATGAGACTGTCCGAATCTTGTCATGACGTATAATGGCAACTACAGTCAACAATAAAGAGTGTTGGAATAGCTCCCCCACACTGTCAAGGGTCACTGCTGCCAACGAAGAGAGGGCGAAGCAGATAAGTGATCCCATTCAACCACTGCAATGATTATAAAGCTGTAGTTTGTCGTCTGACATCTAAAAGCAGTTTCGCTGGTAGAGCTCAACCACTGGAAGAAAGACCATAGTATGACTGTCTCACGAGACGGAAGAATAAGCCGATGCCTCATATCTCTGTAAAGGAAGAAATGGAAGGGTACGATGTGTCCCACCCTGTTTGGAGATCACTTAATCGTCTTAGGGTGGGCGTCCCGCCACTGCAAGACCAACACACAAAAATGTGGCATCCTTCTAGATGGTGGAGACGTATCCTGCAAATGGGCCACTTGCACACATGAGCACCATTGGAATAACTTCGCTCAAGACAGGACTTGATCGACGCAAATAAGAAGGCGATCGGAGTTGCTCAGTTCTGCAAATGCTGACCGGACACGGATGTAAACGAACTGTCAGTCATATTTTGAACTCATGACGCCCCTCATATATATCGAAGATAATTTGAGGACTGTGAGGTACCGAGAAGACAGTGCAAGAGCATATGAGAAATTACGACTGAGCAGTCAACATACTCCTGCGGATGTCCTGTATCGGATGAGGTTACCGTTCAAAAGATGACTCCCCATACGATGGTGTGAATTTAATTATAGGTGTCATGCAACAGGTAACATAATAAACTGAATTTATTTAACAAATGTGGTCCGAGAATATATATAACGAGGGTGTTGTAACTCATAAAATGCTAACAATGGAGGTTTCATCAGATTACATAAAAAAAGGAACAGTGGTCTCTATAAAATCCTGTTTATTATAAGTCTCTGTAGACTTCCAATTATACACAAGGCACAAATATCGGATAATGAGACTGAGGTGACTATGTTAGAATCAACGCGATATTTGGGGAAACAACTAACTTTGTAGAATTACACAGTGATTGCCGAACGTTAATCAAGGAGGAAAGGACTAACTACAAAAGAATTATGCATGCGTCTACTATCTTGACTGAGCGCATGATGAACTCGCAATTGTTAATAAACATACGTGAACTGAAAATATGAAATGATTATTTTGGAGAATATTACTGGACGTATCAGCAATCCAATTACAATCTTCGAGAATAATTATCATTCTAGATCGCAGGCACATTTATTCAGAGGTGACCAGTTTCGATAATTACATGATCGTCTTCAGAACTAGCCATTTTGATGGACACTGGCTGTGTATGGAGCAAGAACCACTGAACGACCGTTATTGAGCAGTTTAGTACCAGTGGCACTGAGTAGCTGCGATGACGACTACAAAACTCTAAGTTATTTGTTCTACATCGGAAGCTACACTCCCTCAGAGCCAGGACCGAAGTCCTTCCCTCGCTTCCTGACATCGAAGATATTGTGCCCAAAGTGCTCCCACAAGACAGAGAAAAAGACTACGAACGGAGATCGCGCTTTACCCTGTCTCTTTGAGAGATCGACTTGTGCGTGACTGTCATCATCAATGACAGTGATTCTGGAGATTGCAGGTCCGTTCTAATAAGGCAGAAGTATCCTTTCTATATTCAGTTTTAATACAATTAACTATCCACGGAGTTTCTTAGCGCTGGAGCTCAGAAAGAGGCACTTTTGACTTCCCTATCTGTCCTGTTTCCCGTTACAGCCAACAAGGTCTTCTCCCGCATGTACAAGCGAGATCTTTATTTATAATAGCCAATGGTAACTGTTCTTACCGTTTCTTAGCAGAGTCAATAACGATTCAATTAGCTTGGTGCCAGCTTGACGACTGCAGGTGCCACACTCCCGAGCACGAAAGAGCTCGATGGTCTCTTCTCACTGCACCGTTCCGTGACCAGCGGTTCCCAGAATAAGGCATCATGTTGAGTGCATTGCAATTACGATACTACGCGTGTTGTCGCTATTAAATAGCGATGCGCCTTCCTGGCGCCAGAGAGCATATTATACTAAAAATAATCTTTCATTACATTACAAATAGTCTTTCCGTCGTTTAGGACACAAATGCAGAAGACATCTGTCTGACAGACCTCGGTCACACGCGATATAACAGACCCAGTGGCTTGTACCTGGCTTCTCCATCTCTCCTCCCAGTGGCGCTCCGTTTTTTTCAAAATGACTACAACCTCATAATTCCCTGACACTGGCTCTATCTACCCTAATCTACTAGTCTCCACTCCACATGCCTTCAGTAGGATTCCTAACTAATCATTTAAACAATCCTGCAGAATAAGAAATAAATGTTGTATTTTAGTAGTTAGATATGGCAATCACTGACATTAAGTTTAGCTACAATCGTACCCTCACTTAGGTTAGATGGGTTTTTCAATTTAATGGTGTTTGATTGTCATATCTACATCTACATGGATACTCTGCAAATCACATTTAAGTGGCAGAGGGTTCATCGAACCACGTTCACAATTCTCTGTTATTCCAATCTCGTATAGCGCGCGGAAAGAATGAACACCTATATCTTTGCGTACGAGCTCTTATTTCCCTTATTTTATCGTGTTGATCGTTTATCCCTATGTAAGTCGGTGTCAACAAAATATTTCCGCATTCGGAGGAGAAAGTTGTTGATTGGAATTTCGTGAGAAGATTCCGTCGCAACGAAAAACTCCTTTCTTTAAATGATTTCCAGCCCAAATCCTGTGTCGTTTCTGTGACACTCTCTCCCATATTTCGCGATAATACAAAACGTGCTGCCTTTCTTTGAACTTTTTCGATGTACTCCGTCAGTCCAATCTGGTAAGGATCCCACACCGCGCAGCTGTAATCTAAAAGAGGACGGACAAGCGTGGTGTAGGCAGTCTCCTTAGTAGGTTTGTTACATTTTCTAAGTGTCCTGCCAATAAAACGCAGTCTTTGGTTAGCCTTACCCACAACATTTTCTGTGTTCCTTCCAATTTAAGTTGTTCATAATTGTAATACCTAGGTAATTAGTTGAATTTACGGCTTTTTGATTAGACTGATTTATCGTGTAACCGAAGTTTAACGAGTTCTTTTTAGCACTCATGTGGATGACCTCACACTTTTCGCACCATTCAGATATTATTTTCTAAATCGTTTTGCAGTTTGTTTTGATCTCCTGATGACTTTATTAGTCGATAAATGACAGCGTCATCTACAAACAACCGGAGACGGCTGCTCAGATTGTCTGAGCAGCAACAGGAACAGCAAAGGGCCTATAACACTACTTTGGGGAACGCCAGAAATCACTTCTGTTTTACTCTATGACTTTCCGTCAATTACTACGAACTGTGACCTCTCTTGTGTGTTACCATATCAACAGCCTTCCGGAAAACCAGAAATACGGTATCGATCTGAAATCCCTTGTCAATATCACTCAACACTTCATGCGTCAGTTGTGACTAAAAACGGTCGCGTTACACGTATCACATCCACATCATGAAAGCCTTACCCCAGGGGGCAGGAAACAGCCAATTAGGATGGCCTGCGGTATCAGCAGTATTTGCAGTATATCATCGCAGGAACTCTTCTCATATGCCGGACGACCTGACTAGGGAGTAGTCCAATCCGACTCGTCGAAACCAAATTTGAAAATTTGTCACATAGGAAGATTACAATGAAAAAATATACCGCCAAAATTTTAACCGCTAAGCACACTGCAAGAATTAAAAAGAATGATACAGTTACTCAAATTTGCCACAGAAAGAGTCGCTTACAACAGCGGTTTGTACAGTCCTTTCTGCCGAGCGCGCGAATCGGCGAATTAGCAGACGCAGCCATGCCAAGAGAATAAGCGCCACGTAGCACAAATCCAGAGTGGTCACAAACGAATTTTAAGCATTTGAACCACATCAAAAACGCCTCATGTCGTCGTATGATCGATTACATTGCGGTACATATCAATAGCTTAACTGTTGGGGATGTAATTGTTATACAAGTGACTAATAGAGGAAAGAAAATAAAGACAATGTACAATGTTACATTACAGACCACTTCCATCAAAAAGAACATTAATTTGTAGACATGAAATAATTTATAAGAATATTCTTATGATAATTTTTAAATTATGTGCATTTTACTAACAATAACGCAGTTCATTTCAGTCAATACAAAAATGAGAAGTGTCTCTTGGATGACGAAAACAAACGTTTTCCTTACATTAGGCACACCTATTACAGGAAAAATCAAGTAATTCAGGCACTTAACAGTAATTACTAGTTTTATTTAGACTAAATTTGGATGGAGGAAAGGATGGTCGCTTCCTTTGTTCAGCATATTATACGTCCTACCAGGCATACTCGATCAAATTTGTAAAACATGGTGATGCAAAATGACAACGCGCAAATGTCTGAAACTTACCAATACCGATCTGCTGACAAATCAGGAATGACAAAAGTTATCGTAAATTATGTTGTCCGATAATTTTCTGAAAAATGTTTCACACTGCACTAATATTTCTTTATCGAGAGGATGAATCAAACTATCAGTTTCGGGTACAATCCAAATTATATTAAGAGTCGTTTCGTCGTCCTGGCAATGTTAAGTCCAGGCAAAGAGTCCAACAAAAGCAAAGAATTATTTTCTGCAGCTGGCAAGAGGACTTAAAGGATGTAACATTAAAACTTATTTTGTTACACTTTTTCAGATTTTTTACGTATATTACAAGATTTTTGCAACTAAACAGTCGTTTTTTAAATTTTTGGTTGTAATTAGCCCTGAGGTTCCTGAAGAAAGATATAAAGAACCGGAAACAGTAATCCACAAATACTTATCACTTACAATATTGTATATAAATATGTCATAGCATTCATCGACTACACAAGCGACTCTCTTCTTTCACTCGATATGACAAAGAGCGGTTTGGACACAGTTTTTGTACGAAACATGAAAGACTGGCCATATACACTGTATTTTATGGAATAACAAGTAGCTTCGCCTTCACGCGTACGAATTTCACGATAATACATTACTGACCATTAAAATTGCTACACCACGAAGATGACGTGCTACAGACGCGAAATTTAACCGACAGGAAGAAGATGCTGTGATATGCAAATGATTAGCTTTTCAGAGCATTCACACAAGGTTGGCGCCAGTGGAGACACCTACAACGTGCTAACATGAGGAAAGTTTCCAACCGATTTCTCACACACAAACAGCAGTTGACCAGCGTTGCCTGGTGAAACGTTGTCGGATTGTAGCCTATCGCGATTGCGGTTTATCGTATCGCGACACTGCTGCTCGCGTTGGTCGAGATCCAATGACTGTTAGCAAAATATGGAATCGGTGGCTTCAGGAGGGTAATACGGAACGCCGTGCTGGATCGCAACGGCCTCGTATCACTAGCAGTCGAGATGACAGGCATCTTATCCGCATGGCTGTAACGGATCGTGCAGCCACGTCTCGATCCCTGAGTCAACAGATGGGGACGTTTGCAAGACAAAAAACATCTGCACGAACAGTTCGACGACGTTTGCAGCAGTATGGACTATCAGCTCGG
Organism: Schistocerca nitens; assembly: GCF_023898315.1. Classification (NCBI taxonomy): domain Eukaryota; kingdom Metazoa; phylum Arthropoda; class Insecta; order Orthoptera; family Acrididae; genus Schistocerca; species Schistocerca nitens. The sequence continues at coordinate 333,832,124 of NC_064617.1, forward strand.
AAATCATGGTTGCGGTTACCCTTGACGCTGCATCACAGACAGGAGCGCCTGCGATGGTGTACTCAACGACGAACCTGGGTGCACAAATGGCAAAACGTCATTTTTTCGGATGAATCCAGGTTCTGTTTACAGCATCGTGATAGTCGCATCCGTATTTGGTGACATCGTGGTGAACAGACATTGGAAGCGTGTATTCGTCATCGCCATACTGGCGTATCACACGGCGTGATGGTATGAGGTGCCATTGGTTACACGTTCGGTCACCTCTTGTTCGCATTGACGTTACATTTCTGATGTGTTACGACCCGTGGCTCTACCCTGCGAAACCCTACATTTCAGCAGGATAATGCACGACCACATGTTGCAGGTCCTATATGGGTCTTTCTGGATACAGAAGATGTTCGACTGCTGCCCTGGCCAACACATTCTCCAGATCTCTCACCAATTGAAAACGTGTGGTCAATGGTGGCAGAGCAACTGGCTCGTCACAATACGCCGGTCACTAACTACTCTTGCTGAACTGTGGTATCGTGTTGAAGCTGCATGGTCAGCTGTACCTGTACACGCCATCCCAAGCTCTGTTTGACTCAATGCCCAGGCGCATGAAGGCCGTTATTACGGCCAGAGGTGGTTGTTCTGGGTACTGATTCCTCAGGATCTTTGCACCCAAATTGCGTGAAAATGTAATCACATGTCAGTTCTAGTATAATATTTGTCCAATGAATACCTGTTTATCATCTGAATTTCTTCTTGGCGTAATCACATGTCAGTTCTAGTATAATATTCGTCCAATGAATACCTGTTTATCATCTGAATTTCTTCTTGGCGTAGCAATTTTATTGGCCATTAGTGCACATGATCTGTGCCACATGTGTCCACAAACCTACCAACAAACTTTCGCATGCCTGATACGAAGAATCAGTGATATATTTCGTTTTAAAATGGACAAACAAGCCGTTAACCCGATGGTCATATAATGTTCCTCTACACGTTTACTTGAGGCAAACTTCGTAATTTTGCGACTCCCTTTCCCGTATAATTTCTTGTCTCTCTTTAACCAGATAGAAAAATCCTGGAAATCAGTAATGCTCATCTCGATTACAATTCACAGCATCGAGTCTCTTAGACCTCCCTCAGTAATGCTGCAATGACTTTCAGGAACAGTTATAAATGTTTTGGATAGTGTCACATTTTTGCGAGCTTCGCTTTGACGCGCATTTCCTACTTCGTGTAAATCTTTCTCCAATTTATACAATTCACATTCAGATTTTACGAAACGAAACCGGTTTCGCAGACTCCTGAAGTTCAGACGTTCCCCCTCCGCCCCGCCCACTTTCGTTTAACTAAAATTCAGCCTTTTCTTTGTCAATGAAAGCTATTACTGCACATGTTTTCTTCGGGCTTGGAAGATAGTCAGTTTTATTTACGGAATTTAATCAGCACATCAATCACCGTTCGAAGTACAATTCATATAATCGTCCGAGTTATTCCCTGCTTCTTCTAACGAAATGTCGACGTCGTTCAAACGAATGGCCAAGAAATTAATAAATAAAACATATGTCGTTCTGCAGGAGACGTACGTGATTTCGATTGCACCCCACGTTCTTCATGTTTCATCTCTGCTAGTTTTAAAACTTTAATTAGCTTCCACATTACTACGAAACTCTGAACCTGCACAAAGTCAGATGGTATTAGAAAGCATACACGAGGAAATTACAGCGAATAGTAACTCAATAACTATGTCAAAAAAACAGTCAATGGATACTGAAATTCGCTTTACAAATTACAGTCGCGTTGTGCTGTGTTATCTGTTTACCGATGTACCGTCAACCAAGAACATGTGCCAGCCGTGTTGCGCATGCGCTGTCTGCTACGGCTACGACAGGAGTATACCTTTCTCCAGCCGTCTGGAGAATACGAACTTGGAAAATTTCAACATTTCTTTTTTGTAAAAAATACTTGCAATGTGTGTTCTCAGCTAAAAGTTTGACAAAGCCTTTCTTTCCGTGTATTCTCCCCATATAAAAAAATTATGTACGAGTTTCGACATGTCGGATTGGACAGTTCCCTTGTTGAGATACGCTGTCGAACAGTGGGAGAGGCTTGAACAGTGTCTGGGCTACCTTGTACACAGCGTGCCAGTGAGCTTATATTACAGTAACCAGCAACATGTTTCAATTTTACTATTTCTGGGAGATGTGCACTTTGGAAGTGAATGCATTTATTTTGGTCGTTGTTTTAACTTTATTTCACACTAATTTGTTAAATATAGTAATGCCTTATATTTAATTCCCTGCACATTTGGAATAGAGGCCCGTAATTGCAGATTTGCAGGTGTTGCAAAACAATTTTTGAGTCTTTTATTCAGAACCACCGGAAGGTAAATCAATGTCCGTGAAATCCCTGAGCTAGCAGGACAGAGCGGATGAGTTTATATTTGCGGAAAGTTGTCAAAATAAGTTACTGTCAGTTGCACTCAGCATATAACATTTATTTGTTAAAATACGCAATCACACAAGCAAGAATCAAAACCTCTCAAGGTTTTAACGAAAGACCTCCATTGATTTAATTTAGATCAGCTGAAGGCCACATCGAAAATCCAAGGCACAAGGCATAAGCAAGGAACCGAGGTACAGCCATTCTTCTGGAGGTTTCAATTATTTAGAAAATTTTTTTTATCTTCAATATAAATAGGCTGAAAGCCTTAAATTTTTCGCATAGAACTCAGCTGAAGGCCTCACATAAGTCAAGAATAATGTTACAGCTTAAGGCCGAGACAAACATTTTCAATGTTTAATCTAAATAGGCTGAAAACTCGGCTGAAGGCCGCATTTCAACAAAACAATTTAACGGCTTAAGCTCTAGGATGAAGAAATTTCAATTTGAAAAGGCTGAAGGCCTTATTTTAAAATATTTCGTGTAAAACTGGACTGAAGGCCTCATACTAAAGAATAACAATCTTATGACTTAAGGGCAAGACAAGGATTTTTAATTTTTAATTTAAGAGAGATTAAAACTCGGCTGAAGGCCACACACCATGCAGAAAACAATTTTACGGCTTAAGGCCTAAAGGGAAGAGCTTTTAAATTCCAAATAAAATGCTTCACATAAAACTCAGCTGAAGGTCACATACGAAACCCAAACAATCTCACGCCTTAAAGCAAAGACAAAGAAATTTCAAATTTTCAATTTAAGCTGGAAAACTCGGCTGAAGGTCACATACAAACTAGAAAATATTTCTTACGGCTTAAGGCCTAGACAAAATTTTTCAACTTTTGATTTGAAAAGGCTGAAAACTCGGCTGAAGACCACATACCAACTTGAAACAAATTCACGGCTTAAGGCCTAGGCACAATGAATTTTCAATTTTAATTTTGAAAGGCTGAAACTCGGCTGAAGGCCACATACCAAACAAGAAACAATTTTTTCTTTTTTACTGCTTAAGGCCTAAGAAGAAAAGCATTGCATTTTAATACGCTAAAACCCGGCTGAAGGCCACACAGAGTACTTAAGAGTAAAAAGGAAATCACTATGTAAAATACAAGGAGCGGTGCTGAGAAGGTTCCAAGGATCGGCTTGGGAAGTTAACAATAACTAACATTTGGGCGAGACAGGCAGCCAGACCGACAACCTTTTAATTGGAAGGCAACCCAGCCGGAAGCCAGCTAACGAACGAACCAACAAGATCAGTTCTGCTTCATCCGACCAGCAAAACGACAACAAGGAGTCAATAGCACAACGTTATGGATACTGGTGACCAATCCAGTCAAGTCAGAATAAGCACCCAAAACTACCATCAACACCTCAGCTGTCGAACTACACGCTGTGCTGGGCAGCATCAACATGACGAGGAAAATGCACTGACGAAAACTACGTCAACGACTAGGGCAGGTCATCGGAACGTCAACAGCCACAAGGCAGAAGATACCTTCATTAATGAAGGAATGAATTAAATTAAATTAAACACCGCACTGGAAGACGGCTGCAATTCTAGAGCCGACTTCAATGCACACAAGTTGTTGCTCGTGGGAATCTCCCAGAAAACGACAACCAGGATGAAACGAAGATATGTGATAGCAGATGAGGCTTGTTAGGTTAAGTGAGCACTCAACTGAAGTGTCCAGGATCGGTGGGCGAGGAACTTCGTAACCCTCGCTAGAAGCGCCTCACAATTCCAACCGCTCGTGCACGCTGCTAGCGGCTCCGGCCTGACTACGCGCCACGGACACTTCCTCGCTGCTCTGCCCCAACCGACCGACCACCTCACACACGGAAACTGTGAAAAGACCAAATACACTTCGGCCGATGAGACGACCGACCGTACGACCAACCAACGGTCGTTCCCGCTCCAGTCGCCTTCCGTAGGACAGTGCATGTGTGACCCCAGCGGTCGGCAAGGACTGTCTGTCAGCACCTCACTGGCGCTCTGTCTCCGACCCTGCACTGTGCCCGACTGCACTCCTGGTCCGTCTCCAACTGACTTCCAGACACACGGCGACCCGGAAACACTATCGGTCGCTCCAGAGATGGTTCGACAGTGCACTTATCGATAAGCGCTGCTGCTGCCGCCACTCACGGGCAAGTAAGGCAGAAGTTAGTGACGCCAGTAATGGAATCAGAAAACGAGGCGGCAGTACCGCAAAAGAAGATGATAAACAATAAATGGCATGAACATGAGCCGCGCACTGCTCAGTCTGCAGTGCAATTCCAAACCGTTTCGTTATTTATATAAATAAAACATTAATTTGTTATATGTTGCATAGACATTAGTGGAACGTCGTTTTCTGAAAGAGCCGCCGGCATGTGAAAAAGATCCAACTCTGCAGGTGCTGCCACGAGGAACCCACTAGAGGCTGAGATGCAAGCAGTGAAAGGAATTTACGTCGCCGTCATTTGGCTGGAAAGACATGTTCCAACAATCAGGATTAAATCCTGAACCCATTCACTTGCCCCGTGGAACGATACGCACAGGGTGCTGAGAAACGGTCTGCAAAGCTCGTAAGCCGGCCGGAGTGGCCGAGCGGTTCTAGGCGCTACATTCTGGAACCGCGCGACCGCCACGGTCGCAGGTTCGAATCCTGCCTCGGACATTGATGTGTGTGATGTCCTTAGGTTAGTTAGGTTTAAGTAATTCTACGTTCTAGAGGACTGATGACCTCAGAAGTTAAGTCTCATAGTTCTCAGAGCCATTTGAACCAAAGCTTGTAAGGGTGCTGCAGGACAGATTGTGCAGAGAAGTAACTGTTAGGAAAAACAATCGATACGATGCGCCGTTTCCTAGTTATTTAGCATTGAAGTTAGCCAACCAGGTCTCAGCGTGAACAAATTAAAACATTTCGAAGCCTAAAATTCGTAATGTACGGACATCTGTGGATTCGTGACTCACCACTTGTTCAAGCACTCGTTACCATTTAAAATATGCCCCTTTCGTAAGTGACAAATTTAATCCGGGTGAGTAAAAGCTACGTATGTTCGGTTTGACGAAACCAAACGAAGAAGAAATTTGGCGCGCTACGACCTGATTGTTAACTTCAATGCTAAATTACTAGGAAACGGCGCAGCGTATCGAATACTTTTCATAACAGTTATTTCTCATGACAACCTCCCCTGCGACACCCTTACAAGCTTTCCAGACTGTTTCACTACCCTGTATTTACGCGACGACTGTTATGAGTTAATATATTATATGTATCAACACTTTGCTGTCCGTTCGTCTCGTACAAATTTATTCGCTTGGCGCCGGCAGCGCTAATTCGGATTACTTGGCTTGTCGTCGGCAGTATCTTCGTTTTCGTTTATTCGTTTCGGAAATACGTGGGCCTATTATTGGAGTTGCTTTATGTGACCGGAAAGTCTGTCAACCGGATCATAATGAGACGTACGCGATGTAGTGGCAACCTCCAAGTTTTGCTCCGCGCATTCATCGTAAATAATCAAATGGCTCTGAGCACTACGACACTTAACATCTAAGCTCATTAGTCCCCTAGACTTAGAACTACTTAAACCTAACTGACATAAGGACATCACACACATCCATGCCCGAGGCAGGATTCGAACCTGCGACCGTAGCAGCAGTGTGGTTCCGGACTGATGCGCCTAGAACCGCTCGGTCACACCGGCCGGCAGTAAATAATCGTATCGTCTCTTTCGTCTACCATGATAAAGGGCACAAGTACTTATAAAAACAAAAAAACTTGTTGTCGTGTGTAACTTATTGTTACCTAAAAAAAACACCAACAGAATGCAAAAGATACTAAAGTGCTGTTGCCGGCCACTGTGGTGTCGCCGGCCACTGAGCGATACTACGCACACGACACCACCTAGGTGTCGCCGGACGACAGAGTGTTCATATCTTCCTTTAGGGAATACTAATACTTCTGCAGCGTAAACGCCAAATGACTGAATGGCTAGTTGGTCTGAGCAAGCGGCCAATCGAATGTAGATCTGTTCATCGTTGTATAGAAGTAAATCATGGTCTGGGGAAAAAAAAAAAAAAACAGAAAAGATGAGAAATGAAGCATTTTAGATAGAATTCTGTAGAAAGATCTTGAAAATTAGGCGAACTTGTAAGAAATAGGGTTCTTCTCAAAGTCAGCGGAGAGAGAAACATGTGGAAAACTCGACAAAAGAAGAGGTAGAATGGTGGGACACGTGTCATGTTAAGACGCTTGGGAATAATATCCATGGTATTTGAGAGATCTGTACAAGGTAAAAATTGAGCGTAGAATATATCTAACGAACAGTTCAAGAAGTTGGGTGAAACTGATACTTTGACACGTTATCACAAGAGAGGAATCCTTTTCGGGCTGCATAAAAGTAGTAAGAAGGCTAACTACAGAAAAAGAGCAGGTTTTTCACATAATCTATGACTCATCATAATAAATAAATGAAATCATCGTTTGGAATTGTTGGCCGCGAGGCTCCATCCAGGGAAGTTCGGCCGCTGAGTGTGAGTCCTATTTCAGCTGACGCCACATTGGGTGACTCGCATGCCGGTGATTAGGATGAAATGATGATGAGGACAATACAACACCCAGTCCACGAGCGGAGAATATCTCCAATACGGGAATCGAATCCGGGCCCGCTGCATGGAAGGCAAGCACGTTAACATTCAGCTAACCAGGCGTAGACTCATCCTCATTATAATACCTCTATTGGCGAGTTCCTAGCGAATATGGGTCGCCATTGTGTTCTTTTAAGTTGTGAACGATGCATCAAAAAATGGTTCAAATAGCTCTGAGCCTATGGGACTTAGCATCTGAGGTCATCAGTCCCCTAGAACTTAGAACTACTTAAACCTAACTAACCTAAGGACATAACACACACCCATGCCCGAGGCAGGATTCGAACCTGCGACCGTAGCGGTGCGCGGTTCCAGACTGAAGCGCCTAGAACCGCTCGGACACACGGCAGGCCAAGGATGCAACAAGACTGTCATTCTATAATGTACATAACACAATCAATGTCTGCTTGTTATAGACTATTACAGACATGAAACGTAGGCAGAGGGTGAAACACTGTGTTGACACGTAGCGTACTACTCAGCAGCAACAAAGCGACCGACAAAATTAACGTCACACGTGCTCTCCTGCTCCCCCTATGAGACTCAGGACTTCGGCTGACAGTACAGAGAGCATGATCAGTAAACCGCGACTTCCCTCACCAAACGTTTTCTGTTGCAAATTTCTATCCACTTTTAGGGTTGCAATGGCCTACTTTGCTTTTTAATATCACTTCGCCTCCATGGTTACAACAGCAATCACCTAATATATCTACATAAATAAACACGGACGGAGAATGCTTTATCGACGATGGGAACATGTTTGTGACTTGTTACTCAGGACTCATAATGACCCCAATCCAATGACACACTAAGGCGGGAAGCCACCCGGGCAACAGTGGCGATTCGTTCTGTATCCTTTTACCGGGAAGGACTACCTAACGAACCGAAACTAATGGAACAGCCCTGTCAAGGGGGGTATTCATAAAGCACTGTGGAGAGTCAGCAAAGGGCTTCCCGTATCGATCTGACACATTTTTTTCTTGGCAACGCCCGCCGTATTGACTGGCAATGTTTGTTGGGTTTATATAATCGATCACTCAATCGTGACGTGGCACAAAGTCTCAGCTGCCCAGGGGCCAGTTCGTAGGCTCCGAACGATTTGAATGTTGGCTCCAGCTTCTGTTAACCCTTTCATGGTAAAAATTTATATTGTGTACATTTGAAAAATAAAGGTCAACAGCTGTCTTCCTTACTCATAAATAATGCACTTTCATTACAAAACAATTTTAAGCTGACCGATTTTGAAAATCAACGAAATGGGAGCCATCTTTTCGTGTGAACCTAGGACTTTCAGAGTTAATTTTTTAATTTCACAACGATTTCATCATGATGGCAGCTATGGAAAAAATATAACGAATCCGAAACGAAACACATTTATTCTCCTGACAACGAAAAACAGGAAATATGGCACACAAATTTTCAACATAATATTTCAAGATGGCACTGACGTACCACACACCAATGTTTTCTATAATCTATGAAGTTTTCTGGGGCGCATACGTCCCACTATATACAAGTCATGTACAAACGAGCAGAATTACTGAGTTGTATAGTAATGTTTCAGAACAGTATCTATGATGTTGTCTTCTTTATTTTTTGGCCTCTTTTTTTCACAGTTGCACATATGCAAATTGTATAGGTTGATTCGCATCTCTAGCAACTGTAATAAGACCAGAAGCGTTTCGGTTTGTTTTAAAGCATCTTCAGTGGTCACTGTAACAGTATGATTTCTCTCCTACAATTTTCTTTTGATCATTAACAGTTCGCATGCTTTACTTGTTACTGTAAACAGCTTTTATTCTTTTCATGGACAAAAATTTACAGTAAAAAACCCATTAGTAGAACGCCGCCCCATTTCATCGCTCACAGCCTTCTACGTATCCACCCTATGGTCCAGAGTATTAGACGGCCCAAAGTTCAAAACAGCGTAATACTTTAGTGGGACACATTTATCACATCAACCACGAAAGTGTTACCCATCGCAAGCAATCTGCTGATAATACTTGGACGTAAATTCACATTACACTTCGTAATATTCGAAATATTCTTTTACGTTTAGTTTATCACTGTGTTTTGACTTATTATAATATAAATTAGATTATAAATAACAGTAAACTGAGTGCAATTTATTCTCCAGAAAAACATTTTTTGCCATCGTCAAAGCCAGCAGATGGTTGTACAATTTGGACTAATGCAGTAGAATTATAACGAAGAGGAATACTGTAGTTCAACGTCCCGTCAACGATGATGTATTACAGCTGAAGATCGAAGGAACGATGGGGAAAGAAACTTCGTCCGTGCTTTCTTCAAAAGAACCATTCTGTCATTTGCCTTACGCGATTTAGAGAAATCAGGGAAGACCTGTACCGGATCGCTAGACATCGGAATTAAAGGTTTTTTTAATGTAATCAGTCTCGAAAACAAATCTTATATTGAAAAAGTTGCTAGAGCAATTATGATTTGAACGACCTGACTTGTTCGAAATTTTAATGAGGTATTCTCTTGGCATTCGGTATCTGAGAAGAAATGAAGAGTAAAAGGTATCAGTCAGACTCTGGGGGTCCAAACGAAGGATGCAAGTATTTACACCTATGAGTACATAATCGTCCCTATTGTTACTTCAGATAGGTTACCTAGGGTGTTGCTTGCTACACGGACGCAAAAAATTCACAACGACAAGGAGTAGGCGTGCGGCATAACGCCAGTTGCATAACAGTGGCGCTAGTAACACCACTATGAATAGCCAAATAAGGTTTGCTTTAAATACACGTTGTAACGGTCGCGAGCGTGAGTTGCCTTTGAGACTGGACGTGGTGAGATGAATTTAGTCAAGAATGCCTTTAAGGCGACAACGACGTCATTACTAACACGTCACTGAATTTTAACGAGGTTGTATAATATGGCTACGAAAAGATGGATGTTCCTTGTGCGATACTGCAGAAAGGCTTCGTAGGAATGGAGTCATTGTACATGATTGCTGGCAGCGGTGGTCACGAGAATGTACCATCGCAGGAGACCAGGCTCCAGACGGCCACGTGGCACTACCGAGAGGGACGACAATCGTATTTGGTGTATGGCTGAGGCGCATCGTACTGCATCTGCAGCACCAGTGAAACAACGGACTGTGACAAATCGGTTACTTCGAGGACAGCTCCGAGCCAGACGCCCTCTAGCGTGCATTCCACTGGCCCCAAACTACCCTCATCTGTGATTTAGGACGTCAAGCGAGAGCTCATTGGAGGGCATCTACATCTACATACAGGGTGTTTCAAAAATGACCGGTATATTTGAAACGGCAATAAAAACTAAACGAGCAGCGATAGAAATACACCGTTTGTTGCAATATGCTTGGGACAACAGTACATTTTCAGGCAGACAAACTTTCGAAATTACAGTAGTTACAATTTTCAACAACAGATGGCGCTGCGGTCTGGGAAACTCTATAGTAGGATATTTTCCACATATCCACCATGCGTAGCAATAATATGGCGTAGTCTCTGAATGAAATTCCCCGAAACCTTGGACAACGTGTCTGGCGGAATGGCTTCACATGCAGATGAGATGTACTGCTTCAGCTGTTCAATTGTTTCTGGATTCTGGCGGTACACCTGGTCTTTCAAGTGTCCCACAGAAAGAAGTCACAGGGGTTCATGTCTGGCGAATAGGGAGGCCAATCCACGCCGCCTCCTGTATGTTTCGGATAGCCCAAAGCAATCACACGATCATCGAAATATTCATTCAGGAAATTAAAGACGTCGGCCGTGCGATGTGGCCGGGCACCATCTTGCATAAACCACGAGGTGTTCGCAGTGTCGTCTAAGGCAGTTTGTACCGCCACAAATTCACGAAGAATGTCCAGATAGCGTGATGCAGTAATCGTTTCGGATCTGAAAAATGGGCCAATGATTCCTTTGGAAGACATGGCGGCCCAGACCAGTTCTTTTTGAGGATGCAGGGACGATGGGACTGCAACATGGGGCTTTTCGGTTCCCCATATGCGCCAGTTCTGTTTATTGACGAAGCCGTCCAGGTAAAAATAAGCTTCGTCAGTAAACCAAATGCTGCCCACATGCATATCGCCGTCATCAATCCTGTGCACTATATCGTTAGCGAATGTCTCTCGTGCAGCAATGGTAGCGGCGCTGAGGGGTTTTTCAAACAGATCCTTTATTGTATCGCTTTTCGGTCCTTTGTTTACATTAAACCTCCGTTGAAAACTTCGTCTTGTTGCAACAACACTGTGTTCTAGGCGGTGGAATTCCAACACCAGAAAAATCCTCTGTTCTAAGGAATAAACCATGTTGCCTACAGCACACTTGCACGTTGTGAACAGCACACGCTTACAGCAGAAAGACGACGTACAGAATGGCGCACCCACAGACTGCGTTGTCTTCTATATCTTTCTCATCACTTGCAGCGCCATCTGTTGTTGAAAATTGTAACTACTGTAATTTCGAAAGTTTGTCCGCCTGAAAATGTACTGTTGTCCCAAGCATATTGCAACAAACGGTGTATTTCTATCGCTGCTCGTTTAGTTTTTATTGCCGTTTCAAATATACCGGTCATTTTTGAAACACCCTGTATATACTCCGGTAGGCACCAAGCGGTGTGTGGCGGGGACACAATTCGCGCCAGTCATATTTCCCCCCTTGTGTTCCACTCGCGGATCACGCGAGGGAAAAACGACTGTCTGAACGCCTCAGTACGAGCTCTAATTTCCCTTATCTTTGAATGGTGATCATTGCGCGATCTGAATGTTGGTGGTAATAATATGTGCTCTACATCCTCGGCGAAGATCTGATTCCGGAATTTAGTAAGCAGCCCCTTCCGCTTAGCTCGCCGTCTATCTGCAAGTGTGTCCCACTTCAAACTTTCTCTGAGATTTGTAACGCTCTCGCGATGGCTAAATGTACCAGTGACGTATCTTGCCGCTCTCTTTGGACCTTCTCAATCTCTTGAATCAGACCCAACTGATAAGGATCCCATACAGACGAACAATACTCTAAGACTGGACGAACTAACGTATAGTAAGCTATTTCCATTGTTGAAGGACTGCATCGATTCAAGATTCTACCAATAAACCGCAATCAAGAGTTGCCCGTTACTTGTGTAATCTGATCATTTCTTTTGAGATCATTCCCAATAGTCACATCCAGATACTTGACGGATTTTACCGCTTCCAAAGACTGGGTATGTATTTTGTATCAATGGGGATTTTCGCCTTGTTATACGCAGTAAGTTACACTTACTAATATTGAGAGATAACTGCCAGTCATTACACCACGCATTCATTTTCTGCAAATCATCAGTGATTTGTTCACAACTTTCGTGTGATACTAATTTCCTGTAGACTACAGTCTAATGCCGCTGTCGGTATCATCAACCAGATCGTTTATGTAAATCGTAAAAAGCAGCGGACATATTACACTGCCCTGAGGCACACCTGAAGTTACTCTTGTTTCTGTTGAAGTCACCCCGTTCAGGACTACATACTGCTCCCTGCCTGTTAGAAAACTATCGATCCAACCGCTTATGTCATCTGACATGCCGTAAGCGCGCTCTTTTTGGAGCAAGCGACAGTGCGGAACTGAGTCGAACGCCTTCCGAAAGTCGAGAAATATGGCATCAACCTGGGAGCCGGTATCTAGAGCCTGTTGTCTATCATGCACAAAGAGAGCCAGCTGTGTCTCGCATGGCCGCTTTTTTCCTAAAACCGTGCTGGTTTCTGCAGATGAGCTTCTCAGAGTCTAGAAAGGTCATTATGTATAGGGTGGAGATGTGTTTTCTGATTAAAGCTGTTTCTGCCTCGGTACAAGTGATGGTCCTGTGCTGGATAGATGGAGGCCAGTTGAGGGCCTGCAGCCAACCTGTCTGTATGCTAGACACACTGAACCTACACCTGGGGTGCGATCTCGTGTGACAGCAGGAGCACTGGCGTGGTTATCCCACACACCCCGACTGCAAAATTTTACGTGAACCTACTGATTCAGTCTGTGCTGCTATTCATAAACAGCATTCCAGGGGATATTTTCCAACAGAATAATGCTCGCCCACATATCACTGTTGTAACCCAACATGCTCTACGCAACAGCATTAACTGTTCCTGTATTTACCACCGACCAAGTGCAAACAGACATGGAACTCCATCCCACAAACTGACATCCCGCACCTGTACAACGCAATGCATCCACATTTGTGTTCTTGCATCCAACATTCTGGCGGTTACGTCGGTTGGTAATGCACCAGAATTTCACATTTGCAGTGCTTTATCTCGCGATTACATTAATCTGTGATCTTGCAATGTTAATCAAATATGTTACCTAAACAAATGTATTCCCAAAATTTTGTTACTGTACATTAATTACTTTCTGGTGTTCGTTTGTTTTTTTTCTGTCAGGGTGTATATTGACTATTTAGAGATTATATTCTGATATTCTATGTCAGAGAAACGACCTGAATAAATACACATGTCACAGCAAGTGATGCTGCAAAAATGTCGTCAGAAGTGCAACTGCAGTTCCAATACAGCTAATTATCGTTCACAGCTGGCCGCAATAAATTTCGTCTACTACAAGGACAACCATACAGTGTACAAAAATTATTCCTCTTAAAGCGGGCTTTTAGTCCTTATGATGTGTGTTTGTGTTTGTGTGTGTGTGTGTGTGTGTGTGTGTGTGTGTGTGTGTGTGTGTTGGAAAACTGAGCCACACTCCCTTGGGTAGTGAAATTAAAGTACTGAAGTTTTAATGTATGTAGTAAGTACGAATTTTTATGCCATAGAAAACAATTTGGAAACGCAATCCGATCTCGTACTTATAACAGAATAAATATCGACACACACACACACACGCCTGCATAATCCAAGCACAACAAAAACGGATATTACGTAATTTCTGTTCAAACATCAAATGATAAATGATTCATCAAGAAATTGGTTTAAGAACTGAAAAACGTGTTTGATTTCAGCTTGTAGTCCAGATGAGAGTGTCTCCTCAGGTATGTAATCATTAGTTCTACGCCAAAAGAACAATTGAACAATTAAGATCAGCAGCACACAAGTTATGACTACGAGTATCATTTCCACATAATGTCTCAGTAACGTGCCCGATCACTCCGTGGTATATTGAGAAAGTAGAGCTCGTCCGTAATAGCAGCTGTGGACTTACCTCACTGCATCTGGAACCTAATTTCATGCAAAGACAAAATATTTATTGCAATGTTTTGCAATTGCAGACTTAACCTCCAGAGCCCCTAGCGGGAGGCGTCCTTCAGAAACCAGGAGACCGTAAATCTTCAGGGCCACGAGGAATCTAAAAAATGATTTTTAGGCAGATACGAATCTGCGGGGGTGAAAACAAATTCGACACTTCTGAAAGCGAAAAACGACACCCTGGCGAGAAAGCAGGCAACCAGGTATTCTTCTCGTAAAATTGGTTGGGTCACGAATCTTATTTTGATAGCCGCAGTAAGGGTTCGCATGTGTGTAAGTGCCTTTCCTCTCATTGGCCAGGACGGAAAATCACACTCCTGGCAAGAGAACTATGAGTTTCTGTCCCTACTCTTAGAGTCAGCCAACATCATTGGTTAATCGAGCCAAAACACGTATGCGAAGGGATTTTTGTAATTTGTTTCTCAATTTTGCGTTGGGCGGAGCTCGCAATCTTTACTGTAATTGGTTAGAGACTTTCCGATGCTGGGGAGCCAGTACAATTTCTATAATAGCGAGGTGAGAACACTTCATCTTAGGCAGGCACCGAAGAACACCTTGACTTCGGGAGACAATCGTAACGCTCTTCTCCTCCGGAAGCCTTGCAGCCATCTTCACCTCCGTCTTGTAGAATTCGTACTCTGTCGCAATGTCGTGGTTAGACTCAGAGACCAGTGCTACCGCTTCAGTCAAAATAGCTCTAAGCACTATGGGACTTAACATCTGAGTCATCAGTCCCCTAGACTTAGAACTACTTACACCTAACTAACGTAAGGAAATCACACACATCCAAGCCCGAGGCAGGGTTCGAAACTGCGACCGCAACAGCAGCGCGGTTCCGGAGGCTGAAGCGCCTAGAACCGCTCGGTCACAGCGGCCGGCCTGCTTCAGTCACCCGCCACGGCAGAACTGTAGATGTGTAGTGAAAATGTGCAGAAATTGGACACGTCGTGACCAGGGCACCAGAACTTGTTTATTTCGAAGATTTAATTGGCTTAACTGCACATTGGCAGCTCACGTGACCCATTACGCGCTTAGGTGAGGGAACTGTAGCCTTTATATAACTTCCTGGGACTGTTATTTCTTTCTGGTCTTCAGTTCCATTGATTAGCTGAATTCTCAGTCATTGGCGTTTACGCGGAGACTTTTAATCACTTTATTCATAATTCGATTTCCACCCATTCCAGCCATGATATTAATATGTCATTTTGTGAATCTCATTGAATCATTGTGCATTCTATGCTCTGACTGTAAATTCAGTCCATGTTTATTGACGAAATTTTACATTTTTGTAATATATTTAACTTGAGTATGGCCTCTAGTTTCATTCGGTAGTCAGATGAAACCCTTATTTAATATGTCTCGTGAGTTTACGGCAAGTTGAAGAAGACAGAGTTAGACAGAAGAGAGGGTGATATATACGTGTGCATAATAAATTCTTTCCCTAAAAACTATTTCCCTTTTTCATACCTCCTCTGTGTTACCACAGATGACAAGTCACTGATCTCATTTGTACTGAGACTGCAGTATATGCGAGCTGCCTATTTGCTTCCACCGCCCTGAGTGGAATGCATAACTTCTATATTCATCAACCTGCAGTCTTCTATAGTTGTTGCCCCTGCGCAGAGAACATCACGTAGGGCGTGAATCCGTAATCTTGAGGCTGTAAGAAACTCTTAGAGAGGAACTGTTGTTTTAAAAATGAATAAACTTCCAATCACTTTGTTTATACGGAATGCCACTCACTTTTTATTAGCAGAACACGAGAAACTGCAAAATTACATTCCTTTTTAGAGTCATAAATGATTTTTATCCTTCAGAAAATCAATGAACTGCATATTTCCGTAATTAGCACCACATTGGTCTCAACTATCTGTCTAAATAACCATACATTTCTAATAAAGTCTTAACTAACATTGACCGCGGCAGACTACATGTCTGTCTCCCGACACTGCCGAACCAGCTCTGATTTACACACTAGACACTGCTAACTAAAGCTTAACTGATACCGCGGCGGACCACATGTCCGTTCTCCGAGACTGCCGAACGAGCTCTGATTTTACAGCCGAACCGCTAACATCCAAGTTAGGTGCGATCCGAAGATCACCGAAGTGCTTCGTCTGCCTTTCATAAGACAAGGAATTAGAATTCGGAAAGCGGACGTAGTTAGTTTGATAACTTTAATCCATTAATTATGAACGTCGCTCTTGACGGTACAAAGTCTGTTCAGATTATAGTAACTGAATATGGCGCCTTGCTAGGTCGTAGCAAGTGACGTAGCTGAAGGCTATGCTAAACTGTCGTCTCGGCAAATCAGAGCGTATGTAGACAGTGAACCATCGCTAGCAAAGTCGGCTGTACAACTGGGCTGGGGAGTCTCTCTAGACTAGACCTGCCGTGTGGCGGCGCTCGGTCTGCAATCACTGATAGTGGCGACGCGCGGGTCCGACGTATACTAACGGACCACGGCCGATTTAAAGGCTAGCACCTAGCAAGTGTGGTTTCTGGCGGTGACACCACAATTCTAATGATTATTAATACTTGTGAAATAATGGAATGGTGGCACGCTATTGAGAGATGCTTTAAATATGATATGCAAGTAAATACGCTGTTTAGTTTGTCTAATATTAATAATAGAAGATTGTCACTTTAGCGCGCAAATTCCGAATGCAGCAGCCAATCGCAGAGAAGGACCACAAATAGGCGGTCTTTCTCACGATACCCGAACCGAACAAACCATCTGTCATCGGTACCTCAGAAAACATTATGTCATCTTGTCAGATCTGCCTTTTCAACAGCTCTAAAAAGAGTTTCTTGTTGCCGAACATGATGCATGCAAAGCCAGAAATATTACAAGATATAGATCCATGTTATGTTTATTACTGCAACGCCCATTGTCACTCCAGATTGCAGTAGTTACTGTTGTGCGATCTTTTCATTGATTAAGTTCACTTGATTTCATGTCAGCAGTTACAGGTCTTACTAGCACTGCAGGAGTATGCTCAGCACCCGACCGTAGTCTCACAATCGCATACTCACAATAAATAAATTTAATTATTTGCTATTTTCTCTCGGTTTCGAATTTTAATGGCCTGCAGTACATAAATACTTTTCTCCCCAAACAGTTCTATCAGTGATGTTATAATGAACTGCATTATTTTGCGTCCAAAGTAGTAAAATTCCTTCATTTCGGCTACTATATAGTCACCAAAATTGATAAATTTGTCACTAGTGTCGTTTCTGCTGCTAGTTGTTTTCGTCTTTCTTTCATGTACTTTCATTCCGTATTTCTGTTGTATCCCGAGCTTGCGCTTTGCAAACATTGAGAGCCACAGATTCCTGCTACAAGGGATTCAGTGGTCAGCCTCAGAGAGAGAGGGATCTTCGGGTGTCTGGCGTAAATTCGCTAATTTGAATAGGTATGATCAGAGGATGATAAGGATAATAAGCTCTTTTTAACTGGTAATTTTATTGTGTCTCTAACGTCGACCAGTTGTAGAATTTTGGAACACGTATTATGTTCGAGTATAATGACTTTTCTGGAGACTAGAAATCTACTCTGTAGGAATCAGCATGGGTTTCGAAAAAGACAATCGTGTGAAACCCAGCTCGCACTATTCGTCCACAAGACTCAGAGGGCCATAGACACGGGTTTCCACGTAGATGCCGTGTTTCTTGACTTCCGCAAGGCGTTTCATATAGTTCCCCACAGTCGTTTAATGAACATAGTAAGAGCATATGGGCTATCAGACCAATTGTGTGATTGGATTGAAGAGTTCCTAGATAACAGAATGCATCATATCACTCTCAATGGAGAGAAGTCTTCCGAAGTAAGAGTGATTTCAGGTGTGCCTCAGGGGAGTGTCGTAGGACCGGTGCTATTCACAATATATATAAATGACCTTGTGAATATCATCGGAAGTTCACTGAGGCTTTTTGCGGATGATGCTGTAATACATCGAGAGGTTGTAACAATGGAAAATTGTACTGAAATGCAGGAGGCTCTGCAACGGATTGACGCATGGTGCAGGTAATGGCAATTGAATCTCAATGTAGACAAGTGTAATGTGCTGCGAATACATAGAAAGAAAGATCCTTTATCATTTAGCTACAATATAGCAGGTCAGCAACTGGAAAAAATTAATTCCATAAATTATCTGGGAGTACGCATTAGGAGTGATTTAAAATGGAGTGACCATATGAAATTAATCGTCGGTAAAGCAGGTGCCAGACTGAGATTCTTTGAAAGAGTCCTAAGGAAATGCAGGCAGAAAAGAAACGAAGTAGGTTACAGTACACTTCTTTGCCCACTGCTTGAATACTGCTCACCGGTGTGGGATCCGTACCAGATAGGGTTGATAGAAGAGATAAAGAAGATCCAACGGAGAGCAGCGCGCTTCGTTACAGGATTATTTAGTAATCGCGAAAGCGTTACGGAGATGATAGATAAACTCCATTGGAAGACTCTGCAAGAGAGATGCTCAGTAGCTCGGTACGGGATTTTGTTGAAGTTTCGAGAACATACCTTCACCGAGGAATCAAGCAGTATATTGCTCCCTCCTACGTATATCTTGCGAAGAGACAATGAGGATAAAATCAGAGAGATTAGAGCCCACACAGGGGCATACCGACAGTCTTTCCTTCCACGAACAATACGAGACTGGAATAGAAGGGAGAACCGATAGAGGTACTCAAGGTAACCTTCGCCACACACCGTCAGATGGCTTGCGGAGTATGGATGTAGATGTAGATGTAGACAATGTGACGTTACAAAAAGACTTTTCTAGCGGAGGTGTCTCCACACTAAAGCAAAGTGCTTACACAGATGTAGTGACTGTTTATCATCGTTCTATCCGCTTACTGCAACCCTCGTATGAATTCCAAGACCAGCAGAGAGCCCTAGCAGTTATCTAACTTCCTCCCAGCGACTGCAACGTAACACTGTGGCTGCCGAGCGTGCAACTTCGTAACGTGTCTAACTCTGAAACAACTCTGGCCACGTCTCCGTATAACTCATATCCAATTCCCCAACTTCGGCCACTGTCTTCATGTTTCTAGCTTTTTCTCCCCACTGCACCCTTCTCCGACGACTGACTCCTCCTGATCGCTCCATCCTGGAGTTTTGTTTCGCTTTCTCCTTCGAACGCGCCTGTCCCTCACATGACATAGTGTCTAGGGCTTTACTTTACCTTATTGGCTACCCTGGTGCTTTATTCTTCAGATATCTTTCAGAGGCTGAGTGGAGGGGATAACATTCGTTCCCTGTGAGATAAAGAACTGCTTTCTAAGCTTTTCGTTGCCTTCCTACGACATAGCGTTTTCCCCACCATAGACTCTCTATCTCTCCCTGTCGCAGCTTCAGCTCTGTCTCTCTCAGTTCTTGCCCCTTGTTTCTGAAGTCGTGCCTTCTATCCCCTCACTTTTCTTTTATCGCACAAGGGCTGCTTTCATTATCCTTGTTTCCTTGTTTACTCCATTATAATCATTCCCCTCATTAATTCTGTTACTTCTTGCGTTATCGTCTAACCCTTGCTTTATTAAGCGCGTCACGTAACTTATTTCACAGGACTTCTCCGGTCTGCGCCCTCTGATCTCGACCGTTTGGTCCCTCGTTCTACCTGTGTTTGCTTCCTCTGCGCCCCAGCTCTTTAGCTTTGTCTTTGAATCAAAAACTATATTCTGGGCATCCGCAGCTGCGGAAAGTTATGGCGCTAGGAAGAATTCCGCCAACAGCTGGTAAAATGGTTGTTTATTAAAACACAAATGCTTTCGCGGCCTAAAGCCGCAACATCAGGTGTTACCTACATGGTAAAAAGCAAAATACAGTATTACTACAGTTTACTGATATTAAAATTAATAAATGAATGTCTAAAACATACTCACCACGTTGAAAGATCAAAGGCATATCTATCGCTCTTAGTCAGAATTTACTATTTAGTGAAAGGTAGCGAAGATCCATGTGGGACAAATTGCTGATAGGTTAAACTAGCGGCTACAGACCTATGTTTTAAAATTTGCCTGCATCTAAAAAGAAAAAAAAATTATAGTGAGAGGACGTTGAAACGTTTAGACAGGCCTGATTGACGATAAAATATTGTCACTGCCAACATTTCTAGTCGCGGCGCTATGCATATCACTAAATAAAATATATCAGGTGGCAGCACTGTTTTACAGGTGTGACCGCTGGGCAGCCATGTGTTGGGCAAAGTAAAAGCGGCCCGCACTAACATGTGAGACATACTAGCTGGGTGTCAGAATGGAAGCTACTCATGTGGACAGTGTGACGTCACAAATCTTCATAACGCTGGGTCACTTAGCTTAGAATTTTATTACGTTTTAAGATCTAATCGTATAAACAATCAAAATTAGCTAGAATGCTATGGTGTTTTAATTATAATTGGTTATTCAACGTGAACTGTGTATTTTCTTTTTTATAAAACTTTTATCCATTCTGGATTTGGAACACTGCGACTGTCTTGTTAAAGGTTTCAGGAATCACTGCAACCAATCGCCGCTTTTTCTTCAATTTTTATTTATTCATGACCGGTTTCGAATGTACATGGTGGTTTGCATAGTGCGCAAATAATCACGTTAGCACTGACAATTTTTCATCGCCAATCCGACCCATCCAAAAATTTTCAACGTCCTCTCACTATAAACTTTTTTTTTCTTTTTAGATGCAGGCAAATATTAAAACATGGCTCTGTAATGGCAAGTTTCACCTATCAGCAATTTGCTCGAAATGAATGGAGCACGTCTTCGTTACATTTCGCTCGCCTTATTTTGACGGTATTCACTAAATAGTAAATTCTGACTAGGAGCGATGGGTATGCCTATGGCCTTTCAACGTTGTGAGTACGTTTGGTTCAGACATTCCTTTATTAATTTTAATATCCACAAAATGTGATGACACTGTACTTTGCTCTTTACCATGTAGGTAACATCTGATGATGCGGCATTAGGATGCGAAACCAGTTGTGTTTCAATAAACAGCCATTTTACCCGCTGTCAGCGGAATTCCTCCTAACATCATTTATTCTCAATATTATTTTTTAGTTAACTTCTGTATCGTTTACAGGACTTGTCTTTTAGCTATTACTACGATGCTGTGTGTTCAGTAGACTGTTCACCCTGTTTGTAACATTACGAGCAGCTGGTTCGCAAGACATAACGTAGCCCTGAGAATATTTGACGGGCCTGCGAGGACCATGATCAGGCCGAGCGCTGTGTGCAAGTTGCAGTAGTTGACTAGAGGCAGGCAACGAGTGAGCCGTCAGCCAGGGAAATTTCCATGTGCTAGGAGGAAGCGCGGGAACTGAGCAGCGTGCTTGCGAAGGACGCAGACAAGTGGAGGCTGCATTTGTCTGAAACATGGAGACAAATTGTGATATTCTACAAAAAATCCTTAAAGACACGCTATAAGACATCGAAATACAGCTTATGAAGTGCAGTGATGAGACGAGCTCGATGCAAATTGAATCTTGTTTGTAAACATAGTATTTCAGATACATATAACCAGCAATAAATGAACCAACAGCTGTATTTCGTCTCTGATTTATTGCAGAGGTAACCGGTGTTGGCATTCCATTAAGCCATTATCACGCCCTACATGGTGACGTAGTGGATGAGCTTATATCGCCAGACAAAATATCATGTAAAACCAAACCAGTGCCCGCATCAGCTTAAATAACACGGCTATACACTCGTAAACAACCTGAGCGCAACTGCGAGGGTTGCCCAGAGTGTAATACACCGCATGTTTTTCTCAGCCGAAAATAAAACATGTACGAGGGTTGGCACTTTAATAGTGACAACTATTTATTTACAGTTCGTACAAAATACATACGTGTTTCAAAGTTTTACTGACTTTCAAAGTAGTCACCAGCATTGTGTATAACCCGTCGCCAGCGATGTGAAGGTCGTAGGATATTCTTAGCAGTGTCAGTTGTGTTGAAAGTTCGAGCGACGCGGTCTATTGCCCGACGAATTTGTACCAGTTCTGAAGCGAATGCCGTGAAGTGTTTAGAAATCGAGTTGAACTCACGAGAGCTTAAGTCAGGGGAGTGCAGTAGGTGGTATGGTACTTAGCAGCCCCACCAGTCAAACAAATCAGTAACAGCTTTCACTGAACGTGCTTGAGCATTGTCCTGCAAAATGATGGTCAGGTCCTGCAGAAAGTGTAAGACAGAAGTGTTGACACTTTCTGCAGCCTTATCAGAACGGAACCAGCAGGTAAACGCACGCAGACGCCGGACAGCTTGGTGGAGGTTCGCTTGTACGTGCACTTCCCCTTTGGACAGTAGTGACGAAACCTTCTTACACTAACGTATGCGACAAACATCGAACTATAGAGAACAGCTTGCGTGGGCCACCTAGTATATGTGTATGTAAAATCAGTACTGATAAGCGAATAGTGCTCATTTTGTTTCATCTTGAGTTGAGCAGTGATCATGCGACCGCGCCTTTAAAGCATCTTGCACAATGGAGCACGTGGCCTTTTGGTTGGTGCGGTAAGATCGATGAGATTTGCGTGATCAGAGTGCTGCAGGCTTTCAGACAACGTTGAAAGGACTAGATTATTTTGTGGTCGTGAGTTGAACACTGGGGAGTACTTCGGGATTTTAAATAATTTCGTGGAAGTGAGCTGTGGACTTTGAATTCAGCCAGGGCTTAGAATTTTCAAATGCCTTTCAGTGATAGTCTGCTGTATCTACACAAACTTTATAGTTATTTAACTGGTGGTAAGCAGATGTGAATTTTAATTTTGCTGTCTTTCATGATTTTAAATTATATGACGAACATGTTCTTTATCATAATTCGAGACTGCATTTATGGCCTCTGGACCAGGGATGTGTAGTAGACTGTTTTGCAGGTAGCCAATCAGCGCTCAGTCGGTTTCCGTGTTCTGCACTGTGTAAACTTCCGTCACATTTGAGCTTTCTATGGTGTTTTACGTATGGGAAACTACGATTGACTTATTTCTATGTGTTCTGTGAGTCTTTTCGTAATTGATCAAGCACTTAGAAAGTGCCAAGTGTTTCACAAACAGGGCAAGGGACCTTATTTTTAAAGTGTACTCGTTCAGACGAGCCGGTCTGCGATATTGCCAAAGTGCAGGGACGCGCTGGAGCGGCCTTTGGCAATACAGGTACACTTTCTGCCGAGTTGACAACGCAGCATCCCTTGTGAAATGCGCAGCCACAGGCCATTGATGCTGTCGCCGAGTATAGTCGCAGTAGCCTTGATGATTACCAATTTTACATTATGCTGCGTATGTCAACGAGATTCTGTGCCAACAGACATTGAGATTTTACTACTGGTCCTTCGTGAATTAATGCACAGCTTTATGCACTTATCCCACACATGCGTGTAAATGCGCTGCCTACACTCGTAACAACATGTGCGCTATTGATTTAAATATCATTCAACTGATTTATAGATTTTGTCATTTTAAGGCCACCATTACCATAATTGTATGCAGGCATTTAGGTCAAACTTTAAATCATCTGGTTGCTGTCCTACATGATTTTATTTAGTAGTTCGCACTATTCATTTATTATTTCATAATTTAATTCGGTAAACTGATGTTCTACTATTAATTAGTTTGATGCATACTTCTCTTAAAATTCATTACAGCTTGAATTTTAATCAGACGTATGATTCTGTCTTTTACTTCATTCATTTGTCCTTATGTGTGAAGGCTGAACAGGCGGGGATAAAGGCTGTATCCCTGCCTTGAGCTCTTTTTAATCCAGTCAGTTGCCTCTCGTCCTTCCATTCTTATTATTCACTCTTGGTTGTCGTACATACCGTATATTACCCACCTTTCCTTAAAGTGCACACCTACTTTTCCACGATTTTCAAACGTCTTGCCTTTGAGTTTACGTTGTCGAACGTTTTTCCCAGCTAGAAAAATTCTACGAGACAGCTTTAATTTTCCTTGCCTTATATCCGCTATCAAGCTAGCGTCAGAACTACCTCCCTGGTGCATTGCCGGTTTTATGTTTTATGAAGCCAAACTGGTCGTCATCTACCAGATTCATAATTTTCCATTAAATTTTTGTGTATATCATTCACTTCAGCAACTTGAGTGGGTGGGCTATCAAGCTAATAGTGTGTTCTCGCATTTTTATGCCCTTGCAAACTTGGGGGCTGTACGGGTGCTATTTATCCGAGATTCAGTCGGTATGTCACCAGTGTCATACATTCGACACACTAACTAAAATAATCATTTCTCGCAGTGATTTAACAACCCTCCCCTTGATATGTTATTCATGGCTTCTACCACGGTTGATTACAAATCTTCCCAATTTCTATCTAATTCTGATTCTAAGACTGAATTTAACATATTGTTCAAATCGGCAATTATTTATTCTTCAATGGCGTTATCAGACCGTGATGACTGGGTGTTGTGTGATGTCCTTAGGTTAGTTAGGTTTAAGTAGTTCTAAGTTCTAGGGGACTTATGACCGTAGACGTTAAGTCCCATAGTGCTCAGAGACATTTGAACCATTTTCGTTATCAGACACTTCCTTCACTTCGAACAGACCTTGAATGTAGACTTCCCATCTATCCATTGCCTCCTCTGTATTTAATATTGTGGTTTGCTTTTGTACAATTGTCGTGGACATCTTAGTAACAAAATTCTTTCTAAGTTCTTTTAAATTTTCTGTATGCTAAAACTGGCTTTCCGACAACGATTTCTATTCCCATGTATTCACTTTTTTCCGCAGCCGTTTCGCTT
Source organism: Schistocerca nitens (assembly GCF_023898315.1). Classification (NCBI taxonomy): domain Eukaryota; kingdom Metazoa; phylum Arthropoda; class Insecta; order Orthoptera; family Acrididae; genus Schistocerca; species Schistocerca nitens. Next base: position 333,857,138 of record NC_064617.1, read on the forward strand.
TTATTTATTTCCACTTCCTGTTGATTTTGTTCCTAAGTGATTTATATCTCTATATTTATTACTTTTCCAGAACATTTATGTAGTACATTCTTTCATGTATCAACTGAAGTGTTTCTTCTGTTGCCTTCGTATTTTCGCTATTACCGTACTTCTATCTATATTTTTCTGTTCGGGTAGTGTTTGGTGTGGTTTGTGAGGCGCTCAACTACACGGTCATCGGCATTCAGGTAGTGTGAAAACTCTTTTAAAAATTCCGTGCTCCTCAGCTGTATTCCCTACTGTGATATACAGTACTGTAATCACTACAGCCTCAGAGAACTGCGAACGCACATCTTCATTCCTGACTACTTCAGTATCTCATTTGCATGTACGTTGATTCTTTCCGACGTTTCTCTTAAACTCCAGACTAATCTTCATCATTATTAATTTGTGATTTGAGCATACATCTGCTTCTTCGGACGCCTTAAACCCAATATCTGATTTCACAATCTCTGTCTTACCATCTACATCAACATGACTAGTCTGCAATCCACACTTAAGTGCCTGGAAGTTGGTCAATCGAACCACCATTCCACTACAGAACAGCACGCAGGAATGAGGTACACTTAAATCTTTCCGTGGGAGCTCTGATTTCTCTTAGTTTTTGTCAATGATAAAATTCCTCTGTATACAGGTGCGAGCAAAATATTTTTGCACTCCTGGCAGAAAGGTGGTGACTGCAAATTTGTGAAAAGACCTCACCGCAACGAAAAACGCCATTGGTTTAATGATTGCCATCACAATTCGTGTATCATATCCATGACACTCTGTCTCCTATTTAGGGATAACACAAAACAATGTGATCTTCCTTGAATTTTTTCGATGTCCTCCGTCTGCCAAGGATCTCATACCGCACAGCAAGAATAGAAGAGGCCGGACAAGTGTAGTGTGTGCAGTCTGTTTAGTAGACAGGTTGCATCTTCTAAATGATCTGCCAATAAAATGCAGTCCATGGTTGCCCTTCCCCACAACATTATCTAACTAATCGTAACAATTTTAAGTTTTTCTTAATGGTAATCCTTAGATGTTTAGTTACATTTACAGCATTTAGATTTGCATGATTAATCAGTAACCGAACTTCAACGGATTCCGTTAAGCATTCATGTGGAAGACCATGAAGCTTTCATTATTTAATGATGACTTTACTAGATAGGAAATGACAGCATCACCTGCCACCAATATAAGAGGGCTTCTCATATTGTCACCAAAATCGTTCATGTAGAATAGGGGCAGCACTGCCTTGGAAACTGTAGATATCACTTTTGTTTTACACGATGACTTGCCGTCTGTTACTACTAACTGTGACCTTTTCGTCAGAAAATCACAAATCCAGTCGAACAACTGAGACGATACTACACAGGCAAGCAATTTTATTAGAAGTCGCTTGTGAGGAACCTTGATGTAATCAAGCTGGTATCTTCACGTGTCATTTGGGCCTTTCCAGTTTCACCTGTTTTGTGATATTGTAAGCGGAGGAGTCTCTCTCTCTCTCTCTCTCTCTCTCCCCTACTGCTGTTTTCTAATCTTTCGGCTACTATAACATTTAAATCTAAATCTCACTCAATAATTCGACTTTTACAAGCTTCTATGTACGGTACTGAATTATCCGCTCGTTTCCCACATATACTTTCTCGATCTCTTCATCCTCCGTTTGTGATTTCGGCATGTCTATATGTTGTGGTTGTTTTGATTCAGCTCAATTTTCGTATCTTATCTCTAGTCTCGTTGAACTTTTTTGTTGCATTATTGTATATCACGCTGTATTACGAGTTTTCTGTCGTTGTCTGCCTTTTAGTGGCCTATTACCCTCGACACGTATTGTTGTCTCCTCTGCCCGTCATTTCTTCGGAATCCATTATCAGTTTTAATGCTTGAATTATGATGGACTCTCTCTGCTATAGTTGATCAAGAAGCAAGACGCGTACGGAATTCCGACACTGAGATTGCCATTCATCCGTTCAGAATACTGTAGAGATATTCGTGCTTTGAGAAATGTACCGATAGTAATAAAAGTCTACATCGTTAAAGAATGAAGATTTAAACCGCTACTAACGGATTCGAACAATTATGCCCTTATTAAATGGTTATCTGTTATTTTTTCTTCTTTTAGCATTAAATTTATAGGCGTGGTTTATATTGGCAGTTAATGGTGCGGCTACACAGAGTGAATCACTTAAAACTTACACCGCAGATATTCCGGATATCGAAAGTGCTGTTGATGTGTGGTTTTCACAGAATGGATTGGTAGTCAGATGCTCGTATTGTTAGCCAGTCAACATATTGTAATAATACTTAAAAAGAGTATTTGATGTGCAAACATACACTTTTTTAAATGGAGCAGTGCCTATCGACATTAACAAACTAAAAGCAGGGTAAATCATTGCGCCAATGGTGTTTGTTGCAGGATTCTACTGCGAGTTATTTACGAGATATCGTATTTTGAAAAGATCCCACACCGTCACTTGTACTATAGCTGTGGTAGCACACACTAAAGAACAACACAAGAGCATACATAGTTACGTCGCCATAACAGACCAGTAACGAGACAATTGACCATCACATGTGTTCAAAATGACCACCGGCAGCGGCAGTACATGCTTCCAGTCTGGTATGGGACGATTGCTGTACACGTGCTAGCATTTCAGCGGAGATGTGCGAGCAGGTTACAGCAGAAAGTCGTTGCATATTATCGAGTGCAGTTAATATGTTGACAGCGTCTTTCAACTATCCCAACAGAAAAAATCTACAGACGTCAAATCTGGGGAAGGGGCGGCCAAAGTACAGGTCCCCTGCGTCCAGTCCAACGATTTGGAAACAATTCGTGAATACGTGCTGTAGCACTTCGTGCATTATGAGCTGGACACCCATCATGTTGGAGTCACAGGTTTCTTCTAGTCTGCAGAGGAACGTCTTCTAGCATCCGTGAAAGATGGCCTGTTAGGAGGCTGCGGTATTTATGGGCGTTCAATGTTCCGTCTATGAAAAACGGGCTATGAGCTGATGGTTCACTATCCCACACCACACGTTTACACTCAATGGACGCTGATGTTTCACCTGACGAAGCCAACGTGGATTGTCAGTGCATGTTTTGGCTATTTACCTGGCCATGAGTAGTAAACGTCACTTTATCACTAAACAAGATGCATGATATATCTACAGTACCCTGTCTTAATGCCCATCTACAGTAGTTAACACGATTCTCATAATCTTTTCCATGTGCCTCTTGATGGAGAGAGATGTGATATGGATGGAACCTATATCGATGGAAAATGCATAGGACAGTTGCCTGACTCATGCCACTTCCTCGTGTGACTGCGCGGGAGCTGACGTGCGGATCAACTGCAACAGTAGCAACAACATTAATTTACCCCTCTTCTGTTGTCACTTGTTTCCTTCTCTTACGTTGTCTAGATGTTACTCTACCACTTTCGCGTAACTGGGTGAAGGGGTTGGTAAATAATCGCCGAGATGGTTGACGTCTACTGGGATACCTTGCCGCATACACCGTACAAGAACGAACTGCATTCTTCCTATACTCTCCAGACACCATGACCATGTCGGCTTTTTCTGGATCAATGCTTACACTGTCGCACACTAACTAGCAATTCGCATCGTACTCAAGAAAGACAGAAGCGCACTGTAAGCAAACATAACGACATCTTACCTAGCACTACATAGGTTGAATGGCACAAAGAAGTGTCGGTCTGCAAATTTTTCAAAGTATGTTACTTCGTAAACAACTTGCTCTAGAATCCTGCAACAAACACCTTTTACATTTTAATTTACCCTGATTTTAGTTTATTCATGTCAACAGGCATTGTTCCATTTAAAAAAATGTATGTCTACACGAAAAATACATTTGCGAAATATTATTACAGTGTGTTCTTTTGCTACCAATACGAGCATCTGACTGCCAATCCATTCTGTTAAAACCGCGCATATAGCACTTACCATTTCGGCAATATTCGCAGTGAAAGTTTTAGGTTATTCATCCTAGAGAGCCCGCAGTCGGTGACGAGTTTAATCGTACTATTCCTACTATCTATTTCGAAATTTTTATCCACGCCAACCATTACTTGCTCAAGCAAAAGAACATTACACTACGCTCCACTGTGTACAAACCATTAAAAGGAGAGCTCACTATATTAATAAAATAATATTCTTACACGGTCGTCAACTGCCGTAACTCATTACCGGAACTACACTCGCATTAGACAACTTTTTTCCTTACGGTGGCCACTGATGTCATTATTAAGGCATCAACCAAACTTAACGTCAGAATTTCAAACTGTCTTTTGGAACAAATATTGTTACGTAATTATCATTTACACAGTTGGAAATCACACTGCGAAACAATTTTAAGGACGATTCAGTAGTTCAAAATAACTTATGAGGGTCTCTCAGGTTGCCCGTTCTTTTCACGTGCAAATCATGTTTGTATTATATTCATCAAACTGGGATGACGAGGTGATGGAAGGGCTGAAAACATACAAAAATCACTAAAAAAACTATCAGAACCAAAACGACACATTACATAAATATATAAATGTTGCATTTAATGTTTTGAACATGGCTGTGATCAGCAACCGTAATTAATTACAATGTCAAAATTTTCCAGCGAACCGGTTGCAAATATAATTTAAAATTCTTTAACTAGTTTTCACCGTCAGCTAAGGGCGCCTTCTTCAAAAGAAATTGTTACCTTCCCTAACAATATCAAAGGAAGGTACATTAATAGCAGGTAGGCATTAGAACATACACTTAATTTTTACTAATTAAATTGCATAAAAATACTCACATGTGGTTAAAAGGAAATTTGAGCGACATCGCTCTAATCAAAATATTAAAACCACAATTAAAACATTTTCACCCTGAATACATAACAGGTATAGACTAAATTTTAAAACAATATATAAATATGCCACTAAGGGCATGTGGATACATGTGAGTATTTTTATGCAATTTAATTTGTAAAAATTAAGTGTTTGTTCTAATACTTACCTGCTGTTAGTGTACCTTCCTGTGGTATTGTTAGGGAAGGTAACAGTTTCTTCTGCAGAAGGCGTCCCTAGTTGGCGTTGAAAACTAATTAAAGAATTTTAAATTTTATTTGCAAGCGGCTGGCTGGAAAGTTGTGACATTGTAATCTTGCATTTGATTCATAAATTACAAATCTGGACTCGGATTTTGCCAAATCAGAGTATTCCAAAAGTGACTGACGCATTTGCATCGATGTTTTAATGAATTAACATAACTAGTAATAGCAACAAACAATACACCAATCATACAAAAACAAATATAATAACCCTTATCATCAAAAGCAAAGCTTTAAACTATCGCCTTTAGCTTGGAACAGGTTACTTGTATCGAGATATACTATCTGATCGAAAGTATTCCGACACCTATTATTGGACATTAATATCGGAAGCATCCATCCTTCGCCTTTATGACGGCTTGGACTCTCCTGGGGTATGTCTGTGGAAGAATGGCAGCCCATTTTTCCTCAGAAGTCCAAACCAGAGAAGATCGCCGGCGTTTAGAGCGAAGTTGATGAACTTCTATTGCGTTCAGGTTGGGATTCTAGGAAGGTCAATCTATTTTAGGAATGCTATTCGCCACAAACTATTGGTTCAAACATGCTGCTTTACGAGAGCGTACATTGTCTCACTGATGCGATCATCGTCTCCGAAATCTTCCTTATTGCACGTAGTATACAATGCTGTAAAGTGTGTTCACACCCTTCTTAAGCGCAATAAGGGGAACACGTTGCAAACGTGGAATACACCCCCATACCGAAATATCACCTCCTCCATAGTGTTGGAACGTGGTCCAGGCGTTTCCCTAACCAAAACTATTCCATCGGATTGCCAGAGAGTATAGCTTGATTCATCTGTCCAGATCACTCGTTTCCAGCTGTCCACCGTCCAGTGACGTCGCTCGTTACACCACCTCAAGCCTTGCTTAGCAAGGACTATAGAAATATGTGCCTTACGCGAAGCTGCTCGACAGTCGTACCCCATTGTGTTTAACACTCTATGCACAGTGATTGTGCTAGCTGATGACTTCATGCGACTTTTTACAACCATTCGTCGGCCGACGTGGCCGAGCGGTCCTAGGCGCTTCAGTCCGGAACCGCGCGTCTGCTACGGTCGCAGGTTCGAATCCTGCCTCGGGCATGGATTTGTGTGATGTCCTTAGGTTAGTTAGGTTTAAGTAGTTCTAGGTTCTAGGGAACTGATGACCTCAGATGTTAAGTCCCATAGTGCTCAGAGCCATTTGAACCATTTTTACAACCATTCTCTGCAATGTTCGACGGTCCCTGTTGGTCCGCAGCTCGTGGTCCTGCGGCAGCGATCTCGCTTCCCGCGCCCGGGTTCGATTCCCGGCGGGGTCAGGGATTTTCTCTGCCTCGTGATGACTGGGTGTTGTGTGCTGTCCTTAGGTTAGTTAGGTTTATGTAGTTCTAAGTTCTAGGGGACTGATGACCATAGATGTTAATTCACATAGTGCTCAGAGCCATTTTTTGGTCCCTGTTGGCCAGTGCATGATGTCAGCCTGGTCTTTCTTTAACTGTGGTTGTTTCTTCCACTTGATTATCACCAGAAGTCGAATTGGGCAGCTTTAGAAGCGTTGAAATCCCTATAATGGATTTGTTGGATGACATTAGTCTACTTCCGAAGTCACGGAGCTCTCATAGCCGACCAGTTCTGCTGTTTACCACGTCTCTGCTGACAACACTACAGTCCCCGCCTCCTGTTATATTGGTAGATCCGCCTCTCGTGACATCTAGTGATTAATTCCGCATTTCATGTGGCTGTCTGTATAGCTTTGGTCAGATGGTATATTGTTTGCAACATATCGTATATGAATAACGCAAGTTATAGCTCAGAAGAGTGGTTTTCTCTCTTCTGAGAGATCCAGTCGCAGCGTCGGAATGATGGAGTCTCGCTTTACGTATGTTGCAGGGTACCATCCGGGACGTGCACATGGGCGCCGTGACAAACGACCTGGCCCTCTTCCAGATGCGCAGCGCCGACCCGGTGCCCGTGCAAATCCTCGCCAGCAAGGACCAGAACGGCCTCACACCGCTGCACAAGGTAACCCCCTGTCCATCTCGTCAGCAGGATACTTTTTACAAACGGCACTGACGTGTCTGTTACCTCGCGTAACAACAAGGTCGCCAAAAGGGCACATATACTCTCTTCCCGTAGTTCCGTATCACGATAGGCACGAAACCTGCTTATTAAACTAAAATCTAAGAAGTCACAGGTCATCCTCATATCACAATGACTGTTGATCAGCGGAGATTTTCCTGCAACACTTCCACCAGTACTCCTTGATTCTGGCCAGTGAAAGATCTCCCCGTAAGTTGCACGAGCTTGTAAATTAGGAAGAACAAATTGTTTCAGAGTACAGGAAATATCTTCTTTCGTACACAGAACCCATAAACTTAGAAAGATATTTGCACCTAAAATAAAACAAATGTTTAGTTGCACCAAATCTTTAGTGCTATGATATTACAACATGACTCAAACAGGAAACCTCAAGACGACACGGGTTACCCAAGTGTGCTTGCGTAAAAATGGTTGTTTGATCACAATTCTTCCTACACACAGTTAGGGTTGATGTGACCCGAAAGGTGACACTATTTTCGCACACTTTATTTTCTTCATCGGTTTCTTAGTCATTGGTATTCCCAACACAGCTCCTCACATGTCAAATCCCATCTTCATTTCACAGTGGTAATACAACTTCGCTTACTTCAAACACCTTGGCTGTACCTTTGCGTAGCACTAAATGTTTTCCATTTCAGTTATACGACTCTGAAAAAAAAGCCTACCACCCTGTTTCTTATAGAGTGGTGTACTGACCACATCCCCCTCGTATCCTCATTCTCACCCGAGGTTGACACGGCGGTCGGATGGTCCCGATGGGCCACTTGTGCCCTGTAGACGGAGTGAGTGCTGTTTCTGACGCAAAACAACTCTAGATTGGAGAGAAGACTAAAGCGTTGTCTGTTATTATCGGGGTAGCTTAGCTGTTTTCCTTTTGTAGAACTTTGCAGCAGTCTCTAAGTCACAACTTTTATCCCTGTTTATCTTGTCCCTATTTTTTGTCAGATGACGTGGCAATATTAGAGTCAGAATTGAAAAAGGGCTTTGGAAAACTTAAGATCTCATAAAGCAGGAGGGATAGATGACTTTCCTTTCGAATTTCTAAAATCAGTAACGGAATTGACAACAAAATTGCCCTTCACGTTGTTATACAGGAAGTATCAGACTGGCGATATAGCATCAGACTTTCGGAAAAACGTAGTCCGCACAATTTCGACGATAGTAAGACCGACGAGTGCGAGAATTGTCGCACGTTAAGCTTAACAGTTCATGCATCTGAGTTGCCAACAAGAATAATAAACAGAAGAAAAGAAAACTGAGGATCCTTGGATGGCGATCAGTTTGCCTCTAGGCGAGAGGCAGTTCTGACGCGGTTGATGATGGAAGCAAGACTGAAGAAAAATTAAGACACCTTCACAGGATTTATCGAGCTGGAAAAAGCGTTCGATAGTGTAAAATGGTGCAAGATGTTCGAAATTCTGAAAAAATAGGAGTGTACTACAGGAAAAGACGGGTAATATACAATATGCCTTCATTCTGTGATCATTCTGTGAATATGTACAAGAACCAAGAGGGAACAATAAGACTGGTAGACCAAGAATAAAGTGATCGCACTGAGAAAGGTATAAGAGAGGGACAGAGTCTTTCGCTCCTCCTGTTCAATCTATACATCGAAGAAGAGATGACGGAAATACAAGAAAGGTTCAGGAGTGGATTAAAATTCAAGGACAAATGATCCCAGTGATAAAATGCGCTGATGACATTGTTATCGTCACTGCTAGTGAAGAAGAATTACAGGATATGTTGAATGGAATGAACAGTCTAATGAGCACAGACTATGAACTGAAAGCAAGTCAAGGAAAGACGAAAGTTAAGGAATTCTGCTACCTAGGCAGCAAGAGAATACCGAGAAAGCATTAGAAATTCCAATCTCTGTTTTCCTACACAACTGTATATTTTAAAGCTCCCTCTGGCACCTTGGAAGTTATTCCCTGATGTCTTAATGACCCGTCCCATCTTCTTCTCAGTATTTTGCAAATAATCCTTTCTCGCCGATTCTGTGGAGAACCTTATCTCTCCCTACCTTATCAGTCCACCTAATATTCAAAGTTCTTCTGCAGCACCCCATTTCAAATACTTCGATTGTCTTATGTTTCGGCTTTCCCACAGTCCAAGTTTCATTAGCATACTACGCTGTGCTCCAGACGTACATTCTCAGAAAGTTCTTCTTCAAATTAAGCCTGTGTTTGATACTAGTAGACTTTTCTTGGCTAACTACTAGTATCAAATACAGGCCTTAATCTGAGAAAGAAATTTCTGAGTATATACATTTGGAGCACAGCATTGTATGGTAGCGAAACATGAACTATGGGAAAACATAAACAGAAGAGAATAGAAGCGTTTGAGATGTGGTGCTACATAAGACCGTTGAAAATTACGTGGACTGATAAGATATTGACTGAGGAGGTTCTCCACAGATTCGACGAGGACAGTAATATACGAAAAACACTGACAAGAAGAAGAGACAGGATGACTGGACATGTGTTAAGACATCAGGGATTAGCTTCCGTGGTACGAAAGGCGGCTCTAGAGGGTGAAAACTGCAGAAAAAGACAAACATTTGAATAAATCCAGCAAACAATTGAGGACGTATGCTTCAAGTGCTTCTCTGAGATGAAAAGGATGGCACAGGAAAAGAAATTTTGGCGGGATTCGTCAAACCAGTATTCTGCATTATTCCTCTGACCAGTCAACTTCTTCTCCGAATTTTATTCCTTGTGTACTGTTGTTACATTTCTGTTCGATGCCATTAATCTCAGTCGCTAAGAACTTAATGCAGAAATTGATTAACACAGCCTTAATGAGACGGACATCTCTTAAATGTCTTACATTATTTCTGTATCTGTTGTCATTATTATTATTATTATTATTATCATCGTTATGAAGTTTGCATATTGTAGTGTTGACTCATTAAGGATGTCTCTTTAGATGTAAGAGATGGACTTAATAATCTTGCTAGTTGAAATAAATGCACAAAACCAAATAAATAAATGACCCATAAGGACGCACATGCTACTGTCTGAAACTAAATTTTGATGGTCTAGCATATATTGTGCTGTGTGCTCAGTTCTCGTGGCTGTATGTCCCAAGACTGGTTGGATGAAGCCCTCCACGGCTGCGTATCCAGTGTATGTGTAGCTCTGTATAATTAATACAGCCTACATCAATTGAATCAGTTTACTGTAATCAAGCCTTCATCTCCGTCAACATGTTTTACCTGTCTTCCTTCAGCCAATTACCAAATTAACTGTTATCAAGGAACATGTATCCTGTCGACCTATATCTCCCTTTCCATAAGTTGTACCATAGATCTCTTTTCGCTACGATTCGATTCAGTAACTCTGCATTAGTTATTTGATCTACCAATATACTTATTAATCTGTTGCACCACGTATCAAAAGTTTCTATTCCCTTCTCGTCTACCGTTTACCGTCAACTTTTAACTTTTATGTAAGACCACTCGCCAGGCAAATACTTCCAGCAAAGACTACCTGACACTTACACATTGTGTTTTTAAGAAGCCGCCACGTAGCCTCGTTAACGCACAACTGCTCTGTAGTGTTCGACTAACAGACAGCCCACTCGAATACTGGTGTTGGAAACAATTTTCATTGCCAGTATATGGCCGACAAGTGAGGGAGAGTTTGTGACGTAGATAGAGTTGCGTTCGGTAGTTTTGGTGCAATATACAAATGACGTAGTAACGGTAGGATTGCCGGTAGTATTGGTAGCACTGGTAGCGGAAGAAACATAAATGAATCTGTGAGAGACAAACTTGGAGCCGACCGACGACTTGTTTGTTTGTTTGTTTCGCACACAATTAGAATTGCGTATCGTCCGGTGTTAATCCCTTGTTTATTGTATATCCCTACAAAATATAAAATCTATTTTATAAGCAATGAAAGTAGTTCGAAAATTGTTTACGAATAACATAAACATGTTGAAGCACTTGTCTGACCTTTTTTGTAAACATCATCTTTCTTGAGCAAACTGGGTTTTCTAGCGCTACTTAATAAATCTGTATTTTTTTCTTTTTTGTTCTTACCGTAACATCCTTCTGTTTCACGCTAAAAATCAACAATTTGCAAATAAAATTAGTGTTTACTTTTAAGTAACAGACCGGAGCATAAATATGTAGAACAAAAATGTTTTTAGGTTATGCCGCCCATTATACACTCCTGGAAATTGAAATAAGAACACCGTGAATTCATTGTCCCAGGAAGGGGAAACTTTATTGACACATTCCTGGGGTCAGATACATCACATGATCACACTGACAGAACCACAGGCACATAGGCACAGGCAACAGAGCATGCACAATGTCGGCACTAGTACAGTGTATATCCACCTTTCGCAGCAATGCAGGCTGCTATTCTCCCATGGAGACGATCGTAGAGATGCTGGATGTAGTCCTGTGGAACGGCTTGCCATGCCATTTCCACCTGGCGCCTCAGTTGGACCAGCGTTCGTGCTGGACGTGCAGACCGCGTGAGACGACGCTTCATCCAGTCCCAAACATGCTCAATGGGGGACAGATCCGGAGATCTTGCTGGCCAGGGTAGTTGACTTACACCTTCTAGAGCACGTTGGGTAGCACGGGATACATGCGGACGTGCATTGTCCTGTTGGAACAGCAAGTTCCCTTGCCGGTCTAGGAATGGTAGAACGATGGGTTCGATGACGGTTTGGATGTACCGTGCACTATTCAGTGTCCCCTCGACGATCACCAGTGGTGTACGGCCAGTGTAGGAGATCGCTCCCCACACCATGATGCCGGGTGTTGGCCCTGTGTGCCTCGGTCGTATGCAGTCCTGATTGTGGCGCTCACCTGCACGGCGCCAAACACGCATACGACCATCATTGGCACCAAGGCAGAAGCGACTCTCATCGCTGAAGACGACACGTCTCCATTCGTCCCTCCATTCACGCCTGTCGCGACACCACTGGAGGCGGGCTGCACGATGTTGGGGCGTGAGCGGAAGACGGCCTAACGGTGTGCGGGACCGTAGCCCAGCTTCATGGAGACGGTTGCGAATGGTCCTCGCCGATACCCCAGGAGCAACAGTGTCCCTAATTTGCTGGGAAGTGGCGGTGCGGTCCCCTACGGCACTGCGTAGGATCCTACGGTCTTGGCGTGCATCCGTGCGTCGCTGCGGTCCGGTCCCAGGTCGACGGGCACGTGCACCTTCCGCCGACCACTGGCGACAACATCGATGTACTGTGGAGACCTCACGCCCCACGTGTTGAGCAATTCGGCGGTACGTCCACCCGGCCTCCCGCATGCCCACTATACGCCCTCGCTCAAAGTCCGTCAACTGCACATACGGTTCACGTCCACGCTGTCGCGGCATGCTACCAGTGTTAAAGACTGCGATGGAGCTCCGTATGCCACGGCAAACTGGCTGACACTGACGGCGGCGGTGCACAAATGCTGCGCAGCTAGCGCCATTCGACGGCCAACACCGCGGTTCCTGGTGTGTCCGCTGTGCCGTGCGTGTGATCATTGCTTGTACAGCCCTCTCGCAGTGTCCGGAGCAAGTATGGTGGGTCTGACACACCGGTGTCAATGTGTTCTTTTTTCCATTTCCAGGAGTGTATATCGTCAGTCAGTTTCTAGAGAGTTCACCACTTCCGTAAGAGACTGATCGCATGCACAGACGTACAAATCGAAATGAGGTAACGCTCGATACGTATGAATTACGCCCAACGTTCAGGTAGCTGACCACGGCTACTAGGAAAATTACTGTAGTCTACACTTACTTATGATAGTCTACGGTACCTTACGGTAGTTCTCTAGGCGTGAAGCTCCTGATCACCAGACTTCATGTCAATGTTCTAGATTAAATTCCAATACTCTGCACAGTATTTCATGAAGTGAGAGCATTGTGCTAACGCTGATGGTGATCTGTCCATCGAATTGGGACATGAATACCAGCGGACACCTTCATGCTATTTGAAGGCATTAAGCTATGCACCAACACAATGTTTCACCCACTTCCTTCTCTCAGGCCCATCATGCAACACAAACATGACGCCACGCCACAAATACACACACCTATTACACGTCATCAGTCTTCTGACTGGTTCGATGCGGCCCGCCATGAATTCATCTCCTGTTCCAACCTCTTCATTTCACTGTAGCACTTGCAACCTCCTTCCTCAATTATTCGCTGGATGTATTCCAATTTCTACCTTCCTCTACAATTTTTACTTCCAGATGTCTTTACAGATGTTCTATCATTCTGTACCCTATTTTTCCCAGTATTTACGTATCTTCCTTTCCTCACCCATCCTCAGGAGAACTTCTCATTTCTTACTTATCAGTACACCTAATTTTCAACAATCATCTGTAGCACCGCACCTAAATTCCTTCGATTCTCTTGTGTTACGATTTTCCCATAGTTCATGATTCATTATGATACAAATCTGTGCTCCCGATGTACATTCTCAAAAATTTCTTACTCAAATTAAGTCCTATGTTTGTTGTTAGTAGATTTCTCTTGGCCACGAATGCCCTTTTCGCCAGTGCTTTTTATGACCTCTTTGGTCCGTCCATAATTGGTTATTATGCTGGCTAGGTAGCAGAATTCATTAACTTCATCAACTTCGTTACCCCCATCCCTAATGTTAAGGTTCTTGCTGTTCTCTTTTCTGTTGTCTTTTTTCGATTTATTCTGAATCGATATTCTGTACTGTAGACTGTTCATTTCATTCATCAGATCCTGTAATTCTCCTTCACTTGCACTGAAGATAAAAATGTAATCAGCGAATCTTATCATTAATATCCTTTCACCTTGAATTTTAATCCCGCTCTTGAACATTTCTTTTTTCCCCATCATTGCTTCTTCGATGTATCGATAAATAGTTGGGTCGGAAGGCTACATTTCTGTCTTACACCTTTTTAATCCGAGCACTTCGTTCATGGTGTTCCACTCTTATTATTCCCTATTGGCTCTTGCACATATTGTATATTACCCGTCTCTCCCCATAGCTTACCTACATTTTTCCCAGAACTTCGAACATCTTGCACCATTTGACTTTGACGAACGCTTTTTCCAGGTCTTTTGATTTTTCTTTAGACTTTCTTCCTATCAACCGCAACGTCAGAATTGCCTCTTTCGTGCCTTTACCTTTCCTACAGCCAAACTGATCGTCATATAACTTATCCTCTATTTTCTTTTCCATTCTTCTGTTTATTATTTTTGTCAGCAATTTGGATGCACAACCTTTTAAGCTGATTGTGCGATAATTCATGCACTTGTCGGCTCTTGCAATTTTCAGAGTTGTGTGGGCGGTGTTTTTCCGAAAGTCAGATGGTATACCTCCAGGTCCGATATATTGTACAGTCGTTTTGTTGCCACTCAACCCAGTGATTTTAGAAATTCTGTTGGAATGTTATGTATCCCTTCTACCTTATTCGATGTTAAGTCTTCCAAAGCTCTTTTAAATTCTCATTCTAATTATGGATCCCATATCTCTTCTACAGCGACTCCTGCTTTCTCTCCTATCACGTCATTAGACAAGTCTTCTACCTCACAAAAGCGTTCAATGTACTTTCCACCTATCACCTCTCTCCTCTGCATTTAACAGTGGAATTCCCATTGCACTCTTAATGTTATCATCATTGTTTTTAATTTCACAAAAGTTGTTTTGACTTTTTTATATGGTTTGTCTGGTCTTCCGACAATCATTCATTTTTCGATTTCTTCACATTTTTCGTGCAGCCAGTTCGCCTTAACTTCCCTGCACTTCCTATTTACTTCATTTCTAAGTGACTTGTATTTCTGTATTCCTGAAATACCCTGAACATTTTTGTACTTCCTTCTTTCATCGACCACCTGAAATATCTCTTTCGTCACTCACAGTTTCTTTGCAGTTACCTTGTTGGTACCTATGTTTTTGTTTCCAAAATCTGTGATTGCCATTTTTATAAGTGTCCATTCCTCTTCAACTGACTGCCTACCGAGCTCTTCCTTATCGCATTCTCTGTAGCCTGAGAGAACTTCAAGTGTATTTCTTCATTCCTTAGTACTTCCATATCCCACTTCTTTCCGCATTTTTTCTATCCTAATACTCTCTTGAACTTCAGCCGACTCTTCGTCACAACTAAATTGTGATCTGAGTCTACATCTGCTCCTGGGTACGCCTCACAGTCAAATATCTGATGTCGGAATCTCTGTCTGACCATGATGTAATCTAATTGAAAACTTCCCGTATTACCCAAGATTTTCAAAGGATACCTCTTGCTCTTTTGACTCTTGAACAGAGTATTTGCTATTACTAGCTGAAATTTATTGCAGAACTCAATTATCTTTTTCCTCTCTCATTCCTAAAACCGCAAACCTTTCTTCTTCCGTAACCCTTTCTCCTACCCCTTCCCCTTCAACCGCATTGCAGTCCCCCATGGCTGTTAGATTTTCATCTCCCTTTACGTACTGAATTATCCGTTCAGTATACTCATACACTTTCCCTACCGTTTCCTCTTCGGCTTGCGACGTCGGCATGTATACCTGAACTATCGTTGTCGGTGTTGGTTTGCTGTCGATTCTGATGGGAACCTATCACTGAACTGTTCACAGTAGCACACTCTCCATCCAACTTTCCTTTCCAGAACGAATCCTATCCCGGTATACCATTTTCTGTTACTCTTACCCAGAAATCGCAGAAATCCTTGTCTTCTTTCCATTTCACTTCACTGACCCCCACTATATCTAGATTGAGCCTTGGCGTTTCCTTTTCAGATTTTCTAGCTTCCCTACCATGTTCAAACTTCTGACATTCCACACTCCGCCTCGTAGAACTTTATCCTTTCGTTGGTTATTCAATGTTTTTGTCATGGTCACTTCCCTCTAGGCAGTCTCCTTCCGGAGATCCGAATGTGCCAATGGAGAGGTCATCATGACATTTTTTCAATTACGGACCACATGACCTGTGGGCACACATTGTGTGTCTTTAATTCAGTGGTTTCCATTGCCTTCTGCATCCTCATGCCGTTTATCATCATTTACGTATTTGCTATCGCTTACAATCTCGACACCGACCACCTAGACTCCAAGTCTAATGTTATTACCACATAACTACAGGATCTTGTGTGCAGCCGTGATTAAACATTCGCTTCCTGATCTATAATGTAGTTTAAACACTTATACTGCTAGGTTAATCTAAGCTGTGGACATCGGATATTTCCTGAACAGTTTAAGACATTATAATTCACTTTCCACACACATTAATTGTGAGAATTCCTCGTTAAATGACGTATTGTCTCTGTCCATAGCAATATTTCTCTCTCCATTCGAAAAGGCCTCGGAGGCCTTACGGTACCGACCGACAGCCGTGTCATTCTAAGCCGATAGACGTCACTGGGCGCGGATATGGAGGGAGCCGCGCGGAGTGGCCGTGTGGTTTGAGGCGTCATGTCACGGACTGCGCGGCCCCTCCCGCCGGAGGTACGAGTCCTCACTCGGCCATGGATGTGTGTGTTGCTCTTAGCATAGGTTAGTGTGTAAGTCTAGGAACCGATGACCTAAGCAGTTTGGTCCCTTAGGAATTCACACACATTTGAACATTTGGAGGGGTATATCGTCAGAACACCGCTCTCCCAGCCGTTGTAAGCCGTTGTAACAGGGGATGCAACTTTTGCATCAAGTAGTTCCTCAACTGCCCTCAGAAGCGTTAGTAGTAGTAATAGTAGTAGTAGTGGTGGTGGTGGTGGTGGTGGTGGTGGTTAAGTTGACATCCCGCATACCAACAGCGCTAGGCAGACCCGAATGGCCAATCAAACAAGTGCTAGCCTAGCCCGACAGTGCTTAACTTCAGTGATCTGACAGGAACCGGTATTACCATTGCGACGATGCCGTTGGTCAAAGCTGTATTAAGTATAGATATATGGATATCAACTTTGTTTTTTCAAATGGAACTATAGTAATTTCTGCTGGCAGTGGCACAGTCCCAAAGGAGGCGAATTCAGTGGCGAACACTCGTCAAAATCCGATTAGTACTTTCGGAGAAATTATGATATTTAGAACATGATTTATTTGCTTAGAACATAAACCATCTGCTGTCTTTTGTGCAAGTTCGTAATGTTATACGGAACTGTCGCATCATGCTAATTAGTACTCCAGTTCGATGCACCTAACAGAGCCTACTTACAAAAATGAAATATCGTAGAAAAATTTCGTTTAAAACTGATACTAATCACACTTGTCAACATCAAAGTCGACTGACACACCAGCTGGATGGCAAAGTACGTGCCATCGAGGAATGAATCGTTAGGTAATTACGGTAACAGTTCTGCTCTTCACCCTTGAAACTGAATGTGTTTGAAAAACGGAAATGAAGTATAAACAATGTTAGATAATAGCTCCGTTTCATGAGATTAATTGAAAAATTACGACAGCAGAAATGACAGAAAGAAAATGAGAAAAGAATGTGGTCATAAATATTCCCTTAAAACTTCAACTGTTTATATGACCTCTGTTTACTGCAAAACGTTTGCAATCTCTGGATGTTGTTTCACATGGTGCAACAGTGCTGTGTTTTAATTGCTCTTTAGTCGTTGGAAACTGTGCATAGACTTCCTCTTTCTACTTATCCCACAGAAGAAAGTAGAGTGGTGTCAAACCAGGTGAATGTGGAGGCCAACTCCTAACACCTTGACATTCTACCCAGTGTCCCGGAAAGAGCTAGGCGAGCGCTTTTCTAGTCACAAGTGAGTAGTGAGTGATCCGGGCCCCATCGGGCTGACACTACATACATCAAAGTATTTCAAATGGTACTCCCTCCTGGAGAGCCGGTGGAACGCTAGTATGAAATTATGAGTATCTTTTAACAAGATTTTTTTACCATGAAGTAAGGACAAATCACGTACATACATCCAATAATCCACCACTAAGCAGTCACGATCCAATGCCTCTGATGTACAGCCTGCATCAGTCAGTACGGATTTTTCAGCTCACCAATAAGGCATATTTCTTACATTCAGCTCTCCATGATCTGAAAATATCTGCTGGTTAAGTGACACGTGATACAGACTGAAGCTGCAAATAAAATGCGAAGAACGGTGGGCTAACTTATTTCAGAGGCACCTACAATTTCTTTGGAGCTAAGTTGTGGAGTATGAGCAACAACTATTTCGGTCGCTTCGATCGATGGTCGCTTGTTCCTTACCCTCTGCATAGTATTCCACTGCTCTTCCAATTATAATTTGTTGCACATACCCTGAACTGTCGTTCTTGTTGGACACCATCTGTCAGGATACCGTTGTACGGTTCAGCTTTTCTGTTCGCGTTGCTTCTGCATTTTCCGTCAAGAAGTAGCATATCTAGTTTCTCCTGGTTTGTGAAAGTCATTTATGTTTTTCAAACTAACCAGCACTAGACACACGCGAACCACAGACTAAGAGCTCTTTTACGCGTATACCGTTTTCACGGCGGTGAAACTCTGTTTACTCCACGTCAGACATGACGTATTTCCATATTTGGGTATGCGTCAGACAGCAATCAGTTTCTTGTAAAAAAAAAAAAAAAAAATCCTAAGTCCCAAGTACTGTATTCACTCTGAAATTAGGTATCGGATTTTGAAGCGTAAAATGGTACTGAAACCTTTTATGTTAGAACGACGATACTAGAAACAGAAATTACTATTGTGTCATTTTAAAAAGCGAATATATATGTGTGTGTGTGTGTGAGTGTGTGTGTGTATGTGTGTGTGTGTATACATGGTTTAGTGAAGACTTCCTCACAATTAATCTGGGCGAAAACATAAGTAAGCTATCTTAAACGGTTCTGGAAATATTTTAGCTGAGCCGTTAAGCTGAGTTACCGCGTGTAGTTGCTAAAAGTAAACATAAAAGAACAAAGGGAAAAACACCCAAAAC
This sequence comes from Schistocerca nitens, assembly GCF_023898315.1. Taxonomy (NCBI): domain Eukaryota; kingdom Metazoa; phylum Arthropoda; class Insecta; order Orthoptera; family Acrididae; genus Schistocerca; species Schistocerca nitens. The sequence goes on from NC_064617.1 coordinate 333,876,227, forward strand.
CCCTAAACCATTTTATTAGATCTGTTGATCATCTGCTAAACCGTTGTGCTGTTTCTGCCATAACTCCATGTTGCTGACCATATATCCATTGCTTCTGGTCGTTCTCTCTGTTGGAGTTCATTCTGATGTCGATGAATCATCGGTGGTATTCACCGCACTCACAGTGCTGACTTCAGTACTATCGAGTACTAACGGGTTTTCTCTTACAGAGCCTTTATTAACTATGACATATATTGAATGCCCCCCCCCCCCCGGCGGCTTTACTTGCTACTTCATTCACTATTTGTCTTTGTCTCTAGCAATGTCACTTAATGCATCAATGCCTTTTATTTGACTCTGCAGATTTTCATAAACAGCTAACATCTACGAAATGGTCTGGTACCCCAATAGCGCCACCTGCACACATATTTGTTGGGCATATCTTAACTTTATATAATTATTCATAGTATGGTCCATGAACCGTCAAGCGGTGGATCATGACTATACACGGCTTTACGTGCAAGTATCCTGACCTTGATGTTTGGAAATATACCATACACTCTGCGAGCTGTTGTGATACTGTCCCAATCTCTTCGCCACTCGCTGCGCTTTCCATATATTCGTCTCTAGTTCTGTTACTATTTCCTAACCCGTAATTTCTCTCACTCTAGGAAGATGCCCTTCGCGAAGTCAGTAAAAGAACATCTATATCTGGCAACAACATCTATTGGGTACACGCGTAAAAATGCTTCCACCGGTGTTGTCCCAAAGGCTCCTGCGAGCATCAGCAGCATGCATGTTTAGTGAAGACTTCCTCACAATTAATCCGGGTGAAAACATAAGTAAGCTATCTTAAACGGTTCTGGAAATATTTTAGCTGAGCCGTTGAGCTGAGTTACCCTGACTATATCGATTGTACCGCAATTTAATGCCAAAATGCTGACTCCAAACCCTATGATTTCTGTGAGGGTTACATCGTGATAGGATCTAAGCAATTACAATGGGATTTTGAGCCAATGGTGCCCAGTCGTGCCAATTTGTGCATAACTTTGACTGCTTTCCGATGTATACGACAGACGTGAGTGTGATAGTAAAACTTATCGTCCAAGTGGCTGCCCAAATACTCACTTCACGTTATATCATTTCTAGTTCAGCCATCGTTACTTATAATTCTGCCCAAGTGACAAAACTCGTGTGTTACTTTTAGTGCCTTTGTACCTTATGTAATGTCCTCAACCTCCCCTACTTAATTAGACAGCATTCCATTACGAATGTTTTGCTTTTGGTGATGTTCACCTCTTTCAAGACTCCGTTCACTGAACTTCCAAGTCCTTTGCCATTTCCAAAGAATTACAGTGTGATTGGCTGTGTTACTATTGTTCTTTCTTTATATTACAATTCTCTTTCTAAATTGCTTGTTAGTTTCCTTTCCTGTTTGTTCAGTGTACTGACAGAATAACGTGGGAGATATCATACAACGCTACCCAACTTCTTTCTGAATTACTGCCTTTCTTTATTGCCCTTCGACTTTTATAACTGGAGTTTTGTTTCTCTAAAACTACTGGATTTAATACATTAACTAATAGGGTTTTATTTTTTGTGATAAAAGAACAGACGAATAGAATATCTGTTCTTAAGACTTCTACCCCATAGTATTCAAGTGGCATCTGGCAACCATGACAAACTTATCACCAAGTTTTAGAAGCACTTATTCGTATTTTATGTTGTAGCTCCATTTCTTTGGAAATCAGTAGGATCCGCGCGGCTCCCCACGTCGGAGGTTCGTGTCCTCCCTCTGGCATGTGTGTGGGTGTCGTCCTTAGCGTAAGTTCGTTTAAGTTAGATTAAACAGTGTGTAAGCTTAGGGATCGATGACCTCAGCAGTTTGGTCCCATAACACCTTACCACAAGTTTCCAAATCAGCAGGAAACCGTATATCACAAATAATGTATATCACATTAATGCACTTTTCATACAGTGCCTTTCGACACGAAGTAAATGGAATTGAAATTTATATTACAAAAGGAACCATGACTGACTAAATATAAATAAAAATTCTAATCCTTCTTTTCTTTCTTTGATACTTTCTCATTCTCTACTCCAAGGATTGTTGCGCTCCAGAACATTACGTACAGTGTCATGGTTATTTTCAGTTAATTATCAGGTGGCCTAGTACTGGGACACAGGGAGTTTCAGTTGTAGTCCATGTATAGAAAAAGAAAGTTATTGGTACTTATCTGGCCGCAGGTGTACTTGCGAAACCGAAAAGTAACAGCTATCGCAGTGCATAGCTCTCTTTCCACATAGTGCAGAGCTCTCTTTCCACGTAGTGATGCACTGACGAAAAAAATCCCAACACCGAGAAATAATTAATGTAGAGTCATCCACAAACAGCATTAACCGACACTATATTGACCGACCAAGTGCAACAAAGTGATATCCGCCACCTGTACAACACAATGCATGTACGTTTGCATGCTTGCATTCAACATTTTGGACGTTTCACGGGTTATTTATGTACGAGTATTTAACATTTGCAATGGCTTTATAGGCCCTTTGCTGTTCCTTATCTATACAAACGATTTGGTAGACAATCTGAGCACCGTCTTAGGCTGTTTGCAGATGACATTGACATTTACCGACTAGTAAAGTAATCAGAAAATCAAAACATATTGCAAAACTATTTAGAAAAGGTATCTGTGTGGTGAGAAAATTGGCAATTGACTCTAAATAATAAAAAGTCTCAGGTCATCCACATAAGTGCTAAAAGCGATCCATTAAACTTAGGTTACGCGATAAATCAGTCAAATCTAAAGGCCGTAAATTCAACTAAATACTTAGGAATTACAATTAAGAACAACTTAAATTAGAAAGAACACATAGAAAATGTTTTGGGGAAGGCGAACCAAAGACTGCGTTTTGCGAAGTATGAGATCCTTACCAAATAGCATTAACGGATCACACCGAGAAAGTTCATAGAAGAGCAGCACGTTTTGTATTATCGAGAAATAGGGGATACAGCTTCACTAACATGGTACAGGACTTGGAGTGGACATTATTAAAGCAGAGGCGTCTTTCGTTGCGGCGAAAACTTATCACGAATTTCCAGTTACCAACTTTCTCTTCTGAATGCGACAATATTTTGTTGCCACCGACTTACGTAGGGAGAAACGATCATCAAAATAAAATAAGAACAGTCAGAGCTCACACGGAAAGATGTAGGTTTTCGTTTTTTCCGCGCGCTTTTCAATGTTGGAATAATAGACAATTATTGTGCAGGTGGTTCGACGAACCTTCTGCCAGGCACTTAAATATGACTTGCAGAGTATCCATGTAAATGTAGATGAAACTACACACATAGTTTACATATCCTATCCACATAGGCACAGCATTCGTAGGAAATGTATCAATTACTCGAAAACACATTTACTGGTTGCTTGATTGCTACAGCAGTTCAAAGCAAATAACTCAAAATACATATGCTGAGTCTGGAGTGTGCTTTAATCTACAAGTATTGGAACCAAAGGAAATTAGCATCCGCAATTCATAGCTTTTGTCTTCATAATGTCACCAGTATGGCTGTTCATAGCAAAACAGAATGTTTAAAATTAGGCAACATATTTTTTAAAGGACGAATGTAACACGTTGTGCATAATATGCTCGCGTAAAGTAGCCATTTCAGCTATACTGACATTTGTCAACATAAAAAAGGTTTCTCGAAAATGTCCGTATTCGAACAAATGCGATTATGAAAAGACCAGCGGAAAAATGCTCCTATCGGAGCACCAAAAACTGCGAATTTGCTCCTGTTTATTTAAAAACTCTGACTGGAAAGTGGGGTACAAACTACGTCATTCCACGTTTCTTAGCACCTTTAAAACGTTCCCAAAAAATTTTCCAATTGAACATATTCGCGTTTTTATTATTATTATTATTATTATTATTTTAACATGCAACTTGCCTCAAACCCCCACTAGCTACCTAACTGCAACTCGTTCACACCCGCTTGTCCATCGCTGTTAAGTTGCACATACCGATCCACTCTCGGTTGCCGTTTCTCACTCACTCATCGGCCCACCTCATTCTGTTTCTCTGCCGTCGTCTCCTCTGTCACTGTCTCCCTCTAACTCTCTCATTCTGCATTCCGTCCTTCCTACAGATCTATCTCTTCTCACTGTCACTATCTCTCTCTTCCTGGTTGTCATTGTCATATACTTTGTCTCTCATTGTAACTGGCACTCACACATTTCTGCTTTCTATTTCTCTTTATTCCCCCTCTCCCCACATCCCCCCCTCCCCCCGACCGTCTAGCACTGTCTTCTTCAGTCCTTTTTTGGCACTTTTGTTTCACCATCAGTTATGTTCCACTGCCACTGTGTCTCTCTCTTTCTCTCACACTCCTATTGTCCCCTTCACTCTTTCTATAACACGATCGCTGTTTATTATCTTCCAGTATTTATTATTTTTCCGTCTCTTTCCCACTGTCTTCTTCTCTCTCAGCATAAAAAAGCGCGAATATTTTCACATGCCAAAATTTGTCGAAATTTTTTAAAGGTGCTGAGGAAAGTAGAATGAGGCATCTGGTACCTCACGTTTCAGTCAGAGTCTTTTAAATAAACAGGAACATATTCGCATTTTTTGCTCTCCGATAGGAGTATTTTTCCACTGGTTCGCTTCTTCTCCCTGCTGCCTTAGGGTATGTGACTCCTATGGAAAGAAATGTATTGGTCAGTAAAATTTAGAAAATTTCTTTATGTGTAATTGAAATAACACAAAAGTAATTTTAGTGCTCAGATTGGATTTTCAGTGCAAAAAAAAAAAAAAATCACGTGCTTCAGAACTACAACATGGGGTTCCAACATGATAATGGTTATCTTTGAACCTCTGTATCTCAGAGACGAATAAAAACTAACTCCGTCCGAACAGGCGTCGGAAGGCCGTACAGTACCGACCGGCCGCCGTGTCATCTTCAGCCGATTGACGTCACTGGATGCGGATATGGAAAGGCACGTGGCCTGCACACTGCTCTGCCGGCCGTTGCCAGCTTTCGTGACTGAAGCCCCTACTCCTCAAATCAAGCAGCTCCTCTATTGGCCTCACAAGGGCTGAGTACACCTCGCTTGGCAACAGCGCTCGGTGGACTCGGACCGGAATACATCCAAGTGCCAGCCAAGTCCGACAGTGCTGAACTTAGGTAGTCTTAGGAGAATCGGTGATACAACTGCGGCAAGACTGTTGGTTGACATGAAGAAACTTTTCAGTGTTGTTCGAGAACGAAATCTTGCGAATATATCGTAAAAATTTCAGCTATTTACTGTGTTTAGCCATCTTGGTATCCTCGGCTGCGTTTTGTTACGCTGGTAACGTCGGAAAACCTTTTTTGTGCTTGTCCGAGGAACCGCCCATGAAATAATGACTCCAGTCCAATCAAGCCTACCGTAGTCCACATCAAATGTAAAAAGAACCAACCGATTTGCAGGAGGAAGCGTGTAATATTCATACTTTAACCCGATACTGTATGTTAGTGATACTAAGATCCTTCTGTTGGGTATACAAATGGTCCCTAGGCCAAGGTCTATACAGAACACTTGACCCTTCCTTTCTATAACGAATAGCATCTTAGCTTCGAGCACTGGAAAATCGCGCTTTTATACCCGTCGTTTTGGAACATATTAGGTACTCATGCTGTCGCATGCATAGCGATTGCAGCTTCCGTACAGAATGTCAATCCTGTCAAACAAATTTTCAACTATGTTTCATAAAATACGTGGTATAACCGATGGCGAGCGTTACAAGTTAAAGTAATTTCCTGTAGAGTGCGACTATAAAACCAGCGTCATAGTAAGAAGTCTTAGGGAAGAGATGGCGATGAGCGCATCCATTAATCCCAAATTAGTAACGCAAAGCTTGTCTGTGCTTTCTGCAACTGTTCTCAGAAAGAGTTCGGCAAATATTAAGGTCGTAATCATAATTCTAATACAAAGTCTAGGCCGCACTCGGTTTTCACAAACGGCTCACTGTAGAACCTTCCTCTACCCGTCTCGGAAATACGGACTCTGCCGTCTCCGCTCAAAACAGTATACGAAACGAGTTCAGCTATTTGTCTTAAACGGCGCTGTGGACAAGCTACACACCGGGCTGAATTTGTCATGACTCGTCGCAACGTCATTCAGGTCACCTTGCTTCCCCGAATGTTACCCTTTATTGATTGTAAGCGCCGAAACAAAGGGACGTCTTAAGTGCTTTAGTCATTACCGTAACTCCACCAGTGCCTACAGACTCGACGCGCACCTTCCTGGTAGTTACTTTGCTCATTTCAGAACAAACATTTATATAACTGACTCCTATAATAACGTTTCTACGGTACTGTGGCGCGGAGATTTTAGTATGTATCACGACTGTAGAATACACACCCACAAACAAACAAATAATAATAATAATAATAATAATAATAATAATAGTAACCACGTAACTTTGTTAAAACTTCACGATAAGTAAATAAACAAAGGAACCCGCCCGTATTCATCATCAAATTTATGCGATTAAGGCTGAGAATGTTATCAGTGATAGTGTTGTGACACAATCAAGCTGCACGTTCCAGAAAAACCAAATCTTGAGCCCGATCTGAAAAAGCAGACGACGGCGGCCTACAGCCATTGAGGAACCTGCGGAAAACGAGCAAGAGACGGTTAGAGACAATCAGTGAATCATAATTACGTAAATATCAGATCGTTTGTCTCAATTGTCACAAAGAGTTTTGTACGACGTCATGGTAACTGACAGATTAGAATATCGCAGTTCATGTCCTCGTTGGGTGCCGAAATTTTTGCCTAATGACCTTAAGACCAACAGAACAGAATCGATCCGGGTGTTTTGGATAGATCATGGGCTAGGGACCATTTGTATACCGAAGGATCATCTTAGTATCACTAATATACAGTATCGGGTCAGAAAGTATGAATATTACACGCTTAGGCAAAAGTAGCAAATCATTTGGTTCTTTTTACATTTGATGTGGTCTACGGTAGGCTTGATGGGACTTATGGAGTCACCATTATTTCATGGGCAGTTCCTCGGAAAACCGCAAGAAAGGTTTTCCGCCGTCGTCAGCGGAGTAAAACGCAGACGAGGATTCCAAGATGCAGATGAAACCAATCGTTTTCTTGATACATTGTTTTCGGTCATGTAGCATGGTTTACTTCAAAGCAGTCGACATATTGTATAGTTATGGGGTAGTTTTGTTTGGCCATTCTCTGGATTTCTTTTTGTCACCAGTTTTTCGAGTAGTTTCAGGTTTCCTTCCACCCAACAACCTGTACAGTATGTTTCACATATTCCAGTCTCTTTATGCCCTTACTGGCAACGGCCTTGCCGCAGTGGCTACACCGGTTTCCGTGAGATCACCGAAATTAAGCGCTGTCGGGCGTGGTCGGCACTTGGATGGGTGACCATCCAGGCCGCCATGCGCTGTTGTGACTTTTCGGGGTGCACTCAGCCTCGTGATGCCAATTGAGGAGCTACTCGACCGAATAGTAGCAGCTTCGGTCAAGAATACCATTATAACGACCGGGAGAGCGGTGTACTGACCCCATGGCCTTCCCCCCCCCCCCCCCCCTATCCGCATCCCCCTCTGAGGATGACACGGTGGTCGGATGGTCCCGATGGACCACTTGTGACCTGTAAACGGAGTGGTTTTTCTTATGCCCTTACTATTTTTTTCTCTCTTCTGCTCCTCCCAGCGGTAAGCCAACTACTTCTGGATGCCGTAGCATATATCCAAGTAACCTGTGCTGTCTTCACAGACTTCACCTCAGCTGTTATTTTTCTATGTCTTTATTTCATGCTTTACCTGTCCACTTAATTGTTATCATTGTTCGAAAGCATCACTTTTCAGGTACTTCCAGTTATCTCCTCTCGTGATTTATAAGGGTTCATGTCTTACTTTCCCTCTCCATAAAGCCCTGATTTGGTTCCAAGCATCACGATCTTGTAAAGTTTCTATGCGTCTTTGCTATAGAAGAGCCTGTTTTCAATTATCTTAACCGAGGAACCGAGTAGCAGGGTGGTGACGCATCTGCTATTTTTAGTTTCTGATTTTCTAATTTAATTCCCTGAGCATTGCCTGATTATAGTCTACCACATTCCATTACCATTGTTTCACTACTGTCGACGCTAATTGTTCTGCCAGCTCTTTTACCCTCTTTGACAGAATTACAATGTCATCGGCAAACTTCCAGTTTTCGTTTTTCCTTTTTTTAAAATTTCTTCTCACTGATCGTTAATTCCATTCCATATTTCTCCTTGGTTTCCTTTACTGCTTGTTTAGCGTGCAAACTATAGCTTCTCAACTACTGCTTCTTTTCATGCACTTGGACTCTTATAACTGTTGTCTGGTGTCTCTACCAGTTGTAGATACCCTTTTCTCACCGTATTTGATTTGTGTTACCTTCAAAATTTCAAAGAATGTAGTCGATCAGCATTGTGAAAAGCCTTATCTAAATCTGCAGATGCTTTACTAAATCTATTTTCTACAACGGGGTCGGCCAAGGCGTGGCAGACTCCACACCTGCGGGGTGTGCGGGTTGGGTGGGGGGCCAAGACTGTATTCGGAAAATCGCGACATTTCATTTAGAATAGCAGTGCTGCATTTTTGTGTCAGCACAACTTTCTTCATTTCGGCAAAATCGTGGTGTTAGCTATTTGTACGTGGTATGAAGGACGTTCATATGTAAAGTTCCTGGTTGCACAAAAAGAGGCAGCCTAGCGGTTTATCGTCACAAGCCTTTAAAAATGAATGGTAATGACAAAATAGATATGAGAAATCTCGATATATATTATTCACTCGCACTCCGTGGTGCATCGGAATCTGATACTGGTCTCCCAGGAAAGTTTCAAACACAGACTGTATGAAGCGTTACTCCCCTGGACAGAAGTCGGCATAGTGCTTTTTATATTCAATCCCGATGCAATTTCTGTGTTTCACCGTCAATGTAAAGGTCCAAGTGTTACAGTAAACCTTCAGTGGTGTATCGGAATCTAATACTGGTCTCCCAGGAGCGTTTCAAACACACTGTTTCAGTCGATACTCCCCTGGACATAAGTCGTCATTGTGCCTTTTGTATTCAACCGCGATGCAATTTCTGTGTTTCATTGTCAATGCAAAGATCCATTGGTTACAGTAAACCTCCCGAGGTGCATCGGAATCTAATACTGGTCTCGCAGGATGGGTTCCAACACAGACAGTTTAAAGCGTTGCTCCCCATGGATATAAGTCGGCATTGTGGCTTTTATATTCAATACCGATGCAATTTCTGTGTTTCATTGTGAATGTGAAGGTCCACATCGTATCGTCACAAGCCTTTAAAAATGAATGGTAATGACAAAATAGATACGAGAAGTCTCAATATACACTCCTGGAAATGGAAAAAAGAACACATTGACACCGGTGTGTCAGACCCACCATACTTGCTCCGGACACTGCGAGAGGGCTGTACAAGCAATGATCACACGCACGGCACAGCGGACACACCAGGAACCGCGGTGTTGGCCGTCGAATGGCGCTAGCTGCGCAGCATTTGTGCACCGCCGCCGTCAGTGTCAGCCAGTTTGCCGTGGCATACGGAGCTCCATCGCAGTCTTTAACACTGGCAGCATGCCGCGACAGCGTGGACGTGAACCGTATGTGCAGTTGACGGACTTTGAGCGAGGGCGTATAGTGGGCATGCGGGAGGCCGGGTGGACGTACCGCCGAATTGCTCAACACGTGGGGCGTGAGGTCTCCACAGTACATCGATGTTGTCGCCAGTGGTCGGCGGAAGGTGCACGTGCCCGTCGACCTGGGACCGGACCGCAGCGACGCACGGATGCACGCCAAGGCCGTAGGATCCTACGCAGTGCCGTAGGGGACCGCACCGCCACTTCCCAGCAAATTAGGGACACTGTTGCTCCTGGGGTATCGGCGAGGACCATTCGCAACCGTCTCCATGAAGCTGGGCTACGGTCCCGCACACCGTTAGGCCGTCTTCCGCTCACGCCCCAACATCGTGCAGCCCGCCTCCAGTGGTGTCGCGACAGGCGTGAATGGAGGGACGAATGGAGACGTGTCGTCTTCAGCGATGAGAGTCGCTTCTGACTTGGTGCCAATGATGGTCGTATGCGTGTTTGGCGCCGTGCAGGTGAGCGCCACAATCAGGACTGCATACGACCGAGGCACACAGGGCCAACACCCGGCATCATGGTGTGGGGAGCGATCTCCTACACTGGCCGTACACCACTGGTGATCGTCGAGGGGACACTGAATAGTGCACGGTACATCCAAACCGTCATCGAACCCATCGTTCTACCATTCCTAGACCGGCAAGGGAACTTGCTGTTCCAACAGGACAATGCACGTCCGCATGTATCCCGTGCCACCCAACGTGCTCTAGAAGGTGTAAGTCAACTACCCTGGCCAGCAAGATCTCCGGATCTGTCCCCCATTGAGTATGTTTGGGACTGGATGAAGCGTCGTCTCACGCGGTCTGCACGTCCAGCACGAACGCTGGTCCAACTGAGGCGCCAGGTGGAAATGGCATGGCAAGCCGTTCCACAGGACTACATCCAGCATCTCTACGATCGTCTCCATGGGAGAATAGCAGCCTGCATTGCTGCGAAAGGTGGATATACACTGTACTAGTGCCGACATTGTGCATGCTCTGTTGCCTGTGTCTATGTGCCTGTGGTTCTGTCAGTGTGATCATGTGATGTATCAGACCCCAGGAATGTGTCAATAAAGTTTCCCCTTCCTGGGACTTTGAATTCACGGTGTCCTTATTTCAATTTCCAGGAGTGTATATTATTCACTCGCCTAAGCGACGGGTACTGCAAATGAGCTGTGAAACGACGTTAGAATACCTTGCAGAAAGAATTTAAAGATTTAGTTGAGAATGAAAGAGCAAAAATTTAAAACGATCGACAGACTGGATTCATTGCTCTGTACATTAACAATGTGCGCTGAATTTGCAGGCATGGGGCAGTGAAGAAATTGGTAGTACGAATAGTAAAATTTACGAAGTTCCGCGCATTATTCCACTGTCAATCGCAACAGTTTTCGATGCAACTGAACGAAGGATATGGAGACTTTATATATACGGAGAAGTACTTCGGTTAAGTCAAGTGCTTATGTGGAACGATTTTCGATTTAAAATTCGCCATTGTTGAATTTCTAAAGGAAAAAGAGGTGCAGGAACGAAAATTAGAACACCCGCAATGGACTGCAGACCTCGCATTTTAAGCGGACTTGACTACATACTGCCCACAGTAATACATTACAAGACGACAAACAACTTCTTTATCCCGGCGGAGGTTCGAGTCCTCCCTCCGGTATGGGTGTGTGTGTTTGTCCTTAGGATAATTTAGGTTAAGTAGTGTGTAAGCTTAGGGACTGATGACCTTAGCAGTTAAGTCCCATAAGATTTCTCACACATTTCAACATTTTTTTGAAACAACTTCTTTCTGATTTCATGCGGATGTACGGTAAAAAGAAACTCGTGTTGTAGAAGGGGCACATTCTGACAAACACAACCCAGTTCCCTAACTCACTGGCGTCAAAGAAAACGTGAGGTTTGAAGAATTCATTCTGGCCTTGAAAGACTTACAAGGATAATTTCCTAAATTTTTTGAGAACAGCACCAATCTTACATCTGTTTGTTAGCTTTTACCGAGACCGTTTGCCGTTTCAGCTGAAAGCGCCGCTATGCAACTGTAACTGATTGGTCTGCAAGGTCCTGTTTTGAAGAAACATCCTTTTAAGGTTAAAACTTCCCAGGACGTCTACATTGCTTTCATCAGGTATAAGTTACAAGAGCGCTACAATATTTTTAGCAACATATGCTTGTGAAGGACATTTTTTCAATTACGAAACTGAACGATTACGAAGTAACCTGGGTGCTACAATCTATGAAACTGTCTGCATATGTCCATATGCCAGCAAAGATATTATTTAAAAATTATATTGCATCTTCAGTGCATCAAAAATAATTAAATAATAATGAACATCTCTTTTAATTTTGATATTGTTTGTTGAGAAATGTGGATTACAAAGCCAAGTCGCATGTAGTGCGACTGCACTGCGATTTAAATGCGAAGCCTTCTTCCCCCAAATCGCCTTTTACCAGTCGCCCCATCCTTCTATAACGAATTTCCTCTTAATGTTTTGTAAGCATGAAAGTGATATTTCGGTAACATGCACCTCTGTGAGTGCTTGCACTCTACAGTTTTGGCTCTCACAACAAGGCATATTGCTTATCGTAGGCACCTTGAAAGCCGGGAGGGAGGTTTTGTGCGCCTCAGTGAAGCTGATGGCTTGACCTCCCAGGGTAGCCAAGAGCGCTAGCGCGCTGCTTCCTGGACTCGGGTAGGCGCGCCGGCACCGGATGGAATCCGCCCAGAGGATTAATGCCGAGGGCCGGTGTGCCAGCCGTCCTAGATGTGGTTTTTAGGCGGTTTTCCACTTCCCACTAGGTGAATACCAGACTGGTCTCCACGTTCCACCTCAGTTACACGACTCGCAGACATTTGAAGACATTTGCACTATTCTATGGATTACACAGGGCGCAGACAGTTCGGGTACACCAATTCCTTCCCGGGGGGTATGGGGTGGCGACAGGAAGGGCATCTGGCCACCCCAAAAATTAACGTGCCGCATCCAACTAACCATCAGATCCCACAAGTCGGGATAAATGCTTGGAAAGAGAGAGACTGAAGCTGATGGCTGTGCTGGCTTTAGCGTAGCTGCTGGTAGGGCTACCCAAGCTTGATGGGCCTCACTTTTCTCTCCAGGGCGCTCCAGCGGCAATGGATCTTGTAGAGTCCTCGTCGACACTGCAGAAACCTCGTTGGCACTGTAGAATCCTCGTAGCCACTGTAGTACCCTTGTACCATAAGGAAGCAGAGGTGAGGATGTTGTTATGGGTGGCCTGTATCCTCTTTCTACAACATGAATGCATACATGAATTAATACCATTCTTTACTTAGATGAAGCTGCTACTTAACTTGAATAGAGTCCATTTTTGTGGTTCAAGCTCATCAGTAGTACTCCTCTTGCAGAGAATATCGGTAAACTTGCTGTAGCCAGTAATCTGGACGCTATGTACCGTTGCAGCCTGTGACACGCTCTGCGATAGTATTGACAGACGCCAAACTGGAGTGTGAGTTAGTGAGATCTTCCGCGTTGGCGGCGTGTTGCTTGTCAGTGTGTCTCTGGCCTCAGCGTGATAGGCACACTTGATCCAGCACCTACTTATTGATCTTCGCGCTTCATCTTTGCCGATCGGTGGGCTGGCGACAGCTTACGCCAGCACATTTATCATAACCTGCAATGAACTACACCCACTCCGCGAGTGGACTGACAAAAGCAAGGTTAAGGTTGTCCTTAACTCTCGCCCTAGTGCTGTGCAAGGGCATTCTAACAAACTATTTGTTTTGTTACGAATTGTTGGCCGTCGTGTGAATTTTCAGTTAGATAGAGGTGACTCAGTAACTTTGCTTAATCGTGCCATATACGAACAGTTAGGCTCACCACGCCTTTCTAAATCTAGCAAGCATCTCACTGGTCACAACTGACAGGAAATTCGAATGCATGGACAATGTAGTTTGTCTGCCACTTACAAATATCACACTAGGACAGTGAATGTTACTGTGTTGAAATCAGAGACAGTGAGTTCCTTCGGTCAGCAGCGGCTGTCTAAATACACTACTGGCCATTAAAATTGCTGCACCAGGAAAAAATGCAGATAGTAAACGGGTTTCATTGGACAAATATACTATAATAGAACTGACATATGATTACATTTTCACGCAATTTGGGTGCATAGATCCTGAGAAATCAGTACCCAGAACAACCACCTCTGGCCGTAATAACGGTCATACGCCTGGGCATTGAGTCAAACAGAGCTTGGATGGCGTGTACAGGTACAGCTGCCCATGCAGCTTCAACACGATACCACAGTTCATCAAGAGTAGTGACTGGCGTATTGTGACAAGCCAGTTGCTCGGCCACCATTGACCAGACGTTTTCAATTGGTGAGAGATCTGGAGAATGTGCTGGCCAAGGCAGAAGTCGAACATTTTCTGTATCCAGAAAGGCCCGTACAGGACCTGCAACATGTGGTCGTGCATTATCCTGCGGAAATGTAGGGTTTCGCAGGGATCGAAAGAAGGGTAGAGTCGCGGGTCGTAACACATCAGAAATGTAACGTCCACTGTTCAAAGTGCCGTCAATGCGAACAAGAGGTGACCGAGACGTGTAACCAATGGCACCCCATACCATCACGCCGGGTGATTCGCCAGTATGGCGATGACGATTACATGCTTCCAATGTGCGTGCACCGCGATGTCACCAAACACGGATGCGACCATCATGATGCTGTAAACAAAACCTGGATTCATCCGAAAAAATGTCGTTTTGTCATTCGTGCACCCAGGTTCGTCGTCGAGTACACCATCGCAGGCGCTCCTGTCTGTGATGCCGCATCAAGGGTAACTGCAGCCATGGCCTCCGAGCTGATAGTAAAGGCTGCTGCAAACGTCGTCGAACTGTTCGTGCAGACGGTTGTTGTCTTGCAAACATCCCCATCTGTTGACTCAGGGATCGAGACGTGGCTGCACGATCCGTTACAGCCATGTGGATAAGATGCCTGTCATCTCGACTGCTAGTGATAGGAGGCCGTTGGGATCAAGCACGGCGTTCCGTATTACCCTCCAGAACCCACCGATTACATATTCTGCTAACAGTCGCTGGATCTCGACCAACGCGAGCAGCAATGTCGCGATACGATAATCCGCAATCGCGATAGGCTACAATCCGACCTTTTTCAAGGTCGGAAACGTGGTGGTACGCATTTCTCCTTCTTACACGAGGCATCAGGACAACGTTTCACCGCCGGCCGCGGTGGTCTCGCGGTTCTAGGCGCGCAGTCAGGAACCGTGCGACTGCTACGGTCGCAGGTTCGAATCCTGCCTCGGGCATGGATGTGTGTGATGTCCTTAGGTTAGTTAGGTTTAAGTAGTTCTAAGTTCTAGGGGACTAATGACCACAGCAGTTGAGTCCCATAGTGCTCAGAGCCATTTGAACCAACAACGTTTCACCAGGCAACGCCGGTCAACTGCTGTTTGTGTGTGAGAAATCGTTTGGAAACTTTCCTCATGTCAGCACGTTGTAGGTGTCGCCACCGGCGCCAACCTTGTGTGAATGCTCTGAAAAGCTAATCATTTGCATATCACAACATCTTCTTTCTGTCGGTTAAATTTCGCTTCTGTAGCACGTCATCTTCGTGGTGTAGCAATTTTAATGGCCAGTAGTGTACATGCAGTTAAGAGGTCGTTGGCGGTGTGTTGTTTGTCGGTGTGTCTCTGGCCTCTCTCGTGATAGGCTCGCTTGATCGAACGCCTGCTTATCGATCTTCACGCATCATCTTTGACGACCGGTGTGCTGACGACAGCTTACGCCAGCACAGACTTATCGAACCCGGGATTGCGCAGCTGGGGTCAGGTCAGCGCCATTCATCTTCTTTTGTCATACACTCTAACTGAAAACATCTCTCTTTCTGGGAAGGTTCACGTCCCAAATTGCTCTTTACGTTGCTCGAACGGAGCTGTTGTGTGCTTTGCAGGCGGCGGGCCTGGGCCACGAGCGCATCGTGGACGACGTGCTGGAGCGGCTGCCCACGGCGGTCAGCAGCGCCGATCACGAGGGCCGGCAGCCGCTGCACTACGCGGCCGCGCTGCGCGACGGCGGCGCCATGTACGGTCGCCTCGTCGCCGCCGGCGCCGACGAGCAGGCGCTCGACAACGTGAGTACCGGCAGCAGGAATGCGGCAGCGAGTGGGGTGTGCGCAGTCACGAGCCTTGCAGCGTTCACGAGTTCGTGGAGTTTTTGTTTTGCGTGTTGGTATTCCAATTGCTATCAGTCTCATCTTCAACTTTTGTAGTCCTGTCTTCCTCAGTTGCGTGTAATATTACGGTACATTGATTAAAGAAAGAATTTTATATATATATATATATATATATATATATATATAACACACACACACACACACACATACGCACACATACACGAACGCACACACAAATGCATACACGAACAGATCACAGATATTTCAATGATTACACTCGAAAGTTTGGCAGTAACATTCGATCTTTGGCAAAAACAGTTGACAGTCGGCAACAGAAACTAAAACATTGCATTGAAACAAGCGTTCAGTTAGTAGTGCTGTGGAATGGGAGAAAAAAAAACGCAAATTGGCATTCATAAGAAGAAGAACAACACCAAAAATGCAACAGGAGCGTAATATGTAAGAAATTGTCGACGCAACCTGTAAGTACAGTTCAAAACATTACCATTTAATAGGAAATACCAACCACCAGAACTGTTTATTACCTATAGGTACAGTGACAAAAATGTAAATTAAACAGCAAATATATGTACATATTCCAGGCCACTGATGATGCCTTGCAGAAAATAAAGGCGAAACTCGTATGGCACTAAAATTGTGTCTTATTCAGCTGCTGTCAGACGGTCCATAAGTAATAATTATCACTATACCGTGCTATCAGTGTATTTATCGGCCGTCATTTTTTATCAATAGTTCACCGCTGCTGTTTACACATGGTCATTTTGCCATCTGGAGACAGTGAGTGGAGCTGTGGAGGCCAGAAAATGGAGTGCCAAGTAGAGAAATTGGCACAACTCCGACATATTCTTTGAGTTCAATAGTTGGGTGACAGCAGCGGAGGCAGCCAGGAATATTTGCGCCGCGTATGGGGATAATGTTACTGGACAAAGCATAGCAAGAAAATTGTTTCCTCGTTTTAAGGAGGATAGTTTTGACGTTAGAGACTCTCCTCATATAGCAAGACCTTCGAGGTTTGAAGAAGATCGTTTAAACACATTAATTCACAATTATCCACGTCAGTGAACTCGAGAATTGGCAAATGTGATGAACTGTGACTATTCCACCATCGTACGACATTTGCATACAATTGGGAAAGTTCAAATATTGGGTGTATGTGTACTGCATGCTCTGAGCCAAAATCACTAAAATCAGCAGGTGAGCATATGTGCATCTATGCTTGCTCGTCATCAATTGGCTCGAGAACAACACTGACCATTCCTATCATCTATCGTTCCTGGCGATGAGAAATGTTGCCCTTATGCTAACACACGGAAAAGAACGGAATGGCTGAGCCCAAACAAAGCATCAACTTCTCGTACAAATACCTGCACGCATCCACAAAAGATAATGTTATGCTTCTGTCGGAAGAGGGGTAACCATCATTGGTGACACGTATTGTCAACGACTGAGACGCTGTCCAAGACCAACAACCAGAAAGACTTCGTGAAGTGATGCTACCCTGCTATAACGCCCGGCCGCTACACTGACAAAAGGCACTGTACAGGAGTTGGCTTGGGAAATCGTTGCATACCCTCCTGTTCTACTGATCTTGCGCCCTCAGATTTTCACCTTTCCCGCTCTCTTGCGAACATCCTTCAAGGAACTTCCTTTCCGGATGAAAATGCGCTCCGAACATGGCTCAATGAGTTCTTCACCTCAAACCCATGTGATTTCTACAGTCGTGGAATCGAAAACTTACCCCATCATTGGCGGACTGATGTAAATAGTGAAGGAAAGTTCACTGTTATTGACTAAAGTCTCTGTTATATATATATCTGTTGTGGTTATTAAACTTATAGGAAAACGCTGCGAACTTATGCACCGACCTAATAGTAAGGGTCGTGCTAACAACATTTTCCTGCGTGCAAATAGCCTGCTAGTTGCCAGACTCTTCATGAACTAGGCAATTGTTGCGACAACTTTTAATCAACTGCCTACTTATCATTGTGAGATGAGAGAGTGGCATCCTATAAATAACTTTCCCTGGATGCACGCCTATTAAAAATGAAATCTGAAAAATTAGGAAAATCCGAAAACACATAATTGTATATGCCTTTACAGGTTGGTATTTCACGCGGTTTACTTGAATTTCTTAAGTCAAACAGCAACTAGTCACTTTTTGTACATTTTTATTTACCCAAAATACGTTCCATGCTTTCATCCGTCTTCTATAGGCATAACACACCGTCCAGTCACATTAATGTGATCATCTGTCCGAAAGCCTGAAAAGCCACCTTTTGCAGCGCGAGACGTGTAGGAAGATATTCACTGAGGTTCTGGAAGGTACCGATAGGGATCTAGAACGATGCCGACTTTACTGCCGCTGTCAGTTACTCTAGATTTCTCGACTCAGGGGCCCCCAGGGGCTCAGCATTCATTTGTTGGGTTCGGGCTTGGCTACCCCGGGGTTCCTGAGCTGGGAACTGGTCAGCTTCGCCAGTCTCCTGTCACCGTAACCCCCGGACATGCTTCAGCGACCACCGTATGGCGCGGCGGTGGAATGTTGTGTGCAGCGGGGAATGGTAATCTTGGCTTGACCGCCTGGATTGCGAGGAAGGTAAACCTCTATAAAAACCCCTCAATCTTACGGTGTGCTGCGCGCCTATAAGATGCATGGCTGTTGGGGTGGAACAGTCGCAAACGGGCAACCTCTGGGGCACCTGCCGCACCCCAGTTGTATAAGGCTTACTCGGCACGCGGGGCTCTATCTGAGCGGACCTTTAGTTCCCTAGCTGCTCGTGGGACCGCAATAGACCCTTCGACCTCTACATTTCCCCTACCAGTGGATTGGGTGGGCCACTGGTAGGAAAACACACCCCATCGAAAAAGCGACTTCGTGCTGCGAGTCCTCTAGCGCCTGGTGTTACTAGAGATTTATCAGACTGTCGTAACAGAGCACATGCTGATAACCAGAATGTGGTTTTGATTGTCAAACGGAAGGAGCGTAGTTTTGAGAGGGTTTCTCCCTTTTACATCCACAAGGGTCTTGAGGGAATTGCAGGAACACTGAAACCTGTGAAGCGACTGCGCAATGGGACTCTGTTAGTTGAGACTTCTAGTTCCCGTCAAGTCACTTCTCTTCGGAAAGCAACCTGTCTCGGAGAGTACGCTATCGAGACCGAGCTCCACTCCACTTTGAACTACGGTAAGGGTGTTGTGACATGTAGGTACTTGGTGGATATCCTCAAAGACGAGTTGAAATCTGAGTGGGCTGACGAAGGTATTGTTGACGTTCAGCATATTATGAAACGAGTCGATGGGGACCTAGTCAAATCCGACTCGTTTATTCTCACGTTCAATTGCCCGATACCCCCAGAGCATGTTAAAGCGGGTTTCTTACATTTGCCAGTACGGCCATATTTCCCCAACCGAATGCGCTGTTTTAAATGTCAGCGCTTTGGGCATACTACGTTGGGGTGCAATGAGATAGCCACTTGTGGTAAATGTGGTCAGCGTGCCCATGAAGGAGCCGATTGTTCATCACCTGTGAAGTGCGTGAATTGCTCTGGGAGTCACCCTGTCTGGAGCCGGGTCTGCCCCATCTAGAGGAACGGAAGGTACAGGAGATCCAAACATCCAAGCGCATCCCCTATGGTGAGGCCAAGAAGCTCTTTAAGGTCATGCAGCCTCCTGTGTTTACAACATCTTTCGCTTCCGCTCTGCAGAAACCGGTACAGTAGGCCACTGTTGCTACACGAACGGAGGTTGCTAGTGTCAGCACTAATACCTGCGTTTGCCAGTGCACTTGTGCTGCTGCGGTTGTTTTGCAACCTGCAGCTCTCCCCACAACGTCGGACAAGGCCGTGGTTGCTGACATTGGGGTACTTCCTGCCCCTCCCCATATGGCGCCTTCTGCCCAGGCGAGAAAAGCTCCAACTGTTGACAAGGTTCTGCATTCTAAGCCCCCCAAGTCAAAGACGCCGAAGGTGAAGGTTTTGCCACCTGAGGAGACTAGTCAGGGTCAGTCCGATGACGATGTCATCGTACTGTCTGACATCTCCCTTGGGTCGCAATCGGAGCTGATGGACATTGATGTCGACCGGGGGCGATATTCTCGCCCCAGGAATAAATCTCCGGCCAGTACGGGCTCTCCTCCAAAGCACAGAGGCAGGGTGAAAATTCAGCCACCCTGATCACTGGCTCCCATATTACAGTGGAACCTGAACGGGTTCAGGACGCATGTGGCCGAATTACAACTCCTTCTACGAGAGCGCCCCTTGTGTTTATGTCTCCAAGAGACACATTTTCGGGCCACTGATGCTCCTTCTTTACAGAGCTATACCGTGTATCAAAAAGATGATCTGATGGGGGAAAGGGCAAAGGGTGGTTTTGCGGTTTTTGTCCGTGACATGCACCACTCATCTGAGCTCCCTCTCGTTACGGACTTGCCAGCAGTTGCAGTTGACCTTCTTGTTGGGCAGAGACTCATAATCTGTTCCGTTTACTTACCGCCTCAGGATGCAATAGACTCTGAGGCTCTCACAGACATTATTAGCCAACTCCCCCGCCAATTTCTCCTTCTGGGGGTCTTCAATGCTCATAATGTCTTATGGGGCTCTGCAACTACTTGCCCCAGGGGTCGTGTTCTGGAAAGCCTCATGACGTCCGAATAACTGTGCATCCTCATCTCCGGTGCTCCCACTCATTTCTGTACTGCTTCTGGGTCGTCGTCAGCTATTGACCTTTCCTTTTGCTCTACAGCACTCTCGGATTCTGCTATGTGGGAGGTTGCTGCTGACCTCCATTCTAGTGACCACTTCCCCCTTTGGATTCGCCTCCTGGATGAGGCTGTGGCATTACCAGTGCAGCCCAGGTGGCACCTCTGCAGAGCTGATTGGACACATTTCAGCCATCTGGCTGTTTTGGAACACCGTGCCAGCGTCCACGAATGGGTCGACCATGTTACAGCCGTGATCTCCCATGCTGCTGAATTGTCGATCCCACGGTCCTCAGGTCATCCCAAGAGGCGTCCTGTCCCTTAGTGGACCACTGAGTGCCGCTCAGCCATCCGAGCCCGTCGTGCAGCTCTGCGCCGCTTCAAGTGCCGTCCCTCAGCTGACAATCTTGCGGCCTTTCGGGTGGCAAGGGACAAGGCGCGGCGAGTGATTAAAGAGAGCAAACGACAGTCATGGCAGCCGTTCTTGAACTCCATCTCCCGCTCCACTAGTTCTACGAAGGTATGGGAAGCCATCAGAAGGATTTCCGGGAAACGCAGCCACCTACCTGACACGGCATTGCTGCATCAGGGATGTCTCCTCACGGCGCCGAGAGATATTGCCCAGACACTGGCCATGCATTTTGCGGAATCTACAGCCACTATTAACTGTGATCCAGATTTCTGCCGCTACCGCACTGTCATCGAGAGGGATCACTTGGACTTCCGGTCTCCAAATTCTGAACCCTACAACTGCCCCTCCACAATGTGGGGACTGGATTCGGCGCTGTCTGTGGCTCATGATACTGCGCCTGGTCATGATCAAATCCTGTACAGCATGCAGCATCACTTGTTGCTGCCATCCAAGGAAGTTCTCCTGAATTGTTTTAATATGATATGGTCATCCAGCACGTTCCCTGACTCGTGGAGGGAGGCGATTTTGATTCCCCTCCTCAAACCGGGAAAGGACCGAATGCATCCCAGTAGTTATCGCAGTATTGCTTTGACGAGCTGTGTCGGGAAGACGTTGGAAAGCATGGTCAACCGTCGCCTGGTTTGGCTGCTCGAGACCAGGCAGCTCCTTAGCCACTCTCAGTGTGGCTTTCGGAGGTGTCGTTCAACTATAGACACCGAGCGAGGTGGCGCAGTGGTTAGCACACTGGACTCGCATTCGGGAGGACGACGGTTCAATCCCGTCTCCGGCCATCCTGATTTAGGTTTTCCGTGATTTCCCTAAACCGCTTCAGGCAAATGCCGGGATGGTTCCTTTGAAAGGGCACGGCCGATTTCCTTCCCAATCCTTCCCTAACCCGAGCTTGCGCTCCGTCTCTAATGACCTCGTTGTCGACGGGACGTTAAACACTAATATCCTCCCTCCTCCTCCAACTATAGACAACTTGACCCTGCTTGAGGCGGCCATCCAGCAGGCCTTCCTACGTAACCAGCATTGTCTAGGTGTATTCTTTGACATTAATAAGGCGTATGACACTACTTGGCGCCGCCTTATCCTCAATCAACTCCATCAGTGGGGCTTTCGTGGCCATCTCCCCATCTTCATTCGGTCCTTTCTTTCCCACCGCCTCTTTCGATATCGGGTTGGTAATGTGCCATCTGATTTGTACGTGCAGGAGAATGCTGTTCCTCAGGGAAGCGTTCTAAGTGTCACCCTCTTTGCCGTCGCCATTAACAGTATCACGTCCACTATCCGGAGTCCTGCCCAGTGCTCCTTGTTTGTGGACGATTTTGCTGTTTTCTGTTCTTCCTCCGGTCTTGTCACTGCTAGTCGGCAGTTGCAGCTTACGATAAAGCGATTAGAGGCATGGACTGCGAAGACGGGTTTTACCTTTTCTGCAGACAAATGTGTGTGTGTTCATTTTAATCGTTCTCGACGTTTTTTACCTCCCCTGAATTGCGTCTGAGGGACACCATTCTTCCTTTTAGAGACACTGTGAGGTTCCTGGGCCTCACTTTTGATTCCAAGTTGTCGTGGTTGCCGCACCTTAAAGACCTCAAGGTGCGGGCCCTGAAGGCACTGAATATTTTGAAGTGTCTGAGCTATCGGTCCTGGGGAGCAGATCGGGCGCGTCTGCTGCAGTTTTATAGGGCTTTCGTCCGGTCGCGTCTTGACTATGGATGCACCGTGTATGGGTCAGCGAGACCTTCGTATCTGAAGATTCTTGACGCAGTACACCATGAGGCTATCAGGCTGGCCACTGGTGCCCTCCGTACCAGTCCCATCCCCAGCCTGTGTGCTGAGGCAGGGGAACCGCCGCTCGCCATACGGCGGAAACTCCGCATGGTGCGACGAGTGTGTCAATTCCTTGCCTGTCCTACCTCCCATGCGTACCCTACCGTTGCCCGACCGCCTATGGAACGTCTCTTTTCCAGTCGTCCCAGGGCAAAGAGACCATTTGGGATTGGTGCCAAGCATTTGCTTGAGTCCCTTTGTGTGGAGCGTGTGGCACCCCAACTCCAGGGTTTTACCCGCCTGTCTCTCTGGTTGCTCCAGAGGCCCAGCGTCCTTTTAGACTTGTCAGAGTACCGGGGGAGCTGCACTCCTGCGTTTGTTTTTATCTCCTTGTTTTACGATATTGTAAACCAGCATCCCGACCATGTACCAGTATTTACGGATGGCTCTAAACAGGGGGACTCTGTTGGTTGTGCTGTTGTTTTCCCTGATCGAGTCGTCAAGTTACGGCTTCCTGCGGCGTTTACCATCTACGATGCCGAATTGTTTGCGATCTTGCGGGCATTGGAGCAGATGAGATGTGTTCCCAGTCTTAAGTTTCTCATCTGTTCTGACTCCTTGAGTGCCCTTCATCTACATCTACATGACTACTCTGCAATTCACATTTAAGTGCTTGGCAGAGGGTTCGTCGAACCACAATCATACTATCTCTCTACCATTCCACTCCCGAACAGCGCGAGGGAAAAACGAACACCTAAACCTTTCTGTTAGAGCTCTGATTTCTCTTATTTTATTTTGATGATCATTCCTACCTATGTAGGCTGGGCTCAACAAAATATTTTCGCATTCGGAAGAGAAAGTTGGTGACTGAAATTTCGTAAATAGATCTCGCCGCGAAGATAAACGTCTTTGCTGTAATGACTTCCATCCCAATTCGCGTATCATATCTGCCACACTCTCTCCCCTACTACGTGATAATACAAAACGAGCTGCCCTTCTTTGCACCCTTTCGATGTCCTCCGTCAATCCCACCTGGTAAGGATCCCACACCGCGCAGCAATATTCTAACAGAGGACGAACGAGTGTAGTGTAAGCTGTCTCTTTAGTGGACTTGTTGCATCTTCTAAGTGTTCTGCCAATGAAACGCAACCTTTGGCTCGCCTTCCCCACAATATTATCTATGTGGTCTTTCTAACTAAAGTTGTTCGTAATTTTAACACCCAGGTACTTAGTTGAATTGACAGCCTTGAGAATTGTACTATTTATCGAGTAATCGAATTCCAACGGATTTCTTTTGGAACTCATGTGGATCACCTCACACTTTTCGTTATTTAGCGTCAACTGCCACCTGCCACACCATACAGCAATCTTTTCTAAATCGCTTTGCAACTGATACTGGTCTTCGGATGACCTTACTAGACGGTATATTACAGCATCATCTGCGAACAACCTAAGAGAACTGCTCAGATGGTCACCCAGGTCATTTATATAGATCAGGAACAGCACAGGTCCCAGGACGCTTCCATGGGGAACACCTGATATCACTTTAGTTTTACTCGATGATTTGCCGTCTGTTACTACGAACTGCGACCTCCCTGACAGGAAATCACGCATCCAGTCGCACAACTGAGACGATACCCCACAGGCCCGCAGCTTGATTAGAAGTCGCTTGTGAGGAACAGTGTCAAAAGCTTTCCGGAAATCTATAAATACGGAATCAACTTGAGATCCCCTGTCGATAGTTTCTGAAACCATGCTGATTACGTATCAATAGATCGTTCCCTTCGAAGTGATTTATAATGTTTGAATACAGTATATGCTCCAAAACCCTACTGCAAACCGACGTCAATGATATAGGTCTGTAGTTAGATGGATTACTCCTACTACCCTTCTTAAACACTGGTGCGACCTGAGCAATTTTCCAATCTGTAGGTACAGATCTATCGGTGAGCGAGCGGTTGTATATGAGTGCTAAGTAGGGAGCTATTGTATCAGCGTAATCTGAAAGGAACCTAATCGACCATGCAACACTTGTACCCAGCGGATACGGTCGTCCAGAACATCCAAGATGCCCTACTGCACCTGCAACGGCAGGGGAAGGAGGTTTCCTACTGCTGGGTGCCGGGGCACGTGGGTATTAGGGGAAACGAACTGGCGGATGTGGCTGCCTAAGATGCATGTTCCCTCCCTCACGTTGTTGAATGTGCCGTCCCCCTCCATGGTGTTACCTCCCTTTTGCGTTTTCGTGTTATGCGTCAATGGGAAGAGGAGTGGCTGGCAGTCGGTGAAAATAAGCTGCGTTTGGTCAAGGCCACCGCGCGGCCATGGAGTACGTCCTACCAATCATGCAGGCGGGATGAGGTTCTCCTCACTCGCCTCCGCATCGGGCAGAGTCCATTAACGCATGGTTTTTTACTCCGGCGGGAGGATCCCCCAATCTGCAGTGCTTGTGGCGTCCAGATTACTGTCCGCCACATTTTACTTGACTGTCTTTTATTCTCTGACCAGAGGGCGGCGGTTTCCTTGCCACCGGATTTGCCCTCTCTTTTGCAAGACGACGCAACGAATGTGGTTAAGGTCTTACAGTTTTGTGTCCTGTCCAATGTGTTGCCTCGGATTTTAGGGAGAGGATTTTAATGTGCTGCTGGGTGACTGGCTCACCCAGGTTTTAGGTAAGAGGTTCACCAGTCACGATTACCTACTTGTTTCACTTCAATTTCTGTTCTCTTTTCCTTGTGTTTCCTTTCCTTTTCAGTGCGTTTCTTCTCCTCTTGTTTTTCCTCTGTATGTGAGGATTTGGAACTACGTCAGCTCTGTGTCTATTAGCCGTTCTCCTTGTTCGCTGTCCGTCTTCGTCCCTTCACCGCATGTGTTACTGTTTCTATGCGTTTGGGCGCTGATGACCACGCTGTTTAGCGCCCAAAAACCTCAAACCACATACACACACACACACCTCGACTCAGGCTCCGTGGGGCGAAAAGCCCGATAGGGACGGCCCCATAGATTGGGTTTAAATCTGTAGCGTTTGGTGGCCAGGAGGGTACGGTAAACTCCTTCTGGAGCTCTTCGAACCACACACGTACACTGCGAGTTGTGTTGGATTGTCCTGTTGGTAGATACCATCGTGCCAAGGAAAAACAACTTGCATATAAAGATGGACATGGTTCCCAAGTGTTGATGCATATTTGTGTTGATCCATTGTGCCTTCCATAATGGCAAGACCACACAGGGAATACCACGAAGAAATTCCCCCGAACATAACCCTCCCCCCCCCCCCCTCGGTTGGTGTTAGTTTTCAGACGTTTCACGCCGTATACACCAACAGCGATCTGTCCAATGGAGCATAAAACGTGATTCATCAGAAAAGGCCACCTGTCACCTCTCAGCGAACGTATAGTGCGGTATTGGCGTATAAATTCCAGCCTTAATCGCCGATGAACAGCAGTCAGCGTGCGTGCATGAAGCGGGCGCCTGCTGCGGAGGCCCATACTTAGCAACGATCGCTGCATGGTCGTCGAGGAGACACTACTAGTAGCCCCTTCGTTCATCTGGGCTGTGTGCGCCGCCTTATAGGCGGGTGTCCTTGAGTGGGACTTAGCCGCTGAGCGAGGCAGCCGGGCAACACGGGCTCTAGTATTACTTAGCCCGTGTTGCACTATAATCAAGATTGCGCAACCTCCAGGCAGGAAGTGACGGACCGATAAGGCCAGCGCTGGGGTCCAGGCGCGCTTCCTGTCTCTGCGTCAGTCGACTGCAGGCAGCCGCACGCAACACACAGCCATGCCGTACCGCCGTAGGAGATATGCTAGGAGGAGCAGAATGCCAGTTTACAAGACTGTTTTTAGTTTTAATGAGACTCCAAACCCAGTGTCTCAAGAGGAGATACTTAGTGGTCCAATAACATTTGTTGGCTGTAAGATTACCTTTTCTTGTACAACGAATGAAGTTGTAACAGGGAATTCATGGATGACTCTTGCTTTGGTGAGAGGCAGTGAGAAGCCTTTACAAGGATTGGAGGCTTACTATGACAGAGACATTATCTGTTATAAAACATTTTCCATTGGTGTTGTTGGAGACAGAAATTATGGTACTTGTGTTGTTACAACGGACAAGCCTTTTTTATTGTATACAAGGAATGTCGCACTTCTATTCGCCTGTACACCGCCGCCGTCGTTCACTCCTGTCATCTATGGCCCATGGTGCACCAGAGTAGCCTCAACAACGCCAATTTGCCATGTATGGTATACTTATACCACTATGGCACGCGAACAGTTTATAAATTCAGGCGTTTCGCAAATGCTTCCACCCTTGGCCAGAAAGCCAATGATCACGCGATTCATATCCTTTTGTGCGTCAGGTAATTCGCCCTATTTCTACATTGTGAGAACAACTACGTTGTTTTCCGCGTTCCCTCGACACGGTTTATATACCTTCTGCTGCTAGTCCCGCTAAGCTGTCGTCCATGAGTGGGTACTGCATCTTGATGTCGAACATAGGCGGTGGTCACATTAATGTGACTGGACTGTGTAGACTTATAAATTGTCAGTATAGTTTTTATCGAATCCATTTTGAACGCTGCAGTTTTCATCTGTTCTGTAACTCGTAGTTCCTTTTCCCCCTTGTATAGTCTAAACACAAACCCTTTTAGGCTCGAAAACGTTTAAAATTTTTTTATAAAATCTTTCAGTTATCTTGATCGCAAAAAATACATTCATTTACAGTTAATTACTAGTTTTGGTTGCTAAATATCCATCTTCAGTTCTCTTATGGTAAAGACTCTGTTTACGAACATTTTTGGTTAGAATGCGTACGTCAGTATATTTTGGGACATGGTCAGTAATGGGACAGATTTCAATACGCTATTGTTTATACCAACGAAGTTATGGAGTGCAGTCCTGGAATATGGTTATTAAGAAGTGTACTAAATACAAGTACACATAACCTCGCTACTAATGGTACTTACTTTAGCAGGGGCTTCCACGTATCAGCAGTTGTCTGCTCTTAGATGTCACAACTTTTATCCTACCAGCCTTCTCAGTCATTTCGAAAGCCTCAGTTTTCCCCCTTGTCGCTCGTTCAATGTCCAACACTCTCAACCATATATCAGAATGCTTTCAACCACACCACAGAAGCACTACTTTCTTCGTTCGTCTGGATGTGTGCCGAACCCAAAAGATACCATTCAATTCAACATTTCACACTGGCTAGTCTTTTCGTTATGACTTTATAGCTACCCTTGCTTGTCTTACTTTGTGGGATATCTGCATTTCACACTGGCTAGTCTTTTCGGTTAGGCACGCAGATACGTTAGCACTTCCACATTTCCTACCCAGCCAAACTCAAAACCCAAACCCCGACATCGCCCACTTCAAAAAACAAGATAGTCTTTAGCAGTTAAAACTTACGGGTTAATAAGCCGTGATCGATGTATAAAAATTTCTCTGAACGTTTTCTCTCCGGCTGCGTAAGACATCTTCAGAGGTATAGTGGTAAACTTCAACAAGAACTTGAGAGAGCACCGGAGATAGGGCAGTGTAGAGCGCACCACAGTCCATCACATGACATCGACTACGAAATATTCTCTGGTAATGCCAAAATTCTCGATTGAAAGTAACTGATCGTCATTCTTACGGTGCAGCGTTTAGAGCAAAATTTTAGGCAAAAGTCCCGAGATCGAGTATCGGTCTGGCATACAGTTTTAATCTGCCAGGAAGTTTCATCCATTAACTTTCTCATTTGATATATGGCATCAACCTTGTACAGAACCATAAGTATTTCACTGTCGGCAAACACCAATAAATGTAAACATTGACGTAGTATTGCCACATCCAAACTTCTGCTCTGTCTATTCCAGTAACCACGAAGAACTTCTAAATACAACTTAAATAAGAGTGGTAATATCATACATCCTTGTCTTAGCCTCTTACTTGTTTTAAAACTTTCCAGTAGCTTACCAGCAATCTTTGGAACTGCATCCTTTTCACCTACTCTATTAATGTGGCATCCACTCCAATAATTCCCAGTGCCGTCCATAGCAACATCCTTGGCACAGAGCCACAGGCCTTTTCTAGATCAATAAACACCAAACGGAAATCTCGATTTTTTTGTATTCCTTTTCTGACAAATCTGGCGTGCACAAAAGAGCTTATCCCAGCAGTAAAACCCCACTGTTTCTAAGATACAACGACATGCACAATCTATTCAAATCCGTTCTTTACACAAATTACTCATAGAAGCCATTACTTTTGTTCCCCTGTAATTAGATTTCTCTTGCTCTCTTTTTTTATATGTGGCGATAATATACGATATCTTCCATTCTTGGGGTACTTCATCTCCTTGAATCGCTTCATTAAAAACAGTTAATAGTGCTGCTTCTACTTCAGGTCCTTTGTACTTCAATAATTCAGTTACTGTGCCTCCAGAAGAGACTGCCTTTCCATTTTTATTTTTTATTTTTGGAGGCCCTGATAAACTTCATTGTCAACCATCTCTTCCACAGCTACTCTTCTCAATACTCTTCCGTATCTCCTGTGAGACGACGTTTGAGTTGCGCCTTTCATTCAGAAATGGCAATCATTCTAGCCCCTCTTCTAATTTTAGCAGGGCTCTCACTTAACATACAAATACCAGGCTTCTGTTGCCCTGTTGAATTCAACTAAATGTTCTATGTCGACACATTCCGTCTCCCACGACTCCTCTTTATCTCCGATAACCATCCCTTTTACGTCTCTCTTAATTGTGTTTTAGCGATCCCCATCTTCCTGCCTTTTAGAGCTTAAATGTTTCTCGTAAACGGCCTTCTTTTCTTCAGTCATTTCTTTTAAGGCCTGAGTCATCCACGCACCACCCATCCCTCCTCCTCGTTCTCTTCCAAAAGCCAGCTTATTTTAGTAGCTCGCAGTAAACATGGTTTTAAATCATTGTGCAGTGATGTTGCAGCTACTAATTGTAGCTCGTCGATATATTTTACATATTATATGTATATATCGCCATGTTTACTATATCTTACTTTTAGAATATTGACGTTGCGGCGATGTGTATACTTTGTACTCAGGTACACTTTTTAACAAGCACGGTTCACAATTGCACTTTGTAACTTGGTTGGTTTGTTGGTCCCGGCACAGGTTCCCTACCCCTGCGTGGCGCAGTCAAGACGTTAACGATATTGTGGGTTTAATTTTCTCTGTTATCAATCTTTGTTAGGATGACACGCGTAAAGCTGAAATACTAAACACCTTTTTCCAAAGCTGTTTCACAGAGGAAGACCGCACTGCAGTTCCTTCTCTAAATCCTCGCACAAACGAAAAAATGGCTGACATCGAAATAAGTGTCCAAGGAATAGAAAAGCAACTGGAATCACTCAACAGAGGAAAGTCCACTGGACCTGACGGGATACAAATTCGATTCTACACAGAGTACGCGAAAGAACTTGCCCCCCTTCTAACAGCCGTGTACCGCAAGTCTCTAGAGGAACGGAGGGTTCCAAATGATTGGAAAAGAGCACAGGTAGTTCCAGTCTTCAAGAAGGGTCGTCGAGCAGATGCGCAAAACTATAGACCTATATCTCTGACGTTGATCTGTTGTAGAATTTTAGAACATGTTTTTTGCTCGAGTATCATGTCGTTTTTGGAAACCCAGAATCTACTATGTAGGAATCAACATGGATTCCGGAAACAGCGATCGTGTGAGACCCAACTCGCGTTATTTGTTCATGAGACCCAGAAAATATTAGATACTGGCTCCCAGGTAGATGCTATTTTTCTTGACTTCCGGAAGGCGTTCGATACAGTTCCGCACTGTCGCCTGATAAACAAAGTAAGAGCCTACGGAATATCAGACCAGCTGTGTGGCTGGATTGAAGATTTTTTAGCAAACAGAACACAGCATGTTGTTATCAATGGAGAGACGTCTACGGACGTTAAGGTAACCTCTGGCGTGCCACAGGGGAGTGTTATGGGACCATTGCTTTTCACAATATATATAAATGACCTAGTAGATAGTGTCGGAAGTTCCATGCGGCTTTTCGCGGATGATGCTGTAGTATACAGAGAAGTTGCAGCATTAGAAAATTGTAGCGAAATGCAGGAAGATCTGCAGCGGATAGGCACTTGGTGCAGGGAGTGGCAACTGTCCCTTAACATAGACAAATGTAATGTATTGCGAATACATAGAAAGAAGGATCCTTTATTGTATGATTATATGATAGCGGAACAAACACTGGTAGCAGTTACTTCTGTAAAATATCTGGGAGTATGCGTGCGGAACGATTTGAAGTGGAATGATCATATAAAATTAATTGTTGGTAAGGCGGGTACCAGGTTGAGATTCATTGGGAGAGTGCTTAGAAAATGTAGTCCAGCAACAAAGGAGGTGGCTTACAAAACACTCGTTCGACCTATACTTGAGTATTGCTCATCAGTGTGGGATCCGTACCAGATCGGGTTGACGGAGGAGATAGAGAAGATCCAAAGAAGAGCGGCGCGTTTCGTCACAGGGTTATTTGGTAACCGTGATAGCGTTACGGAGATGTTTAATAAACTCAAGTGGCAGACTCTGCAAGAGAGGCGCTCTGCATCGCGATGTAGCTTGCTCGCCAGGTTTCGAGAGGGTGCGTTTCTGGATGAGGTATTGAGTATATTGCTTCCCCCTACTTATACCTCCCGAGGAGATCACGAATGTAAAATTAGAGAGATTAGAGCGCGCACGGAGGCTTTCAGACAGTCGTTCTTCCCGCGAACCATACGCGACTGGAACAGGAAAGGGAGGTAATGACAGTGGCACGTAAAGTGCCCTCCGCCACACACCGTTGGGTGGCTTGCGGAGTATGAATGTAGATGTAGATGTAGATGGGTTACGTTACGAAAGATTGGTAACTCTTGTGGAGTTAGGAGGAATGGTTTGCTGAAGTAGCAAGTTATTAATCTTTCTTTAATCAATTCCTCTAACAAAAACATTTATTTAGTTAAGTATCTGACCAAAACATGTTATCAGAATGTCAGATGCTTTCAATAATAACTAGAAAGGACGTCTATGAGAGACGAATGCTTGAGTGTTACTCAGTCTGTTAACTACAGGCCACTTAGCCTAAATAATCAGCCATCAGCACTGTGAACTACGGGGTGTTCAAAAAGTCTCTCCGTAGAGCCGTATGATTGTTATGCCTGCCTGGGTTACTTCCCTTCAAGTGGACTTTCCCCTCATTCCACTGCTTCGTTTATCTCAGCCAGCGTCAGTAGTATCGTTGGCGTGCGTCGTCACGTGTTGACGTGAACGTTTAAGTTTAGTTCGTTTGTTTCGTTTTCGTCAGTGCTAAAATGCTAAGCATTGAAGAACGCGTGTTTTTAGTCGAACAAGTGTTCAAAGCTGGCGGTAAATACACAGTTTCATTTCGTCAAACATTTAATTCAGTTTTCCCGGAGACAACACTCCAACACTCCCACATCACGAGACTGTGCAAGATTTGATTAACAAATTTCGAAGTACGGGTTCAGTGACAGATGCACCGAGAAGTGGGTCGTCCTAGCGTTTTGTCTGAGGATAAACTACTCGATATTTCCGATAAAATGTCCATGAGTCCCAACAAGTCAATAAGAAAACTCGCCCAGGAAATCGATGTTAGTGTCGGAACGGCGCACATAGCTGTATGGAAAAAAATTAGAAATTTTCCCATACAAAGTGACAGTCGTGCAAGAAGTGAAAAATACTGATCATGGCAAGAAACTGCATTATTGTCAATGGTTCAAAAATTTCGTTCATAGTTTTATTTATCCGGGTACATGAACTCGCAAAATTCTCGTATGTGGAGTCCTGCAAATCCATTGTGTATTCATGAGGAACCACCTCATTCTGTGAAAATGGGAGTTTGGATTGCAATTTCTAGACGTCGGATTGTGTGTCCCATATTTTTCAACGAAACAATAAACGCATAACGATACTGCAATGAGTTTCATTTCGGTATATTCACTGCGGCAAACGGCAAACGCGGCTAACAATCATACGGCACTGCGGATAGACTTTTTGAACACCCCGTATTTCAGGATCACTCACACGCCACTTTACCCACTGTACAAGAGACAAGTACTGAGCAGTAATATGCTCCTCTTATTCACTGAAACTCCGATATTTTAACTCCTCGAGACACAGACAGTCTCTGTTCAGCACCATTCTAATGGATGTTGTAAAACACTATTTAGTACCCATGTATTGTGTGTCCACCAGTCTCACCGTCTTCTCATAGTGTTGAAGTGTTAGTGCTCCATCAGGAGCATCTCTGCCCTCTGGACGCTCCATAGTAGAACTGAGTACTGCCCCTGCTCACTGCTACATTACTCTTTTGTATCATTCTTAATGGACTCTGCTTACACATGTGCCTCTTCAGTCTCTTTCTGGAACATTCCCTTCGACCCTTCCCAGGACTGAGGTCGCCTTAGTGTTTGATTGTCTCTATAAATCGTAATCGGGATTCTTCCATTACACACGTTGGAAAGTTTCCTATGATTCCGTTGACCTCGACCCTCGGCGCCTTTGGCGGGGTGTCAAGTCTAGCCTACTACTTGCTGGCGTGTTTGGCCAACCTCGAAGAAGCAAATAGTGTCCATCTGCTTTGGGAAGCGTTATCTACCCCAATATCCTGTTTGACTTCCCTCTTTCATGCACACAGGCCGTCTTGCATATGAAGCTCGGCTACCTCTCTCGTTATGATCTGGCATGTAATAAGGTTTATTAAACTTTTCTAAGGTCATGACAGGTATAACCAACAGTGTATTGAAAACTTTCCCATTAGTGATGATGTGCCGAGATATACTGACAATGGTGTACTAATCTGCAGTGTACACAGAGAAAATCTTTACCATTACTGGGCTGAAAATGGTTGTTTGGCAGCCTAAACTAATAATCAGTAGTAAAGTAATGTTTTTCTGCTATCAAATCAGTTGACATTTGATAAAATTCCTTAAAATATTGGAAACACATAAGATCGCTTGATCTCGGGTCTTACTAACTTCTAGGTCCACTTATGCACTAATGCAGCTCTGCATTCCTAGTAATTGGTATAAAGCACCTGCTATCTTTATCCATTTATACAAAGTTGCTCTCTGTGAGTTCATCTCTCACTAGAGTGTGCATAATGTAACATGGGACATACTTGGCTCTGACAGCCTGACAGGGGAGGGGGAACAGCGGCAGTGGTGGGGGATCCATTGCGTGTGGCGCCCATGAAGCGGTAGGGGAAGTGCAGTTCAACTACTGAAAACTATTAACAAGCAGAATTTTAAATCTGCAGCTAGTGGCTCTGCCAACATTACATTACATTAATATTTGTTCCATAGATCACGAATACGACATTTGGTAGTGATGTGGAACATGTCAGTTTAACCTAAGCTTTCACTACACATTTTTTAACGTTACTACGTCATATCTAGAAATTCATCTATCGAGTAGAAGGAGTTGTCATTCAGAAATTCTTTTCATTTGTTTTTGATTGCTGGTTCACTTTTTGTCAGACTTTTAATGCTATTTGGCAAATCACAAAAGATTTTTGTGGCAGCATAATTCACCGCTTTGTGTGCCAAAGTCAGATTTAATCCACAATAGTGAAGAAAATCCTTCTTCTAGGGTTGTAGCTGTGCTCTTCGCCATTATTTTTGAATTGGGATGAGTTATTAATAACAAATTTCATAAGTGAATGTATATTTTGAAGGTACTGTGAATACCCACAGTTCCTTAAATAAATGTCTGCAAAGTGATCTGATTACACGCTCTTGCGCAATGGACACTTTTTCTCTTAATGATGATTTACCCCAAAATATGAGCCATATGGAAGCATTGAATGAAAACAGGCATAGCAGGCTAATTTATTGATATGGTTATCACCAAAATTTGCAGTTCCCCTAACAGCATAAGTAGCTGAACCTAATGGTTTCAGCAGATCATCAATGTGTTTCCTCCAATCCAATTTCTCATCAATGCACACAGCCAGAAATTTTGAATTTTCTGCCTTAGCGACAGACTTCTCTTCAATGTCATCAATGGCATTATGCCATTTACTGTGCACAATTCTATACACTGTCAACTTTTATAGTCCTGTCTTCCTCAGTTGCGTGTAATATTACGGTATATTAATAATTTTTACTTATGGACCGTCTGACAGCAACTGAATAAAACACAATTTTAGTGCCATACGCGTTTCGCCTTTATTTTCTGCAAGGCATCATCAGTGGCAGGTTGTAGGAAATTGTCCACGCAAACTGCCACTGATGATGCCTTGCAGAAAATAAAGGCGAAACGCGCATGGCACTAAAATTGTGTTTTATTCAGTTGCTGTCAGACGGTCTATAAGTAAAAATTATTAATATACCGTAACTATACACTGTGATTTCTCAAAATTTAGTGAGAGTCTATTTCCAGAAAACCAACTGATAATTTTCTGAAAGACATTATTTACCATTTTCTCAGATAATTCTTGTTTTTTGTGTGTGAGTACTATACTTGTATCATCAGCAAAAAGAACTAGCATTGCATCTTCATGAACATAGAATGGGAACTCATTAATATACAGTGTGGTCAGAAAATGACTGAAACGCTTGTAGGGATGTTGCAGGGCGGGTTGTACTGAGATATGAATGTTACGAAAACAATTCGATACGTTGCGCCGCTTCCGACTTATTTTGCATTGAAGATAGCCAATCAGATCGTTGCGCGCGTAAATTCAAGTTCCAGCTAACGAGACAAAGCACTCGATGGGCAACACCGCCCCTGGCAAGCCGCTTGAGTGTGAGCGCGCGACGCCCCGATTGGCTAAATTCTATGCTAAATAACTCGGAAACGGAGCAACGTATCGAATTTTTTCTTAACATTTATGCCTCAGTACAACCTGCCCTGTAACATCCCTACAAGCATTTCACACATTTTCTGACCACCCTGTATATTAAGAACAATAATAGACCCAAGGCTGAACCCTGTGGGACACCATTCTTGGTCTCTCCCTAGTTAGAGGACTCTGCTGATTTTTGCAGACTATCTACACTGTCAATTTCAAACTCCTGCTTTCTTCTAGTTGAATATGAATTAAGCCACTTCTGCACTGTCCCACTCATACCATGATACTTAAGGTTATCTGGAAGAATTTCATGATTCACACAGTCACAAGCCTTTGAGAGATCACAGAATATCCCAATGGGTGATGATCGGTGCTGCTACATATGTGGCTGAGAATCCTACTCATCTGTTGGGAAAAAGCTTTTACTTCTCTGTTGAAAATGCCATCAGTTCCATGTGAACTTTTACTTTTGACTGAATTTATTATTTTCCTAATTTCAGTAATAGAGGTGGGTTGAATTGCAGTTTTATCAAATTGCATTGGTATTGTCTATTGCATATACAGCTTTGTGCTATCTAATGAACAGCTGGAGCCTATTTTCTCTACAACACTTAAAAAATGATTATTAAAATATTTTTTTACTTCTGTCTTTTTGTTAACTAACTTTTCATCGAGTTTGATAGAAATACAGTCTTCCCTCTCGGTTGCCCTGTTTCCCTTTTAACAATATTCCAAATTGTTTTGATTTTAGTACGAGAGGTTCTAATCTTAGACATAATGCACATACTTCTGGACTTTTTAATAACTTTTCTTAATACAGTGCAGTAGTTTTTATAACGTTTGACTGTTTATGTATCACTACTCCTTCTAGGTATAAGATACATTTCCCTTTTCTCTTTACAAGATATTTTCATCCCTTTAGTAATTCATGGTTTTTTGGATGGTTTCTTACAATTATCTTCCACTATTTTCTTAGGGGAACTGTTTTCAAATATACTCACTTATTAACAGGTTATGTCAGACGATCAACAATTCGACAATTCGGTAGTCTCTGACTAGAGCTCCACATAAGAAAATCTCTGCGTAAACAGTTGAAATGTACACTTCAAACGAACCCATCGCACAGCTCTGCAGCCGACAGTAAACTAAGGCAGTCGCCCACTTTGGAATAAAGGTGTGAACGCGCCCAGCGCTGACAGTGAGATTGTGTTCCTCCGCATTTGCTACGTTTTTTTGCACGATATTTATTTCTGCTACGAGGTATGATATCACATGCTAAGAAGGCTGGCTTCTAAACAGCTAAAAGTACCAAGTTTTAAACTACCTGTTTTCAGTTCCCTGGTATACTATGTGCTACCTAACTTTAGAGCCTTGTAGTACGAAAATAATGTAGACCTAATCCGGTCACGTATCATATGAACGATAGTTAAAATATTCAAATATTAGAAAGCATGAATAAGACGATCATTCGAAAAGGAAACGGAGATACCTCATACTGCAAATATGGGCAGAATCGGAAACGCAAGGAACATTCTTAGAAAAACATTATTCCAGAAAATACCTCATCAGAGATGAGGAAATGAAAAAAAATGTATTTATTAAAAATTTCAGTAAAACTTGACCATTACCAACATTATTTCTTGAGAGAAGGGACGTTACTACATTGAACAGAGAAGATCTTTAGTGCATTTTATAATGGTTAACACCATCTAAAAACTGTAGGTTCCAAATGATATGCTATACAAAGTATAATGCTGGACATGTTTCTACTATTTCACGAACTTTTCAAATGCTTCGATAATTATACTTTGAAACAATCCTGTTCTTATACTCGTTTACTCTCTTGAAAATAAACATTGTTTTGAAAAAAGTAGAAAACATTATAATGAAATTTTAGTTTTTTGGTATTTTTTAGATATCTCAAATATGTGAAGGACATAATGAAATCAGAAATTGGGCAACAATTCATCATTTTTGGACATAAACAATATGTTTTTCTAAAATTTTGTGTGGGATTAGGCATCACAATTGCTACGGAACAATGAGACTTGCACGTTGTAATACATTATTCCATAGCCTATAGGAAATTGCTTCTATAGCGTCAACCTACCCGATGAAAGCTTTCAAGGCCATTGTCTACTTCTGTTATTACTTCTGGGCTGAGAGGCAGTGGGTCATACTATGGCCAAGAAGAAAGTTTTCTAGGAATAATGAAAAACGACAGGCGCCCATAGAAAAAGTGTTTCTCCCATTTTAAAATGAGTTACTGATCACACTGGAAAAGTTTTGATAAAGCATTGAATTGAAAACAATTTTAAGTCCACCAGTAAAATAAATGAAATCCTTAGATTTGTAACAGATGTACAATCTTAGACATAAAAACTGACCGCCGGCCGGCCGCCACAGAGACAAAGTCCGAGTCGTTCACTTAAGGTGTCCAATAAAACTGACCGCCCCTGACAACTCTAAGTCCGGCCATCTGCACAATCTGGCAACACTGTAAGATACGGAAGTGTTAGGAGGAAGTGTTGTCTACTTCCGAGATGTTCTCGGGTTGTGTGAGCCCGTGGTGTGGTGGTAATCGTCGTGTGTTCTAAACTTATAGCCGCGTGTTCGCGTCCAACTGTTTTTTTTTTTTTTTACCACATTTCGGTCTAAAATTATGAGTCTGATTGAACATCGAAGATAATTCGCTTAATATTCTACCCACCAGCAATAACAAGTATTCCAGAAACAATTCCGCAGGACAGCTCGTCGCTGCGTCGCGATCGTAACAGCTTACGCTCGAGCGTTTCCTCGCGCTGCAGCGGCTACCGGCCACCGGCCAGACGTCACCCGCCACCTGAAATACGGCGCCGGCCATGTGAACGCGGCGCCACGCTGTCAGTGTATGTATCAACTGTCATTTTAGAATTTGAAGTTCTAGTTATCATCTTGCAGTTAAGCATTGGATTTTGCATACTTGAAAATCATGAACTACAGTTAAGCATTGTAAAATTGAGTCGCAAGTGGAAAAAGGTGTAACATCTTCAACACAACGTTTACTTTTGGTATAACAGAGGGGTGAATGCAGAGGAGGCAGCTAGAAAGATTTGAACTGTGTGTGGAGCGAGTGCTTTTGGGAAAAATACGCCAGAAAAAGATATTCTTGTTTCAACAAAGATCGTTCTGGCATGAATGATTTTCCACATTAATGAAGTCTCGACTACTGATATATGTGATAGATTACCATTTTACCATCATGCGACATTTGCATTCAACAGGCAAAGTTCAGAAGTCTGGTGTAGGAGTACTGCATGCTCTAATTCGAAACAACAAAAATCAACGGAGTGACTATTGTTGAACGTCATCAGGTCGCTCATTGAGCATTCCTATGCAGTACTGTTACTGGTGACGTGTTATGATGCCTTTATCGTTAACTTCCTCACAAGAAATGAAAGGCTGAGCCCCACCAAAAGACGTAAACTCGAGCAAAGAGTAGTGTGAACATAATAATTTACATCTGATAGCTACAAAATTGTGTTTCGGGCTACGAATTCTGCCCCAGGGGGTGTGTGCAACACAGCTGGAGTTTGTTGCCAACAACTGAGACACCTTTCTTTCGCAGTGTAAGAAAATCGAGCAACAAAACTACATCACCTGTGCTACTGCTTGATAACTCACTCGGTTGATTTGAGAAACAAAACTATCCAGGAGATTGATAGGAAAGTCGTCTCCCAGGCACTTGTATTGATAGGGAAGTCCTCTCTCAAGCACTTGTCCCTCTCGTCATATATTCGTAAAATTTTACCTTTCCCGCTTTTGATCGATCAACCGTCAAGGCAATTCATTTCTAGACGAAAATACACTTAAAACTACTCTGATTTAATGACATCGCTAGAACCAGTAGGTTTCTACTGGCGTAGAATTTGTAAACAACTTTAGCATTGTCAGATCGCTTTAGATATCGTGAGAGAAAATTCTGCTACTGATTAAATTCTCTTTGATAATTACTGTTGCTTTTAGTAAACTAATGGAAAATGCAATTAAAGTATTCACTGTACTAATACAAATTAAATTCAGCTTAATACAGAAACATCACGACGGCAGTCTATCTTAATGAAGCATTAAGTGTCTGTAAGACGATTGAGCCTATTTTAACACGAATTGCTAGGATATTATCGACTTTTGATTCGAAAAGATCTCTTTTTACTTCATTTCCTGTATCATTCGCAAG
The DNA here is from genome assembly GCF_023898315.1 of Schistocerca nitens. Lineage (NCBI taxonomy): Eukaryota > Metazoa > Arthropoda > Insecta > Orthoptera > Acrididae > Schistocerca > Schistocerca nitens. Next base: position 333,916,013 of record NC_064617.1, read on the forward strand.
TATTACGAAAATGTGGCATTTCATGGATAAAATTATGTATTCACAACAACAACAAATATTTCGGCAGAAAACACAAGTGGCATTATGAATTTGGCAGTACCGTAAGGTTTTCACTCTGACACTAAGGGTTACTGAAAGTAGCAAGACGAATTTTGCTCGAGCGTTGTCTTACGATTCCCTTATTGAATTTGTGTCAGCCTGCTTATAGCTCTGCTACAAAAGAATTAAAAACCTGGCTTTCAGCGAGTCTCGAAAGGCGAACGAAAGCAGCTTGCACCTGGTAGCCAAGCATGTTTGTTACCTGGGAACTGGTTTTTTCCTAAAGTGGGAAGACATCCTTTGTGGTTGAATTGTTGGCAAATGTCAGTCAGACGTATGTCGTTGGTCTAAGCGTTTCGGTGTGTTGAATTTGTACCAATGATTTTTCTACAGGTTTTTTCTGTCCCAAATAGAGAGCTGAAGTCTCCCATTAGTATTTTCACGTCATCTTGGAGAATTTTGCTCATAGTATTTTCGAGTGTGTTCCAGAATGTTTGGACATTTTCGGTGTTTTTCTTATTTTCGATGTTGGTGGGGGCATGTGCATTGATGAGTGTATAATTTTTACTGGGGCTCTGGATGAGCATAGTCGTAAGTCGGATGTTGATGGGCCGGCCGCGGTGGCCGAGCGGTTCTAGGCGTTTCAGTCCGGAACCACGCGACTGCTACGGTCGCAGGTTCGAATCCTGCCTCGGTCATGGATGTGTGAGATGTCCTTATGTTAGTTAGGTTTAAATAGTTCTAAGTCTAGGGGACTGATGACCTCCACTGTTAAGTCCCATAGTGCTCAGAGCAGTTTGAACCATTTGATTGTTGATGGGTGTGATTTATTTGACAGAGTTGATGATAGATCTGTGTTCGAGAAATACAATGCCGAAGATAGGTACGCCTTACGCTACCACTTGTTGTATTTTGCTCTTCAAGATTCAATGGTTTCCGTAATGCAAGGTTTCATTTTCAGTTAGTTGTGGTTCTTGAAGAGCAAGAATTAGAATTTTTTGTCGGTCGATTTCTTATGTGAGATTATTTAGTTTTCGTGTTTGGATCAATGTATCGATGTTTAGCTTTCAATTGCATGTTTTCTGCTTGTAGAGAAATTTACCAGAGATCTTCGATATTCTCTGCCATGCTAACCTGGACTCCCCAGAATCCGAAAATCCAACTGCCGCCGTTCGAGAGGAGTGTTGTGTACCACTCTGGGTAAAGTTGACTTTGCTTGCACAGTTCCTTGGTTTGGCCAGGGTGATTCCAGGACCGGACAAGACCAGAGGGTGTTGAAGCCTTTGGAAGCAAATTTTTCAGCCGAGCTCATTGAGCTAACAGACGGTGACCAGAGCAGCGGTGGTTTTCACTTAGGCGTGTCTTTATTTTGGGTTCAGCGGATTGAGTAGCCGTTCAGGATTGTGTTAGTATTTAGTTCACCCCAAGTATTTGATTTCCTCGGTACCACCCATATGGGGGAGGGTTTCCCCTATCGGCCACACGGGATTATTATTATTATTACTATTGTAATTATGTCATCAGCAAATCCGATATGGTGTGTCTTCCCACCACTGAAATAGATGTGTATTGTTCGATTCAGTATTTCCATCACATAAAGAAGGATTATAATTACGTTACATTACTGCTAGTAGATATATTTTTCACTTTTTCTTAAACAGTTGCTACCCGTTACTCAATCATAGGAATTTATGTGCGCAGTATTGTTGCAATACAGAAGTTCAAATTATCCGATTTCTGTAATTTCATTTCGATACCAGATCGTTCTAATCGGATTCAGCCAGTCAGTCTTAATGTGGATATCCGACTACGACTCTCATCATATGATAGACTGGGTAAACCACATTATTAATCGGACTGTTGAATCTAGGTCACTTATCTATGACAGGGCCTGAATTCTTAGACACTGTGGAAAATAATAATCCAATGTGCTTATTACAAATACGTTATTTAAATATAAATATATGAACTAACGATATAACAGTTTATTTACAAGAGCAGAGCCCCATCCATCATAGCACAGCGGTGCGAGATTGGTTTCAGGGCCAAGAGAGGATAAAGCTGTTGCCGTTTGTTCCACGATCACCGAACATCAACCAGATAGAGAACATGTGGGCAGAGGTAACAAGGTCATTGCCATGTCGACCTACAAATGCAAGCGACCTTTGGACGAATATAGAAAACGTATGGTGGGAAGTAAACCATCACGCTACACTGTCGACGCCTTCGAGAAATCTTACGTAATGATCGTAGGTGGGTTGGTTACTAAAAGTATACTCGTCCACAAAACCCATGTGGACAATTATCTGATATCGGTCAAACTTTGCTTTGTCGCAGCTCTTACGCATACAAGTCCATTTACTTTCAGTCTCCTCCGTATAATTCTTGCAATGCAAGGTAATTGAAAAATCTCATCCACTCGACGCCAACAGAGGAACTGACTGGTGCATGTGTCGTTCAACACACAGTACTTGTCACCCTCACTGGAATCAATGACTGTGTGTGGGTGTGTGTTTTCGTGTTCACGCACAATCTGAATCAATACTATTAACATTAGAGAGACAACCAACAATAAATATTGCATCAAATATGACTGTAAAGTATTTTAATGCAATGGGAAGTTACAAACTGAATATTTACCCAACCCACGTCCTGAGTATTACGTTAAGTAAGATGTATTAACTCCACAGTATCGTTAGCAGAGACAGTGCGCTCTTGTTGTCGAGGCTCGCCACAAGTGCAGCGATTAGCAGTGCAAAATGCAGCCGCGATTTGTTTATGTTGGCTGAGCGTGGACACTGCAGCAGACGCTTCGCCATAAACAGAAGGAAATCACCCTGGCAGTGAGCGGATATCACTGCCTTCGTGTTCTTATAGTAACCAACGTGAGACTCTACTCACAGGTGCCATGGAGCCACAGCGGAACGATTATGGAAAATCAAATTGAGACTATCTCCATACTGCGACAAATGTCGAATTGTAGAAACTGTAGCGCACATCTTCTTATGTGAAAACAGAATCAGAATTTGGAACTGGACTAGGAAGAGATTAGCACTATCAACAGAACCGCGGAAAGTCATATACCGATAACTGAAGCTTTACAACCCCACTGGAAATGTTACCCATCCGCAAAGAATAACAGTTGTTCGTGGCTTCTGGGACAGTTTGTATTTTACGTCGTAACAAACAAAACCTAGAACTTAGAAGAGTACATGTTCTATATTGCAGAAGCATATTTTAAGCTGAAGAAGAATAACAAATATAAGGAATGGTTTAAAAATTTTTATCTGCTGCTTTATGTGGGCTACAAAGAGGTGGACAGTTTTATTGATTAGAAGCAGAATACTATTCTTTCACTTTTGTTTTATTCCTGGAATATTCTTTTACGTTGGTTCTAAAATCAGAACTGTTCTAATTTGGCAAAACCCCTCCGGCTCCGAAATTTCTTTCATTTGTTGAAAAATACATGGCTTACTTAAATGGCTCTGAGCACTATGGGACATAACATCTATGGTCACCACTCCCCTAGAACTTAGAACTACTTAAACCTAACTAACCTAAGGACATCACACAACACCCAGTCATCACGAGGCAGAGAAAATGCCTGACCCCGCCGGGAATCGAACCCGGGACCCCGTGATCGGGAAGCGAGAACGCTACCGCGAGACCTCGAGCTGCGGACTGGCTTCCTTACAGACCTCATATGCATCCAGTGCATAATAACTTCAATTGTGAATATATTTCTGAATGAATGTTTGTTATGTATTTTTCCGTCACCCTTTTCACTGTTATAAGTTATGTTCTACAAGGAACGCACGCCATTGGAGGCGGCAATCTGTAATTTATTTTACCTTAATTACTACTTCAATTTTGTTCTCACGATATCTAAAGCGATCTGACAATGCTAAAGTTGTTTACAAATTCTACGCCAGTAGAAACCTACTGGTTCTAGCGATGTCATTAAATCAGAGTAGTTTTAAGTGTATTTTCGTCTAGAAATGAATTGCCTTGACGGTTGATCGATCAAAAGCGGGAAAGGTAAAATTTTACGAATATATGACGAGAGGGACAAGTGCTTGAGAGAGGACTTCCCTATCAATACAAGCGCCTGAGAGACGACTTTCCTATCAATCTCCTGGATAGTTTTGTTTCTCAAATCAACCGAGTGAGTTATCAAGCAGTAGCACAGGTGATGTAGTTTTGTTGCTCGATTTTCTTACACTGCGAAAGAAAGGTGTCTCAGTTGTTGGCAACAAACTCCAGCTGTGTTGCACACACCCCCTGGGGCAGAATTCGTAGCCCGAAACACAATTTTGTAGCTATCAGATGTAAATTATTATGTTCACACTACTCTTTGCTCGAGTTTACGTCTTTTGGTGGGGCTCAGCCTTTCATTTCTTGTGAGGAAGTTAACGATAAAGGCATCATAACACGTCACCAGTAACAGTACTGCATAGGAATGCTCAATGAGCGACCTGATGACGTTCAACAATAGTCACTCCGTTGATTTTTGTTGTTTCGAATTAGAGCATGCAGTACTCCTACACCAGACTTCTGAACTTTGCCTGTTGAATGCAAATGTCGCATGATGGTAAAATGGTAATCTATCACATATATCAGTAGTCGAGACTTCATTAATGTGGAAAATCATTCATGCCAGAACGATCTTTGTTGAAACAAGAATATCTTTTTCTGGCGTATTTTTCCCAAAAGCACTCGCTCCACACACAGTTCAAATCTTTCTAGCTGCCTCCTCTGCATTCACCCCTCTGTTATACCAAAAGTAAACGTTGTGTTGAAGATGTTACACCTTTTTCCACTTGCGACTCAATTTTACAATGCTTAACTGTAGTTCATGATTTTCAAGTATGCAAAATCCAATGCTTAACTGCAAGATGATAACTAGAACTTCAAATTCTAAAATGACAGTTGATACATACACTGACAGCGTGGCGCCGCGTTCACATGGCCGGCGCCGTATTTCAGGTGGCGGGTGACGTCTGGCCGGTGGCCGGTAGCCGCTGCAGCGCGAGGAAACGCTCGAGCGTAAGCTGTTACGATCGCGACGCAGCGACGAGCTGTCCTGCGGAATTGTTTCTGGAATACTTGTTATTGCTGGTGGGTAGAATATTAAGCGAATTATCTTCGATGTTCAATCAGACTCATAATTTTAGACCGAAATGTGGTAAAAAAAAAAAAAAACAGTTGGACGCGAACACGCGGCTATAAGTTTAGAACACACGACGATTACCACCACACCACGGGCTCACACAACCCGAGAACATCTCGGAAGTAGACAACACTTCCTCCTAACACTTCCGTATCTTACAGTGTTGCCAGATTGTGCAGATGGCCGGACTTAGAGTTGTCAGGGGCGGTCAGTTTTATTGGACACCTTAAGTGAACGACTCGGACTTTGTCTCTGTGGCGGCCGGCCGGCGGTCAGTTTTTATGTCTAAGATTGTACATCTGTTACAAATCTAAGGATTTCATTTATTTTACTGGTGGACTTAAAATTGTTTTCAATTCAATGCTTTATCAAAACTTTTCCAGTGTGATCAGTAACTCATTTTAAAATGGGAGAAACACTTTTTCTATGGGCGCCTGTCGTTTTTCATTATTCCTAGAAAACTTTCTTCTTGGCCATAGTATGACCCACTGCCTCTCAGCCCAGAAGTAATAACAGAAGTAGACAATGGCCTTGAAAGCTTTCATCGGGTAGGTTGACGCTATAGAAGCAATTTCCTATAGGCTATGGAATAATGTATTACAACGTGCAAGTCTCATTGTTCCGTAGCAATTGTGATGCATAATCCCACACAAAATTTTAGAAAAACATATTGTTTATGTCCAAAAATGATGAATTGTTGCCCAATTTCTGATTTCATTATGTCCTTCACGTATTTGAGATATCTAAAAAATACCAAAAAACTAAAATTTCATTATAATGTTTTCTACTTTTTTCAAAACAATGTTTATTTTCAAGAGTGTAAACGAGTATAAGAACGGGATTGTTTCAAAGTATAATCATCGAAGCATTTGAAAAGTCAGCCGGCCGGCAGTCAGTTTTTATGTCTAAGACTGTACATATTCACTTGGGACAATTCAAATTTACAAAATTATGTGCAGTTTTGGACAAATATACGTCGCAAGTACGGGAAAAAGTATGAAGACCTGTGACCCGTTTAGCCGAACACAAGCGGAGTTGTCGATTTACAGAAACTTGTAAGTACGCTGTACTGAGACATGCTGTTTAGTGCAGAGATCATGAAATAAAATTTCATTATACTAGCGTTTTAGTCAAGGTAATGCATTATCATGCCCGCTTGTATATAAGGGCAGTAGAAATTTATAAATATTGTAACACAGTACTTTCAGTGGAAAGTAAAGTAGTGTGTAATAACAAAATGTGGATGACGAGAGAAAAAAGATTTGCAGCAATAAATTAAATGTAAACCGAAATCACCTTTCGGGGATAATCATATGCATTCAGCTTCACGTGACGAATAGTGATCTCTCTATAAAGCTCATAATGCCCCTTGAATTATGGAGCGCTAGTGGTTTCTTTTTCTTTTTTTTCCTTTTTTTTTTTCTCCACAGTCGCCGATGTTTCTTCTCTGAAGATACTCTATGCACACGGGAACAATAAAAATGAATGATTTTGTCATCGACAACATGGTCTCAATCAGTACTATTGTGGATTATCATCGTGCTGGTTATTTGCAGGACATCAACTTGTGTTAATCAGTACGATATAGAAACAGCTAAAGTTGCAAAATTCCTTTTTATTTGCGAGTAACTAATGACTAGTTTCGGGTTACCTAAACCAAGACAGACAAAGTAGTATTTTATATGCTAGTTCTGAAATTACTGATTTGTTTATATGGATGATTTGAAAATGGATTCAGCTCACCTAAAACTAGTCAACTATCAACTGAACAGTGAACCTTGCAACTGTGCATGTTTCTGTATCGTACAGGACTATTTTAACAGATACTATCGACTGCGTTTGCTGCAGTTGAGATATGATTTTTCTCGTGAGATGAACAGTAGATTTTTCGGTGGATTTTGTACGCTAGAAGCAGCCTGCGTCGCGTCAGTGAGTCAAGCCTCCTTTCCGAGCACAGCTGTATTCAGAAAGTGTTCGCACACCATTCGGACAGGCCCCAGTTGTCAGAAGTTGTTTTAAAGGTCTCTCTTCGATAAGAATGATATTGTTCTGTTTGCTAAAAAATTCCTAGGTCCATCCAGAAACCTGGTCTGATACTCTGTTGTTGTTGTGGTCTTCAGTCCAGAGACTGGTTTGATGCAACTCTCCAAGCTACTCTATCCTGTGCAAGGTTCTTCATCTCCCAGTACCTACTGCAACGTACATCCTTCTGAATCTGTTTGGTTTATTCATCTCTTGGTCTCCTCCTGCGATTTTTACCATCCACGCTGCCTTCCAATACTAAATTGGTGATCCCTTGATGCCTCAGAATATGCCCTATCAATCGATGCCTTCTTCTAGTCAGGGTGTGCCACAAATTTCTCTTATCTCCAATTCTATTCAATACCTCCTCATTAGTTATGTGATCTACCCATCTAATCTTCAGCATTCTTCTGTAGCATCAATTTCGAAAGCTTGTATTTTCTTCTTCTCTCAACTATTTATCGTCCATGTTTCACTTCCATACATGGCTACACTCCATACAAATACTCTCAGAAACGACTTCCTGACACTTAAATCTATACTCGATGTTAACAAATTTCTCTTCTTCAGAAACGCTTTCCTTGCCATTGCCAGTCTACATTTTATATCCTCTCTACTTCGACCATCATCAGTTATTTTGCTCCACAAATAGCAAAACTCCTTTACTACTTTAAGTGTCTCATTTCCTAATCTAATACCCTCAACATCACCCGACTTAATTCGACTACATTCCATTATCCTCGTTTTGCTTTTGTTGATGTTCATCTTATACCCTCCCTTCAAGACACCATCCATTCCGTTCAACTGCTCTTCCAAGTCCTTTGCTGTCTCTGACAGAATTACAATGTCATCGGCGAACCTCAAAGTTTTTATTTCTTCTCCATGGATTTTAATACCTACTCCGAATTTTTCTTTTGTTTCCTTTACTGCTTGCTCAATATACAGATTGAATAACATCGGGGAGAGGCTACAACCCTGTCTCACTTCTTTCCCAACCACTGCTTCCCTTTCATGCCCCTCGACTCTTATAACTGCCATCTGGTTTCTGTACAAATTGTAAATAGCCTTTCGCTCCCTGTATTTTACCACTGCCACTTTTGTATTTGAAAGAGAGTATTCCAGTCAACATTGTCAAAACCTTTCTCTAAGTTTACAAATGCTAGAAACTTAACACTCATAATTAGTTCCTTAGGAAACAGTACACAACAGTATCTAAGGCCTTCAAGGAATACGTCATGAACCTGGTGCCGGTATCTAACGACTTCTCCGAATGAACAGAAAGAGCTGGGTTCTACAGATCGTTGTTTGTGGAATACATGTAGATTCCAACAGAGAAGATATTCGAATGCAGAAAGGTCATAATAAGCAAACACAAAATTTCCTGCAATTTGTTGCACAATATTACTCCTCGGCAGCAAATGCCGTTTCGAGTTTAATGTTTGTTGTTCCTTTGTAAATACAGACTCAATATTTCCAATGTCCACTTGTGGCGTGACGGAATTTGAAGACACCACAATGTTTCCAGAATGAGATTTTCACTCTGCAGCGGAGTGTGCGCTGATATGAAACTTCCTGGCAGATTAAAACTATGTGCCGGACCGAGACTCGAACTCGGGACCTTTGCCTTTCGCGGGCAAGTGCTCTACCAACTGAGCTACCCAAGCACGACTCACGCCCCATCCTCACAGCTTTACTTCTGCCAGTGCCTCGTCTCCTACCTTCCAAAGTTTAAAGAAGCTCTCCTGAGATACTTGCAGAACTAGCACTCCTGAAAGAAAGGATATTGCCCAGACATGGCTTAGCCAAAGCCTGGGGCAGGAGAGCTTCTGAAAAGTTTGGAAGGTAGGAGACGAGGCACTGGCAGAAATAGAGCTGTGAGGACGGGGCGTGAGTCGTGCATGGGTAGCTCAGTTGGTAGAGCACTGGCCCGCGAATGGCAAAGGTCCCGAGTTCGAGTCTCGGTCCGGTACACAGTTTTAATCTGCCAGGAAGTTTCACACCACAATGTGTCAACATACTGTGTAGGGCCGGTATATTGAGAGAGCGCTGCAGTGTCTTTTACTTTGATTCAGACCCATCTGTGATGGCTGCTAAGTGTGACACTGTGTGTGTTCTTTTTTCACTGTTGCGGACGCTGCGCAGCGCGGCCGCCCCGCTGCCTGGTACCGGGCCCACCCGGGCGAGCTAGACGCCAAGCTGCTGTCTGTCATCCCAGAGGCTCCGAGGACGGCGTCCGTGGTGCCGCCCGGCTGGGACTGGCGCATCGCGGGGGGCGGCGCGGGGGCGCCGGCGGGGGTGGCGGCGGCGGTCGCCGCTTCAGAGGCGCCCACCGCACCCGTCTCGCAGGTCACCACTCCCGTCTCGCCCAAGGTACGGCCGCACAGCTTCCCCACCGTTTCTGATAATCCTGGGACATTTCTAGCAATTTTGTTGTAAGCTGACAGAGACCGTAGTGTGTGTCAACCGTAAGTTGGCCTATATGCTACCCCGACCTGCGGGAGGTTTCGTCCTGTGGTCGTTTGATCTGGCTACAGCCAACGTTTCCTTAGACTACAGTACTGTTTGAGGTAGAAATTGTCTTTTGCTGTGTTACGATGTTGTACTTCACACTCTTTCGTACTGTATCATCTCCTTGTCAAAAATGAGTGAGTAAGTGTTACAGTTACGGTCAAGGTCTCAGTACTTGAGACGATTTCAACTTTGATTACACACAACAATAAAACGATAGTGATCTTCGTGCATGACTTTTGATTTGATGGAAGTTTACAACAGAGTGTAGGAGGCAGGCAGGGCTTGTTCCACCCTCATCACTTGGCAGTCTGTGGGGACCAGGATTGCTTCCTGTGCCTCCAACAACTTCCTTTGGCAGTCGGACAACTAAACAGTCGGCTCTCTATAAATATACATTTCGTACGATAGTCGTAATGAAAGTCGTGAGCAACCCATTGTTAAAATTCCAATTCCAACAATGTAAAAAAAACGGTGTCTTAGCCACAAATCTTGCAGAACAGACAGTGGCGCCTGCTCCACAGGGCTTTAGTTCCATCCCAGCTGGACTGTGGCTGCACAAAATGGTTCAAATGGCTCTAAGCACTATGGGACTTAACATCTGAGGTCATCAGTCCCCTAGACATAGAACTATTTAAACATAACCTAACCTAAGGACATCACGCACATCCATGTCCGAGGCAGGAATCGAACCTGCGACCGTATCAGGCGCGTGGTTCGGGACTGAAGCGTCTAGAACCGCTCGACCACAGCGGCCGGCTGTGGCTGCACAGTATACGTGTCAGCGAGCCCTTCGTACGTGAAGATCAACGCTGTACATCATGAGGGGATCAGGCTGACCACGGAAGCTTACAGGCTCTGGGGAACCGCCACTTACCATCTAGCAGCAACTTCTCATGGCGCGTCAAGCAGGTCAGTTTCCCGTTACGCCCAATTCCCCAGCACACAAACCGTTGCTCGTCCAGCTATGGAACGCCTCTTTACCAATCATCCGCGGCCAAACGAGGCCGTTTGGGATCCGTGCGATATGTTTGTTGGAGTCCTCAAAAAAATGGTTCAAATGGCTCTGAGCACTATGGGACTTAACATCTGAGGTCTTCAGTCCCCTAGAACTTAGTACTTAAACCTAACTAACCTAAGGACATCACACACATCCATGCCCGAGGCAGGATTCGAACCTGAGACCGCAGCGGTCGCGCAGTTCCAGACTGAAGCGCCTAGAAACGCTCGGCCACACATTCTGGCCTGTTGGAGTCCTGCGGTGTGGGGCAAGTGCTGACTCAAATCCAGGGTTTTAACCACCTGCCACCGCGAATACTACAGGATCCCAGAATAATTTTAGACTTAGAACTGTGCAGGAGAACTGTACTCTAGCTTTTATTTTGAATACGCTATTTTTCAACATTTTAAATGAACGTCCCGATTATCTCGCTGTATTCACGGATGGGTCTAAATAGGGGTACTCCGTTGATAGCTCTGTTATGTACCCGGATCGTGTCCTCAAGATTCGGTAGCCTCCGGAGTTCACTGCATTGGATATTGAACTACCCGCGATCTTGAGAGCGCTGGAGCAGATGAGATGTGTCATGCCTGCTAAATTCTTCGTCTGTTCCGACTTCCTGAATGCCTTTCAGTCTCTGCAACGCTTGTATCCAGCAGATAAAGTAGTCCAGGATAGCCGGCCCGCTGTGGCCGAGCGGTTCTAGGCGCTTCAGTCAGGAACCGAGCTGCTGCTACGGTCGCAGCTTCGAATCTTGCTTCGCACATGGATGTGAGCGATGTTCTCAGGTTAGTTAGGTTTAAGTAGTTCTGAGTCTAGGGGACTGATGACCTCAGATGTTAAGTACCATAGAGCTTAGAGCCATTTGAACTACTTGAAATCCAGGATATCCTGGGCGCTCTAATGCGGGTACAATGTCTGGGGAAGAAGGCGTCCTTATGCTGGGTTCCAGAGCGCATGGGTACTGCAGGGAACGAAACGGCGGATGCAGCGGTCAAGGAGGCGTGCCGTGTCCCTCGGTTAGCTCAGTAAGCCATCCCCCTGCATGCTATTCTCTCGCCATTGAGGCACAGAGTCGATGGGAATATGAGTGACTGGAAGTAACAGACAACAGTCTCCGTTTAGTAAGGCTCACAACGCCGCCGTGGTGTACCTCCTTCCAGCACGCAGGTGATACGAAGTCCTCCTTACTCGTCTTCGCATAGGCCACAGCAATATGGCTCATGGCTTCTTGATCCGGCGAGAGAACCCTCCACTGTGCGTCACTGTGCGCCACGTTTTATTAGACTGTGTTTCATTTTCCGACCAGTGGGTAGCGGCACATTTGCCAACAAATCCTCCCTCTGTTGTAAGTAGCGTCTACAGGAATGTGTTGAAATGTAAGTCTGCAGGCTTTCCTGGCCGTTGTCACTGAATTTAAAAACTTCTGGATTATTAGGCCTCGTCATATTTCCTCTAAAACGATCGAAGTTTCAATCCCTCTGCTGGGATCTTCCTCAGGATCTTCCGGTGTCCACTACTGCTAGAACACTGTCAGAGACGAGTGTTGCGTCGTCTTATAAGGGGGAGTTTTCCCGCGTTCGTGCTGGAGAAGTGATAGTATTGGTTAAAATTCATATGGCTACCATTGGTGGGCCATATCCATAGGTTTATATTCCCGCACTGATGCAGATGAAAGGGCGTTGTTGGCTAAACTCTTGTGGATACTATTGGTGGCCCAACGTCATTGGACAGAAAGGCACTATTCCACACTTCTGCTGGAGAAGGGTTATTGCTTGAAATTCCTCGTACTGCTATTGGTTGGCCACCATCATTGGCTAGATTCAAAACGGACAGAGCAAGAGGGGGGGGGGGGGGAATGTTTACCCAAAATATTATTGTCCGCCGATGTGACTTGCAGCGCGTTGTTTAAGTCGCTCGCAAACAGCGGCACCACCCAGCCTAGAAGCAAGCAGTGCTCAACACTCTGTTTTCACGTGCCTTCCGTATCAGTGATGACAACTTGGATTTTTTCAAAGAGGACATTGAAGGCAAATGGCTATGATAGTTATTTAATCGACAGGGTTTTTAGGCGGAATATTAATAACGCTAATAAGAATGACGAGGAACTGCCTTCTCACTCTGTTAGGTTACCGTTCGTTTCTGGGGTCACTGACTGCATAAGCAGCATTCTAAAGAATAATGGTATTCAGACATCTTTCTTTAGTCAAAACAAAATAAAAGATTTTTCCCGACGGAAAACGGATGCACCTGATTGCCTCCACAACGCAGGCGTCTATCTAGTGACATGTGGTTACGGCAAAGTGTATATAGGCGAACTGGAAGACCTGTTAAAGAACGCATTAAGGAACGCGAACGGCACATGCGGCTAAAACAAAGTGCAAAATCGGTAGTAGCGGAACATCATGAGAACTGTCATTCTGACATAGATTTTAACAACGTACGTGTCCTGGCTAAGGAAGCAAACATTTATAGAAGAAAGGTCCGAGAAGCGGTTGAAATTTCCAAGAATGCATCCAGTTTCAATAGACAGGACGGCTATAACCTTACGTCATCATGGTTCCCCGCCATCGAGGAAGTGAATCTGCAGCCGCGGTGTGCGAGCGACGTAAACAGCGCGCTGCAAGTCACATCGACAGACAATATTTTGGGTAAACATTCCCCCCCCCCCCCCCTCTTGCTCTGTCCGTTTCGAATCTATCCAATGATGACAGCCAGCCAATAGCAGTAGGAGGAATTTCAGGTGTGGAATAGTGCCTTTCTATACAATGACGATGTGCCACCAATAGTATCCACAAGAGTTTAGTCAACAACGCCCTTTTATCTGCATCAGTGCGGTAATATTAGCCTATGACTATGGCCCACCAATGGTAGCCATAAGAATTTTAGCCAATACTATCACTTCTCCAGCACGAATGCGGGAAAACTACCCTTTATAAGAGTACGCGACACTAGTCTTTGATCCCTTCCCCCACCTCCTCCTGTTCCTCCAACATATCCGTGTCCTTTACATTGTCCGCAGGCTTTATCCCCCCCATCCTCTGGTTATCTCCTTCCTCTCCACCCCCCCCCCACCCGTTACCACGCCTCTATCGCTGTATCCCTCCCTCTCTCCACCTCCACACCCTCCATCTCCTTCATCAGGGCAATTTCCAGCGTTCCCCCTCCTGGATGATGAACTTCGCCGTGACATCTACCCTTCCTTCCAACTATAACCTGGCCTTGTTTCCCCCATCCCTCCCCAGGGCCCCCTTTTTTCTCTCCCCTCCTTCTCCCAGAGCGGATTTTCCTCCTTCCCCCCCTGAGACCCTGCACCCCATCCTTGCCTCTTTCCCTCCCACATCCCTCCCTACCTGGCCCTCTTCGGCACGCCGCCCGCCCATCTCCCACCCCCCTCTCTTCCCCTCCCTCCCTCCCTTCTTGCCGGTCGCGGTGGTTGTGCGGTTCTAGGCGCTCCAGTCTGGAGCCGCGCTGCTGCTACGGTCGCAGGTTCGAATCCTGCCTCGGGCATGGATGTGTGTGATGTCCTTAGGTTAGTTAGGTTTAAGTAGTTCTAAGTTCTAGGGGACTGATGACCACAGCAGTTGAGTCCCATTGTGCTCAGAGCCATTTGAACCATTTGAACCATTTGAACCTCCCTTCTTCTGGTCTCCCTCATCTCCTTGCGCCTGGCCGATCCTCCATTTTGATCATCGTCAGCATTGTGCCATGACAGTGTTGTATTTAGTGCCGTTTCTCCTGTGCGTCGTGAGGTGTGATTTTAATCGTGTGCTGGCATTGTACTTAGTGTCACTGTCAGTGTTTGTTATGTGCTATGCCATCCGTCGACACTTTTATGCTTCGGTCATACTATGCCTTGTGTTCTTTTAATTGTCCGAGTGTGTCGTTTTTTTGTGTGTGCTACTTTTTTACGGTTTTTATCTCCATTTTACAGTCACCCCATTTTTTATCTATCGTCTTCCATGATGTTCCCCCTTTTTATATCTATGTTCACCATGTTTTCTCCTTTGTATATTTTTAAATACTGCTATTGTTTGTTCTACGTCTTTCGGCTGAAGAGCAGCGCATATGCTGCTGCCAGCTTGTCCCAATGGGGAATTGAAATACAATAACGGGAAAAAAATCGTCTCTGACAATGTTCTAGCGGTAGTGGACACCGAAAGATCCTGAGGAAGATCCCAGCAGAGGGATCGAAACTTCGATCGTTTTAGAGGAAATATGACGAGGCCTAATAACCCAGAAGATTTTAAATTCTAAGTTTTAAAGTTTTCTGATTTGTCCAACTCGTTTCCAAAAATTTTAGGGCGAAGCTTCTAACGTGTTAACTGAGTTATTGGTCACCCATGTTTTTCCTAAGTGGACAGATAGATTTCCCTACGTATTTAGCTCCTGTGTCGTTTTACATCTGTTTTAATTCCAGGTATGACACCTTTCTCCCTTTTTTCGTTGTCTTAAGGAGTGTGAGATAGAGTGCTTGTGTAGGCCAAAGTGTGCTGTAATTTACGTCCTTGTTAAAGAGGGAAAAATGTTCTGCTGAAATTCACCTCAGACTTTAACATACCTATGGAGGTATCTGCATGGGCGCCAGCAGTATTAGATGGGAGGAACATTTCATACGTGGAGACACGAGTATCCAAATGAACCTCATACCGATCGCCCTAGGAAAGAGATGGTGAGCTCATAGGAGAAGACAGGCACGTCACTGGAAATGAAAACGCTGTAAAACTTGCAGTTGAACATAGTTCAGTGAAGAAATGATTCAAAGCTTAGGGTATCAAAAAGTTTTTGGCCGTTGGGTCCCACGTTTATTGAGCAAAGACCACAAGCTTCAGAGAAGGACCATCACCCAAAACAATCAAATAAATTCTCCATACATTCCTGACTTGACCCTCTCCGACTACCATCTTTTCGCTTCTGTTAAGGACGAGATGCGAGGCCAATTCTACGAGATGGTGGAGGATATTCGGTAAGCAGTGCGTCAGTGTCCTTGGGAAGCAGGAACGGAGTTTTATCGTAAGGGTGTTTTCAGATTTGCAGACCGATCGAAAAAATGTGTACAAAGAAACTGTGACTATGTTCGAAAGTTACAGAAAGTACGTAGGTTAATATGAGGTATTGGTTTGACTAAAAACAAAGGTTTAAAATTTTTAAATGTTGTTGCTCATTACTTTCAGTATAGCCATCGTACAGAAAATAATAAAATAGTTTTAAAAAGCACGTAAAAATATTTTGTGAAAAGATTTGTCTAAGAGTAAGGAATAAAACAGACTAGAGAAAAATTTGACGCGGCATTCAGTGACACCCGAGATCATACATAGCAAATGATGTCCCAAATTTTTACCGCTTCCACTCCCATAGCAATAGTTTCTGAAGGCCACACAATAGCAGACTACACGCTCTACATAATCCGTCAGACAAATATACTCTAGTGCTCTTCAAAATTCTAAAACTCTAAGTTAAAGACTGAACTTCAAATTCTCAATCGGCACCTCATTTGCTGTACGTGATTTCGACTGTCACTTCTTACTTTTAGTCAAATCATTTCACAAAACAATCAAACGTTATGTTTCAAAATTTTTTTATTGACATCAATTCTCTAATTAAACTGATCTTAATCACCCTGATTACTTAAAAGCAATTAATCTTTTTTGCAAAACTATACCCCACACCGATCAATTTGATACCTTACTTGTCCATTTAAAGCTCTTCTTTGGGCTATGAAAATTTGGACAATAGACCATTGTGTAATTTTCCCCTCAAATTACTAATGGAGTTTCTCTTAATTACTCTGATTATTATCAAGCAGTTGCAGGACTAGATCAGTTTGCCCATTTCCCACCCTCCGTTTAGCTATGAAAATTCGGAGAAAAATTTTCCTTCAAATCACAAATTAAGTTACTCTCAGTTATCTTGATTACTTTCAAGTAATTAAATATTTCTTTGCAAAAGTAGATTTAATGGTGGTCAATTTGGTATCCCATTTGACCATTCCCCACTCTTCGGTTGGCTACGGTAATTCGGACTAAATTCCACTATGGGCCGCGCGGGGTAGCCGCGCAGTCTAGGGTGCCTAGTCACTGTTCGCACAGCTCCCCCTCCCCCTGTCCACCCTCCACCCCACCCCCCCCCACCCCCGTCGGAGGTTCGAGTCCTCCCTCGGGCATGGGTGGGTGTGTTGTTCTTAGTGTAAGTTTGTTTAAGTTAGAGTAAATAATGTGTAAGCCTAGGGACCGATGACAGCAGTTTGATCCCATAGGAACTTACCACAAATTTCCAAAATTTTAAAATCCACTGTGTACTTTCTGGGGAGTCCTTTTTTCGATCCGCTGAAGGCCGGCCGAAGTGGCCGTGCGGTTAAAGGCGCTGCAGTCTGGAACCGCAAGACCGCTACGGTCGCAGGTTCGAATCCTGCCTCGGGCATGGATGTTTGTGATGTCCTTAGGTTTAACTAGTTCTAAGTTCTAGGGGACTAATGACCTCAGCAGTTGAGTCCCATAGTGCTCAGAGCCATTTGAACCATTTGATCCGCTGAAACATTACATCAAAAAACGAAAAAGCAACCAACCACTGTTAATGGCGTCATTTATTAAAAACAGGTAGGACCTTTACCAGATTCACACCGGCAGATTCACCATCAGATGGCTGGTCTTCTCTATTTTTTTAACTGAAATTATGCTGCACACGAGACGTCAGATCTTTTTATCTGAGAAGAGCGTATCTTCATCTGTATTTACATCTACGTGAATACTCTGCAATTAACTCGTATGTGCCTGGCATTGAGCCACTTTCACGCTATTTCTCTGCCGTTCCTCTCTCGGCTAGGGCGCGGTAAAAACGAACACCCAAATCTTACCACGTGAGCTCTGATTTCTCTTATTTTATCATGATGATCTTTTCTCGCTATGTACGTGGGCGTCAACAATAATTTTTCGCGTTCAGAGGAGAACGTTCGTGGCTGAAATCTCTTGAAAAGATTTCGCTTTGTTTTAATGATTGGCAGCCCAGCTTGCGTGTCATATCTGTGACATTCCCTCCTCTTTTTCACACTAACATAAAACGAGGTGCCTTTCTTTGAATTTTCTCAACGTCCTCCGTCAAACCTATCTGGTAAGGATCCCATACCGCACAGCGATACTCTAGCAGAGGACGGACAAGCATGGAGTCCTCAGTCTTTTTAGTTCATTTGTTGCATCTTCTAAGTGTTCTACCAATAAAACCAGATCTTTGGTTCTCCTTCCCCCACAACATTATCTATGTGATCGTTCCAATTTAAGTTGTTCATAATCGTTATACCACTTGGTTGAATTGACAACCTTTAGGTTAGTGTGATTTATCGTGTAATCAAATTTAACGGAGTCCTTTTGGAACTCATGCGAATGACCTTACACTTTTCATCATTTACAGTCAAATATCACTCTTACACCAAACGAGTATCTTGTATAAACAGTTTTGGACTTGGTTTTTGATCTTCTGATGACTTTACTGGACGGTAAATTGTAGCATCATGTGCAAACAATCCAAGCTCGTCGCTTAGCTTGTCTCGTAAATCACTTATATAGATTAGGAACAGCAGAGGGTCTGTGACACTTCCTTGGGGAACACCAGATGTCGCTTCTGTACAACGCGAATACTTTCCATGAATTGTTACGAACTGTGACCTTTCTCAAAGGAAATCACGAATCCAGTTGCATAATTGAGACGATATTCCATAGGCACGCAATTTGATTAAAAGCCGCTTGTGAGGAACGGTATTAAAAGCCTTCTGGTAATATGGAATCAATTTGAAATCCTTTGTCGATAGCACTCATTACTTCGTGAGAATAAAGAGCTAGTTGTGTTGCACAAGAACCATATTTTCTGAATCCGTACTGACTATTTGTCAATAGAACTTTTTCTTCGAGGTAATTCATAATATTCGAATACAGTATATGTTTCAAAATTTTACTGCAAATCGCTGCCAGTGATATGGGTCTGTAAGTCAGTGATTACTTCTGTTTCCTTTCTTGAGTATTGCTGCGATTAGTGCAACTTCCACTCTTTAGGTTTAGATATTTCGTCGAGCGAGCGGTTGTAAATAACTGCTACGTATGTAGCTGTTATACCAGCGCAATGTGACTGAAACCTAATTTGTACACAATCGGTATCGGAAGACATACTTTTATTAACTGATTTAAGTTGCTTCGCTACACCGAGGATATCTACTAACTTACTGATATTGGCAGCTGTTCTGATTCGAATTGCGGAAAATTTACTTCGTCTTCTTTGGTGAAGCAGTTTCGGAAACCCGTGTTTAGTAACTCTGCTTTAGTGGCACTGTCATCGGTTGCGCAGGAAGGTATTGACTGCGTCTTGCGCTAGTATATTTTGCGTACGACCATAGTCACTTAGGATTTTCCGCCAGCTTTCGAGATACAGTTTCGTTATGAAAACTAGTGAAACCGTCTGGCATTGAAGTGCGCTCCAAAGTTCGAGCTTCTGCAAATATCCGCCTATCTTGGGGATTTCGCGTTTTTTTAACTAGGCATGTTCCTTTCGTTGCTTCTGCAACAATGTTCTCGTACGTTTGTGTACCTTTGAGGATCAGTTCCATTAATTTATTTGCTGTAATTTAGCCAACACCATGTTTTCTCTTACACAGTTGGTTCGTAAGAAGCGGAGACCTTCTTTTAGGAAGGCATCAAGCGAATATTTATCTGCTTTTTAAAACAGATCTCTTTTGCATTTATTTTTGGTGCGTTTGGATGATACGGTATTCAAGGTTTGGATGATACGGTATTCAGTCTCGCTACAACGACCTCGTGGTCACTATTCCCTGTATCCATCATGATTCTCCTCATTTTCTCAGGATTATTTATTGCTGCGATGTCAAGTGTGTTTTCGTAACCAGTTATACTTCGAGTGGGCTCCTGAACCATTTGCTCAAAATAATTTTCGAAGAAAGCATTTAGTACAATTTAAGACAATGTTTTATGCCTGCCACCGGCATTGAATACGTACTTTCGGCAACATATCGAGTATAGATTCAAGTCGCAACCAACTGTAAACGTACAAGTGGATACCTGTTTGAGATGAGACTCAATTTTTCTTTGAACCTTTCAGCAACTGTATCGTACCAGTCAAGGAGTCGGTAAAAGGAACCAGTCATTAACTTATTGCGAATGTCAAGTATAATATCTACCAACGTTAACTCACAGGAATTATACACTTCAATTTCACTGGAAAATAATCTGCTCTAACGTCAACAAGATGCCACCACCAGCTGTATTAATCTATCCTTTCTGCGCACCATTAGGTCCTTGGTAAAAATTTCGGCTGGAATGATCTCTGGCCTCAGCCAGCTTTTAGTACCTTCAAGCTTCAGCGCTTTCTATTAGCGCTTAGACCTCTGGTTCTTTCCTAGCACTGCTACGACAATTTGCGACTATAACACCTATGGTTCCTAGGTCTATCCTTGTCCTGTGTTTACCTTACACTCTTTGAGACTGAAGTCCTTTTTGTTCTTTCCCAAGACCCTTTACCTTGAAAAACCGTCCAGTCCACTCCATACAGCCCCTGTTACCCGTGTAACCACCTCTTGTGTGTAATGGACCCTGGCCTATTAAGCAGAATCCGATACCTCACCACCCTCTGTCCCAAGTCAAGGAAACTGTAGCCTACAGAGTCACAAAACCGTCTGAGCCTCGAATTCAAATCCTCCCTTCGCCTCTGTATCAGAGGTCCCCAATCGGTCCTGTCGACTGTGCTGCAAAAGGCGAGCTCTACTTTTATGTCACAAGCAACACTGGCAGCCTTTACCAATTTAGATAGCTCCTGGAAACCAGAGAGAATCTCTCTTGATCCAAAGCAGCACATTAGGACCGACCTGAGCCACCACCTGCAGTTGGCTGCAAATTGTGCACTTGATGACATCCGGAAGGACTCATTCCACATCTGGGATGAACCCTCGTCAGGTACCCACCTGCACACTGGACTTCTCCTCCTTGACAGCCACATTGCTAAGAAGCTCTACTTCGTTTCTAACACTGGAGCTACCAACTATCAGTAATCCCGCCCTCTGTGAATGCCCAGATCTGGCAGGCCAAGTGGCTTCCTCTGGAAAAGGACAAGCTACTGCATCTGGCACAGGAACTTTATCAGCCACATATAGCACCTGAAACCTGTTTGTCAGACGAGGCCGTTCGACTGGCCTCCTACAGTCTTTTGCTGCTGTCCACACCTTGGAACGACCTCCAACTCGACCATAGATCAGGGATCAGCCTCAGTCTGGGCAATATCCAAGGTGGCTACAGTAGTGGACTGATCGGAGTAACTGCACTTGCATGCAGCATGCATCTGTTTTCATAAATAATTTTGCTTTTGAGATATCGACTGTCATTTTATCGTTATGTATCATCTCTTTCACTGTCCTTGCTCGTGTTCTGTGTAGACGAAACAGACTTTATCGTTGTGTATTGCAGTTTAAGTGATACATCGTAGTAGAAACACGTACTTCCACCTTTCCTAAAATGGTGCTTCTGTGAGTGTGGTGTCCTCACATCGTTCATTTTGATTAAATGTTCGCAGTATTTAATAATGGCTGTGGCAAATAGAGTTTTAGAGAACCATAATCTAAATTGCAACCTTCGTCGAAATTCATCTTGTGTATAACCTCTATTATGCCTAGTTCAAAAGCAATACTAGACACCAATTATATGTGCTACTTTCCCAGTAAATTGATGGTGATAAACTTCTAAAATCGTTAGGTGATGATAGTACGTTCTATGACACAGCATGAGACTGGACACCTTTTATGTTGTTAGAAACCGTTGTAACACTTATTTTTAGTCATCAGTCTTCTGACTGGTTTGATGTAGCCCGACCCGAATTCCTCTCCTGTAGAACTTGAAACCTACGTCCTTAATTATTTGCTGCCTTTACCCCAGTCTCTGTCTTCCTCTGCAGTTCTTTTCCTCTACAGCCCCCTCTAGTGTCATGGAAGTTGTTCCTCGATGTCTTAAAAGATGTCCAGTCATCTTGCCATTCTTCTTGTCAGTGTTTTTCATATATTCGTTTCCCGCCAATTTTGCGTAGTACCTCATTATATCTTACCCTGTCAGTCTACCCAAATTTTCAGCTTTGTTCTGTAGCACCACATCGCAAATGTTTCGATTCTCTTCCGTTCCGGTTTTCCCGCAAACCATGTATCACTATCGTACAATGCTGTGCTCCAAATGCACGTTCTCAGAAATTTCTTCCTCAAATTAAGGCCCATGTTTGATACTAGTAGGCCGGCCAGTGTGGCCGAGCGGTTCTAGGCGCTTCACTCTGGAACCGCGCGACCGCTACGGTCGCAGGTTCGAATCCTGCCTCGGGCATGGATGTGTGTGATGTCCTTAGGTTAGTTAGGTTTAAGTAGTTGTAAGTTCTAGGGGACTGATGACCTCAGATGTTAAGTCCTGTAGTGCTCAGAGCCATTTGAACCATTTTTTTGATGCTAGTAGACTTCTCCTGGCCAGGAATGTCCTTTTTACCAGTGTTAGGCTGCTTTTTATGTCTTCCTTACTCCGTACATCAGGGGTTATTTTGCTGCTAGGTAACAGAATCCTACGCTGTTCTCATTTCTGCTACTTCTCATTATTTCCGTCTTTCGTCTACTTACTCTCAATTCATATTCTGTTGTCACTAGACTGTTCATTCCAGTCAGCAGATTCTATAAGTGCTCTTCACTTTTACTCAGGATAGCAATGTCATCAGAGAATCCTGTCATTAATAATCCTTTCATCTTGAATTTTAATCCCACTCTTGAAGCTTTCTTTTATTTCCTACAGCTCTTCTTCGATCTGTATACTGAACACTAGTGGCGAAAGACTACATTCCTGTCTTACATCCTTTTTAATCCGACCACTTCGTTCTTGGTCTTCCACTCTTATTGCCCCCTGGCTCTTGAACATGTTGTATATTGCCCGTCTATTCCTATAGCTCACCCCTGTTTTCCTCATAATTTCGAACATCTTGCCATTTGACATTATCGAACGCATTTACCAGGTAGACAAATCCTATGATCATGCCTTGATTTTTCTTCAGTCTTGATTTCGTTATCAACATCACCGTGAAGACTGCCTTTCCGGTGCTTTTACCTTACCTAAAGCCAAACTGATCGTCATCTAACAAATCCTCAATTTTCTTGTCCATTTTTCTGTGTGTTATCATTGTCAGCAACTTGAATGCATAAGCTGTTAAGCTGATTGTGCGATAATTCTCGCAACTGTCGGCTTTTGCCATCTTCGCAATCGTGTGGATGATGTTCTCCGAAAGTCTGGTGGTACATCGCCAGTCTCATATAATTCTACATACCAACGTGTACAGTCGTTTTGTTGGCACCTCCCCCAACGATTTTAGATATTCCGATGGAATGTTATCAATCCGTTCTGCCTTATTTCACTTTAAGTCGACCAAAGCTCTTCCAGTTCTGATTGTAATACTTGATCTCCTACTTTTTCCCCGTTGACTCCTATTTCTTCTTCTATAACGGAATCAGACATGTCATCCACCTCGGAGAGACATTCAGTGTACTCTTTCAACCCATCCGCTCTCTCCTCTGCATTTAACAGTGCACTCTTAATGTTAGCGCCCTTGCTTTTAATTTCACCGAAAGTTGTTCTGATTTTTCTATGTGCTGAGTCAGTCCTTCTCACAATAATTATTTTCTCAATTTTTTCGCATTTATCATGTAGTCAGTTCACCTTACCTTCCCTGCACTTCCTATTTATACAGTTCCTAAGTGACTTATTTCTGTATAACTGAATTTCCCTGCACATTTTTGTACTTTCTTCTTTCGCTGATTAACTGATGTATTTCTTCTGTTATCCATGGTTCCATCGCAGTCACCTTTGTTGTATCTACGTTTTTCTTTTCAACTTCTGTGACTGCCCTTTTTAGAGGTGTCCATCCCTCTTCAACTGAACTGCCTGCTGAGCTATACATTATCGCAGTATCTGTAGCCTCAGAGAAATTCAAGCGTCTCTCTCCATTTCTTAATATTTCCGTATTCCACTTCTTTGAGCATTGATTCTTCCTGACAAGTCTCTTACTAAATTGTTATCTCTGTCTGTATCTACTCCTGGTACGCCTTACAATCTAGTATCTGATTTTGGTATCTCTGCCTAACAATGACGTAATCTGAAATCCTCCCGTATCTCCCGGCCCTTTCCAAGTATACCTCCTCCTATTGTGATTCTCGAACAAAAAAAAAATGCTATTACTAGCTGAAACTTGTTACAGAACTCAATTAGTCTCTCTCCTCTCTCATCGCTAGTAACAAGAACATATTCTCCCGTAATCTTTTCTTCTACTCGTTCCCCTACAAACACATTCCAGTTTCGCACGGCTATTAGATTTTCATCTCCCTTTACGCACTCAATTACCCGTCCAGTATCCTTATACTTTTTCTCCATCTCTTCATCCTCTGCTTGCGGGCCCGGCATGTATATTTGAACTATTTTTATCGGTTTTGATTTCACTGAACTGTTCACACTGAACTTTTGACAGTAACTCAGTCTCTATCCTATCCTCCTATTCATAAAGAATCCTCCTCCCGTTAAACCATTTTCTGCTGCTCTTGATATTACCCTATATTCATCTGCCCAAAAATCTTTGTCTTCTTTTCATTTCTCTTCACTGACCTCCACTGTATCTAGATTGAGCCTTAGCAACTGTCGTTTCTCATTTTCTAGTTTGTCAATCATGTTCACTGTTTCGATATTCCACGCCCAGAATTTTACCCTTTTCTCATGGTCAGACCCTCCCAATGGCAGTCACTTCCCATAGATATGGATGTGGGACTAGTCCGGAATATTTTGCCAATGGAGAGATTATCATTGCGCTTTTTGATATACAATACAGGCCACATGTCTTGTGGATACATGTTATGTGTCTTTAACGTGATGCTTTCCAAAGCCTTCTGCGTCCCCATGGCTTTGATCATTGCTGATTCTTCCGCGTTTTAGGGGCAGTTTCCCACCTCAAGGACAAGAGAGTGTCCTGAATCTCTGTTCGCTCCTCCGGCCTCTTTGATAAGGCCGTTCGCATAACGAGCGTGAATTCTGATGGCAGAAGTCCTAGGCCATCATTGTTGATGACTTTTATTCAAAATTTAAGCAGTAGCTGGTTTAGAATCAGGGACCTAAGATATTCTGATTAATCTAAGTGGCTATCCTCATACCTCAGGTAACACTCATGGATATAGAAACAGCCGTGCGACTGCTACGGTCGCAGGTTCGAATCCTGCCTCGGGCATGGATGTGTGTGATGTCCTTAGGTTAGTTAGGTTTAAGTAGTTCTGAGTTCTAGGGGACTGATAACCACAGCAGTTGAGTCCCATAGTGCTCAGAGCCATTTGATATAGAAACATTCAATTTAACGGTGTATACAACCTAAATAATAAATAATTATATTCTCTCAGTAATTCAGAATGCCTGTTTCTGTTTTTGTCTAGTGTATTAGGTAACATGTATTTTCTGTCTGGCCAGGTTACTGTCGATCATTTAGGCCGAACGTATTTTTGGCAGACATTTTAAGCTTGTAAAGAATATTTTGATACTTGACGAGCATGTCAGATGGTGAAATCATTAATTTCAGGCTCTGTTATGCCTTACATGCCTTACACTGTTTATGGTATATTAGTTGAACTACGGGCTTTTACAAGTACAACCCTCTGTTGGGGACGTCAAGCGACAGGAGCATAAAGCGGCAGTTGATTTTATTTCACATTTTTGAAATTTTGCGGAACAGTGTTTAAAGTGGTACTCATTTTCCGCAACTCCACATTTCTAATTTGTTAATTACGTTGCAAAATTGAACATTGGATTTTAAATATGTGTGGAGAGTCGGCCGCTGTGGCCGAGCGCCTCTAGGCGCTTCAGTCCGGAACCGTGCTGCTGCTACTGTCGCAGGTTCGAATCCTGCCTCGGGCATGGATGTGTGTGATATCCTTAGGTTAGTTAGGTTTAATTAGTTCTAAGTCTAGGGGACTGATGACCTCAGATGTTAAGTCCCATAGTGCTTAGAGCCATTTTTTTTTTGGGAGTATATTTGATAGTCATTCTCTCATTCCATTGCGAATGCTGTCTAGTTTCCAATGAAATTTACAAATACTTGTACATATGGCGAGATAATTCATAAACAATTATTTGTAGTCACGAAAGAAAACAGAATTAAAAACATGCTTTTTTGGTGCCATTTGACGCAATTCAGGTGGAGGCTACATACCTTTTAAAAGTGTGTGGGCACGCGCGCGTGTGTGTGTGTGTGTGTGTGTGTGTGTGTGTGTGTGTGTGTGTGTGTGTGGTTTGCTGAACGCAATTCTAGGCCAAATAATTCATATCCTTCAGATATTTTTTGGCATGGTGGAAAGTTCAGATCATTCAGATACTTTTGAGTACAGCCAAGATGTTGGGGTCTGAGGTATATTGTGATTGGTTGTTGATTTTAATCACCCCTAAAATACTAGCCTGTGACTGGCTGTGGAGGAGGAGGGGAAGGGAGGCATGGAGGCGTGGCTTGTCATGAGACAACGTCAATCATAATGTCGATGACATCTCTGATAAGAGTAATGATGTCACTGATCTGGGAAACCTGGATTTTGAAGCCATGCGTAGCACGCTGACCTAGGTCACAAGATGTCACACATGTAAACAAAATATTTCTGCGTTACCGTAGATATACTGCTAAGGGTATTCTGTATATTTGTTCAAATAACTTACGGGAATGCAGAAGGTGACATCTTTCACAGCCTCCGGTATTTAGATAGGTGCACACCCTGTCATTTTCGACGCACAAATGCAGCAAGGGAGCGCTGTGCAAGGAAATTTAAAACATTGGTTTGCAGAGCATGTCCAGAAAGATAGTAGACACACACACACACACACACACACACACACACACATACACTGTACACTCTAGCGCCACCACACAGCCAAAGACGATCGATGTCAGAAGTTATCGACAGTGAATATTAGAAAGCAATTGGCGAAATAGCAATAACTCTGTCCCTTTTACCAGGGAGAGAGCGGGATTCCGTATGAATCCAAGCGAAAACCTCCATCTATGTTTATAAGATCATTAACTAATTTAATTCCGTCCTTCCTTTTCCAATAGCTGGAAATTTATACCAGACTCTCCATGTTGTTACGAGGGCTATTAGGAAAGTAAGATACGATAGATCTCGAAATGGAAACAATAAAAATCAAAAATGTTTTATTTGTAGGAGTTTGCACACCTTCCGGCTACTTCTCTACATAATCGCCGCTTTAACTTAGATTTTTTTCTAAGCATTGTACCAACTTTCTAATACTCTCGTCACAGAAGGCAGCCGCCTGTGCTTCCCGCCACTTCTCTCAACTGGTCTGCAGTTCTTGTCTGCGCTAAAATATTGTCTTCACAGCCAACGGTTCATGTGAGCAGTGATGAACATCGGAGGGAGCCACGTCCGGGCTGTGTGGTGGGTGATCAAACACTGCAGGGTGTCGTCATGAACACTGCAGTGTGCGACCGAGAATTGTCATGAAGAAGGAAATGCATGACAGGTACCTTATGCGGGGACGTATGAAATTAGACAAAACCTCAGAGTGGGAGCCTATACTTACCTGGAGACACTATTGTTCTAGACAACTTTACGTGCTTAATGTGTGCTCAGAACTGAAAAGAGTGACGTGACGCCCTCTACAGGCCTACTGTAGACATTACCTAACATATTTGTGCAAAGCTTCATCAGATTTTCGCTGTAGTTTCCATTTCGTGACCTATCGGAGCTTCCTTTCCGAATAGCCCTCTTATATTGAACAGGCTGACCGATGCCAAGGCGATGTTCTGCGGTATCAAATTTGCTCGGCTGTTGTAAGCATGTGTGACGCTTCTGCTCAATTCACCGGTCCTCCACGGTCGTGATGGTCTGACCAATAAACGACATGCCACAACTGCAAGGAATCGATAGACATCAGTCTTACGCAAATCAGGACCAGTCTTTATGGAGTCTAAAAGGGCCCTAATCTTGGATGGTTGTCGAGAAATACATTTCACATCACATTTCCGAAAAATACGACCAGTCCTGTTGCAAACGCTTCCTGCGGAAAGCAGAAAGGCCCTAGACTCCGGTGCTACTTCGGTATTATCATTACTCATCCGGTGCATTGATCTGTCTTTCGCTATAACCATTCTGAAGAAAGGTGAGTTAACTCACTTGCAAACTTTTAGGGTCTGAAATGACGTGAGCCCGTAAGCCAACGTACAAAGTATCCCTTCACGCTGAGCCGCATGGTGACAAATATCAGCTTGTAAATACAACTCATGTCTTATTGTCTGTGACTTATAATACTTACAAGGGAACCTCCCCATCGCACCCCCCTCAGATTTAGTTATAAGTTGGCACAGTGGATAGGCCTTGAAAAACTGAACAAAGTTCAATCGAGAAAACAGGAAGAAGTTGTGTGGAACTATGAAAAAACTGAGTAGTCCATGTGCAACATAAGCAACATCAAGGAGACCGTAGGCGCAGTAGCGCTGTGGTCCGGTGGTAGTTCGCCGGCGGACGGAGTGGAGGTAGGACGTAGTGTGGTGTGCGCTGCGCCGTCTGTGCTTCCGCGTGGTAAGGTTCAAATGGCTCTGAGCACTATGGGACTCAACTGCTGAGGCCATTAGTCCCCTAGAACTTAGAACTAGTTAAACCTAACTAACCTAAGGACATCACAAACATCCATGCCCGAGGCAGGATTCGAACCTGCGACCGTAGCGGTCTTGCGGTTCCAGACTGCAGCGCCTTTAACCGCACGGCCACTTCGGCCGGCCTCCGCGTGGTAAGTCTTGCGCTTGCTGCAGCTTAAAGCTCTGTTTATCGAAAACTTCGAGAAGTAATGAGTAGTATACAGTGATGGCTCAACCAAGTCGAAAAGATACGTTGAAACTTACCTTTGATTCTCGATATGCCAAACCTAAGTCGTTTGAAGTAGAGAATTGGTTAGAAGAAGATGTGAAGCTCTCCTTTAATGATATAATCGGGATCCACCTGTCGATTGTAGCGTGTGTCGTGTTAGTTAAAATGCGTAGTTCCGAGTTGTGCGAGAAAATAGTTGAGTCTTCCGGAGGTGTCATGAAATTTACGCACTCAGATGGAAACGTTGGTGAAGTCACCGTTGCACATGCTGGTTTTGGCATTCGCACAGTTCGAATATTCGAGTTGCCTTTTGAGATTTCAACAGACCAAATTAATGCCGTAATTTCACCCTTCGGCAAAGTGCTCAGCAACTTTGCCGAGAAATGGTCAAGCGCGCATAAATTCCCAGTAATAAATGGAGTACGGCAGCTTCGAGTAGAGTTACAAAAGCGCATCCCGTCGTACATCAATGTCTGCGGATATAGAGGGATTGTAATTTATGACGACCAACCGCGAACCTGTGCCGCCTGTAACAAGCCTGGGCACGTTCGCGCAGAATGTATACAGCGGCGCGTTGCACAGCTGCCGGCCGGCGAGGCCGACAGGCCACCGGCGATGACAACACTGCCTGGAACTTACGCCGCCGTGGCACGCGAACGGCCAACTGCTTCCTCAGCCCCTGAACCGTGTGCAAATACAAATTCTCCAGACACTGAAATTCCGATGGATGTCAGTGCCGTCTTAGCTGACGACCTACAAGAGTCCCACCAACCTACGAAAACAGTTGAAGTTCCACCGAAACAGGCACCTGCAACTGTTAAGGCAGCAGATCCGACACACCTTGCAGGAAAGCGAAACTAACTTGGATACTGAAGAAAGTCCGTCGAGAGGCAATTCTCCCAAAAAAAAAAAAAAAAATAAGAAACGCCGGCTGGCGCGCAAAGGTGCAGAGGAGACAGCTCCCACACTCCGACAAAAAGCAAAGGAAGTAGGTAGTAGCTTAAGCCAACAGATGGCTGGCAACACGAAAGCGACACCAGTTTCTGAGGAGCGTTCCCCTTCTGCGCTGGAAAAACGGGACGTCCAAGGAAAGCTAACAAAGAAAGCACCCACCCACCCTCAAGAAGCGAGTCACTCTCCTGAAGATTCACTCGTCCAACCCACGACGACAACGTCAACCAGCTGGGCAGACGAAAGCGATCACAACAATGCGGATGAAGAAATGACAGAAGTTTCAGAAACTAAAACAGACTGTACTCCAGCCCCAAAGGTGGCTGATTTTTTCAACGAAGACGTCTCCGTGAACGAACTTTCTAAAGACCAAGGACACACCACTGAAACATTTGCTACCGGTGAATATTATTAAAATGAGTTTTAAAGCTGACGCTTGCGAGACAAAACGGAAGAATGTTGTTTAAAGTTTGATCAAGTAGAACGACCAATGTCTGACATACAAGCGTACAAGATCGCTACAGTAAACCTTAATAAGATTCATAGTTCCTTTAAATTACAGAACTTAAAAGATTTTATATATGCTTCTGACAGTGACATTATCCTTCTACAAGAAGTGACAGACATTGAGCTCGGTAACGTACCTGGCTTCAACGCCGTTATAAACCCAGGGCATGGAACGGAAATGGGCACAGCTCTGCTCGCAAAGGAGAGCATAGTAGTCCAAGATGTGGTAAAACTATCAAACAGTAAAGGCATAGCGGCCACAATAAACAAAATACGAGTCATTAACGTATATGCCCCTTCAGGATCCAGCAACAGACACCGCAGAGCGGAGTTCTTTAAAGAAGAAGTTGTCCCACTATTTGGAACTCGATATGAACACCTTATCCTGGGAGGAGATTTTAACTGTGTTTTGCATGCCAAGGACCAAACTCCCAATTTCAACAAGTGTACTGAACTGGAACGTATAGTAAATGACTTAAGACTAATAGACTCATGGGAGTATATGCACGGTGCCGCCCCTGGCTTCACCCACACCACAAGTCACTCGGCGAGCCGTCTAGACAGGATATATGTAACTCATAATTTGAAACACCACATTTTGCAGTCCGAAATATGGCCTACCGTTTTTTCGGATCACGCTGCGTACATATGCACAATCAATCTGACAAAACAAGGGACCTACCGAGGTAGAGGCACATGGAACCTCAACGTGTCACATCTGGAAGACCAAGCTTGTCAGGAGGCACTTTACACGTTATGGAGGGAGTGCGAAAGCAAATTTCTACAACTCTGGCACTGAATGGTGGCTGAAACATGCCAAACCTAAAATACGGAGGTTTTTCATAAATTACTCAAAAGACAAAAACTTTTGGTACAAATCAACTATAGACTTCTACTTTCAGTGTCTAAGGGATTTGTACAAGTCCGATGCAACAGTTGTGGACAATTACGAAAGAATTAACAAAATTAAAGCAAAAATTTTGGCTCTTCGGCGTAAACAACTGGAAGGCTACCAAATACGGTCGCGTGCCCAGAGTATAGCACAGCACGAGGTCACTTCCATTTATCATGTCATTCGTGAAAGAAAAAGGGCGTCTCGCAAGATATTCTCTGAAATAACAACTGATGATGGAAGGAAGCTGACGAAGCAAAGAGAGATTAAAGAGGCAATCGTACAGCATTTTGAATCCTTAATGTCTAGTCAACCAATTGACGAACAGCTTCAAGACGAGTTAACGATCAACCTCCAGGGCAAAGTATGCCACGCGGAAGCACAAACTCTCCTCTCGGAAGTGACTGAAGGAGATGTCAAAGAAGCTATATATGGAAGCATGAAAAATAAGGCTCCAGGGGCAGACGGAATTCCGGCAGAATTTTATCGCAAATTTAGTGACCTCGTAAAAGCTAAGTTAACTCTCATCTGCAACGAACTACTAAACCCTGAAAATGACATCCCGAAAGAATTTCCTGAGGGACTCGTAGTGTTAGTGCCAAAAACCACCAACACGAAAACTGTAAGCGCTCTGAGGCCAATTACGCTTTTAAACAGCGATTACAAAATCTTTGGCCGCATCCTCGCTCGCAGGCTGAAAACCACAATGACCAGCGTCACTGGCCCTTATCAAACAAGTGTGGGCAAAGATAGAAGAATTCTCCAGACCCTTTGTGATCACAGGGACCTAATCTCAACGGCCGACGTCTGCAAAATAAAATGTGCACTCATCTCACTCGACTTTGATAAAGCATTCGACAGGGTAAATCATCGCTTTCTCCTTCGGACCATGGGCGCAATGGGCTTCCCTCCTAGATTCATAGCAGTAGTACGAAATACATTAACAAACAACTCAGCCAGATTTGTCATCAATGGACACATTAGCCTCCCGATTGACGTCACCAGCTCCATTAGGCAAGGGTGTCCAATGTCAATGGCACTCTTCGCCATCGCCATCGAGCCCCTGCTTGCCACCCTTATGAAACATCTCCAAGGGCTACAAATACATGGAGAAAAGATCCTGTGCAAGGCGTACGCTGATGATGTTGGCTTCCTAGTCGTGAATGGCACTGAAGTAGAGAGCGCACTACAAATAGTAACAAAATACGAACAGGCATCTGGTGCAAAACTAAATAGAACAAAGTCGGGGATTTTCAACATCGGCCGTGGAATTGGGACGCAAACGCAGGGTCTGTTACGCGAGCTTGAAACCATGAAATATCTCGGCATAGATTTTAAAAGAAATATCAAGCACACTATTGCTGCGAATTATCGAAAATTACTTAACAGCATACGCGCCTCTGTACAAGCACATAGTATTAGGAAACTCGATGAACTTCAGAAAGTAATAGTGGCAAATGTGTATATCACATCCAAAGTTAATTACGTAGCACAAGTTCTGCCACCACCTGCGCCTTTGTCGAAAAGTATCGCATCTGCACTAGGACATTTTGTCAGCCGCGGTTATATTTTCAAAGTCAAATATGACGTTCTGATGCTCCCTACGAAATGCAGTAGGTTAAATCTCACCGATATCAGCAAAAAAGCACAAGCCTTATACCTTTCAACCACATACAAACAATGGAAGGAACCACGTCGTGGCACCCTTGCTGCACATTTGTTAAATGAAAGCCGGCCTCGGTGGTCTCGCGGTTCTAGGCGCGCAGTCCGGAACCGTGGGACTGCTACGGTCGCAGGTTCGAATCCTGCCTCGGGTATGGGTGTGTGTGATGTCCTTAGGTTAGTTAGGTTTAAGTAGTTCTGAGTTCTAGGGGACTGATAACCACAGCAGTTGAGTCCCATAGTGCTCAGAGCCATTTTTTTGTTAAATGAAATAGCTCCTGCTGACATCAGTGCACCTATAAATGTCCAACACATACCCAACGGACTATACCACTTGAAATACTTTTTAGTGGAATACAGCTACATACAGGCAAGGATCCCTGAAAAAGACATCATGAACGTGAAAGAACTTTACAATAACTTGATGAAAAACAAACCCAGAAACGACGTAGAACAAAAGTATCCTTGTTATAACTGGGAAACAATATGGCAAAATATTCACTGCCGGAACCGGCCAACGTATGTTAGATCGACCTGGTACTATGCTGTAAACAAGAAAATTATGACGAACTCTAAACTGCACTCTATTCGATTGGCCGAGTCACCGCTGTGTACATTATGTAATATACCAAATACCGAAGAGCATAGATTGTTGTGTGACAAGGTAAAAGACATATGGCTCTACATAAGACAAAAGATAGCGAGCGTCAGCAGAACTACGCCCAACGCCGTTACGCCTGCTGCATTTTTAAACCCTGACAGTATACCTTACCGTAAAACAAAACGAAACGCAATCAACTGGTTGAAAGGCCAAACGATGCATTACATCCTAACAAAAGAATTATGCAACAGGGAGGACTTCTGGGTATACCTTACAACTGAGCACCAAAAGTTGATGTGTACTAAAAAATACAAGGAAAACTACGCAAATTTTTTAACTAAAACAATACTGTAACCAATAGAAGTGCGTAATTTACATTATCCACCGAAGCATTTCGTATATTAGACGAATGCTTTGTGGTACAAGGTTGCACTTCACGTAGCAAGAGGAGGATATCCAACAGCAAGTAATCAGAGAAGATCATAAATATAAACCAGTTAAGCCTATATGTATACATTACTTTGTTTTGAGGGAAGCATACGACACAGTGATGAAACTGGTATCTACCCTTTATTTAGTTTCTTTCTTTCACTCCTACTTTTCATAGGAAGACATATTTATGTTACTTATGTGTAAAATCAAGCAGCAGAAGCCTATTTTAATTCATTACCTTTCTGAAGAAGAGAATTTTACTCATCAGCAATAATGAGTTTGCTTCTTTCCGTTTTTCCACGCACGGAGAACGAAATTTACAGATGCAGTTACATTTCCATAACAATTATGTGACTGCCTTCTCAATTGAATTTACATTTATTTTTATTCAAGCCATGTTGCAAACAAAGGCAACAGAAGAGGCATACTTCGTTTGTCGTTCAGAAGAAGCGTGTTTCCACATCATCAAGTTACATTCATTCTTTAAAGGCGGAGAAGCCGGACCGAGAAGGCAACACTTGGCGAGCGTAAAGGACGGGTTGAAGAGGTGGAAGGAGACCCAAAAAAAAAAAGGTGGTTAGCGTGAGCAGCTACGGAGCGAGAGGTCCTTGGTTCAAGTCTTACCTCGAGTGAAAAATTTACCTTCTTTATTTTCGCAAAGCTATGATCTGTCCGTTCGTTCATTGACGTCCATGTTCACTGTAATAAGTTTAGTGTCTGTGTTTTGCGACCGCACCGCAAAACCGTGCGATTAGTAGACGAAAGGACGTGCCTCTCCAATGGGAACCAAAAACATTTGATCGCAAGGTCATAGGTCAACCGATTTCTCCACAGAAAAACACGTCTGATATATTCTATACGACACTGGTGGCGGCATGTGCGTCACATGACAGGAATTTGTTGTCGACCCACCTAACTTGTACACTTGGCGAATGGGTAAAAAGATTCTTCTACCTTGCCCGATTTAGGTTTTCTTGTGGATGTGATAATCACTCCCAAAAAACTGATGAAAACATAATAGTTTGTCACATAAACTGAAAATAAAAAATTTAACTTTTTACTCGAGAGGAGACTTGAACCAAGAACCTCTCGTTCCGCAGCTGCTCACGCTGACCACGGGACCACAACGCTCCTGTGCTTCAATTATCCTTTATGTTGCCTATCTTCCACATGGACTACTCAGTTTATATATTTTGCTCATTTTTTCATAGTTCCACACGACTTCTTCCTGTTTTCTCGATAGATGTGTGATCAGTTTTTCAAGGCCTATCCACTGTGCCAACTTATAACTAAATCTGAGGGGGGTGCGATGGGGAGGTTCCCTTGTTAGTGGTTTTCTTCTTTATCTGTCTATACTTCTTGATAAAATCTTCTTTAGTACTCTGTTTCAGATTTACTCGTGGGCCATGTTCCACTTCCAGACAATGTTGTGCTCCAACGGTACACGTAACAGTTGATGCAAGTAGAATTCTTAAATTTACCTTTTTTTGAAATCAGACTGATCTTCGTCCATAATTTCCTCAGTAGTTTCTCTTTATATCCTTTATGCGTTATTATATAAAGCATTTTGTAAGCATAATATTTCAAGTTTTCATCTGGTAGTTTTTACATTTGTCGACAAGTAATTTCTTTCCTATTTAGATATTTTTTCTTTAATTTTGTTTCTAAGACATATTTTTGAGTTTTTTTGATACCAACTAAAAACTTTCTAATTTCTATTCTTACCACCAATTCCGAAAATTTCCAACACATATTATCAATTCTTGTTAACTTTTTTTCTAGCTTTGATGATTCAGGGCTTTATCAGAGTCAGACAGTTTTACTGGGTCACTTGTTTCTTTCATATTAACGCTTCCCTTTCTTCTTCATAACACGTCGAGACATCTGTTCTTCATACTATTGAACTTCAGTGCACTCAGGCCATATGTGTCTTTCCTCTGCACTCAAAGAAATTTACTTTCGTTTCGAAATCCTGTTAAATTTTTCTTCTCTTGATTTAAGGCTCTTCACGTGTCTGTCTAATCTATTGTTCAATCCCCTTAGCTCTCGTTATTAACTTCATTCCCAAGTAACCTAATCTGTTCCTCTCAAATCTTTTGTATCATAGAGTTCTGGTATTTAATTGTTTTTGTAATGGGTTGTGGACCCTTATTTCTAACCAATAGCACGTCGTTCAGCTCTCAATCCTCGCCATGGTTGCGGCAGGACAATTTTAGGTACCCTGTGGACGTCTTCTGATAAATAAAAAGCATAAGACTGGCATAAGTTCAGTCACCAGTTTAGAACAATGGTAATATCATTGTCCGCAGCCAAAATTAGGCTTCGACCCTGTGGAGCATTGAGGATTCCGATCTCAGCAAGCAGTTTCAGCCAATGTCGTTCCTGGCGTAACCAATCCGTGGTGGCAGTGTCATTCGTCGGCATTACGGCGGTGAGGAATTGCCACGTTAGGGCTCTGGCCACGATAACTTGCAGATGCATCAGCCTCCAGGAAGGACGTTAGCACTTGCTGGAATTGATGTGCATATATGTGCGGAGCACGGCAAGGTGTACAGAGCTGAACTGCGGACCCTGTTGCGGACGGCAGCGTCAATATTTGTAGCTGTAGAATTTGCCTGCACAGGGTGGCGACGTCTTAGCTCCTAGGTGGTCCAGGTGTGAAACACAGACCGCCAAGTAGGCAGCCTGGAGTGGATGGAAGTTAGCCGGTAGGTGACCCTCTGGCTGGAAGGCACTAATTTCGCATCATTTAGACTTAGGTGCAGCTGGCAGACCTGTAGCTGGTGAAGACAGTATCTTTGACTCATACGAATATGATGACTTGTGTAGACTTCACCTTGTGGCTGGCCGCAGGAAGTGGTGCTTGTCTAAAATGTAAAATGGACAGTATTTATAACAGCTTGGCCCTTTCTATTTTTTTATTTTTTTTTAATTGGCATTGCTTTCTCTCCCCTAAGCCACAACAGAACAGAGGCACGAGGACAGATGGTTTGGCAATCATGCCGCCTCCACTTCAGTTTATGGACTTTGCGTTGCATCAGCGATACCACAATCCTGGCTGTGCCATGATGGTGGAGGAGAGCGAGCTGGAGATATCTGTGGTGTCAGCGTGGTCTGCGTACAGCTTCCTACCCAAGAACACCTAACTGACCCCTGCCACTGAGCTTTCTTGAGTCACACCGCCGTGACGTCCTCTGCTGAGCTGGTCACGAGACTCTTCCTCTAAACTAAGCGAACCAGTGTTGGAACAGCATTATATTTTCTTCTCTCACAGACGAGAGTGTTAGTTTACTAAGATATCCAAGGCTTTTTCACCTCTACTTTCGCTTTATCTATATTTATTGCATTGCATTCTTCTTCAGATGAATTACTTTAGACTGTCTTAGTAAGTATAGTTCATCACATACAGTTTTTGTTATTCTTTTGAATTTATACCTACTACTCGACCAGTACTAGGTTATATCCTGCGTCTGTGTTTGAACTTGGCATGCTTTGTACTCCAGGGTTTAATTTTTGTGTCTTTCTTTGATCACTGATCACGCTGTATCTCATCAGTTACGTACCCATGTCCCGGAGTCTTCTGCAAGCATACTTGCTTCTGTTGTGAGTTATCAAAGGGTGGTGTGCAGTTAAAACCAGTATTGTAAGTACAGATGCCTTCCTCTCTTTTTATTTATCTCTGCGATACTTCTCCTTATTTAATAGTATAGCTTTGTGTTTAGATAAACCAACGCCACTTTTACAACCCGTAAAATATTTTGTCAAATCATTCTATTTTCTCATTCAGCACATTGCTGCATGGCCATGCTAATCTTGAGAAATGATGGCTGGAGTTCGTTTCTTTTTAATCACCAGAAGTAATATTCAGTCACTCTCTTCCACATAACACCTCAGCCTGTTACCTACCTTTATATTCAAATCATTTACTCAAAAGTTTGTTCTCACCCTTTAAGTAAGTGACTATAAATTACTATTGTCTTCCCGTTTTTCGACACTAATTAGATAAACCTCAATTTAGCCTCTCATTTCTCACTTCAGTGTCTATTGTTTACCTGAAATATTAACACTTCTAACGGATTTTGTTTCAATTCCTGATAACTCAGGCCCGATCATCGTAGTGTAACGAACAGAAAAAAATATTACAACCAGTACTTCTATACCCAAATTACATTTTTCAAAACTAACTATGTTTGTGCAACAACAGCACGAAATACTTTTCATGTTTTTGTTTTTCACGTAATTGTACTTCAACAGACATCTATCCTAGAACATCTTGGAGGATAATTGCAACTCCAAAACCCCAATGAAGCAAGTCACCGTGGTTAGCCCAAATAACATACAAATTAAAGAAATCTATGCTACTAATACATGTGTCTTAATACACGTGTCTTAATACATTTCACGGGTGAAAACTAAAAACTTGACTTTTATTTAAACTTATTAAGTCACTATACACTACGAGTTCTTCTTGAGGTACTGCGTACAATTACCGTGAAGAAGTAATTTGGGTATGAACGTACGTGGGAGTGTGTTTAGCGACTAAGTAAACAAAGAGCTTCATTGGCCTGTGTATGAACTTAAATAAAATCATTGCTGACAGTGTAAAATCTCCAGTATTTACTTGGATAATTGGCAAATATTCACCCATCAACTGAACAGCAACATTTGCGTTAAATACCGACCACAAAAACTTACTCTCTCCATGAACAATGCTGTGCTGTTTAAACTAAGTTTCATTTAAGCCAAATGACTGCAGCGTCAGACGATTAGCTCATAAAAGCTCTAAATGCATACTGATTAAATAATTTTAAAGGAAATCTAATACCGTGTGTGGTAAGCTGAGAAACATATTTACAACATTTTCAAATACAGACTAGCAGTTCAAAGAAACTCATACTGTATTTGTTAAAGCTGTACTTAGCTAAAATTTAGTTCT
The DNA here is from genome assembly GCF_023898315.1 of Schistocerca nitens. Classification (NCBI taxonomy): domain Eukaryota; kingdom Metazoa; phylum Arthropoda; class Insecta; order Orthoptera; family Acrididae; genus Schistocerca; species Schistocerca nitens. The sequence continues at coordinate 333,954,638 of NC_064617.1, forward strand.
ACTTGTCACCGGAGGTAATTACTGAACAGCTCGTGAGTAATGCAGCAGTTTGAGAATTCGAATGGGCCAACAGAATTTTCGTTATTGAGTGATTCTTAGATAGTCATATGAAATGTCTATAGTAAATTGTACCTAATTTTAGATTCATAATTACAAGCATACAGGCGAATGGAGCCCAATAACGCCCAATCTATAAGGATTAAACACAGTTTCAGAAAAACTATTAACATCAAAAGTATAGGTGAAAATTCATCTATACGTGGGAGGGATACGCCGAAAGCCTATTAAGTAGAAAAGTCGTCCATCAGTGTAACAAATGAAAAAGAAGAGAATAAAATGCTGAAAACAACTGTTATAGTGGTGAAGGACATTAAAAAATTTTGGTGCAAAGAAGGCAAGATGAGCCAATCAGTTACGTTCAGAATTACCAAAATATGTAACGGAGTTGCGTGATAATTCTACATGACTTATGTAAGTTGTAGATTACGTGTATCACATGTCGAGAGTGGTATGCTTTTAAATTACCAAGGAAAGAGGAACCAGGAAAATATGGTAGTTATTGCATAGTCTACCCATTTGAAAGTAATTCACCCGATTAAGACACAAAAAAGTGAGAAAGGAAAGTTATCAGGTTTACTCTGTGAGGTTCTGCCACGAAGCAAGTTTAGTCTTATACTTGGAAATGGAATGAAGCATTAAAGGAAACAAGAATTCCCTCATGTAATTTCCTCATTTAGAGAGAGATTCCTACTTTGCAAAGACGACAGAATATGGGGCAATATAAAAATAAATAATAATTTACAGTAGGAACAAATGTAGAACATTAATATCAAAAGTGCATTGTGGAAAAGGTCATGTACGTAGAAAAAGTGTAGTAGATATCAGATGGAGTTTTTACCCTACTATCGGCCGAAAGAAGTGACAAAGAAAGTGAAAAGGCAATTTTGCAGTAAATCTGGAAGTTCTTTTAGAAAATTTAGCTATGTTAAGATTTTTAAGCAGTAGTGTATTTGTTTGCCGGAAAAAAGACTTAGATTAGTACTTGTTCCATAGATCATGTATACGACACTTCGTAATGATGTGGAACGTGTCAGGTTAATAAAAGGTGTCTATACAAGATATTACATTACACAATATATTACATGACACTTAATATTTTTAAGTGGGAACATTACCCACTTACTATATTCAAAAATTCATGAGCTCCAGCAATTATTCTGATTACACGCTTTTGTGCAATGAACACTCTTTTACTCATTGATGAATTACCCCAGCATATAATGCCATACGAAAGCGGAGAACGAAAATATGCGTGGTAAGTTAATTTACTGTGATGAATATCCCCAAAATTTGCAATGACCCTAATAGCATAAGTAGCTGAACTCAAACGTTTCAGCAGATCTTCAGTGTTTTTTTTCCAGTTCAACCCATCATCAATGCATACACCTAGAAATTTTAAATATTCTACCTTAGCTACCGATTTCTGATCGAAGTCTGTATTTATCAATGGTGTCATTCCATTTACTGTGTGGAACTGTATATACTGTGTTTTGTCAAAGTTCAATGAGAACCCATTTGCAGAGAACCAGTTAATGATTTTCTGAAAAATATCTTTTACAATTTCATCAGTTAGTTCTTGTCTGTTGGGTGTGATAGCTTGTATCATCGGCAAAAAGTACCAGCTTTGCATCTTCGTGAATATAGAATGGCAAGTCAGTAATATATATTAAGAACTGCAGAGGACCCAAGACCAAACCTTGCGCCACCCAATTCTTTATTGCTCCCCAGTTTGAGAAATCACCAGTTTTTTGCATATTATGTAAACTACTTATTTCAACTTTCTGCACTCTTCCAGTTAGGTATGATTTAAACCATTTGAGTGACGTCCCATTGATACCACAGTACATGAGCTTATCTTACAAAAGTGGAAAGACCACCTTGGAAAATATTTAGATGGGCACAAAACACTGACACAGATGAGGAATTTTGTATTGTATGGGACAAATAGGCACTCCGTCATCAGGCCACAAGTGGCTCATCGGGACCATCCGACCGCCGTGTCATCCTTAGCTGAGGATGCGGATAGGAGGGGCGTGTGGTCAGCACACCGCTCTCCCGGACGTTACGGTTGTTTTCTTTGACCGGAGCCGCTACTATTCGGTCGAGTAGCTCCTCAATTGGCGTCACGAGGCCGAGTGCACCCCGGAAAATGGCAACAGCGCATGTCGGCCCTGATGGTCACCCATGGGACAAATAGAGCCTGATCAAAAGTGTCCAGACGCAGTTATGTAATGCAGAACTGACCACTACATGTCGCGAAAGGCGGACTCGCCAGTATAGGAGGAGGCAGGGAGTGTTGTGTCGTCAGTAGCGAAACAGTAACAGCTGAATGGGTCGGTCAGGAGAATTCAATGAATTCGTACATGGGTTAGTCAAGGGATATCAGCTAACAAGTCCTTCGGAGAGTATTCAACCCTTCTAAAGCCGTCCAAGTCAACTGTTGACGATGTGATCGTGAAGTGGAAACAGCTAAACAACCAGGCAGAGTTCACGTACTGACGGACACGAACCGTCAAGCATTGCATTGAAAAAAATTGCATGAATTCATCAGAGGGAATCACTTGAGAATTGTAAAGTCCTAGCAGCAGTCCAGGTAGCACAACGACAGTGCTTAGAAGTTAAAATTAATGGGTACAACGCTCGATCAACTCCTCATCAGCTTCGTATTTCTTTAGTCGGTGCTAAGCGACAGTTGAGGTGAGATAAAGAGTGAGGTCTCTGGAGAGTGGATGACTGGACCTGAGTGATTTCGAGTGATGAATCGCATTGTTCCCGATAGAGAGATTTTGATTTGGGTAGTGCCTGGAGAACATAACCTGTCATTAAGCACAGTGAAAACAGTGAAATACAAACGATGTGGTATATTACAGTTGGGGGGGGGGGGGGGGTGAGAGTGTTTCCCGTGGTTAGGGTGTGGTCCCCATATTGCGCTTAGAAAACGCTAAAAGCGGCAGGACACTAACACATCTTACAGGATTGTGTACTGTGTACAGAAGAGGAATAGTTCTGGGCCAATGATTGTTGCAGCATAACAGTAAACCCTGACATAAAACGGCATCTTTGAGGCAATCGTTTGTGGACCATAATATTTCTGAAATAGACAAACCTATCCAGAGTCCTGACCTGAACTCGATCTTTGGGATGAGTTAGAGCGTCGACTTCACTCCAGACTCCTGTGTCACTTTCTTCTCTGGTTTCAGCTGTAGAGGATGAACGGGCTGCCATTCCTCCACAGATATTCATATACTTGATTGAAAGCGTCACCAGCACTGTTCAAGCAGTCATAGAGGCGAAGGAGTGGCACACCTCATATTAATGTCCACTCACAGACATCCAGATATTCTTGATCACTTAGTGTACATGTTTGTTCATAAGGTATGGTGAGGAACTGAGGAAAATGTTAGTGAACTGTACAGATGGAGCACAGATTTCCTCACTGTGAGGCAGTTATGTACAAAATAGGAAACAAAACTGTTGTGGGTAAAAAGCAATGGGTTTTTTTGGTTTCTGTTTATGGACTGAGAAATTTTGAGGGATACATAATGTAATTCACTAAAGACTTCTATAAACTCAGACGGAAATAAAAGGTAAATTCAGAGAAAACAAAAATAAGTAGACAAATTAACTATAAAAGAAATGGAATCTATGGCATGCATTATGTGAGGTGTTAAACTAAATTATAGTACATCTGAATATACAGTAGAAACAGAGTAGATTTTTGCAAGCACTGGATGTCAATAATTTTATTCCAGAATGAGATTTTCACTCTGCAGCGGAGTGTGCGCTGATATGAAACTTCCTGGCAGATTAAAACTGTGTGCCCGACCGAGACTCGAACTCGGGACCTTTGCCTTTCGCGGGCAAGTGCTCTACCATCTGAGCTACCGAAGCTACCGAGCTTCTGTAAAGTTTGGAAGGTAGGAGACGAGATACTGGCAGAAGTAAAGCTGTGAGTACCGGGCGTGAGTCGTGCTTCGGTAGCTCAGATGGTAGAGCACTTGCCCGCGAAAGGCAAAGGTCCCGAGTTCGAGTCTCGGTCGGGCACACAGTTTTAATCTGCCAGGAAGTTTCAATAATTTTATTATTTTTGAAAATTCAAAAGAACATTTATCATTTCATGACTAGTTTCTGAAGGAAAAGTTAAAACAGAAGGAAACTGGAAATTTATCCTCTGGATAATGTGCGGTTGCAGCTCACAACTTACATTATGACAAAATGAATTATGTTCACTTTCCCATACTTCAGTCACTGTCTGTTCATTATATAAGGCATTTTATCGACAGTAAAGGCTAATAAGAAATTACATGTTTTATTTGATAGCAGGTGATAACTAAAAATGGTTTGGATATAAAAGAGCTCAGGGAATCACACCCACTGTGTCATGTGCTATTTCCTGATCTATTGTTTTATGCTGTGCAGAGCAAAGACAGCGATACAGAGCCGTCGCAGGAAGTGGCATCGGAAGAACAGGTGAAGGCACCAGAAATTAAGAAAGCAGCAGAGGGGCAGACGCCGGAAGATGAAGTGGACGAAGGCGTAGGCGAAGAAGGCGACAATGGAGATGACGAAAGTGGTAGTGGGGGCAGAGACAGCGCACAGGCGGAACAGGAGGAGGAGCAGCAGAAGGGAGAGATTGAAAAGGAAGCGGCCGAGGAGAGCTCTGGCATAGGAGAGGGGGAACTGGCAACCGAACCGGAAAGCAGTCCGGATGAAACTGTGGGAATGGAGAATGGAGAAGAGGAAGGAGAAGAGAATGAGGGACCGACGGTTAGTAACGAGGAAAAAGGGGGCGACGGTGTCGACGAAGAGACTGGAGAAGGCACAGACAGAGATGCAAGCAACGAGGACAACAGGGATGAGGCGGAAACGGAAGAGGACGGGCAGAAGGGAGAGGAAGTGGAGAGGGAGGCGGCGGAGAGGGAGGAGGCGGAAAGGGAGGAGAAGGAACGGCAAGAGGCGGAGCGGCAGATGCAGCTGGAGCGAGAACGCGAACTGGAGAGGGCCCTGGATGAGCGGAGCAGGCGGCAGCGCAGCCAAGAGGTACGTGCCCACACCACGTTCTCCTGTTATGGCATGCCGCTGTGCTAGAGTCTTGGCTTGCATGTCAGTGTGCGAGCATGTTGGCCGTCGCGCAGCGCTGCATGCCGCACATTCCAGCATCGTGCCACGACGTGAAGAGGACGCTCTCAGCTTTCTACATACGTGAAGTTGACATAGAAGAAGCTACACTTCGTCATTGTGTTGTACCCCATGTGCACATCTGTCTCATGTACGGGTAAGAGTGGGAGAATACACTGAGATTACTCAGAGTAGAAAACGTATAAGAATATGAGCTATTAGGTCGATTTGGACGTCGTCGATTATTTTGTCTATGTCTTAAGTGCCACTTCCGGGCCTGCTGCAACTTAAGAGGCGTAGATGGACAGTTAGTGTACGACAACGAACATGTAATAGTCACACTGAGCAGTTAAATCCGTAATGGTGGAGTTCTTTAGGCCCCACAGCTGTGAAGTGTAATTAATGTTTAACCATTTAAATGTGGCAGTAACGATTAAACATGGTGTTGCGATCTCTACGTGACAAACGTCTAGGAATGATACATAACTTCATGTGTAGCTTCTTTTATTAGAGACAAAGCTATCTGGCGACGCTAGGTTTCTTTTATAATTAATTATGCCACTGAGAGGCGGCAGCGTGTAGGTACTCTGGGGTGTTCGTATGCAATGTGTGTGGCTATAAACCAGTTATATGCTCTGCGTGAAAGGTGGTAGGCAGAACTTCTAAAATATCTTTCTCCGCTTAGAGACACTCATTCTTAAAGTTTTATTGTTGAAAATCACTCTGCCAGTTTACTGGGATAAGTAGCACACAGCTGCAACACGCCTGGTTAGTGGGCTCTGCTAATTCGGTGAAATCTCGTCGTCCCATGGCCGATGGAAAAAATGGAAAAATAAATTCAATAAAATGACGAATACCGTCGCAGGAAGCAAGCGAAGATTTTGTCTGCAACAAAAGTTGTTCCCCATGACCCGTGAGCTACCATCCGTACACGTTTACCGTAACACCCTGCATACACAAATAAATGGATTAAGTAAGTGTGCCACCTCCAGAAGTATTTTGTACAGTATGTTACAATCGTTTTATTTGAATAGAATGTTCTGTTTTGACCACACCTATTTCGTAGCTCCTCATTTTCTACACCTTTCTGGAACATCTCTAATTCTTTGTTTCCCACATTTTGTGGTTTTCCTCTATGATTCACTTCGATACAACGCTGTACTCCAAATGTACATTCTCAGAAACTTCTTCCGCAGATTAAGGCGTGGGTCTAATACTAGTAGATTTCTTTTGCCTGCTCCTGTTTGCGTCTTATATAATCCTGCCGTCATCTATCGTGCGAAAATTTGCCTCACATCATCTACGTCCGGTTCGCGATCTCTTTTTTTCGGTTCTAACAGCCAAGTCTCTAAATGGTTCAAATGGCTCTGAGCGCTATGCGACTTAACTTTTGAGGTCATCAGTCGCCTAGAACTTAGAACTAATTAAACCTAACTAACCTAAGGACATCACACACATCCATGCCCGAGGCAGGATTCGAACCTGCGACCAGAGCGGTCGCTCGGGCCAAGTCTCTCTCATGAAGCATCACACATAAATACCTCACCTCGAGAGAACCTCTACTTTATCGTATAGCATATAAACAGCCATTACACTTACTCCCTACAAATACGCATGCGGGGCAACCTCTCACATATCAGCAAGGACAGAGGCGAATGTGCGTGGAAGAGAACACAGTTTCTGACCGGTGGCGGAACTCATACCAGGGGATATCTCAGCCAATAATATCTTGTGACATTTACATTCATATTTTTAAATTAGAGCTTAGGGGCCCTCCTACGCAGCTCCCTCCGCCTCTGGCACTAGACAGCTAGAGGCTTCCACCTGGCTGGGACAACACAACCGTTTTCGATGGTTGGATAATAATCTTCTGGTTTTCGCACTGAGACAGAGGGTGGATTATTTTAAGAGAGTATTGCCTCTTAATTTCGTGTCAAGATCTTCGGCAGACGTTTTATAAGAATTTTTTGTCACATTTCGCCGACACAAGTCACTGGCAGTCTCGAAGATTCACCCTCAATTGCTGATGGTGGAGAGTGAATCTTTGAGTATACAAGCCACTCATGATGGCAAAACATCATAAAAGTAGTTATACAAGCGCCGGCAGGAGATCCCGGGACAAAAACAAACAGGCAAGACGAAAGCCGGGACAATTTTGAACGTTTTATTATTTTTAATTTTTTATTGAAAAAAAAAACTGGGACAGATGTGTGTCATTTTTCGGCATAGTGTCCATATCGTTCAATAAACTTGTTGCAGCACGCAGGAAGTGAATGTATTCCTCCGGAAAAAAATATTATTTTCGTCGTGTGCGCAGCCACTCATGCATTTTCTGCTGCACCTCTTCATCGGAACGAATTCCTTTCCTCCATTTCCCTCTTGGGTGGTCCAGATACGTAACAATCACTCGGTGCAAGTACTGGTGAATTGGCGGATGTAGTGAGTACACACTGCAGGTCATCGATGGTCGCAAGCGTTGCACGGATTGTATGAGACCAAGCATTATCGTGCTGCAAAATGACACCTATAATCAGAAGGCAAGTCAGTTAGATCTTGTTGCAGGCCGAAGCTGATTTTTTAACATGTTGAAATATGACCCACTTGGGGTTCCCACCTCCGCCTAGGATTCCAAGACAACGCCTCATTCGTCCCCAAAAAAGATTCAGCAAAACATTTCCTGCAGATGATTGCGTCCAGAACTCCTCGGGTTTTGGTGATGGGGAATGGCGCCATTCATTGATCGCTCTCTTTGACTGGGGTTGGTTCTTATGTACCAAGATTTCGTCTCCTGTAACGATTCTCGCGAAGAAGCCATCACCTTCTCCTTCAAAGCACCGCAAAAGTTCTTCGCAAAAGTTAATGCGTCGCTCTTTCAGTTCTGGAGTGGGCTGCCGTTGCACTCATCTTGCAGACACTTTCCGGAACTTGAATGATGTGATGTGCTGAGCCGTGACTGATACTCAGATCTGCTGCTAGTTCATCCAACGCCAGTCAGCGATTTTCCCATCACAGTAATTTCAACGGCTGCAGTAGACTCTGGTGTCACAGTGCAGTGTGCCTGAACCGGACAACGCCATTTTCGTGCTTTTTACTCCACTCATCAACTTTCTGCAGAGACAGACACGTATCACCGTACTCGGCCTTCATTCCCCGATGGATATCAATAGTGTTTGTACCTTCACTGCTCCTTGGTGCATGTCGCAAGCGGAGCATACATTTTGCCCTGGAAAATGGCCGCGTTTCGCTTGTCTCTAGACACTTTCAGGGCATTTTTTGCATCGTTGGTCTCAGTACTGTCAACTTACAGAACAATAGCGTGAAATGTCGATTTTTAATTACACTTTTAAGGTTTCCATATGACTCGACATCTTATTTTTGAGCACATAGGTAGGTACCAAATAGCATATTAATGTGAACATGTGAAGATGACTCCACAGTAATTGAAATTGGACATTTTGTTGAAATAAATGTGCCATTGGAACTTTTATTTCGTTTTACTTTTTATTCGTTTCATTTAAGACTCATTTCACCACCCACAATATTAAATTAGTGTAAATAGCTGATACTTAAGGAAAGCAGCATATGAATTTACAGAGACGAATGAAATGGCAAATACTGTTCGCACTGGAACTTTTGAAAGATCTGAGGCCTAGCCTTAGAAAAAAATATTCAATGATTTTCAAGATACTGTGCTGTGTAGTTGAACTTCGATTATTATATTAATTAGATTCTACCAAGATATGTACAATGTCCTTGTCAAGAGTCAGAAGTCACTGTTTGGCGAGGGTATTAATTTTAGCTTAACACGCGCATTGTTTTCAATAGTTTATTTCCTTCTGAGTTCAGAGTTGAAAAACCAAGGACGGCGTACAGTATGTTACTGCATTGTCGACTAACATGTACTTTTTGCGTTACGGTTTTGGTACGTTAACATAGACTATTCTTCCTTTGGTCTGCACCATAAAAATCAGAGGTATTTCAGTAGGAAGTGTGTGTTCACGCTTGTCGTCAATTGGTCTGTGTGTTCGTTGCCCGTTATACCTACATCCACTGTAGATCAATTTGTGTGTCTTCTTCGTTCTCAGTTCTGCCTTCCGTTTCCTACGTAAGATACTCTAGGGCACTCATCGACTCCATATATTATTATAACTCTATCTACTTGTAAATCAGTTGTATAAAGGATAGCGCGGAGAATAACAAAAAGTCGGACAGGTAATACCGATGCTTCTTTAGATAACAAGAACGATTGCCCCCATTCATATTTTTCATCAAATAAACCAAATCTTACAGACGCGTAATACATTTTGGAATCTCCTTCGAAAACGTTTACCTGAGTCGAAATTTATGACATGGCAATAATTTGTCCATCATGAAATGACTCATAAATTTTTGAAGGTATATGGACAGTTTTCCATAGTCCTCCGCAAAACTATAACGTTGTGCAGTCGAATGCACCAGCATCTCACTATACAATAACACATCGCTAATAGATGTTTGGGTTTCTTGGCCCAGTATGAATTTGATCCCACAACTTTACTTTAAATTCTTCTGATCCAATTTCCTAACACACAACTAAAATTCAAATTCACTCATGTAACTCTCACAAATCACATGATGGCTATACGGAGCTGAAACTCGGATGGAACATCTGGAAGGGAGGAACACACCGATCCACACAAATAGAACCACACAGCGTTTTCGTATCGCTCGCAAAGTTGTCAGTCTCATTACTTTTCTCACACACCACGTATATAGTAGATACAAACTTTAGGGTCACTACACTCCTGGAAATTGAAATAAGAACACCGTGAATTCATTGTCCCAGGAAGGGGAAACTTTATTGACACATTCCTGGGGTCAGATACATCACATGATCACACTGACAGAACCACAGGCACATACACACAGGCAACAGAGCACGCACAATGTCGGCACTAGTACAGTGTATATCCACCTTTCGCAGCAATGCAGGCTGCTATTCTCCCATGGAGACGATCGTAGAGATGCTGGATGTAGTCCTGTGGAACGGCTTGCCATGCCATTTCCACCTGGCGCCTCAGTTGGACCAGCGTTCGTGCTGGACGTGCAGACCGCGTGAGACGACGCTTCATCCAGTCCCAAACATGCTCAATGGGGGACAGATCCGGAGATATTGCTGGCCAGGGTAGTTGACTTACACCTTCTAGAGCACGTTGGGTGGCACGGGATACATGCGGACGTGCATTGTCCTGTTGGAACAGCAAGTTCCCTTGCCGGTCTAGGAATGGTAGAACGATGGGTTCGATGACGGTTTGGATGTACCGTGCACTATTCAGTGTCCCCTCGACGATCACCAGTGGTGTACGGCCAGTGTAGGAGATCGCTCCCCACACCATGATGCCGGGTGTTGGCCCTGTGTGCCTCGGTCGTATGCAGTCCTGATTGTGGCGCTCACCTGCACGGCGCCAAACACGCATACGACCATCATTGGCACCAAGGCAGAAGTGACTCTCATCGCTGAAGACGACACGTCGTCCCCATTCGTCCCACCATTCACGCCTGTCGCGACACCACTGGAGGCGGGCTGCACGATGTTGGGGCGTGAGCGGAAGACGGCCTAACGGTGTGCGGGGCCGTAGCCCAGCTTCATGGAGACGGTTGCGAATGGTCCTCGCCGATACCCCAGGAGCAACAGTGTCCCTAATTTGCTGGGAAGTGGCGGTGCGGTCCCCTACGGCACTGCGTAGGATCCTACGGCTTGGCGTGCATCCGTGAGTCGCTGCGGTCCGGTCCCAGGTCGACGGGCACGTGCACCTTCCGCCGACCACTGGCGACAACATCGATGTACTGTGGAGACCTCACGCCCCACGTGTTGAGCAATTCGGCGGTACGTCCACCTGGCCTCCCGCATGCCCACTATACGCCCTCGCTCAAAGTCCGTCAACTGCACATACGGTTCACGTCCACGCTGTCGCGGCATGCTACCAGTGTTAAAGACTGCGATGGAGCTCCGTATGCCACGGCAAACTGGCTGACACTGACGGCGGCGGTGCACAAATGCTGCGCAGCTAGCGCCATTCGACGGCCAACACCGCGGTTCCTGGTGTGTCCGCTGTGCCGTGCGTGTGATCATTGCTTGTACAGCCCTCTCGCAGTGTCCGGAGCAAGTATGGTGGGTCTGACACACCGGTGTCAATGTGTTCTTTTTTCCATTTCCAGAAGTGTATTTTATGATCGATGATATTCAGCTGAGTTGAAGCCGCTACGGAATGTATACGCTCGTTGCCAACCTAGCTTCATAACAATATTGTGCACCATAGGAAGAAATTAAACATTGTTGAAATAGTGTTGACAGGTGTCTGGTATGGTGCACAGTGGATATTATAATTATTATATTTATTATTATTATTATTATTATTATTATTCAGAAAAATGAGTAAAGTGGCTGTATAGGCTCTGCGCCTGAGTCGCCATCAACTTTTGTGTCACCTTCGCGATAAGCTATCAGCTGGCTGCCCTGGGTTAAGGAGACGAGGTTTGCTACCCGTTAGCTTTGGAGACCGTCGTGTTGGCTGGAAGTCGGAATCGGATGAGGATTATGGCGTCTCGGTTAATCAAACACGCTCTTTGCAAATTCTTATTTAATCGCAAAATGGACAGTTTCGACCGTGGGCAAGACAGTAGAAAGGCACGAACAGAACGGAGAAGAACTATACTTTACTGCACTGTATTGTCAATTCATCGTCCAAACTGATATTATATGCTTTTCCAGCATACTTCAAAGAGAGCGGCAGCGCTACAATATTGTTGCTTCGTCGGTAGCGCTCGGCCTTTCCCCACCTGGGAAACTCCTGCAACTAGCTTCTGACGGTTTCTACACCGTATCGTTCGTACATCCGTTCTGCGACCTCACAAGCCTCAGTTCTGAACTATTCCCCTTGTGGTATACGAATCTTGTTATCTTTGAAAATCTCTGGACTTCAAAAAATCACAAGGCAAGCCTCCTAACATGTAATTAACGCGGTTAGAGTGCTTCTAATTTTTCTCATTAGTTTTTGCATTCACAAGGCTGTAGGATCTTTTAACTTGTTTGGAATGTGCTTTTATCGCATGCGTAAAACACAGATGGACATTTGTGAATATTAGGTAGCATGTCGTTTTTCTTTTTCTACTTCTTCTTCAACTTCTTCTTTGAACAATTATTTCTTTCCTACATCTGACTAACGTATCTACGTACTCGCAAAATATGTAGATAAATCTACGAAGTATCGCAAGTAGAAACAGAAGATACGTTTCTTTCAGCCCATCGATAATAGTAGGAGTTAGAAGAGGGAAAGTTCGGATATGATACCCATAAATAGCAGATGTCATACATTAGTAGGATTTAATGATAAAGAACAACTGTGAATAAAACTAAAACTGAATATAGTTCACCAATATTGAAACTGAAAAGAACATGGCGTCCCTTTCCTATTCGAATTAGCAATGTTCATGGTTAACAGAGTAGTAGTTGACAAGGCAACGATTCAGAAACCAACAGAATGAATACTGTACATACGTAAACGAAAGAAGTAATTATTTAAAACTTTTGTGGTAAGTTCCCATGGGACCAAACTGCTGAGATCATCGGTCCCTAGGATTATATACTACTTAATCTAACTTAAACTAACTTGCGCTACAGACAACAAAAACACCCATGCCCGAGGGAGGACTCGAACCTCCGACGGAGGGAGCCGAGCGAACCGTGGCAAGGCGCCAGAGACCACGCGGCTACCCAGCGTGGCGTGATTATTTAAAACAGTAATTTAAGTAAACAGCAAAGCGAAGCAAAAGAATATCTAAACTGTAACAAAGCAGTTATTATGAAGCGTCTGGGAATTTGAAGCAAACAATAGTAGGAAAGTGATCTAATATACTGAACTGAACGAAAAGTACACGGAAATTTCTTCGACAGGATATGAAAAGATACGATGAATATTTGATGAGAGAAACAACTGAAAAGAATGAATATTTGATGAGAGAAACAAATCAAAACAGTTAGAGCATGAAGAAAACAAACAAAAATTACATTGGCTACACATCACATTCAGCAGATAAGATGGTACATGGCACAGCAATTAAAATAGGATACTGATTAGTAATACAGTTCGGTGTTCATAAAAATATTGACTTTAAGTAGTGCCCGATGAGTTGTATAAACCCATTCAAAGTAGAAAGAAAGGAGTATCACCTAAAGATAATGGTGTTTCATTAAAAATGGTGAAACTTAATGCAAAACTGAAACTTCCTGGCAGATTAAAACTGTGTGCCGGACCGAGACTCGAACTCGGGACCTGTCCGGCACACTGTTTTAATCTGCCAGGAAGTTTCATATCAGCGCACACTCCGCTGCACAGTGAAAATCTCATTCTTGTAATACAAAACTGTTTGTAGAATGTCTACAGAGGAACAAAATACACCTAAACTGGGACAATACTGTAACAATTCTACTTCATGACGAAGGAGACAGTCAAGATATAAAACTCATAGCACTGTCAGACGCGTCTCCGTAATGTCCAGACGTTTAGTGTTTTATCCATCAAAAATAAATGAGTTTCGAGAACTGAATATTTGTGTTTGATTTGTAGATGTTCGCAAGTTGTTTACTCAGTTTCTATTTTATCTGTAAAACGTCCTTCGAAAGCAAGACATGTTAGTATACTGAAAAATATATACGTCGATGCCACGACCTTCAGTTGACTGAATCATCAAAGTGAAAAATTTAGAATTGAAAGAGGAGTAAGGTAAGAAGTTCCCATATAACTAAAACTACTCTTAACAGTATTAGAAGAAGTTTAAGCCTTAAGCTAGGAAAGCCAAGAAGTAATCCGAGCTGATGAGACGTATCTGGCCTTCTTTAGTATTGCTAATGATATTCTACTGCTTATCTCTAGTGCAGGTAAACTTCAACAACAAATGTAAATGAATGTATTTAATGGAGAAAATCTGTATAATACTCATGAAAATCAGTTATAATAAGATAAAAATGACGCACAATGAACTCATCAAAAAGAAAATATTAGAAATTAACAGTGAAGTCACAAAGCCAGACGATGAATTATTGTACTTCGGCCAGTTAAAGTCATTGGCTGGGCAGCAACAGCAACAAAGAGAATAGCATAATTGGCCTGCAGTGTCTTTTATGAATTAAGCTGGTTTTTCAAAACAAACATTCAGATGAGTTTGAAAAGTGATGTTCACATACAGTATGTATCACTAGATTTAGCTTAGGGGAGTGAGATATGGACTTTTTGTGCGCAAACCATTTAAAAATTGTTTCTCATTGACCATTGTTGAGATGGATGTTGAGGATTAGTAGACGACTCAATAAAACAAATCTGGTTGCATGCTGGCGTTGAAAATATACTTATTTAAAATTGTCCTCAAATCGCAGTGCCTCACTACGTATAGTCCTGTTGGAGGTGTACTGTACTCCTGTCCTGCTCCGTTGGAGCAGACTTCCCCAACCAGTTGTCGGCGGACTTGCAGTTAAACTCTGGCCTCTCAACAGAGGTAAAACATAACTTTTTTACGTAATCATTGCCAGAAGTGAAAGAAATGATAAACAGGAAAAATCGCATGTCGGATAGAAGATTGAACTTATGACCTTCGGATTTGCGGTGTTATAAACACGAAAGTCACCGACCAGCTGTAATTAAAGTGATATGGAGACTTGCACACCGAACGTAATGTAAATTGGCCAAGGAAGTTCTTTCCGAGATTTCAAGTAGTAAGAAAAACGCGAACGAATATATAATTAATGATGGGTAAATTACATTATTAAATATGTAGGGCCAACGTAGTTGCGTGTTGCCGAGAGTCGAAGTTCATAATGCACTGAAATGTCGCGAGGAAGCCTTTAATGCACATGGGATGAAACACAGCTCGTGATAATGAGTAGATAGAATGACGTTCTTGGAGTAAATAGTATGAATTCTTCCCTGGAACTGTTTTAATGTCAGGATTTGTTACACTATAAGTATTGGAAGTTTAATTTAAGATGTGAAGCTACAACACACAAGCAAGTGGTTTGTGTAAATTACGAGTGGAAGACTTAGGATTAAATCTACAGATTTCTCTAATGTAATTATATTACGCGAACTTTTGTCAAAGTGATACTCACTAACAAACTCATATAACAATGACGAAATGGAAGCCTTAAAATATCCTTTTTTTGTTTTCTTACAATATTCGATAAATAATAGGAACTTCATTTACCAAATTACTGTGCGCTTAGTTGAAAATTCTAACTTTTAACTTTAGATAGTCTTCCATTTCTTTATCTTCCGTCAACTAATGACCAGGTTTAAGTCAATAAGTTGAGCTTAAGCTTCCACAAATACCTTTCGCCTATTGACATTTTTTTTCCTGACTTAATGGAATTGCTTTCTCTTGGAGACCTTTCCACTTTATATTTTTCTTTCTGTACTTTGTCCTACCTTGAATTCCTTGGTTATTTATACTAGATTTTTTCTAGATCTCCATGCGTTTTTCCTTAGATATTGAATTGAGTTTTCAAAATGTACAGATTTCCTTGTCATGTGGTAGGACTTGTTCTTTGGGTGTGACCATATTACATTAGACTTCTCTTTTTCTAATTTCATATCTAAGCTTCTCTGCATGTTTGTAACTAGCTTTGTGATTTCTTAATTCAAACGTTTCTATGTTCTCCCGTTTCCTAATACCTTCTACCGATTTTTTTTCTTTTTCTGAAGTCTTGCTATCATTTTATCCATACTAATGTTGATGTTTCTGATACAATTCTGGCCGAATTACTGTTTCATACTGATAAACCGTATATGTTAGAGAGTGAGATTTTACCTTAAATTTCTTTTGTTGTATGGAATGCTAAGTTCATCTTTCGTAGTTTAGCTCTGATATCTTTTTGCCATTCATTGGGCTGGATGATTTCTCTTACACATTTACATTTTTCTGCGATTCTGATGCTTCCATATTTTGCGCTTATTTTTGATGGTGCAGTACTTTTGCTTGTAGGTAAAGGGGATGTTCTCCTTGGTCCCTGCTCCCATTTAAAAACGTACAACTGACACGCCACCAACAGCTAAATGGGTGAACAATCATAGACCCTGGACTTCTTGCTCAGGTGACAGTATTAGTTGGAGAGGACAATACTTGACATATCTTTGATATCTCCGGCACACGATTCTTGTCATTTCGCCCTACCCACCCATCCGAAGTAACTTCCAATCGCTGACGATGTGCTTACGAATAGCAATTAACATATCCCGTGCTCGAGAACCGCATTCGCAATGGGGCTGCATTTTGACTGGTGCAATGTTTATCTGAACACTAAACAATTAACTTGAAATTAACCTCCCTGTAATTGTATTAATGTCAGGATTTCTTACTCTGTAGGTATTGCAAGTTTCAAGGTGCGAAGCTACAACGCACAAGAAAGTGATTTATGTAAATTACGAGAGGAAAACCTAGGACTAAATCTAGAGATTTTTCTGATGTAAGTATATTACTCGAACTTTTGTCAAAGTGATACCCACTAACGAACTCATATAACAATGTCGAAAATAGTCTTAAGTTATATCTTATGTTGATAATATTAACTACTGTTGAAGTAGGAAACCAAGCAGAGCACTATATGACTGGTATAATTTGCACGAAACATAGTAGTGCAATACAGTGGTTGAATTTGTAAGTGCGAAGTTTAGATCACCATTGTAAAATTTCAAACACAAATTTCAGTAAACAGAAGAAGTGGAATTATTGCCCTAATCGCGTAAGTCCTACGCTACAGTGAGGGGACTAACCATTTTATGAGCAGATATTTCAGTCAAAGTTTACAGAATACGCAACTGTAGTTCCCAGTTTGCTATAAAATACTAGTAAACATCGGAAAATTCTTGAAAACATACCTTTATTGCGTAAATACACAACGAACTCAGGGAGCGATTTCCTTTGGGCGAGGAAACTGTTGCCATAAGCTTCCAAAAAGAACAAATGAAGTTTACGACTCACGATATGGCATGAATTTTGCGTAGCATTCGCAAATGTTCAAAAATATACAATACATCACGATACACACTATCAATGACACAATTAATAAACCATTATGCGAAAACGACATAAACAGTAAAATATTAGAATCTAGCATTTTGATTCCGACGTATCTGGCCTCGCACAAAGGCGAATCCGCAAGTCGCCTTGTATTCGCAAATGTAAATAAACGTGCGAAACTCACAAGCGTTTTACTAAGCTGAATTTGTGAAAATAATATTGTGTCAAAGATGAACACCGCAGCGTCGGTTTATCGCACTCAAAATAGCGAAAATCGTGGAGCATCAACAAAACAATCTTGCTCTTGGTGTGGCTAACAATGCAAATCAAGTATTATTAGTATTCTTACCTTTTTTTAGTTATTTCTTTCAATTACTGATTTATTATCTCTTAAACCGTGCCTGATATTCTGCTTCTTCTGTAACCATTCAATTTGAAATATTATGAGAAACGTTGCAGAAAACAAAGCGTGCTACATGGAGAAAGGAATAGTGCTATTTTCCAGCCATTTTTTAACATTCCCACTCTTCAGATCTTTTGCATAAGTTTAACTAGTGCCCTCTGTGTTCCTCTTACACTGTATTTTGTCCTACCGTTGCGTCATTCTCTCATAATGAGTCGTTCCACATCAAGACGGTTTATCGGGCAAATTGATCCACGGAACATGAAATTAACTAACTAATGATATAAATTCTTCATGGAATTCACAGTTGTTCCTATATCTCCTTCATTTGGTGGTTGGATTGGATACTGAGTGACTATAGGCTTATTAAATGTTAATGTTCCTTTTGTCTCCTTTCTATTTAGTATTTATCGAAGAATTTAGCTTAACTTATTACTTTTTTCCTTAAAAAGGTTGCTTTATTCTCTACTAAAACACAGATCCTATCTGAAATTTCCTTAATTTATTTTTAAGTAAGTTGAAAAAATTTCTTATATTATATTCCTTGACATTGCGCTCAGTCAGATCTAACTCCTATGTTTCGTACTTTCCCTGATAATATTTTTACAGCTGCTAACTCATATTCTTCTTGGCAGTATTTTGTCTTGCTTTTATACCTCTACCAGTTTTTAAACATTTAATCATTCGTCTACTGTTCTGTTGCACTCCTTTCTCCACCATTAGTGTTTTCAAATTTTTTTCACTGCGGTCGAATGCCAGCTCTAGTTAAACCCTCTTTCATTTTTTTCCCAACTGTTCTCACACCTTCATAAATTTTATATTATTATCTTTAAGTTTTATTTCATCACATTTTTCATCTTTGGGGCATTAGGTGTACCCTTATTCTCTTATTGCTGAAGGTAAGAGTCACAGTCTACTTTGATCCCTATTTTAAACTCTTACATTCAGTAACTCCTTGAAATCTTGTTTAATAGAACTGGACTGTCTCTGAAATATAGAAGGAAGTGACCATCGTTTCATCTGCCACTTGTGAAGAACTGAAGTCAGTATTTAGTGGGGTCTTGCATTTCCCCACGTGGTTATCTTGCGCTCGAAAAGTCTTACGTTTTCATTTTATTACTCATTCACTTTACCGCTATTGTCCACCTCCCCGCCCCTTCCCCGTCAACAGATACAAAGAACCTTCTAGATTGTTAAAAGATACATGTGTATAGTTAACACAGTGCGTGTGATCGAATAATTAACCAGTAAATATTTTCCTCTTGATTACCTTAAAGCACCTCTTAATGAAACTGCGATAAATCTCTTTATCTGATAAATTAGCTGCACTCAGAAAGACAACATCCAGTTTGCGACAGTATTTAAATGAATTTAACTTGGAGATGTTCCCAGCTCCACGAAAACATGTTATTGTTGCCTTCACCGAAAAGAAAAAGTAACGACAACTGCACGAAGATCAGTTAAGCTTCAGGAAGGGGAAAGGTACCGACAGAATCAACAGGTCTAAAGTACAAGGACAGATGAATAATGTTAAGAAGGGTGTAACACAAAATTGCAGCTTAGCAGGGTTTGTCAAATTGTATGACGTCGAAGTAATAAAAGAAGTGAAGGAAAATTTCGGAAGAGGATGAAAAGTGGAAGGGGATCAGATATAAGTGCTAAAGTTCGCTGGCGACGTGGCATAATTTAACGAAGAAATAGACTATCCGATCAAACGAATCCAGACTCCTATTAATGGACTTCAGTTTGGGGTTTGTGCACCCTTCGCTCCTGTGATGGCTTGAACTCTCCTGGCGTGCCTGAATGTCTATGGAGGAATGGCAGCCCATTCTTCCTCAAGGGCCAAAACTAGATACGTTAATGGTGTTGGGCGCTGGTATCATCGCGAAGGCATTCCGTTCGGTTCAGGTCGGGACTCTGCGCAGACCAGTCCGTTTCAAGTACTTCACTGCCCACAAACCATTGCCTCACAGATGATGCTTTATGACAGGGTGCATTGTCATGGTGATACAAAGAACCATCGTCTCCGAACTGTCCCTCTGCTGTACACAGAACACAGTACTGTAGAATGTGTTCATATCCTTCCACATTTAGCGTTTTCTAAAGCGCAATAAGGGAACCACATCCTAAACAACCGAGCAAGGTGGCGCAGTGGTTAGCACTCTGGATTCGCATTGTGGAGGGTTGACGGTTCAAACCCGCGTCCGGCCATCCTGCTTTAGGTATTCCACGATTTTTCTAAATCGCTTCAGGCGAATGCCAGGATGGTTCCTTTGAAATTGCACGGCCGAGCTCCTTCTCCATCCTTCCCTAATCCGATGGGGCCGATGACTTCGCTGTTTGGTCACCTGGTCACCTCCCCCCCCCCCCCAAACTAAACAACCAACCAACGAGGACACTAAACAGGAAAACATCCCCATACCATAACATCACTTCCTCCGTACTTCTCTGTTGGCGTCAAACATTACGGCAGGTCACGTTCACCAGGTATTCGAAAAACCCAAAACCTTCCATCGGAAAACTGAAATTTGTGGTAAGTTCCTATGGGACCAAACTGCTGAGGTCATCGGTCCATAGGCTTACATACTATGTAATCTAACTTATACTAACTTACGCTGAGGACAAAACACACACACACACACACACACACACACATGCCCGAGGGAGGACTAGAACCTCCGACGGAGAAAGCCGAGCGAACCGTGGCAAGGCGCCCAAGACCGCGCGGCTACCCCGCACTCATTTCCAGTCATCCAGTGTTCAGTGGCGTCGCACTGAACACCACCTCAAGCGTATGAGTGTTTATGTAGAGCTGTTCGACCACTGTATCCCAGTCTTTTTAACTCCTTATCCGCATTGTCCTAGCTGGATTGATTGTAGCAGATTGGAAATCACGATTCATAATACCGCTGACTTCATGCGATTCTTACAACTATTTCTCGCAATGTTGGACGATTTAGCTGTGGATGTTGCTTTGCACATTACCGAAAGTTGACCAGGGAAACATTGGAAAGGTTGAAATGTCCGTGCCTAATTTGGTACACAAGCGGCATCCAGTGACTAACCAGCGTTCAAATTCCCCGAGCACTCCTGATCTATCCTGTCTGGTATTAACTTACTGCTTCTATTAGCGCAATAAAATCCTCAACGCCTCCTTTTGTAGTAGCGGGTGCGCCCCTCCTGTCTACTACCAGTCAATTCTGCATTACATAGGGATGTCCAGATACTTATGATGAGATAGTGTACTTAGGCTTCAGAGTTATCAATGTTAGTTGTGAAGGTGTATTAGCATTTTAACACAGAGATAACTACAGAGGAGAATAATGGCTGGAGAGAAAGGAGGAAAAGGCAACCTGCCGAATTTTTGGAAGTAGGTAGCTACGACAGAACGTATGACTAGAAAGTAATGCATGATGCAGTTCGTCTATGTTCCAAGAAGGAAAGTTTTGAGTGAGCTTTGTTTGAGTAAGACAATGGATGTAGGAGATCCCTGTATCGTTTTTCGGTCATAATGTATAAACTGCGTAGCAAATAGTTATTATTATACACAAGCTCAATATCATCCTTTCAGCTACCATTCCAGTCCTTCCTTGATTATCGTACCACAATTAGAGTTTTTTTCACGCATACTTCGTAAGATTCTCGTAGGAAGTTATAAAACCGGTAGCAACTCAGTCTTGCTCCCATATTAAGACCCAGCTAGAGAGATCGTGACTCTCCAAAACATATGTTCACGAATATTTCCTGAACTCACATGTGTTGCGTTTATTTGTATACGTTTCAGATATTTCTGCAGTCTATAACGGAATGTACTTTGTAATGAAACTTCCTGATACTTTACATCAGGAGGCGAGAGCCAAGCTTGAGGCCGAAACTTGGCAAAGTTTGAAACATTGAGGAAATTACATTTCGTATTCCACTGAATTACGTCTGTCGGTGGTTGTATATCATAATATCAAACAGATAATTAACGATGTAAGTCGACGTGAGGAACTGCCTGGCTATTATAGCCATTTACGAGGTATCTTAATAAGGTTCGAATTATCGTCTCGAAAAAATAAGTTTTCTGTTGTTGTGGACTGGATGCTCCGTGCTAGTGTATCTTGTGTGAGTCTCTCCATATATGCCTAATTAATGCAAACTCTATCCATTTTAATCTACTTACAGTATTCATCCCTTGGTCTCCTTCAACAATTTTAGCACCCCACGTTTCCCTCCACAATCAAATTGGTGATATATTTATTCCTCAGGATGTGTCCTATCAACCAATCCCTTCTTTTAGTCAGGTTGTGCCACAAATTTCTCTCCTCTTCAGTTCGATTCAGTAAACTGATCTACCCATCTAATCTTCATCATTCTTCTGTAGCATCAAATTTTAAAAGCTTCTATTCTCTCCTTGTCTCAACTGTTTGTCGTCCATGTTTCATCTCTTTGCAAGGCTACAGCCCACACCTGTTTTTTTTTTAAAAGCGCTTCCTAACATTTAAATTGATATTCCTCTTATTCAGAAATGCTTTTCCTATTGCCAGTATGCATTTTATATCTTCTCTGGTTCGGAATCATGAGTTATTTTGCTAATCAAATAGCAAAACTCATCTACTATTAGTAACTTCATCGGCTAACCAAAATGTTTTTATTTCTGCTCCCTGAACTTTCCCCTTTGTTTTTTCATAGCTTGCTCAGTGTGCATACTTAATAACGTTGGGGATAGGCAACAACCCTGTCTCACACCTTCTCAACTATGGCTTACCATATGCGTCCTTCCACCCTTGTAGTTCTTGTCCAAGTTATAAACAACCTTTCACTCTCTGTATTTTATCCCTGCTATCTTCTAAATTTAAGAGTAAAATACAGTCCGCATTGTCGAAAACTTGATTTAAATCTGCAGACGTTAGAAATGTAGTTTCCCGCTTCCACAACATATCTTTTAGGATAAGTCGTACAGTCATTACCACCTCATGTGTTCGTACATTTCTCCGGAACCAAAACTGATTTCCCCCAAGGTCGGCTTCCTCCAGTTTTCCATTCTTCCGCAAATAATTCGTGTCGTTGTTTTGCAACAATGACATACGACAGCGATGGCTCGTTAATACTCACACCTGTCAGCACATGCTTTTTTTTTTTCGAGTTCGAATTATTACAGTCTTCCTGAGCTGTGATGAGATTTCGTCTGTCTCAAATATCCTGGCACACCACGATGTATAGTTTTGTCATGTCTCGCTCTCCCAATGATCTTAATATTTCTGAGGGAGTGTCTTCTACTCGAGGGGTCTTGTTTCCACATAGGTCTTTCAGTGCTCTGCCAAATTCTTCTTGCGGTATCATATCTCTCATCTCATCTTCCCCATTTCCTCTTATCTTTGTATAACATTGTCCTCAAATTTATTCCTTTGATGTGGACTTTCTACATATCATTTCCACCTTTCAGATTTCTTTTCGTTACTTAGTACTGGTTATCTGGAGTCTTAATGTTCATACAGTTACAACTCTTTACTGAAAAGGTCTCTTTAATATTCCTATAGAGAGCATCTGTCTTACCCATAGTTCTGTTTGCTTCTACAGCCTTGCATTTGCCCTGTAGCCATTCCTGCTTAGCCATTTTGCACTTTCGCTCAATCTCATTTTTTATGTCTATATTCTCTTTCGCATGCTTCATTTGCTGCATTTTCGTATTTTCTCCTTTCTTCAGATAAATGCAGTACCTCTTGAGTTATCCACGGATTTCAGCTAGGCCTTGTCTTTTTACCTGTGTGGTCCTCTAGCGGCTTCCCTACTTCATCTCTTAAAGCTATCTATTTATCTTGTACTGTACTGTTTTTTTTTTTCAGTCCGACATATTTAATTTTTTGCTTGTTTGGACGTGTAAGTATACAGCTCTGGTACACACTGAAATACAAGCTCCACAGGGCAGCGCCACAGTTCTAGAGGTAAAATAACATAATGGCGCAGTCCATCTCCAGTTTATTATAAATGGGTTGCGCAATATTGTTTTAGCTCTCAGGCTGCGCGCTACGGCACTGTGACTCTGGGATTTCTCTGCACACCGGAACTGCAGACATGTACAGTCATGCTCAAAAGTATCCGAACGAGCTGAATTGCATTTCGCCTGATGCGCATGCAACCCACATAACGCAGCTGTCTAGCAGGTCTTCTAATCGCTCCTTGGTACAGTCGTTTGGCTATTGAAAATGGTTCCAACAAGTCACCACTAGATAACTCTGCTCTGTATAGCAATAACTCAAGATGTAAAGTAATACCACGATACTACTAATATCAGGGAACACCTTCTCACGGTTAAGACTGTCCTGAAGGCTTGTGAGCTCACATTTATTGCAGTAAATGACATACTTGAAATGAAATGTTACCACTCTCGTTATTACGTCAGATAGGTAATGCACGTAGTAAGTTCGTCGTATTCATGATTTCCTCTTCAAAGCAACATACCGTACTTATTATTTAACACAAAATAACATTACACATTTAAGTTATTCACGAAAAGCTAGTTGAGAATATGTATGAACTTCAAATGACACGACGAACCGTCTCGTTCTGCATATGGATTCAAACTCAGGTCATGAAGACTAAGATTTCGTGACTGACGGAAACTAACAGTCATTCCTGACTAGGCATACAGAGAGTGATATACCTCGATTTTAGACATTATCAGTTAGCAAATATCAACTTTAAATTACATAACGTAAACTTTTTAACGGGCGCGAATTCCTACCCATCATCTATTGTCCCTGTTAACGAACTACGAGAGATGTTAAATATTGCTTCTTCGCAAGTAACTTACTTGAAATGCCGCGAGGTAAAGCTTTGTGTTGGACAGGGATTCGAACCCAGAACCCAATCGGATTGTTATCGAAGCACAATCAACTGTGACATACCGGATTTTCTCGGCAGTAGCTAGATGTTAAAACTGAAATGACGAGACGAAACATTAATTTTTTCCGTCCCACGACTCCAAACCGGCACCTATTGCTGTTATATTCTATAGAAAACGAACGTTAAATGTGGGTTTGTTACACCAGCAGCGACATGTGAGCATGTTTGAACTAGAAATAAAATGACGAAGAGTTCAGTGCTGACTGGGAATCGAACCCCACACATATCGTTGTGTCTCACTGGGAGTCAAAAACGTCAGATATCGTTAGTGCTGACAACGACTGAAAATGCATTAAAAATCAAAATTATTATCCACCAGCAGATAGGTGTTCTCATGCTAGAGCTTGATAATACATAATGAATACTTTAGTGCTGCGCCAGGATTCGAACCCATTCACGCGCAGTATGTGGAGATGTTGAGGAATCTGCAGTTTTGTACAAACAACAAATTGTGGTCGGGCTCTATTGTCACGAATGGATCAAATTCCGCGTAAAGGGCGGTCTGAGTTGCATTCCGCGTTCAGAACCAATTACACCGACATACAGAAGCTCAAATGAAAAGGAGGAGGAGGAGATTAGTGTGTAACGTCCCGTCGACAACGAGGTCATTAGAGACGGCTCAAATGAAAGATGGAATAAGTGTCCTGTGGCCCTACATAGCGTTTGTTTCGTCACAAGAAATAACTAACTGGTATAAGAAAGATTACTGATGATAGTTCCCACATTTCGGCACCCCTAACTTTATTGTGGTTCAACCTCACGTCTACTTGGTAGAGAGGGAATATCATGTTTAATGTGAATTTCAGACCACAATGTCATTATACCTTCTTCATTTGGCGTAGCCAGAAGAGAATAGAATCTGTCTCCCCCTATCAAAAATCATGGGCAGAAGATGGAATCGAACCCAGACCATAAGAATATGATACTCTTATCAAACCAACAGACCACCAAATCCCCTTCTTTTCGACTCATTTTCCTATCATGACATGAGACTTCTGACACACAGGCTTCATGTAGTGGTTTGCAGCATGTTCAGTACATTCATTTACTTGGTTGACCGAATCGCCGTGCACTAGCTGCCTCAGCTACCCAGTGCATACATTCGACTCTATTTTGTAATCACCGAAATAAAATCATGTAACTGCCACCTACACAGAACTGCAGAAATTTAAATAGGAAGTGTACCTTTCCATTTTAGCTACTCTATTGCGCTATCTGTTTGTCGAGAACGTCGTGCAGTGCAAAAGATAAGTTGGAATTGTCTGTCTCTCAGAAGTCTAGATCTGGTCATATGCAATATATCTCAGCGCTGTGGAATGCGGAAGTTCTTGAGGACTTGTTGTTGACTTCTGGAGTTGATGTAGCCACATGACAGCTCGTAGTGTAACGGTAAGCGTGGTGCACTATAGATAAGACATCGTGAGTTCCATTTCATTAGCTGCTACATTTTTAAAACGCAATACTGCTGTCTGCTGACGTTATCAATTTAATGGAGCTTTCAACATAATTCCCTACACTTCCCAACCCAAAATAGCCACATGTGGAAAAACGGCTAACTTCTGCGACATTGTGTTCTTTTCACGCTTAATAGACAGCCAGGCAGCAGATCCATCTCGAAGCTTTTGTATTATGTATGGGGAGAGCGCATCGTGCCAAAATAGTGAGAAAAGTATTTTCTACATTAGCTGTCGTCTGGTAGTGGCATTTTATTCGTCTTCAAACCTTGTTTGACAGCTTTAACTCAGAACAAGTTTTCTACATGCACGTAATCAATTAACTGCATGTGCATTGTCAGACTGTTATAGATAACATCAGAGAATTCACGTATATCATTGATGATTAATTACTCTCTCATGTTTAGTATTGTTTTAACAACACTAAGAGAAACCTTACTAAAATTGGGCACTGTATTATAAGAAATGAAATAAAACTACCCACAATAACCTTACGACGAAAGTCCTTGTTTTAATAAAACTGCGTATCTGCACACAAGCGCGCCTCTATCGGCACTAATTAGTAAAATACTACTCACTTAGATTTCGATTGGATCTGTGTTTAATTGGTATGCTGTGTCATACTCAACAGGTATGCAAATGTGGCATTCCATAAATAAAGTTATGTATTTCTAGAAACCCTAAATTTGTCAGCAGCAGAAAGAGTCGTTACCTGTTGTGCAGCATTGTAAGTTTTCACCATTGCAGTATGAGCTGAAAGTATTTTCTTGCGATTTCCTTATCGATGTTTGATATGACTGCTTGTAGCTCTTTCACAGACTTGATAAAAGCTTTATAGTCAGTGAGACTGGAGCCGCGAACCATAACAGACGCTTTTTCACAGGTCAGCACGTCACCAAAGAGCTAGCGAAGAGGTATGTGTTGTGCCTCCGTCTGACGATTTCAGTAGTGGCTAGAACTCGTAAACCGCTATTTAAAGGACGAGATTAGTTGCGATTTCCACGTGCAACGACTTTTCTGGGCTGAAAATCGAAAATTTACAATCTTTTGTTACAACTCAAGCGATAATAACTCAGACTATTCAATGGAAATGACAGGAAAAATCAAGTGAACTTTGAGGCTTAATTCCGTGCATACCAGGAAGTAACTCGTCGTTCACAGAGCTGCCAAACATACCTTGCCTTGTTGCCAAATCTCAATTACAGTACCAGCAGGAGGAAGACGAACCGATGTGATCCTACAGTGGGCTGGGAAGTGATCGTAGCTGGCGACTCAGACACGGCTGCTACGGCCTGGATACGTAATGCCTCTGATAAGCATTTCTGTAACTAGGTTTAGGGACTGGGGCGCAGTTACTAATAATACTCAGAGCTGACTGCAAACTAAGCTTCATAAATCAGTAACTCTCATTGTTGTTTCTATATTTCGTAACAGTACTCAAAACTAAGAAACTCATTCACGGACGTTTTCGTGCCTAGTCGATAGTCGATCACACCAAACAAATAAAAATAAAAAAGAATGTGTGTGTGTGTGTGTGTGTGTGTGTGTGTGTGTGTGAGTGAGTGAGAGTGAGAGTGTGAGTGTGAGTGTGAGTGTGAGTGTTGTGAGTGTGAGTGTGAGTGTGAGTGTGAGGGAGAGGGAGAGGGAGAGGGAGAGGGAGAGGGAGAGGGAGAGGGAGAGGGAGAGGGAGAGGGAGAGGGAGAGGGAGAGGGAGAGGGAGAGGGAGAGGGAGAGGGAGAGGGAGAGGGAGAGGGAGAGGGAGAGGGAGAGGGAGAGGGAGAGGGAGAGGGAGAGGGAGAGGGAGAGGGAGAGGGAGAGGGAGAGGGAGAGGGAGAGGGAGAGGGAGAGGGAGAGGGAGAGGGAGAGGGGGAGGGGGAGGGGGAGGGGGAGGGAGAGGGAGAGGGAGAGGGAGAGGGAGAGGGAGAGGGAGAGGGGGAGGGAGAGAGAGGGAGGGAGAGAGAAATAAAAAAGAATGAGAAAGAGGATAAAAAATTATTGTAATTAAATTGAATACCGGTATACATCATTACAAAATGTTGTATTCATGATCTATGGAACAAGTATTAATCTAATCTCATCATATCATATCATATCACATTGCTGACTAGCTGTGAAAAGTCATGAATTACGGAAATTTTCGCCAATATCAGTAACCAAATCTAAACTTGAAGATTAAAGACGTCAGTTTTTGTAATCAACCGGGACTCCTATCAAGACCCTTTCATCCCTGTTAACTAACCACGGAAGATGTCTGATATACCTCCATTCAGAAGTAACAAAATGGGTATGCATTTAAAGATGAAGCGCATGAGGTGAAGTTCTATGTCGGAGAAGCGAACCCAACACGTAATCAGATTGTTAACTAAGTAAAATCAAATGTTACATATCGATTTTTCTTACCAGCTGCTAGTCCGCCCCCGGTAGCTGAGTGGTCAGCGCGATAGACTCTCAATCCTAAGGGCCCGGGTTCGATTCCCGGCTGGATCGGAGATTTCCTCCGCTCAGGGACTGGGAGTTGTGTTGTCCTAATCATCATTTCATCCCCATCGACGCGCAAGTCGCTGACGTGGCGTCAAGTCGAAAGACTTGCACCAGGCGAGCGGTCTACCCGACTGGAGGCCCTCGTCGCACGACATTGTTCTTACTAGCCGCTAGGAGTTTGAATCTAAAGGATACCAAATTTTATGCCTGAGTGACAATCGAACCGCACTCCTATCGTTCTTCTTTATCGTCCACGAATATAACTTAAGTATCAATTGCTTACTCACCAACAGTAAGATGTGTGCGTGTTTGACCAGAAATTGTTGGCAACACATGAACAAAAAAAATGGTTCAAATGGCTCTGAGCACTATGGGACTTAACTTCTGAGGTCATCAGTCCCCTAGAACTTAGAACTACTTAAACCTAACTAACTTAAGGACATAACACACATCCATTCCCGAGGCAGGATTCGAACCTGCGACCGTAACGTTCGCGCGGTTCCAGACTCTAGCGCCTAGAAATGCTCGGTCACCCCGGCCAGGCAACACATGAACAGACATTAAAAATGCACACTAATTTTCATTAGCAGGCCGGTGTGCACGTGATAGGGCTTGAAAAGAAATTATGAATATTTTTGTACTGGATCAAGATTCGGACCCACATATTTACCTTTGGAGGAGACGTAGAGAAGATTGCAGTCTCTGGGATAGGAACGAAAAGATTGAGCTATCGTGTTCCGAGATATTCAGGTCCTCGAAAGAGGAGATACGAATTCGAATCACAGTCCAGCATCAAATTTTTCAACGTCTCTAGTTCAATCAAGTACAAGTAAAATAAAAGCCCTGTTACTTCAAGTGGCTATCGGTTCATCAAATAAACTAAAATTTTCTAATGTAAGTAAGTTTACTGGCGACAGTATTTCTGTTTACCATGACCTCCGCCTACGTCATTTCCCAAAGTAAACCGGCTCTGTCCAGTTGGGAATGAAGGAACGTGATGTTTAATGGGGATTATAACGTCTTCCTCTTGAGGTTACCAGAGGTAAAGTAAATGTGTTTGCTCCTCTTAAAAGTAAATGCCTGAACCCACGCTTTGCACTTGTGATCGTTCGTTCAACCAGACCATTATGGCCACATTTCCCAGGCCCAGGAGTCTGCTGTAACAGATGATGTGCTTAGCTTACAAAATAAGTCACGATGGAAAAAATGCAAGTCTATTAAATGGTTAAGTAGAAGCAAACTTCTGACACGGAGATTATACTATTCTCACATCAGCAGGATGTAAAGACTTTTCTAGGCATCATAGCCTCGATGTGAAGCCATTCTGAAATTTTCACTAATTCAGGAAATTTCTTAGTTCGAGAAAATCCACTGTGAAGTGTGAATTTACCGGATAATTCGATTATTACCGTCATTATTACTATCATTTTCTTCATATCGGTGCTGGAACACATGTGCTTGAAGATCATTTAAGGCCTTTTGGTCATTATAGAAGTAGTTGCCCAAGAACAGGTTCTTTCCCTGTCTACGGAATCCTTTTCATGTTAGTATCAAACATCACTTCCCCCATGAACCATGGACCTTGCCGTTGGTGGGGAGGCTTGCGTGCATCAGCGATACAGATGGCCGTACCGTAGGTGCAACCACAACAGAGGGGTATCTGTCGAGAGGCCAGACAAACATGTGGTTCCTGAAGAGGGGCAGCAGCTTTTTCAGTAGTTGTAGGGGCAACAGTCTGGATGATTGACTGATCTGGCCTTGTAACATTAACCAAAACGGCCTTGCTGTGCTGGTACTGCGAACGGCTGAAAGCAAGGGGAAACTACAGCCGTAATTTTTCCCGAGGACATCCAGCTTTGCTGTATGATTAAATGATGATGGCGTCCTCTTGGGTAAAACATTCCGGAGGTAAAATAGTCCCCCATTCGGATCTCCGGGCGGGGCTACTCAAGAGGACGTCGTTATCAGGAGAAAGAAAACTGGCGTTCTACGGATCGGAGCGTGGAATGTCAGATCCCTTAATCGGGCAGGTAGGTTAGAAAATTTAAAAAGGGAAATGGATAGGTTAAAGTTAGATATAGTGGGAATTAGTGAAGTTCGGTGGCAGGAGGAACAAGACTTTTGGTCAGGTGATTACAGGGTTATAAATACAAAATCAAATAGGGGTAATGCAGGAGTAGGTTTAATAATGAATAAAAAAATAGGACTGCGGGTTAGCTACTACAAACAGCATAGTGAACGCATTATTGTGGCAAGATAGACACAAAGCCCATGCCTACTACAGTAGTACAAGTTTATATGCCAACTAGCTCTGCAGATGATGAAGAAATTGATGAAATGTATGACGAGATAAAAGAAATTATTCAGGTAGTGAAGGGAGACGAAAATTTAATAGTCATGGGTGACTGGAATTCGTCAGTAGGAAAAGGGAGAGAAGGAAACATAGTAGGTGAATATGGATTGGGGGGAAGAAATGAAAGAGGAAGCCGCCTTGTAGAATTTTGCACAGAGCATAACTTAATCATAGCTAACACTTGGTTCAAGAATCATAAAAGAAGGTTGTATACTAAAAGGTATCAGATAGATTATATAATGGTAAGACAGAGATTTAGGAACCAGATTTTAAATTGTAAGACATTTCCAGGGGCAGATGTGGACTCTGACCACAATCTTCTGGTTACGAACTGTAGATTAAAACTGAAGAAACTGTAAAAAGGTGGGAAATTAAGGAGATGGGACCTGAATAAACTGACTAAACCAGAGATTGTACAGAGTTTCAGGGAGCGCATAAGGTAACAATTGACAGGAATGGGGGAAAGAAATACAGTAGAAGAAGAATGGGTAGCTCTGAGAGATGAAGTAGTGAAGGCAGCAGAGGATCAAGTAGGTAAAAAGACGAGGGCTAATAGAAATCCTTGGGTAACAGAAGAAATATTGAATTTAATTGATGAAAGGAGAAAATATAAAAACGCACTAAATGAAGCACGCAAAAAGGAATACAAACGTCTCAAAAATGAGATCGACAGGAAGTGCAAAATGGCTAAGCAGGGATGGCTAGAGGACAAATGTAAGGATATAGAGGCTTGTCTCACTAGGGATAAGATAGATACTGCCTACAGGAAAATTAAAGAGACCTTTGGAGAGAAGAGAACCACTTGTATGAATATCAAGAGCTCAGATGGCAACCCAGTTCTAAGCAAAGAAGGGAAGGCAGAAAGGTGGAAGGAGTATATAGAGGGTTTATACAAGAGCGATGTACTTGAGGACAATATTACGGAAATGGAAGAGGATGTAGATGAAGATGAAATGGGAGATAAGATACTGCGTTAAGAGTTTGACAGAGCACTGAAAGACCTGAGTCGAAACAAGGCCCCGGGAGTAGACAACATTCCATTAGAACTACTGATGGCCTTGGGAGAGCCAGTCATGACAAAAATCTACCATCTGGTGAGCAAGATGTATGAGACAGGCGAAATACCCACAGACTTCAAGAAGAATATAATAATTACAATCATAAAGAAAGCAGGTGTTGACAGATGTGAAAATTACCGAACTATCAGTTTAATAAGTCACAGCTGCAAAATACTAACGCGAATTCTTTAGAGACGAATGGAAAAACTGGTGGAAGCGGACCTCGGGGAAGATCAGTTTGGTTTCCGTAGAAATGTTCGAACACGTGAGGCAATACTAACCTTACGACTTATCTTAGAAGAAAGATTAAGAAAAGGCAAACCTACGTTTCAAGCATTTGTAGACTTAGAGAAAGCTTTTGACAACGTTAACTGGAATACTCTATTTCAAATTCTAAAGGTGGCAGGGGTAAAATAGAGGGAGCGAAAGGCTATTTACAATCTGTACAGAAACCAGATGGCAGTAATAAGAATCGAGGGGCATGAAAGGGAAGCAGTGGTTGGGAAAGGAGTGAGACAGGGTTTTAGCCTCTCCACGATGTTATGCAATCTGTATATTGAGCAAGCAGTAAAGGAAACAAAAGAAAAATTCGGACTAGGTATTAAAATTCATGGAGAAGAAGTAAAAACTTTGAGGTTCGCCGATGACATTGTAATTCTGTCAGAAACAGCAAAGGACTTGGAAGAGCAGTTGAACGGAATGGACAGTGTCTTGAAAGGAGGATATAAGATGAACATCAACAAAAGCAAAACGAGGATAATGGAATTTAGTCGAATTAAGTCGGGTGATGCTGAGGGAATTAGATTAGGAAATGAGACACTTAAAGTAGTAAAGGAGTTTTGCTATTTAGGGAGTAAAATAACTGATGATGGTCGAAGTAGAGAGGATGTAAAGTGTAGACTGGCAATGGCAAGGAAATCGTTTCTGAAGAAGAGAAATTTGTTAACATCGAGTATAGATTTAAGTGTCAGGAAGTCGTTTCTGAAAGTATTTGTATGGAGTGTAGCCATGTATGGAAGTGAAACATGGACGATAACCAGTTTGGACAAGAAGAGAATAGAAGCTTTCGAAATGTGGTGCTACAGAAGAATGCTGAAGATAAGGTGGGTGGATCACGTAACTAATGAGGAGGTATTGAATAGGATTGCGGAGAAGAGAACTTTGTGGCACAACTTGACTAGAAGAAGGGATCGGTTGGTAGGACATGTTTTGAGGCATCAAGGGATCACAAATTTAGCATTATAGGGCAGCCTGGGGGGTAAAAATCGTAGAGGGAGACCAAGAGATCAATACACTAAGCAGATTCAGAAGGATGTAGGTTGCAGTAGGTACTGGGAGATGAAGAAGGTTGCACAGGATAGAGTAGCATGGAGAGCTGCATCAAACGAGTCTCAGGACTGAAGACCACAACAACAACATCAAACATCAGCAATTACTCGTAGATTATATTAAAACTAAATTGTTTGATGAAGACGTTACTTGATAACAAAAACGCGCTGCCTCTCTTCATTTACTTTCGCCTAGAAATGGCTGTCGAATACTGCCAAACCAAAAGCCAAGGGATCTTACTGCTTTCCGATATACGTTGCTGTCAGGTCTTCCATATCATTTGGTCGACGTGAGCTGTTTCAAGTTGTGTATGACAGAGAATGTTTTAGAATATCAATTGTTTTCCTTTGTAATAAACAGAAAGATTTTCATTCTAAGCTATCCAAGTTCAAAATTTTCGAAATATTAGTTCAAATTTAATATTCGCTTCTATAATGTAGGAAAGTATTTCACAGTTGCAAAACTCGTATCCGACTCATTGTCCTTACACTTAGTCGCTGACCATAAATTCTAGCTCAGGGTGACACCAGTTTAAGTAACCTAATGTAACGAAGACTGTTTCCCAGTGCTCTTTCTCACCGGAAAACGTGCAAATCACTCAGTAATTTCTGTGTGTATCCAATGCATACGGATTGTAGAATTTAATGGTGCTCTCTCTCTTCCACTTCTGTATACAATATGCCTGACCTAAACGGGCCCTTTATCATTACAGGCCCTGGGCAGTGCAACATCATACTGATAGCAGTAATGTGCTTATACTGACAACCTCACTGTTCGTTTTACCTGATTTTGTAATCATTTAAATAAAGCAACATGACCTTCCAGTGGGAGACATTTCGTCCCCCTTTTCCTTCTGTGAAATTTTTCAGTAAGCTTTTTGCCTTCCATCCAGTGAAATGCGGCAGAGTACGCCTGGTAAACGCTTCACAGACCACGATTTAGTGCCACTAAGATGATTTCTTTAAACATTGGTGTAGCTGAAGGAATATAGTTTCTTCTTAAATCGTCTTATGCAGCAACGTTCACAGATATCTCAAATAGGAAATGCTCTTTATCCAGGTACAAAGGTTGTAAAACAAACTTCCCACAGTTTGTGTCAGGTTGATCTTTTCGTGTGATAGCACTGCGTAAGTATTTTGTCTAAGAGGTATCACAAGTATTGTTCCTGTAGCTGTGGGAATCATTGGTTGAAAACGAGTTTAACACAAGTGGGTACAGCACTGCTAAATATTCAAAATGATTATCAACCTAAGTCTAAGTTCATCCACAAACTGAGGCGTATTTATAATGTTGAAGCTAGACTGTGTATCCTTGTCTTCCTTGAGTGGGCATCGGAAGGCGTTTACACACACGTGTACGAGGATAATCCCAAAAGTAAGGTCTCCTAAGGGACACGCAAGAACCAACGCAGGCACAAACGAGACATCCTTAATTTTAATGCCAAGCAGAAACCACGGTAGTTAAATAATTTTTTACCCTCTCTCTCATTCTTTTTTATTTCTCTCTCTCTCTCTCTCTCTCACACACACACACACACACACACACACACACACACATTCTTTTTTATTTATGTTTGTTTGGTGTGCTCGACTATCGGCGAGGCACGAAAACGTCCGTGAATGAGTTTCTTAGTGATGAGTACAGTTACGAAAGAAATATAGAAACAACTACGAGAGTTTCTGATGGTTCAAATGGCTCTGAGCACTATGGGACTTAACATCTGTGGTCATCAGTCCCCTAGAACTTAGAACTACTTAAACCTAAGGACATCACACACATTCATGCCCGAGGAGGGATTCGAACCTGCGACCGTAGCAGTCGCGCGGTTCCGGACTAAGCGCCTAGAACCGCTAGACCACCGCGGCCGGCTGAGTTCCTGATTTATGATGCTTAGTTTTCAGTGAGTTCTGAGTATTATTAGTAACTAAACCTATTTACAGAAATGCGTATCAGGGGCATTACTTATTCCAGCACCGAGCAAGGTGGCGCAGTGGTTAGCACACTGGACTCGCATTCGGGAGGACGACGGTTCAATCCCGTCTCCAGTCATACTGATTTAGGTTTTCTGTGATTTCCCTAAATCGTTTCAGGCAAATGCCGGGATGGTTCCTTTGAAAGGGCACGGCCGATTTCCTTCCCAATCATTCCCTAACCCGAGCTTGCGCTCCGTCTCTAATGACCTCGTTGTCGCCGGGACGTTAAACACTAACCACCACCACCACTTGTTCCAGGCTGTGGAAGCCGCGTCATTGAGACGCCAGCTATGGTCACTACCCAGCCCGCTGTAGGATCACATCGGTTCGTCTTCCTCCTGCTGGTACTGTAATTGAGATTTGGCAACAAGGCAAGGTATGTTTGGCAGCTCTGTGAACGACGAGTTACTTCCTGGTATGCACGGAATTAAGCCTCAAAGTTCACTTGATTTTTCCTGTCATTTCCATTGAATAGTCTGAGTTATTATCGCTTGAGTTGTAACAAAAGATTGTAAATTTTCGATTTTCAGCCCAGAAAAGTCGTTGCACGTGGAAATCGCAACTAATCTCGTCCTTTAAATAGCGGTTTACGAGTTCTAGCCACTACTGAAATCGTCAGACGGAGGCACAACACATACCTCTTCGCTAGCTCTTTGGTGACGTGCTGACCTGTGAAAAAGCGTCTGTTATGGTTCGCGGCTCCAGTCTCACTGACTATAAAGCTTTTATCAAGTCTGTGAAAGAGCTACAAGCAGTCATATCAAACATCGATAAGGAAATCGCAAGAAAATACTTTCAGCTCATACTGCA
Organism: Schistocerca nitens; assembly: GCF_023898315.1. Taxonomy (NCBI): domain Eukaryota; kingdom Metazoa; phylum Arthropoda; class Insecta; order Orthoptera; family Acrididae; genus Schistocerca; species Schistocerca nitens. Next base: position 333,990,613 of record NC_064617.1, read on the forward strand.
ATGGTGAAAAACTTACAATGCTGCACAACAGGTAACGACTCTTTCTGCTGCTGACAAATTTAGGGTTTCTAGAAATACATAACTTTATTTATGGAATGCCACATTTGCATACCTGTTGAGTATGACACAGCATACCAATTAAACACAGATCCAATCGAAATCTAAGTGAGTAGTATTTTACTAATTAGTGCCGATAGAGGCGCGCTTGTGTGCAGATACTCAGTTTTATTAAAAAAAGGACTTTCGTCGTAAGGTTATCGTGGGTAGTTTTATTTCATTTCTTATAATACAGTGCAAAATTTTAGTAAGGTTTCTCTTAGTGATGTTAAAACAATACTAAACATGAGAGAGAAATTAATCATCAACGGTATACGTGAATTCTCTGATGTTATCTATAACAGTTTGACAATGCACATGCAGTTTATTGATTACATGCATGTAGAAAACTTGTTCTGAGTTAAAGCTGTCAAACAAGGTTTGAAGAAGAATAAAATGCCACTACCAGATGACAGCTAATGTATAAAAAAAATTTCTCACTATTTTGGCACGATGCGCTCTCCCCATACATAATACAAAAAATTCGAGATGAATCTGCTGCCTGGCCGTCTATTAAGCCTGATAAGAACAAAATGTCGCAAAAGTTAGTCCTTTTTCACATGCGGCTATTTTGGGTTGGGAAGTGAAGGGAATTAAGTTCAAAGTTCCATTAAATTGATAACGTCAGCAGACAGCAGTATTGCGTTTTAAAAATGTAGCAGCGAATAAAATGGAACTCGCGATGTCTTATCTATGGTGCACCACGCTTACCGTTACACTACGAACTGTCATGGGGCTACATCAACTCCAGAAGTCAACAACAAGTCCTCCAGAACTTCCGCATTCCACAGCGCTGTGAGATATTGCATATGACCGGATCTAGACTTCTGAGAGACAGGCAGTTCCAGCTTATCTTTTGCACTGCACGACGTTCTCGACAAACAGATAGCGCAGTAGAGTAGCTCAAATGGAAAGGAACACTCCCTATTTAAATTTCTAAATCCTACACTGCTGGTAGTTCTGTGTAGGTTGCAGTTACATGATTTTATTTCGGTGATTACAAAATAGAGTCGAATGTATGCACTGGGTAGCCGAGGCAGCTAGTTCATAGCGATTTGGTCAACCAAGTAAATGTATGTACTGAACATGCTGCAAACCACTACAGGGATCCTGTGTTTCAGAATTCTTATCGAGTATGCCGCAATGGTGTTATGATAGGGAAATGAGTCTTACTGAAGAGAATTTGGTGGTCTGTTGTATTGATGAAAGTTTTTTATGATGATGGTCTGGGTTCGATTCCGACTCCTGCCGATGATTTTTAATAGGGACAGACAGATTCTATTCTCTTCTGGCTACACCAAAAGAAGAATGTATAATGACATTGTGGTATGAAATTGACATTAAACATGATATTCCTTCTCTACCAAGTAGACATGAGGTTGAACCACAATAAAGTCAGGAGTGGCGAAATGTCTTCCAAGCAATAATACTGGCATCTGGAAATGCTTCAAGGCCACCATAGTGTGCGAGACTGCCCCAAACAACAGCCAGTGTCAGCCATGTACTGCTTCCAAACACTGCTTGCACATCACAAGTGAAGTTCAGACACAGTCCACGAAACACATTGCCACCTCCAATTAATTGCTGTTTATTAAACTGTCCAGCCAAGTCAATATCAATTGCTTTTAAGCTCCGATACACAGGTTCACTGCCCCGCCAGCGACGACGGTAGCCTAGACGTCGCAAAGGCACTGCTGAGGCCCATATAAACAAATACTCATCAGCATTTAATTTCTTCTTCTTCCTCGTAGACAAAATAAATGGCATGCTGGGAACCAATGTACCATAAGGCTGTTTAGCCAACAGTCCTGTAGTCTCAGCAATACTCCAAGTCTTCTAAGCAATGTTACGTTCGCTTGTGTTAACGTGCCTCAGCAATGCCTTTGCGACGTCTAGGTTACCGTCGTCGCTGGCGGCGCAGTGTACCTGTGTATCGGCGCTTAAAAGCAATTGATATTGACTTGGCTGGACAGTTTAAAAAACAGCAATTAATTGGAGGTCCCAATGTCTTTCGTGGATTGCGTCTGAACTTCGCTTGTGATGTGCAAGCAGTGTTTGGAGGCAGTACATGGCTGGCACTGGCTGTTGTTTGGGGCAATCTCGCACACTATGGTGCCCTTGAAGCATTTACAGATGCCAATATTATTGCTTGGAAGACTTTGAGTATTGCTTTGACTACAGGACTGTTGGCTAAACAGCCTTATGGTACATTGGTTCCCAGCATGCCATTTATTTTGTCTACGAGGAAGAAGAAGAAATTAAATGCTGATGAGTATTTGTTTATATGGGCCAAAGTGGGGAATGGCAATTGTAAAATAAAGATAAGGAACTTTCTTATACTAGTTATTTATTTCTAGTGACGAAACAAACGCCATGTAGGTTCACAGGATACTTATTCCATCTTTTATTTGAGCTTCTGTATGTCGATAAAATTGATTCTGAACTTGGAATGCAACTCAGACCGCCCTTAACGCGGAATTTGATTCCTTTGTGACAATACAGCTCGACTACATTTTGTTGTTTGTTCAAAACTGCAGATTCCTCAACATCTCCACATATTGCGCGTGAATGACTTCGAATCCTGGCCGGCACTAAAGTTTTAATTATGTATTATCAAGCTCTAGCATGAGAACACCTGTCTGCTGGTGGATAATAATTTTGATTTTTAATGCATTTTCAGTCGTTGTCAGCACTAACGATATCTGACGTTTTTGACTCCCAGTGAGACACAAAACTATTTGAGAGATCACTGTAAGTTCAAGGATGTTATTCCGAGCTGCTGGTGGAGAAAAATTCGGTAGCTGATATCTCTTAGTGTTTAGTCAACAACGATGTGTGTGGGGTTCGATTCCCAGTCAGCACTGAACTCTTCGCCATATTATTTCTAGTTCAAACATGGTCACATGTCGCTGCTGGTGTAACAAACGCATATGTAACGTTCGTTTTCCCTAGAATATAACAGCGATAGGTGACTGGTTGTAGACCTGGGAAGGAAAAAATTAATATTTTGTCTCGTCATTTCAGTTAAATCATCTAGCTACTGCCGAGAAAATCCGATTAGGCTCTGGGTTCGAATCCCTGTCCAACACAAAGCTTTACCTCACAGCATTTCAAGTAAGTTACGTGTGTGGTAGCAATATTTAACATTTCTCGTAGTTCGTTAACAGAGACAATAGATGCTGGGTAGGAATTCGCGTCCGTTAAAAATGTTTACGTTATGTGATATAAACTTGATAGTTGCTAACTGATACTGTCTAAAATCGAGATATATCACTCTCTGTATGCCTAGTCAGGAATGACTGTTAGTTTCCGTCAGTCACGAAATCTTAGTCTTCATGACCTGAGTTTGAATCCATATACAGAACGAGACGGTTCGTCGTGTCATTTGAAGTTCGTACATATTCTCAACTAGCTGCTCGTGAATAACTTCAATTTCTAATGTCATTTTGTGTTAAATAACAAGTATGGTATGTTACTTTGAAGAGAAAATCATGAATACGACGAACTTACTACGTGCATTACCCATCTGACGTAATAACGAGAGTGGTAACATTTCATTTCAAGTATGTCATTTATTGCAATAAATGTGAGCTTACAAGCCTTCAAGACAGTCTTAACTGTGAGGTGTTCCCCTGATATTTGTAGTACCGTGGTATTACTTACATCTTGAGTTATTGCGATACAGAGCAGAGTTATCTAGTGGTGACTTGTTGGAAGCATTTTCAATAGTCAAACGACTGTACCAAGGAGCGATTAGAGGACCTGCTAGACAGCTGCGTTATGTGGGTTGCATGCGAATCAGGCTAAATGCAATTCAGGTCGTTCGGATGCTTTTGAGCACGCTTGTACCTAGAAACAAGCAAAAAAAGCTAATTACGTAATTTAGTGTTTCGAAGCGATTATTTAAACGGTATGACTGCTCTTCGTCCAGTGCATAAATCGTTCTTGACTAGTTTTCAAAGGTGTCTCATGTTTACCGAAAACAGTACTCAATAGAAAAGTAAAAACAACGGTGGAGCGTTTAAATAACTTAGGGAATGCAGCCGGGTGACGTCAACGACAACCGCCGATATTGCGGCAGGTGAACACCCTGCCATTTTCGAGGCAAAACAGCAGAAAGTAAGCACTGTGCAAGGGAATTTAAAACCTCGGTTTGCAGTGCAATTCCGGAAAGATAACACACACACACACACACACACACACACACACACACACACACACTGTAAACACTGACACCACCACGCAACCGACGTTGACCAACGTTAGACATTATCGATCGTGAATATTAAAAACCAACGGGGGAGGTGCCATTAACTCTGTCCCTCTCTTGTTTGATCAGAGCAGTATTCCATGTATAATTCAAACAAAATCCTCCATCTCCACTTATAACGTCACTAGTTAATATAATCTCAACTGATTTCTTAATAACACTATCTCAATGACAGGAAGTGAGTGCCAGATTCGTCGTGTTGGCATTATTCCATAGGCTGACCAATGAGAAGGCAATACACTGAGGTGTGAAAGAGTCGTGGAATAGCAGTATGTACATATAAAAAAGACGATAGTACCAATTGCGCAAGGTATAAAAGGGCAGTGCATTTGCGCAGCTGTCTTTTTTACTCAGGTGATTCATGTGAGAAGGTTTCCGAAGTGATTATGGTCGCACGACGGTAATTAACAGACGTTGAATGCGGAATTATAGTTAGTTAGTCGCATGGGACATTCCATTTCGGAGATCGTTAGGGAATACAAGGAATACAATATTTCGAGATCCACAGTATCAAGAGTGTGCCGAGAATACCAAATTTTAGGCATTACCCCCACCCCTCCAGTACGGACAAAGCAGTGGCCGACAACCTTCATTTAAAGACCGAGAGCAGCGGCGTTTGCATACAGTTGACAGTGTTAACAGACAAGGGGCACTACGTGAAATAACCGCAGAAATCAGTATGGAACGTACGGCAAGCGTTGTGACAGTGAGGCGAAATGTGGCGTTAATAGGCTGTGGAAGCAAACGGCCGACACAAGTGTCTTAGCTAACAGCACAACATCGCCTGTAGCGCCTTTCATGGGCTCGTGACCGTATTGGTTGGACCCTAGACGACTGGAAAACAGCGGCTTGGTTGGGGTTGGGTTGTTAGGTGGAGGAGACCGGACTGCAAGGTCATCGGTCTCGCCGGATTGGGGAAGAACGGGGAAGGAAGTCGGCCATTCCCTTTCAAGGGAGCCATCCCGGCATTTGCCTGGAGCGATTTAGGGAAATCACGGAAAACCTAAATCAGGATGGCCGGACCCGAGACTGAACCGTCGTCCTCCCGAATGCGAGTCCAGTGTGCTAACCACTGCGCCACCTCGCTCGGTGGCTTGGTCAGATGAGTCCCGATTTCAGTTGGTAAGAGCTGATGGTAGGGTTCAAGTGTGGCGCAGACCCCACGAAGCCATGAAACCAAGTTGCCAACAAGACACTGTGCAAGTCGCTGATGGCTCCGTATTGGTGTGGGATGGACTGAGTCCTCTTGTCCAGCTGAACCTATCACTGACTGGAAATGGTGATGTTCGGCTACCTGGAGACCATTTGCATTCATTGACTTCATGTTCTCAAACAGCGATGAGATTTTTATGAATGACAGTGCGGCATGTCACCAGGCCACAGTCGTTCGCAACTGATTTGGAGAACATTCTGGACAATTCGAGCAAATGATTTGGCCACAGGTGGTACATAATAGAGAGGTCAGTTCGCGAAGAAAATCCTGCACCGACAATACATCCGCAGTTATGGCAGACTGTAGAGGCAGCATAGCTCAATATTTCTGCAAGGGACTTCTAACATCTTGTTGAGTCCATGCCACATCGAGTTACTGCACTACGCAGGGCAAAAGAGAGCCAGACACGGTATTAGGAAGTATTCCACGACTTTTGTCACCTCAGTGTATTCTGCAATAGCAGATTTTCTGGGCTGTCTCAAACATGTGAGACGCTTATGCTCAGTACATCAGTTCTCGGCGGTCCTCCATCGGTGTATTGAGTGCAAACGTCATGCGCACTTACAACAGCTGAGCAAATATGCTGTTCCAGAACATTGTCTTGGCACCGATCGCTTGAGATTTAATTAGTGACATAAAAAGAGATAAAGGTGGTTGCTTAAATTCTAAGTGGAATCCATGCTCTATTCCAGGTCAAATAACAGAGGGACAGAGGTATGCTACTTCGCCTGTTGTTTATTAATATCCCCTATCGATAACTTCTGATGTCGGTCATATGTTTGTTACGTGACGGTGTTAGTTTTTAAAGCGTGTGTGTCGGTGCATGTGTATGTGTGGACCTGTGTGTATGTGTGTGCGCGTGTATGTGTGTTTGTTACCTTTCTGCATATGCCCTGCGTACCAAGGTTTCAAATTTCCTTTCGCAGCACTGTCTCGTTGCATTTGTGACTTCAAAATCAAAGGCGTACACCTGCCAAAATGTCGGCTGTTGTCAAAGACGTCATCGAGCTGCATTCTCGTAAGTTATTTCAACTTTTTACACGTTGGGAGGAACTCAAGTTCCAAATCGTAGGTTGGATAATGCGAAATGACCAGAGAGGGGTTTATTAACTGTTTTCTGCTTGTGCTACAGCGCACCGCAGCATCTGGCCACTTTGTGTGCAGGTGAGCAATGAAGACCTGGCAGAAACCAAAGAACAGCTGGGCGATGAAGACGGCGGTAAAGAAGGCGGCGAAGATGGCAGCGAAGAAGGTGGCGAAGAAGATGAGAAAAAAGGTGGTGAAGAGGGCGGTGAAGAGGCCGGCGAAGCAGGTGATGAGCCCGAGTCCAACGGCGACCACGAGAACGGCGTGGGCGAAGAACAGCCCGTGGCCGAGGGTGTGGTCACTGGAGAGGGGGCGGGCCATGACGTGCAGCAGGGACAGGCCGACGTCTGGGTATGTGCGAGCAGCGCCTGTCTCTGCAACCGAAAAGTTTTAGCTCTTTCTGCGCATTCACATGGAGATATTTATCTTATTTTATTTGCCTACTCTTTGACAATCTGAGGCAAAGTTACTTGCTCAAGTGCCTACCTACCTACCTAATAAATTTGGTGTGTAATTACACTGTCATAAGCATATGCTAGTATGCGCAAAAAATTCCTGGAAACAGTAGACATATTAAACGGTAGAAATAGCAGATGCCAGCCGCTCTGTCAAGTCCTGCTAAGTCTCCACAGGTTATGTCGAACAACTTTGGTTGCAGTGCTTCACAGCTGTTGAGAAGTATGATCTAGGTCGTTACACATCTCTTCACATTGGTTATTGCGTTACTTGGGAACTAGAGAAGTACATTGAAGTATTGATGTTGCTTTTTCTAATACTCCTGCATACGTCTGCAGTTGTGTCTCACTGTCCATATACTATGTTCTATTGTTTCTCTTATTTTAGGAAGCGAAAATAACTTCGAAGTAATACGGTTTTCTTCAAATGGCTAGCACTGATTCGAGGTTAACAATCACAACATATTGTTAATGGTTTAAGCTCCCGGTATCGGGAGCCTCATTACTTAGTCGGTAACACAGCACGAGATTGGGGCCTAGTGCATCAGACTCGGTATCGGGTCCCACATATTGTATTATCTGTAGGGGTCTTAACATTCGAGTATGCAAGGTGGGCTAGTGGCAACAGAAGTGAGGCATCTTCTGTTGCACTGACCAAAAGCAAATACTGCTGTTTCGAAGTACTGTTGTTGGTATCGCAGGTATTTGACTTACTCTCCCAACTTGAGGATGCTATTTAGCACCGTACCTGCTCTATAATAAGAGGTTCGCAAGTTCTAAGTAAATAATATTTGCTCAACAAACTCACTCTTGTGAGGAGAAGATGCTTACGTCTTTCACCTAACAGCGAACATTTCTAACTGTGTAATGATTCCAGCTGATTTTATGAGAGTTTCCATCACAGTAAGCGACAACATTCACTAGATACTAGCCAAAATAAAAAAATCTGAACAAGTGTTCGTAACCAAATCGATCCATAAAATTTTTCAAGTGGATTAATGGTCCTAAAGAAAGACACTAAAACAGTCCCTAGACTATAATGCTGGCCCTGTGGCCAAATATTCTTCCACAGTGTTCGTTCTTCTGTGTCATTAAATGTGGAAGACCGGAACGTCCGTTTCAAAGGAAAAAATATGGCATTTCTGCTAAGTTATTTAGGGAAAGATCAGGAAACCTGCATCGGAATGGTCAGACGCAGATTTGAATCACTGTCCTCACAAACGCGTGTCCTGTGTCTAACCACGGCGCTTTCTGAGTCAAGTAGCACCGTGTTTTCGGGTCCACGTTAAAGTTTCATTTCCCGTTTTAACGTCAGTTTGGCAGAAGCTTGGCAAGGATACGCTTACCTAGTGCAGTAGTGAGTCACTGTGCTGTTCCAATAATACATCGCGTTGTTTACATCCTAACCCTTACATACCACTCTTATTCCTTAGGTTCTAACACTATTTTATCATTGTAACACTGTTTGCATGCTAGTCATTGATTACGTATCTCTGTGTTTAATGCGAATGACGATCATGTTGGCTACACTGTTTCCTAAGCGGAAAGCTCTGCACTTCTGTCTTCACACCTATGCACTTGGCACACTGTTTTCGTTCTGCAAGTTTAACTGTAATTTTCCTACTGCTAGTTCATCCCATCACTTTTCGTAAAACTTCCATTTTCTTGCATGATTCAGTGTACCTAAAACTGTCGTGTTATTAATATAGTGCTGTGTATTAGCATGCTCTTAATCTTCATTGATTGTAGCCTGTTTTCCACATGTAATAGCAAGTCTTACGATCGAGATGCTTGGTGTTCACTTACTATCTTCACTGTTTTACACATTTCGTGACATTTCAAATTTTGAACAGAAATAAAACCATAAAGTATCACGGTTTATTTTCACTAAATAGCCTCTAAAATCTTTTGAGATATCTCATAGATAAGGAAGAATCTTTTCGTTGGATTAATTGATATAGCAAGAATAATACATAGTATGCCCGCCCAGCTGGCAGGGCGGTCTAACGCGCTGCGACCCGAGCGGTAAGGCGTGCTGGTCCCCGGCACGAATCCGCCCTGCGGATTGGTGTCGATGTCCGGTGTTCCGGCAAGCCTGTTGGTGGTTTTTAATTTTAAGGCGGTTTTCCATCTGCCTCGGCGAATGCGGGCTGGTTCCCCTTATTCCACCTCAGTTACACTATTCGGCGATTGGTGTGCAAACACTGTCTCCACGTACGCGTGCACCATAATTACTCTACCATGCAAACATTTGGGGTTACACTCGTCTGGTATGAGACGTTCCTGGAGGGGGGGGGGGGGGGGGTCCACCGGGGGCCGAACCGCACAAATACCCTGGGTTCGGTGTGGGGTGAGTAGACTGCTGTAGCCTGTTGTAGGGTTGTGAACCACTGAGGGCTACCGCGGGGACGAAGCCTCTCCGTCGTTTACAATACATACTATGCACTCACTGTCAGTTTGTAGACAACAAGGTGCGCAGTAAGTTATTTTAACTAAATAATCTCGTACTTTTTCTGAATGACAGCAATATTCCGCACTGCTGTAACTGGTTGGATTAAAATATCCCTTTATTTTGCATCCGGCAGTACTGTGCAGATTCGGCTGCGTAGCCATTTTCAAATGATCCAGTTGTATGACCCATCAGGTGAAGCGACATCCATAACTGTGAAGTTAACCATATAGTGTCGCTGTACACAGTTAAGGACGCTCTTACACTCTTACGTGGTATGCAAGGTCTCTTCTGTTTACGAGACACTTCGTGTCATGTCTTTAATTGTAAAGTCAGCAAAACCCGCTACGTTTTTTTTCCCAATGCGTGACTTCAAGAACGCTTCAACTACATGCGAGTCTGTTAATGTGATGGTTTATGCTGCATTACCGACACTGAGCAAAATTCAAAGTTAATTGACATTTTAATTCACCTAATGCACAGCGAAATGGCAGTGTGTAACCATTCAGAAAATGTGAGGTGACTGTAATCCTATTGCAACCAAAACATATTTTACCCGTGACATTTGTTGTATGTAATCCATTACATCCCAAAATGAAAAATGATGCCCATAATTACATAATTATGAAACCGACTTAAACACAGACACGGATGAATAATGTTTGGTCTAAGATCTTTGTTCACTTACCTAATGACTTAAAACTTCTATTACACAGCAAAGGTAAATTTTAAAATAAGCCGAACAAATATTTTTTGGGCCTCTCCTCTCCTCTTCGTACAGGGACTCTAACTTAAAATCTTGCCGGCCGGAGTGGCCGAGCGGTTCTAGGCGCTACAGTCTGGAACCGCACGACTGCTACGGTCGCAGGTTCGAATCCTGCCTCGGGCATGGATGTGTGTGATGTCCTTAGGTTAGTTAGGTTTAAGTAGTTCTAAGTTCTAGGGGACTGATGACCTCAGCAGTTTAAGTCCCATAGTGCTCAGAGCCATTTGAACCATTTTTGAACTTAAAATCTTATAACTTCAGTACTTCGTAAGAAATACATACTTCTGTCATTAGATTAAATTTTTGCAGTTTGTATAGCCATGAATAAGAGACCTTTAAAAAGTCATTACCTAATATGAATTATGTTTGATAGCGTGTGAAGATGTTCGACGATTATCGAAATTTACAAAATATAGGTGTTCGGTGTTTAGAGAACGATGCTTTAATATCGACACCACCGCCAATAATTGTTTTGTCATTTAAAATAACTTTTTTCTGAACAATCCTCATAACGACTCCAGTGCAAAACATAAATAAAAAACTATGATCTGGACTGCTTTTTGTTCAAATATGTAGTATAATCGCTATGTTCCGTAATGATGTAACAAATTATTAATTTTGACATGTTCCTGAGTGCGAGGAAGCTGAACAAAGAAAGACAGAGAGGAAAATAACTTTCATTAAGAAAACTAATATTTCTTAGATTGATCGTTGCGAAACAGGGGGAAACGGCTGAATCAGACAGTATTGCTCCCACTTACATGGTTGCACAGCCATAGACTGCAAACCTGTGTCCACAAAGATAGTGCTAAATGAAATACTTGTAATGGAGGGTGCACACTTCGATTTTATGTAGTGTAAATTACGAGCTTATCAGAGTTGTGAAAGTTTGTTACTCTTAAATCAGCTGCATGACACGCATATTTCCCAAATTTTCTAAAGTGCAAGTTCTTCACAGTTATGCTATAGCGATGTACTAAGCTCTGATGAAAGCAAATTATTAATTTATTATTATATTAAAATATTTATATTTTTATCATTATTAAAGTTCCTGGCATGTGATCTCCGGATTTGGTGAGGGGAAGAGGGGGAGAGGGGGGGAGGTTGGGAGCTGCGGGGGGGGGGGGGAGGGGGGGAAGGAAAGGAAACAGTTAACAGTCACTGTCGGCATAACACTGAAAGGAGTCTACACAGTAAACAACATCAATGAACAATTGTATTTGTTTTGGGATGCAGTCTCGTAGAATTTTTAAATGACTTCATATTCACCATCGACTGTACTATTTATTTACAAGATCATCTATTGCAGTTTCGAGGGTAGGTCATTTTGAAGTGGTTACAAGTGCTGTAAACAGCTGCAGTCAACATTAATAAACAGAATAAAAATTACATGTGTTTCGATGTGACAACGGCCGAGATGAACAATAGAGGCCACACCATTCTTGTTCTCTTTATGTTGAACACTGTTGTATTTTCAGCATCTTTAACCTAAGGTCGAAATTGCAATTGTGGATATTTTAAATAAAGTAGTACAGTTGTTGGTGAATATGCAATCATTTAAAGAAGACAACAATTAACTCAGGAAGCGTGTAGGCCTCGTTCTCAATTTCCTTTCCTCCAACGGAGACAGATGAACTTAATTGCTTAGTTTACTTCGGTTTACTTTACTTTAAAAGACACCGTGACCTCCCCGAGAGCTGATCCCTGGCTTCGTGCCTGGGCTACAGGCGGTGTTAAGGGTGAGGGTGTATCAAAAAGAATCATCTGATTTGGCACGTCGATATTTCTGAAACTAATAAATATATACAATTAATTTTGTTTTTTTATGAACGGGAAACTCAAAAACAGTTTTTTCATCCTTTTCATAGGTTCCCAGAACGAAATTTTCACTCCGCTGCAGGGAGAAAATTTCATTCTGGAAACATCCCCTAGGCTGTGGCAAAGCCATGTCTCCGCAATATCCTGTCTTCCAGGAGTGCTAGTTCTGCAGGAAAGCTTCTGTGAAGTTTGGAAGGTAGGAGACGAAATACTGGCGGAATTGAAGCTGTGAGGACGAGCCGTGAGTCGTGCTTGGGTAGCTCATATGCTAGAGCAGTTGCCCGCGTAAGGGAAAGGTCCCGAATTCTAGTCTCGGACCGGCACACAGTTTTAATCTACCAGGAAGCTTCTTTTCATACATGTTCGCTATGCCCCCTCGAGATGCACCGCATATGTGAATGCCGTATTCAAATTCTTCCCATACTGCAGCGAGCAAGTCTTGAGTTACAGCTTCCACAGCTGTTGTAATGCGATGTCTCAGTTCATTCATTGTAGTTGGTAACGGAGGTTCATAAACAATCTTTTACAAACCCCACAAAAAATAATCACTTACAGTCAGGTCCGGTGATACACCCCCGCCAGGTTAGCCGAGAGTGCTAACGCACTGCTTCCTGGACTCGGGTAGGCGCGCCGGCCCCGTATCGAATCTGCCCGGCGGATTACCGACGAGGGCCGATGTGCCGGCCAGCCTGGATGTGGTTTTTAGGCGGTTTTCCACATCCCACTAGGTGAATGCCGGGCTGGTCCCCATGTTCCGCCTCAGTTTCACGGCTCGCAGATACCTGAACACATTCGCACTATTCCATGGATTACACTTGATGCAGACAGTTGGGGTACACTAATTCCATCCTGGGTAGTACGGCGTGGCGGCAGGAAGGGCATCCGGCCACCCCTTAACCATTAACTTGCCAAATCCGATTAATGATGGCTGACCCTGCGTACCTGTGGGAAAGGCTCAAGCGATACATACATAGTCAGGTCCGATGATGTTGGAGGTCAATGATGTGTTTGACATTCGACGTCTGTATCAGACACTCGTGGATGGCCCGGCGATATGCCTTGACACACACAACCTGTTTCTCGGAGCTGCTCATGCCATCGTCTAATGCTCAGCGTTGTAGGAGGATCCACACCGTACCTAGTGCGAAAGTCAAGCTCAACAGTTATTACTGAACGTAGAATACAAAACACTTTCTGTTGTCCTGACACCATTTTTACTAGAACTGAACTGGGCGCACACTGCTGCTACCTAGCGGGAACCAGATAAAACTCGAGAATTTGCTCTTTCCAACAGTACGTTGTTCACGTACATATCTAAAATAACTAGTTATGATTTTTTAAATAGGATGATTCTTTTTGATACACCCTGTATTTTCTACATTGTGGTTATATTTGTCCCAGTCTCAGTCGTCCATTGTATGAAGCATAACCGACTGGAAGTACTCCAGTACGATTATTCCATTGGTCTAATTTCTGCATTACTCGAGCTGTAAATGTAATTTTCTGTTTCAACAGACACGCTCCTGACTTTTCTGCGTGTTGCTCATTAGTTTCTCCGTTGTTGACAGGTGCGCAGCGAGGAGGAAGACGAGGGCGAGCAAGCGGACGACGAAGACGCGGCAGGGGAGGAGGAGCAGCAAGACGCGGAGCAAGAGAAACCAGAGGACACTGAGCAGGCGGGAGACGAGGAGGTGTCGAGGCTGGTGGCGGCTGGCGACGTCGACCAGCTGGCGGCCATGGTGCTCAGCGGCGACGGCGCCCGGCTGGCGGGGCTGCGCGCGCACCACCCCGACGTCCAGGCCTTCCTCGACAACGTGCCCGCCTACATGGTCAGTACCACACAGCAACCTACCTACGCAGGTACACAAAAATTGATTGATCGTATGCTATTATTGACATGGAGTGGTTGGGCTCCCTAGTGCAATTCTTTCCATTTTACGCCACTTCGGTGACTTTCGCGTCCATGATGATGAGGTGATTAAGGGCAACAGAAACACCCAGTCCCTCAGCCGAGAAAATACCCAATCCAGCCGAGAGTCCAACACGGCAGCCCATGCAGCAATGTTAACCACTAGACCTCGAGCTGCGAACTATAGGAGCAGAGGGGTGTACCAAAAAGCAGGGTATTTAAATTGTTTTATTTTTATTATACTTCGCAAACCACACTTAAGTGCCTGGCGCACCACCTTCGCCGGCCGGAGTGGCCGAACGGTTCTAGGCGCGACAGTCTGGAACTGCGCGACTGCTACGGTCGCAGGTTCGAATCCTGCCTCGGGCATTGATGTGTGCGATGTCATTAGGTTAATTAGGTTAAAGTAGTTCTAAGTTCTAGGGAACTGATTACCTCAAAAGTTAAGTCTCATAGTGCTCAGAGCCATTTTGAACCACCTTCACAATAATTCTCTCTTACTCCAGTCTCGAACACCGCGCGGAATAAACGAAATTTCCGTGCGAGCCCTGATTTCCCTTATTTTATAATGATGATCGTTTCTCCTTATGTAGGCCGGCTTCAACAAACTATTTTCGCATTCGGAGGAGAAAGTTGGTGATTTAAGTTTCGTGAGAGGATTCCGCCACAACGAAAACCGCCTATGTTTTAGTGGTGTCCACCACCGTCTTGTATCATGACAGTGACATTCCCTGCCCTATTTCGCGATAATACAAAATGTACTGCTCTTCTGTGAACTTTCTCCATCTATCTCTCGCTTGAGCCTTGTCCGGCGCGGGATTAGCCGTGCGGTCTGAGGCGCTGCAGTCATGGACTGTGCGGCTGGTCCCGGCGGTGGTTCGAGTCCTCCCACGGGCATGGGTGTGTGTGTTTGTCCCTAGAATAGTTTAGGTTAAGTAATGTATAAGCTTAGGGACTGATGACCTTAGCAGTTAAGTCCCATAAGATTTCACACACAGCCTTGTCCCGCAGTTACGCAGGGTCAGCCGTCGTTAATCGGATTTGGCAAGTTACTGTTTCAGGGGTGGCCGGATGCCCTTCCTGCCGCCACCCCGTACCCCCTGGGACGGAATTAGTGTACCCCAACTGTCTGCGACTAGTGTAATACATGGAAGAGTGCGAATGTGTTCAGATGTCTGCGAGCCGTGTAACTGAGGCGGAACATTGGGACCAGCCCAGTATTCACCTAGCGGGATATGAAAAACCGCCTAAAAACCACATCCAGGCTGGTCGGCACATCAGTCCTCGTCGTTAATCCGCCATGCGGATTCGATCCGGGGCCAGCGCGCCTACCCGAGTCCAGGAAGCAGCGCGTTAGTGCTCTCGGCTACCCTGGTGGGTCTGTGAACTTTCTCCATCTACTCCGTTAATCCTATCTGGTAAGGATCTGAGACCCTCCCCCAGCAGTACTCTAGAAGAGGAGGGACAAGGGTAGTGCAGGCAGTCTCTTTAGAAGATCTGTTGCATTTTCTAAGTGTTCTGCCAAACTCTCTATGAAGAGAGTCCATTTGCAGAAGAAACGTTCCTAGCTGGTGAAATATTTCTGCAAGCCACTTCAGCAACTCACAAGACCAAGTGGAGTAACCTGACAGAGACCCTCGACATGAAGCTGAACAGTAGACAAGCCTGGAAACTGCTTAAAAACCTGAGTGGAGACACTGTAAAATCACTATTCTACGATTGTGACTTCCGATAAAGTGGCAACCCTGCTCCTGCAGAACGGCATAATAGAAGGAAGGACGCCCAAAGGAGCTCTTCAGCACGAGCCAGAAACAGAGCATTATTTTCTTAGGGATCCCATCTCCATGGCTGAACTCGAAGCTGCATCTCCAGTTTGAACATGCATAAGGCTGCAGGTGTTGATGACCTTAGAGTTGAACAGATAAAGAACTTCGGCTGTAGAACGATGGAGTGGCTACGAAGACTAATGAACACATCTGTCGCCAAAACACACATCCCCAAAATGTGGCGGAAGTCTCGAGTCATTGAAATACTTAAGCCTGGTTAAGAACCAAACGACCCAAAAAAATTTCGGCCTATCTCCCTCTTATGCCACACCTTCAAGATATTAGAACGGCTGGTACTTAATCGAATAAGTGCCACACTCGAAGTGAAGTTTATCCCATTACAAGTAGGCTTTCGTGCTGGCAAATCATGCTGTAGTCAGATCTTGAATCTAACCCAGCACATCGAGGACGGGTTTGAGCGTGGTGAGATTACTGAAGTCGCTTTTGGTTATCTAACAGTTGCGTACGACACTATGGATCATTTGAAAATAGTGTATGACCATACTAAGGTCTACCAACTAACATCTCTTATTAGCGCCTTCCTTCAGAATAGAAGATTCCAAGTCTCATTACAGGGTCAGAGAAGTAGATGGCGAACGCAGAAGAACAGTAAGGCAGTGTGCTTGCTCCAGCACTGTACAGTATCTACACAAGTGATCAGCCAATACTAGCACGAAACAGACTCTTCGTCCATGTGGATGACACAGCAGTAGCTGTTCAGGGGCCAATCTTTAAAGAAGTAGAGGGAAAACGGTCTCTAGTAATGGATGAACTCTCCAAGTACTATGATACCAACCATCTGAAGCCCAATCCCAGTAAAACTCAAGTGAGCGCCATCCACTTGCGAAACAGGGAAGCGCAACAAAAGAGAGCAACTGAAATATTGCCTAACACCAGTCTATCTAGGTGACACACTGGACAGGGCTCTAACTTACAGGCATCAATGTCTAAACGTGAAATAGAAAGTCATTGCTCGCAATGGGATACTTAAGAAGCTGATTGGCAGCAGCTGGGGAGCCAATCCGCACCTCCTAAGGACTTCTGCACTTGCGCTTTGTGTATCAGCCGCTGAGTATGCTGCTCCTATGTGGGACGCTTCAGCTCATGCTAGGCAAGTCGATATTGCGGTCAACGATACTGCAAGGATCATCTCCGGATGACTGAAGCCAACACCAGTCCGATTGTTGGAATAGCCCCACACCACCCAACATCCGGAGGGCCACTGCTGCAGACAATGAGAGAACAAACCAGGAGAATGACCGCCGACATCCTCTGTATGGTCATCAGGGAGCAAGATCCCGCCTTAAATCCCGCAAGAGTTTCCTTGCTAGGACTGCGCCACTGGAGGGAGCACCAGAAGCAATTCGTCTTGCAACATGGTAGACCTCACTGCCCATAGACGTCTCACCAAAAGAAGAACTAGCTCCTGACGCAAACCTACAATAGCCTGTACGGAGGTGCCTCAACCGCCTAAGAGTGGGCGTCCCCCGATGCAAGACCAACCTTAAGAAATGGGGAATCCTTAAGCGAGTGCAGACACCTCTTGCGACTGCGGGACTGAAGAAGATCCAAGCCACCTACTTGTATGCCTCTCTGGACAACCCATGCACAATTCAAGATGTTAACGAAGGAAATGACAAAGCTATCGCAGTTGCTATATGTTGGAAATGCTGACCAGACACGGAAATGAATGAATGAAATGAGTGTTCTGCCACCTCTCTACTAGGGTTTAGTACTTTTTCTCGCTGGCTCATTGTGGTGTAGACTCACTCTCACCAACGGCCCCTGAACAAAATCTCACTAGCACTATGGAATCAAGTACTGCGTCCATTGTTCTACTGAAATATTAATTAGCTCGGGCGCATTGTGTACATGATTTCCTGGGAGGGCAGTAGGCCATGCTAGGTGTGGCGAATCCTTTGCTGGGAGAAAATGTGTGATAAAACATCAACAGTATGATTCATACACAGAAGCGCCAGAGAAACTGGTACACGCATGCGTGTTCAAATACAGAAATGTATAAACACGCAGAATACGCCGCTGTGGTCGGTAACGCCTATATAAGACAACAAGTGTCTGGCGCAGTTGTTAAATCGGTTACTGCCCCTACAGTGGCAGGTTATTAAGATCTAAATGAGTATGAACGTGGGACACAGCATCTCCGAGCTATCGACAAAGTGGTAATTTTCCCCTACTACCATTTCACGAGTATACCGTGACTATCAGGAGTCCGGAGGAACATCAAATCTCCGACATCACTGAGGCCGGAAATAGATCCTGCACGAACGGGATCAACGACGACTGAAGAGAATCGATCAGCGTGACACAAGTGCAACCATCCGCAAATGCTGCAGATTTCAGTGCTGGGGCATCAACAAGTGTCAGCGTGAGTACCATTCAACGAAACATCATCGATATGAGCTTTCGGACTAGAAGGCCCACTCGTGTACCCTTGATGACTGCACGACGCAAAGCTTTACGCCTCGCTGGGCCCGTCAACACCGACATTGGACTGTTGATGACTGGAAACATGTTGCCTGGTAGGACGAGTCTCGTTTCAGATTGTATCGAGGGGATGGACGTGTACGGGTATGGAGACAACCTTAAGAATCCATGAACGCTGTATGTCAGCAGGGGACTGTTCAAGGTGATGGAGGCTCTGTAATGGCATGGGGCGTGTGCAGTTGGAGTGATATGGGACCTTTAATACGTCTAGATACGACTCTTACAGGTGACACATACTTAAGCATCCTGTCCGATCACCTGCATCCATTCATGTGCATCGTGCATTTCGATGGACTTCGGCAGTTCCAGCAGGACAAGGCGACACCCCACACGTCCAGAAATACTACAGAGTAACTACAAGAATACTCTTCTGAGTTTAAACTCTTCCACTGGCCACCAAACTCTCCAGATATGAACATTACTGAGCATATTTGGGATGCCTTGCAACGTGCTGTTCAGAAGAGATCTCTACCCCCTCGTACTCTTATGGATTTATGGACAGCCTTGCAGGATTCATGGTATCGGTTCCCAGCTTGAGACATTAGTCGAGTCTGTGCCATGTGTCGCGGCACTCCTGCATGCTCGTGGGGAACGTACACGAGAAAGAGAAAGAGATTTTACTACAATTTATCTCAATGTAATGTGAGTTTCCATTATTGTGGAAACTACAATCAAGGATAAAAACAAAAGAGCACTGGCAACTACCAAAATGGTAGAGGCGTTGCGTTTTTCTTAGCCTTATATTATGCAGGAAGACATTAAAACGAAAATCAGTATTCAACACACAAATACAAGCAAGAATAGGACGAAATAAAAAATGTCAGAGCTCTCCGGTTCGTCAACAAACGATACAAATTGAAACTTTTTTATTAAATTTTTACTTAAGCTGAAAAAACTGGGAGGTGAAACTTCTTAATTTATTTCTGAAACTGCTGAGTGAAATTGAATGCAAGTGAACCTACTTTCTCTTTACTTATTCTTATCATGTCAACACTGACCCACAATATTCTAGCGCAACTGCTCAAAAAATTACAACCTGACTTCAAATAATTAATTCAAATGAATGGCCCTGACTAAAAAGAAACCTTAACAATAACCTATACATTTCATTAAGCACTCCCCTCACAAAAATCTTCATTACACGAACTACTGCAATACAGCGAGCGCCAATGCTGCTAGCTAAATATAAGATTCTAACTACTGAAGGCACTAACTTCTAATAGGGATAAGGTTACCAAAGGAAAGATTTTGTTGCAGAGCAAACAATGTATTTACGTTAATAATGTGGCAACCAGTTCAAAAATCATTTAGTATATAAACGTTCGTGGCATCCAGTTCGAAAAGATTATATAATCATCGACAAGTTACATTTCCATGACGGACACACGTCCAGATCGTCCGCTCCAGCTAACACTTCAAACCTCCAACCTCAATCACCTCTGGCGATTCTCTCCCCACACCCATCACTGCTGGCTGTTCACCTCCAAGTTCCCAACAGTACTTCCATCGCTGCTGGCGACTAACTTCCAAGTGCCCAACACTACTGGCGATTAACTTCCAACAACGAGTCCAACCAGGCACAGTCTCTTACAAAAAGAGCGCAGTCAGAGATCCGATGCAAAGCGCTACATAGCGCAGCCCACTTGCAAAATGTTCCCACGTGCTGGTATTTAATGAACTTTTATTAGAGGACCACGTAGAAGGGAATAGATTATCACGTAGCTTCTTTTTCAGTGTGAGTGCGACGTAATTCTGACATGTTATTAAAAGTTTGACTGTCCACTCACAGACAATTGATGTAACTGTCAAGTTCTGAGTGTGACATTTCCTGTAGCAGATTTTCATGGGTATATTTTTCTCTCAATTTCAACCATTCACTGACCCAATATCTCATTTTTGTCTTTTTTTTTCACAGTACGCAAGTCAGTTCAATAAACGCCTTGTCTGCATTGTTAGCCATTCCCACTAGTGACTAAATAGACGGTCCAGTAATATTAATGTGACCACTAACTGTGTTCGACGTCAACGTTCCATTACCATTCAAGACGGCAGATGACAATACTAGCAGTGGAAGGTATATAAAGCATGTCGGCGGGGGAAGGGGTGGGTGGGGGGCCGGGGGCGGAAAAGTGCAGTCGTTGTCCTAATATATTTAGGGAGTGATTTATTTTATGTCCAAACAGGCATGTTGATTGGTTTGGAAAATGACGCTATCCAAAACCTGCGCTTCGGCAAGTGTGGTGCACCACGGGCCATAGATGACAGGTGTGAACAACAACTGCGGAGATGTGTACAGGCGAATAGACTTGCAACGGTTGAGCAACTGACAGCTCAGAGGAACCAGGGGGCTACCAACAGGGTAACCCTCAACGACCGTTCAGTGAGCATTGCAGCATATGGCTCCCCACGGCAGGCGCCTGGTGCATGCACCCACGCTGCATGCTGTTCACAAACGACGAAGGCTAGATTTGCACTCGAATAGCGCAACTGAGCGGTGACAGGTGGTCTGTTCAGATGAATCACGTTTTATGCTCCATCGGACAGACGGCCTTTGGCTTGTACAGCGTGAAACGTCTGAAGGCAAACATTCGCCGGAAGGGTGCAAACCAGATGAAGGAGCGTTGTGGTCTGAAGAATGTTTTCGTGATATTCCTTGGCTGATCTCGCCATTCTGAAAGCTATAATGGATAAACACAAGTATGCATCTGCCCTTGAAGACCGTTTCCACCCCTAGATGCAGCTTATTTTTCGTAGGGACGACGGCATGTACCAGTAGCACAGTGGAATACGTCACATAGCTCGTAGCGTACGTACGTGATCTGAACAGTACCAGGATGAGTTTACCGTACTCTCCTGGCCACCAGAGTCCCTGGATGAAATCCCAGCCGAGAATCATGGGACCACCTCGATTGGGCTGCTCGCGCCACGAATCCTCAACCGGGAAATCCGGTGCAGTTGACGACGGCACTGGAGTCGACACGGCTCCACATCCCTGTCGGTACCTTATAGGACCTCACTGATTTCCTTCCCGCACGTCTCGCAGACGTCCGTGCTACAAAAGGTGGCTATTCAGGCTTCTGGCAGGTGATCACTTCAGTGTGACTGGACATTGTGTTTCACGACACGATACGCACAGCACGACAGCTTCTGCAAAAGTGAGGTAAAGTTTGATAGAACGGGTTGATACGTAGTTATCTGACAAACATGTGGATAGAAAACAGCGAATTTGACAATGATCGTTAAGGGGTTAGAGTCCTCGTCTGCTTTCGCTCGCGGCCGGCTGCCAAGTTAAAGTGTATAGCTGTCAATCCTAAAGTAATTTTGAAGACAATGCCTTGCTCGTTTTCAAAACACTAGTACACTACTGGCCATGAAAATTGCTACACCACGAAGATGACGTGCTACAGACGCGAAATTTAACCGACAGGAAGAAGATGCTGTGATATGCAAATGATTAGCTTTTCAGAGCATTCACACAAGTTTGGCTCCGGTAGCGACACCTACAACGTGCTGACTTGAGGAAAGTTTCCAACCGATTTCTCATACACAAACAGCAGTTGACCGGCGTTGCCTGGTGAAACGTTGTTATGTTACCTCTTGTAAGGAGGAGAAATGCGTACCATCACGTTTCCGACTTTGATAAAGGTCGGGTTGTAGCCTATCGCGATTGCGGTTTATCATATCCCGACATTGGTGCTCGCGTTGGTCGAGATCCAATGACTGTTTGCAGAATATGGAATCGGTGGGTTCAGGAAGGTAATACGGAACGCCGTGCTGGATTCAAACGGCCTCCTAGCAGTCGAGATGACAGGCATCTTATCCGCATGGCTGTAACGGATCGTGCAGCCACGTCTCGATCCCTGAGTCAACAGATGGGAACGTCTGCAATACAACAACCATCTGCACGAACAGTGCGACGACGTTTGGAGCAGGATGGACTATCAGCTCGGAGACCATGGCTGCGGTTACCCTTGAGCGCTTTCGATGGTGTACTCAACGACGAAATTGGGTGCACGAATGGCAAAACGTCATTTTTTCGGATGAATCCAGGTTCTGTTTACAGCATCATGATGGTCCCACCCGTGTTTGGCGACATCGCACTGAACGCACATTGCAATCGTGTATTCGTCATCGCCATACTGGCGTATCACCCGGCGTGATGGTGTGGGGTGCCATTGGTTACACGTCTCGGCCACCTCTTATTCGCATTGACGGTACTTTGAACAGAGGGCGTTACATTTCAGATGTGTTACGACCCGTGGCTCTACCCTTCATTCGATCCCTGCGAAACCCTACATTTCAGCAGGATAATGCACCACCGCATGTTGCAGGTCCTGTACGGGCCTCTCTGGGTACAGAAAATGTTCGACCGCTGCCCTGGCCAACACATTCTCCAGATCTCTCACCAACTGAAAACGTCTTGTCAATGGTGGCCGAGCAACTGGCTCGTCACAATACGCCAGTCACTACTCTTGATGAACTGTTGAATCGTGTTGAACCTGCATGGGCAGCTGTACCTGTACACGCCATCCAAGCTCTGTTTGGCTCAACGCCCAGGCGTATCAAGGCCGTTATTACGACCAGAGGTGGTTGTTCTGGGTGCTGATTTCTCAGGATCTATGCAGCCAAATTGCGTGAAAATGTAATCACATGTCAGTTGTAGTATAATATTTTTGCCCAATGAATACCCGTTTATCATCTGCATTTCTTCTTGATGTAGCAATTTTAATGGCCAGTAGTGTAACTGGGATGGTAGCCCCTTGCTATACAGAGCCCGTTAACTGTGCGGTGCAGGACAAGATCGCAGCGGTGCACGCGGCCGCGCGCGCGGGCAGCGTGCGCGAGCTGCAGGCGGCTCTGGACC
Source organism: Schistocerca nitens (assembly GCF_023898315.1). Lineage (NCBI taxonomy): Eukaryota > Metazoa > Arthropoda > Insecta > Orthoptera > Acrididae > Schistocerca > Schistocerca nitens. The sequence continues at coordinate 334,013,870 of NC_064617.1, forward strand.
GGCGGCGCTTCGCGGTGGCGCGAGACGCCGGCTGCGCGGCGAGGCCGACGCCGCTGCACGCGGCCGTGCTGCTGGGACACACCGACGTCGTGCGCTACCTGGGCGCGCGCTTCCCGGAGACGCTGGCCGCCACCGACGCGCGCGGCCGCACGCCGCTCCACTACGCAGCCTGCCTCGCCGACAACGGCCACTACTACCACCTGCTGACCGCCCTCGGCGCCCGCGCAGATGCTCTCGACCAGGTACTGCCGCAACATGTCCTACGGTACTCCACGTTCTCGACTCCCTAGCATAAGATTCCGTTCTAGGCAATGGTCGATGTATACGAGGGGTGCTGAAAAATATGTCTTCGAATTACACTCATGCTCATAAATTAAGGACAATTGCAGAATGTGGTGCCACACAACGTGGCACTACACAAAACTGGTGCTAATAGCATAGGCACATAGGCAACACACACGACACAGGTCTGTAAGTCCACGGTATTGGTGATTAGTTGAGAAAACCGTCCCAAAACACAGGTGCTACAAAACGTCACTGTTTCCTGCTCGTGTACCCCGACATCAATATGGGATATTATCGCCATCCACACGTACACAGGCCACGCAACGGGTTGGCATACTCTGAATCAGGTGGTCGAGCAGCTGCTGGGGTATATCCTCCCATTCTTGCACCAGTGCCTGTCGGAGCTCCTGAAGTGTCCTAGGGGTTTGAAGACGTGCAGCGATACGTCGACCGAGAGCATCTCAGACCTGCTCGATGGGGTTTAGATCTGGAGAACAGGCAGGCCACTCCATTCGCCTGATATCTTCTGTTTCAAGGTTCTCCTCCACGATGGCAGCTCGGTGGGGCCGTGCGTTATCATTCATCAGGAGGAAGATGGGACCCACTGCACCCCTGAAAAGGCGGACATACTGGTGCAAAATGACGTCCCTATACACCTGACCCGTTACAGTTACTCTGTGAAAGACTTGCAGGGGTGTACATGTACCAATCATAATCCCACCCCACACCATCAAACCATAACCTCCAATCAGGTCCCTTTCAAGGACATTAAGGGGTTGGCATCTGATTCCTGGTTCACGCCAGATGAAAACTCGGCGAGAATCACTGTTCAGACTATACCTGGACTCGTCTGTGAACATAACCTGGGTCCACTGTTCCAATGACCATGTACTGTGTTCTTGACACTAGGCTTTACGGGCTCTCCTGTGACCAGTGGTCAGTGGAATGCACCTTGCAGGTCTCTGAGCGAATAAACCATGTCTATTCAGTCGTCTGTAGTCTGTGTGTCTGGAGACAACTGTTCCAGTGGCTGCAGTAATGTCCTGAGCAAGGCTACCTGCAGTACTCCATGACAGTCTGTGGGCACTGATGGTGAGATAGCGGTCTTCCTGTGGTGTTGTACACTGTGGACTTCCCATACTGTAGCGCCTGGACACGTTTCCTGTCTGCTGGAATCGCCGCAATAATCTTGAGATCACACTTTGTGGCGCACGGAGGGCCCGTGCTACGACCTGCTGTGTTTATCCAGCCTCCAGTCGCCCTAGTATTCTACCCCTCATAACGTCATCAATATATGTTCTTTGAGCCATTTTCAACAACACAGTCACCATTAGCGCATCTGAAAACGTCTGCACACTTACTCGCTGCACCGTACTCTGACATGCACCAACACACCTCTGCGTATGTGGACTGCTGCCAGCGCCACCGTGCGACGACTGCAGGTCAAATGCACTGCATGGTCATACCCCGGGGTGATTTAAACCGGCAAATTGCCCATCAGAGCGTTGTTTCACCATGTATCATCATTATCCTTAATTTATGAACATGAGTCTATTTTGTAAAAACCTCTTACACCTTTTAAATAATTTTTTTTATTAAACTTTATATTATTATAGCAACATTCAGCTTACAGAGGGCTCCGAGCTGTAGCTTGTAACTTGGCAGTGTATAATGTAACTATCTCGGTGTGAGAGAAACCGTGCTGAAATCGAGTTTCGAATTCGAAGAGTTCGTCCACATATGGAGCACCCTGTCCTTCAGCATAACTATGCCAGACCGCACACGAGTACTGCGACATCTGCAACAATCCGACGTCTTGGGTGTACTGCCACCGATCATCCTCCATGCTGTCCCGACTTGGCCCCATTCGATTTTCATCTGTTTCCAAACTTTTAGCAATACCTCGGCGGCTTCGCTTTGATGGTGATGAAGCGATACAAGCAGAGGTGAGGTTGTGGTTCCATCAAACATTGTACAGTAACGGTACCAACAAACAAGTCTCTCGTTGGGAGTAACGAGTTTGTCGACAGAATAACTATGTTGAGAAATAAATATGTAGACATGAAAATATGGACATAGACTATTAATAATTTTTTTTTTAATTTAAGAGGCAGTAAGAGCTTTCAAATTAGGAGGCATTATTTGTCAGCTGACTTTCGTAAAACTTGTCCCTGACGTTCCATCAACTGTGAGAGACGCCTTTGGAGGTACAACGGCAATTGCATCAGTGGCTCGAGGGTCGCCATTTAAATAGAGCTGCATGGCACCATCTCCACCGTAACGTTAATAGGGAGTTTTATATGTCTCAATTATTCACTGGTCTATTCTGGCGGGAGCTAAGCTCCTACTACGGCCATTTATGCCAGATTGGTCAGTAAGTGAGAAACCAAACAAAGAGTAGTCGTACTAGGGAGCTCCATTCTTGGGGCTATGTGGGTGGCAAACACATGGGCCTTTAGCTAAGTCTCTTGGGCGATCTTGGTCAACTCTTGTTTTTTTTTCGCCCCCAATGGTACTATGTTGCGAGGACCAAAGGTCTCTTTCATTTTCATTTCTTATTTCATCATCCGTGGATGAGGAAGGTCTCCACTGGCATGGTGAAGCCATTCTTCCTAGGGGACCAAATCCTTAAGATAAAACGTGGTCTTCCATGTTGGGGGTTATGTGATAACGCTGGCAACCTGTCCATGTGAAACTCTTCATATTCGCAAGCCTCAAAATAAACCTTGGATAAAAACCGAGAATCATGGATGATGATCAGGCAAAGAGAAAGATAAAAATTTCAGAACTTAAGACATACTCATTGTGGCCACGTGGAATGTATAAGGTCTGGGGACACATGAGATTGAGCTTAACTAAATACTCGACGATTACAGTATCAGTATAGCAGTCATTACAGAAACAAAAAATAAGTTAAAGTTACCAGATATCTAGAAGATTACCTTATATGCAGTAACATCTGAGCAAAGAGGATGTGGTGGAGTGGAAGTCTTGATAGCAATATCAGTATATCAGTCATTACAGAAACAAAAAAGAAGTTAAAGGCACCAGATATCTAGAATACTACTTTATATGCAGTAATATCTGAGCAAAGAGGATGTCATGGAGTGGAAGTCTTGATAGACCGAAAATGAGAAGATAACATACAGTAGTATGAACCAGTAAACGAAAGGCTCATCACAATGGGACTGAAATTTGATAAAGGATATCTAACAGTTATAGGAACCTATGCACCAGAGGAAGGAAAGAAAGAAGTAACACATCTGTACTACAAAGACTTACAGAAACATCTGAATGAGGCACTCAGCAGGAACACATATAACCAATGCACTAAATTAGAACATAGCACGCTCATTAACATCAACCAAATCTAATAAACGAGCATGCAAGAGCACAGTTATTACGAACTACACAGATTACACAAATAAAGTTATAAATTTCTTTGGAAAAAATAATGTTACAGAAATGCAAACAGCTCCCATGAATAAATATGCAACTCAAACCACAAATTTAATGAAGACTTATCACAAAATGTTAACTGAATATGAAAATAAATCTAACATTGTTAAGAGTGCATGGCGACCAACACTAAGAAGTCAACCAAAAGTACATAAATCACTGATTCCTTTAAGCTTCATAGTAAACAGCAGATACAGCCCACCATACCACATAACCAAAAAAATACATGAATGAAAATTTACAAGAAAAAATTCCAGAAAACTATCAAACAATGCAAAGGACGCTGTCCAACCGAGAAAGTTACAAACAAAGCAATATTTGTATAGTTATATACACCAACACCCTTATAAACGAAACAAGATCTCATACAACAATATATCCTAAAAGACAGAAAGTTACCTTTCACATGTGCGCAAGGAATAACAGAGGTTCTTAAACTTTCAGTATCACAAAATTAATTCAAATTTAATGAAAAAATCCACAAACAAGCAGGTGAAGCAGCCATGGGCAACAGTACAGACTGAACACTACCTGATATTTTCTTAAGTAAGCTAAAAGAAAAAGTCTTCCAGTCACAAAAAGTGCTCTTAAAGAAAATGGCCTGTTATTATACATATGTAGAAAATTCGTTATGTACATAGAAGGAACACAACTAGGTGCCTAACTAATCCAAAAAGAACTCACACCTAAAAATAAAATTTACCATGGAAAATGAAAACCAATAAATCCATTGGCTTTCTTGACCTAAAAATAGGCAACATTAATAACAAGCGTACTTTCAAAACACATAGAAAGCAAACAACATCAGGCTATGATAAATTACAACCCTTGGCATTAAAAATCCCAAAATTATGCCTTTTTCCAAGCAATGATAAACAGAATTACACATTTACCTTTGAAACAAACAGCCATACAAAAAGAACTAACAGATACATAAATATAGTGCAACAACTCTATAAAAGAAAAACAAAGCCCAAATAACGATGTATAAAACAAAAAATAACACTCATACACGAAAACCCACCAAAACAAATAATCTGACGCAAATTCTAGAATACTATAAAACAGCATTAAGGACAGAAAATTACAATAGGGAGTTCTTACAGAAACGGACTGAGGAAGCTAAAGAAAAATATAATGAAATAAGAAATGAAACAAAAAACAGGCGCACAGATCTTCGAATGATATATTTATAAGCAGATTTGAGCATGACACACATGGTACACAGGACGCAGCATATAAACTGATCAGACAGCTGAAAGGAACAGTGAAGGTACTCGAAATAGAAATACTATTCCTTGAGGAGGCAGGATAACTATATAAAATTATGGTATAATCCAGATGAAGTAGAGCCAACGGAACAGAGAGCAAAGGGAGAGACAGAGCTAACAGATTTGACAAAATTAAAGTAGGTATCCAAGAAAACAAAAAATAGAAAGACACTTCTATAGATGGAATTATCTCAGAACTGATAATACATGTTGGAAGATTTCTAGGATTCAGAATCCTCCGTCTATACAACAGGTGTTGTCACACAGATGAAATAGCAGAAAAATAGAGATGTGCTGAAGTTATCTCACTATTTAACGAAGGAACCAGAAGTAAAACAACTAATTACAGGGAATGTAACTTCTAAATGCCTTCTATAAAACCTGCAGCAAAATAATTATTCAAAGGCTTCAAAACAACTCTGATTCAATTTTATTAGAACAGTAAGAAAGCTTTCGTAAAGGAATATCTTGTGACGGCGATGTTTTAACTCTGAAACAAATTATACAAAAAAGACGAGTATTCAGTTCAGAGACGCACCTAGCACTTGTCGACTTTGGGAAGGTATTTGACTCCACCACAGAAAAAAAGCTCTTGTCGGTACGGAAAAAAGCGATTTCCCCAGACACTTGAAAGTATGCCAAGTTTTATTCAAAAACACCAAAATAAGAATAGATAGTGGCAAAGGGCTGACACCAAAAACAGATCAGGAAGTAAGGCTAGACTGTAGCATGTCACTGACACTGTTCAGCATCTACGTGGACGACCTGATCAGCGAATGGATGAAGGACAGACACTTCATGATATCTTCTGTCAGTCCTAGATTGACACAAGAAGAAGCAACAGGACCACCATTTCTCGTGTGATGACGAATGTGTGAATATCTCTGGCTGGAATCATCATTAAAAGTGAACAATCGTTTTTCTCTTGGCACAAAGTCAGCATCCATATTTTATGTAACTTCTTCCCGCTGCTCTCTGCAGTAGCCAAACATATTTCGTGGTCTCCTTCCTCTTCTTCTTGGCCAGCACCTGACCACACAATGTCAGCTGCTCTTTTTCTTGTCTTTCCACTTCCACTTTAACTTTAGCCAAGTATTTCCACATTTGTCTCCTGTACTGCTTCCTCGCTTCAGTCGATGTTTGCCAATTTTTAGTTTTGGCTTGCCTTGGAGACAAAGATGATGCTTTAATTTATTCTTCAGCAAAATATGTTTATGGATATCCTGTATTGCTATCCCCACTTCTTGTAGGTTGTTTCTACCTCAGTGAACCGCGCCTCCATGGTTTTCTTGTCGATAAAGTAACAAAAGATCCGATGCTCAACCTTATAAGACTCATACGGGCAAAGTGGCTACACAAAACAGTCCTTCTCCTACTAATGGTGTCTGCGATGTTTTCTACATTTGTGTACAGTTAATGGCTGTGCTGTCTTCTGAATTCACCATTTTCTTTGGTTAGACCTCAGATTTTCCTCAACCTCAATCTTTCTCTGATTTCTAATTTCCCGATCAGACTTATTCTATTCACAGCAAGCCGTTCCTCCGCATATTGAATCTCTGGTCGTATTATCATATAGCAATGTCGTACCTTAGCATTAACACACATTGATTTTGTCTTTTCTTAAACAAATTGACGTGCTGTTTCCTTTTTTCTGGTCCGTAATGCAACGGCTTCTTTCTGAGAGATGTTTGGCTCTATCCACTCTACTACATATTTAAACTTTTCTGTCCATTTGATATCCCCTTCTTGTATCTGCAGTATTCTGGGTTATGGCTTGATGATCTCTAAGAAGATTCGAGTCCCGCCTTTGCTATTTGTGTCTTCATTTCATTGTCTTGTTCTACAACTATGCCTAGCGAATCAGAAAAAACCGAGAGGCCATCTGCAAAGGCCAGGCAGTCAACTGTCAATTTCATGTTTCTGTAGCCAATCTCGATTCCAACATCTTTGTCACTCATTCCTTTTCACTGCTCACAGATCACTTACCAAAGTACACTGTTCAAAAGCAGAGGCGAGAATCCGTCTCGCTGCCTGACTCCTTACCAGATTTCGGAAATATTTCAAATCTCTCTCATGAACTTCACTTTGTAGCTGCTGTCAGTAAGAGCCTGTTAGACAATGACAATTTTTGCCATGTAAGCCAAATGTTTTTATGATTTCGATAAGGATTATTTGGTCAATTGAACCAAATGCCTCTTTGAAATCTACGAAGGTCGCTACGAATTTGTTATGTCTACATTTCACGCAAGAAAGAAAACATTTAACATTATTGACATGCTCGGCACATGAACGTCCTTTCCTGCAATATCCATGCTATCGACCCAGCTGTGAGTCCTTTTCTACCATAGTCTGAAGAGCTTTGGAAAAATGTTGTCGTAAGTAAGAGAAGAGAGAAGCCACAATAATTGTCCATTTGTTACCTTTCTTATGAAGTTGTGGGACAATGCGGAGAACCAGCCCCCTGGAATTTCCTCAGTCTCTCAGGTGTTGCGTGTTATCTGAGTTTGTTTCAAATGGTTCAAATGGCTCTGAGCACTATGGGACTTAACATCTGAGGTCATCACTCCCCTAGAACTTAGAACTACTTAAACCTCACTAACCTAAGGACATCACACACATCCATGCCCGAGGCAGGGTTCCAACCTGCGACCGTAGCGGTCGCGCGGTTCCAGACTGAAGCGTCTAGAACCGCTCGGCCATAGAGGCCGGCTGAGTCTGTTTATCATTAGCCCTGTTTCCAGGATTATTCCACATTTCGGCAATGATCGAGTCATCACCTGGTGCCCTGTTGTTCTTTACTGTATGTATGATCTCTTTAATTTGTTCTCTTGTAGGAGTTGATGAATATGGCTAAATGGGTGTGCTGTTTACGAACTTGAGCCTGGTTTTGGAGCCTTACAACTCATGAGGCGTCAATGTTTACACTGGAAAAGAGAAATACATCTTTGTGATAACAAGTTTTATACCAAAAAGGATAATTCAAGAATGATTACCGAGCGAGGTGGCGCAGTGGTTAGACACTGGACTCGCATTCGGGAGGACGACGGTTCAATCCCGCGTCCGGCCATCCTGATTTAGGTTTTCCGTGATTTCCCTAAATCAGTCCAGGCAAATGCCGGGATGGTTCCTCTGAAAGGGCACGGCCGACTTCCTTCCCCATCCTTCCCTAATCCGATGAGACCGATGACCACGCAGTCTGGTCTCCTTCCCCAAACCAACCAATCAAGAATGATTAGTTAACGCGTATGCCTTTTATTTAATTGCGAAGATGGAACATACCTCCATGAAACGTAGTTTAATTATCTCAACTAATCCCTGCCAAGCCCATTTCTTCCAGTGACACCTGCTCCAGTTATTTAAAGGCTCCATCCACTACCCTATAAGTCCTCGCCTGTTTAATCACTGGGCTCAGAAATCAGAAACTAATTATAACTCAACACCTGCACACTGGAATCGCCCTTATGAATTCTAGTGCAATTTCTGTGCTGGACGGATATTATTGGCGGTGGATCCCTAAGTATCGACAATAGAGTGGTTGACGTCTGACTCATATGCAGGCAATCTTACTAGTTACGGCCAGTTTCCCGCTACTAGCACTTCTTAGGTAGGTCTTATTTCCTGGCAGGATTTAAATTTTGTTGTTTTCCATTTAACGTTGATGGGGAAATACCTAACACACCTAAAAGACTTCTATCACAACACTTGGCAAGCATTGTGAATCTGCCCAACAGTCAACTTTACATGGCCCATGAAAGAGCAGTTGGAGATAAAAATGACAAACTTTAACAAAAATTCCACTAGAGGCTGGCTCTTGCCTCTCTGAGGTCACGTACTAAGGCATGACTGCCAACTGGGTAAGACTCAAATGAAATAACTGCTTGAGTTACAACACATGGTGCGCCGCGCTTTAAAAAGAATTCTGTACGTTATCATGAGAAGAGAGGTGCAACGATCATTGTCCATTCTAGCTCATTTCATTTGAAGTTGGTGAATCAATGCAGAGAACCAGCAAGATGGAAGTTCCTCAGTTTCCCAGATGCTGCAGCTTCAAATGTTGCTTCAAAAAGTGGGCGCCGATTGGAGATAAAATAATACGTATTCGTTACAAAATGCTTTTATTGGCCATTTTAGTTTTCTGAAGATGTCTTCACTTTCCCACGTAATCGCCATTCAATTCTGAGCACTATTCTTAACGTCCACCTAGCATCTTCAGCTCCTCTACATTGAACCAATTGACAATGCCAGTCTTTAGTTCCTCATATTCTTTAAACCATTGTTCATCAACCCACTGTGTTAATTGCCAAAGAGACAATAGTATTTGGGCGCATGACTTCTCAATGGTAATCCAATCGTTATTCTTGGCATGGGCAGCAGTGGGAATGTGCATCGTCCGAAGAAGGACCATCCCAAACGACACTTTCCCATTCCATAGATTCTGGATGACACGCTTGGAATTGGTAAGCGTTTTCTGTACAGGTTAGCTGTATTTCTTGACCTACGAAATGAACTAAAAGAATTCCCTTTTAATACTGAAAACAATGACCATCATTTGTTGACATGAGCAAGGACACTGGTTTTGTTTTCAGTTTAAGCAAAGTTGAATATCGTTACTGCCTTGACTGTTGTTTTAATTCTGCGTTGCTGTAGCGTATCGACGAACAGTGTTGGCATTATTATGTTCTGTACGAAGTGCTCACTCTGTCATCATATTGCTAAATCTAAAATTACCGTGTTTTGTTTTTAACTTCCTGGTTTCCGCTGTTGGTATACGTTCAGTGAACATCAAACGATGATTGTTGCTCCGTTTACAGTTCATCCTTTCGCGACGGATTCGACAGAAAACGCTTGACATTCTCAGTCTGTTTGTGTTGGTTGATAAGCATCTATGTTTCATACCTTATACACAATTTGCGATATCCATATTTCACAACCGTCATAGCGTCATCTCCTGGTAAACATTTTACTAAGAGCGTTTATATTTTTACATATGCCAATTTATAAACTGAACTTCGAAAAAAATTGGAACAACCAAGATTGCAAGTAAAATATTTATTTAATTGAGCGGCCTCGGTAAGGCTGTTACTATTCTCGGATCTCCAAGGGCAGAACTGGACTGAGAGGATAATAATTTTACAAAAGGTGTAACCAAATACAGTTTGCATGTCCATACATATGGAAAAGTTAAATATTTTCAACTTTACAAATCATACAATCTCCGCTGTCTGCCCTTTGTAGGATGTAATATCACAAAGGTACGTGTGAAGACCGTGGAACACGCCGGACGTCAGCATGTCATAATTAAAATAACTGTATTTACAAAACATAAGTTTAATACACCGACCGCCAGTGTTCATGCTCATGCCACAGCTGAATACAGACTGCGATACCTGAAAGTTATTTGCTCTGATTCGATCGTTCGTTCGTTCAAGACCATTAAAATGTGTACCTGCTTTTTATTCAAAACTGAATGTACTGTCCTCTGTTACAAAAGTTTAAACTGAAATTACTGTTGTGAACAGCGTGTCTCAGTGCACACATTTACATGGCGTTCACTGTGTAGGAAATTAAATCAATACTGTTACTCAAAAACCACTACCAAAATCAAACTGTGCATTGCCCAAAAAAATCGAAACGCTGAAATTACGTAGCAACACTATAAAACACACATTGTTCACCGGTTCATTGACAAGCTGAATTACGAAGAAAATGCTTAGAATTTGCGCAATGAAAACATGGGATGAGAAATGAAAGAACCAACAAATTATGAAAAGAATCTCACCTGAAAAATTACTGCATAATCAGCAGAAACAACACAGCATGAAGAAGTCGCACCAACTAAAATATGCTAGAGTAAAACTAAACTACGGGGAGAAAGATTGCGATGATTTCCTCATACTAAAAAAGAATTCTTGCTATAAATGAAAATTGAAATGAATTAAACTAAAATGACCTAAACTGAGGTGGGGAGATGGTGTGTTCTCTTGCAAGAATCGCTAACGTTATTAGTACGCGCCAGCAAAAATTATTACCTTAAATCATATCCATAATGCAACGCCATTCTCTCTGTACCATAATGCTGCGTCTGTAAGTCCTCCCATCAGATTAATAATTCCTAACAATTATCTTCAGCAAAATCCTTCTGCAATATGCAGTGCGCTAAATGTTCTGCCAACTTTCTCCACGTCCCACACTCAGTTACTCTCCGCTCTGCAACTGAGCCAAAGATAAACAAGTTCAGAGATATTACTGTCACCGCCTCAAGTCAACTATTCCACAGATGTCGCTACTGCTTCCATCTCGTAACTTGATATTTCCACTTATTCTGAAACTATCCGCAAATAAGCTCGCCAGATGGCGCTGCAGTACCACAGTTTCAAGTGTGTTTTACACAACGCAAGGCACAATTATACAGTACTAAGAATTGTTACGATATCAATTAAGAAAGCTGTACAATAACAATAATTTTTAAAATAATTATTAAAGGGGTTTTCAACATAGTAATCATTCTCATAATTCTTTTCTGGCTCTCAGTCCGATCAGGAATTTTAGTGATGTTGACCAGACAATGTTATAAAACTACTCTCATATTAAAGGAAACTCTTAAAATACTCTTAGTGACGTGTAACTAGAACATCGAAACGTTCTTTTGCAATGTTTTATGTGCAACTGAACATTCAGAGATAACTCTGGTAACTACTCAAATTCCTGTCATGATGGCATTGTTATTATTGCTAAAGTTAATTCCCCATTTTCAAGGCACTTTTTCTGTCTCTTTCTTTTTTCTTCCCAAAAACCTTACATATATTCACTGTGTTACTTCTTCCTGTCTTCTTTCCTGTTCTCTTCGAGCGTTTGTTGAAATTCTTGTTTTCTGATTTTTTTCTCTGTTCTTTTCCTACTTTTCCTTGTCTGACTGGTCTTCTGTGGATATGTTCAATTTCTTCACATCCTCCATGGGTTTCTTTACCCAGTAGGGTTTCACTTTATTTGTAGTCACTACATTAAAAATTTTGTTGGTCAATCTATTTTCATTCATCCAGTGTATGTGTCAATAGAACTTTGCCCTCCTTTTCCTGATGTTGTTTGTAAGCGTCTCTGCCTGTTACTACAGTTCTTTTGGTGGTCTCTTTACCCACATTCCCTCTTTCTGAACTGGTCCATAGATCTTTCTCAGTATTTTCCTCTCTTGTTTTTTCAACTCCTTGATTTTCATTCTTCCCTTGATTACTGTTGTTTCTGAGACACACAAGGCCTCTGGTAAGACTACTGCACTGCAGTGTCTTAATCTGTCATTGATGGAAATACTTATTTTGTTGTAATTGTTCCATGTAAGTTTTTATGCTTTTTGCAGGTTTGTGATCCTTTCTTGATTGGATGTCACATTCAGTCCTGTTTAATGTATAACCTCTCCCAGACATCTAAAACTTTCTACTTGTGTTATTTTAATTACTTTGTTATCAGTGAGTATCTGTCTGTGGATTTTGTGTCCATGTATTGCGTTTTTTCATATGAGATTTGCAGTCCTGTTTTGGTTGAGATTTCGTGTAGTGTCTCTAGAGCTTCATTTGCTTCATTTCTGTTATTTGTTATGGTGGCTGTATCATCGGCATAGGCCAGACATTTTATGTTGGAGATTCCATCGTTGTGTCTCCCTATTTTCACCCCATTGACTCCTTTGTCCCATGCCCTGATTATTTTCTCCAAAACAGTTAAATGGAATGGGTGAAAGGCCATCTCCTGTCTGGTTTCGAGGTCTTTCCCATAAATTCGACTTTAGGTGTTGTATTTGTTAATGTTTCCTGTATTAACTTTCTGGTTTTGTTTTCCAGTTTTCCACCTTCATTTCTTCCAGTATGTTGAAGAATGTTCCTATACTTCCGGAATCGTGGACCTTGAAATCGACGAATGTTATTTTGAGGTTCCTGGACTTTCTTGTTGTTGATATTGTTCGCAGACATTAGGTTTGTTCACTGCATGATCTTCCTTTATTTAACTCTCCTTGGTACTCTCCTTTCCGTGGATCTACTTAAGGTTCGAGCTGATATAGCAGTGCTTTTGATAAAATGTTGTATTTCATAGCCAGTAGTGAAATTCCTCTTTAGTTATTAGGGTCTGTTTTGTCTCCTTTGTAGTTGTTGTGGGGGAATATTATCGCTGACTTCCGTTCTTCTGGTACTTTCTCTGTTTCCCAGATGTTTTTGATGATTCTGTGTATTTTTGGTGTGGTGTGTTCGTGGTCTAATTTCCACATTTTCACAATCAACCCATTTTCTACAGGTCTCTGTTATTTTCTCAGTATATTATCATTTTCACAACCTCTTTGTGTGTTGACAGTTTGGAATTGAGGTTGGGTTCTGGCTTATCAAGCTGGAGTATCTGCACTGGGCTATCACAGATTAGTAGTGTGTCAAAGTATTGCGCTAATATTTCACAGTTCTTTTTTGAATTTATGTCCAGCGTTCCGTCTTGCCTTTTGAAGCATAAGTGGTTGGTATCCTGTCATATTTTCTCTGAATGTTCTGTGAAAATTATTTTCGAAGTGGCTTTCTGTATCCTGTTGAATTGTTCCCATTTTTCGGCTGTTCTATGACTGTTAAATCCTTTCCAGGCTTTTATAATGTCTTCTGTGGCTCTGTCATATGTCATGTTCCACCATCTGTGTCGTCCTTTTCCTCGGTGGCTGTCCCAATTTTATCAGTTCCTTAATTTCTTCTGATAGTTCTGTCCAGTCGTTACTGTCAATTATCTCATTTTTTTCTATTATTTCTTTATTGTTTAATTGTACATACTCTGGGTCTGTTCGGAAATTTTCGTTGGTTCTCTTGATCTGCCTACTGGGTATAAATTTCGCTTTAATTTGGAGTAGATACTGATCGGATTCGACAAATCCTTTCCTTGTTCTTACATTCATAGCTTCTCTGTTGTTTTTTATGGATATCAGAATGTAATATATTTGAAATTATTCTAGGGCGTTGTTGGAGGATTTCCAAGTTCGCGGTTTCTTGTGTGGTTTCTGGAATTGCGTAGACGTGATTTTGAGACCGAAATTCTTGCAAAACTTTATCAGGTTCTCTTCATCTTGTTTGTCCGCTTGTGGGCCGTGTGTTTTCCTGTATTATCTTTGAATTTTCTTTCTCTGCCTAGTTTGGCATTAAAACTGCAAGTTAAACTTTCGCATGCTTCGTGGGGATTTTGTTGGTGGTTTCTTCCAGATCCTCTCAGAAATCCTTTACCATCTGTGGATTTTCTTGTAGTAGTTGTTTGAGGGGGCATGTGCATTGATTAGTGTGTAGGCTTTGTTTCCAGATCATATTGTGAGTGTTGATATTTTTTCCGATTTTGAAGTGAAATTTATTACAGAATCCAGTATCAATTTGTGTACAACAAATCCTGTTCCGAAGAGTTTGAGATTTCCTCCTGGAATAGTTATGGTTGGGTTCCCCTTGCATATTCTGTAGTTTTCACGAGTCGAAGTGGTTCTCGTCTAAGAATTGTGTTTCCTCTATTGCCGGAATTTTGATTTTGAATTTATCCGTGGTGTTTGTCAGTTGTTTCAGTTTACCAGGTTTCAGTAGTGTGCTCATGTTGAGAGTTCCCATGTAAAATATTCTCTTAGTTTTGAAGGTTTTTGTGAAACTCCGATTCTTCTTTTCATGACATACCTGATCCCCTGGAATCCGATGATCAGGTCTGCTGGCCAGTCTTACTGACTAGGATCCAGCGTAGTGGATTCTTTCCCATTGTTCTTTCATGAGTATTGGTTTGTGTTAAGATTTTGGTGGTAAAATCCCAAAGGATCTCACATAGTTTCGACTGGAGTTTCGAGTTCCGGAAGATTCAATCACAGCCGATCTCAAAGAGCCAACAGAAGCTAACCAGAGTACCGGTGGTACCATCCGGAGCCAGATAGACCCAGGTTTTGAAACGAGGCTGCTATTCCTACCCTTCATCTTTCCTCATCACATGCAAGATAAGGCCCCAAGCTTTGGAACAACAGTGGTGGAATTTCATTAAGGCATTATATACATGTAAAGCATTTTGCTACATTTTTATCATTAAAGCCTGATATCTTAGTACCTGTACAGTATTTCCCGATGTCTAGGTTAATTTTTATCTTGGGCTACACATTGATAAAGGCGTTAACGGCGTACATTAACATTACAGACACAGTGAAAATTATAATAAGTTAGCAATAATGCGGGTAAAATATCGTGTAGACTGCGCATTAACTCCGCTACATATAAATTTTGTTACCAAATCTAGGTGTACCATGATGTGTCTCTCGATGTGTAGGTTATCTACAATTGTTTTTGCCTAAACATGGTGTGAAGGTTTTTTATTTTTTTAAACGAATTTGGCTGTTTCATAGGTACGATAAACCATCAAATGAAACCATATAAATAAAGAAAATGTACTATACAAATTACTCTTCATTACACGTAAAACTTGTAGCTTAATGTCTAGGTAACGCCAGCAGTTGATATAGAAACACCTGTTTTTGATATTCTAATGAAACTCACTGCTATCCCACTAGACGACGCATCTAACAATAACATATAGCGTTCATGCATCAAATGGTGTTTTTAAAAAAACGTAAATTATAAATTGTATTACTGTAGTGCCATGTGGCGAGCTTACGATGTAATGTTGTGTTTACTTCATATCGTAATCTGTATTTATTGTAATCTATACTTATCGTAATCTGTATTCAGCTGTGACTGAGCACGAACGCTGGCATTCCGCACATTAACCTTATGTTTAGTATATACAGTTATTTTCGTTATGACATGCCGATATCCGGCGTGTTCCACGATCCTTACACACATATTTGTGATATGACCAGTATAAAGCGCACATGGCAGAGATTGTATGATCTGTACAGTTGAAGGCATATAGTTTTGCCATTTGTACGAACATACCAATTGTGTTTTGTTACACTTTTTGTAAAATTGTTATCCTGTTGATCTGTTCCTGTCCTTGCACATCCGTAGATGGTAACACAGTCTTACCTACACATGTCGTCTAAGTAAATACTTTACTAGTAATCTTGGCGTTTGGAGTCCGGAGCTCGTTATACTACAAATCACCCTCACTCTGGCAGTGTTAGGAATGTACAACTTCTAAATTCACCATCTAACTTTAGAAGATTAGCATACCTTAAAAACTAAGAGTCACGTAAATGACAAGTTGCATTTAACACAAAACTTTTCTGTTACTTAGTTAGCCCACGTGCGTGGGCTTGCAGCATGACCGGCTACACGAAGTTTCCCGACTGGAAAAATCAGCATACTCCCCACCCCCCCGCCCACTCCTCCTTTTACAGGCACCCATAATCATAGCCTAGAGTCCAGTGTTCACAATTTTAGTGATATGTGAAATACCCATAATGGCGAGAACACACTTTGATTTTAATTCTTGTAAATTACGACGTTGCCAAAGTTGCTCGAGTTTGTTGCTATTATAGCGCTTAAATCAGTTGCATAACACATGTAATTCTCAAATTTTCGGAAGAATACTTCTTAAGTGATATGTTTCTGTTAACTGCAATATCTAGGAATTTATGCCAGATTGATGTATTAAGCACTGATATTATTATTATTACGTATTTGCGTCGAGATCCTGTAGGATCACGCAAAGCGTTCTGTCTCGTTTGAGCATTCTTTCTAATCTTCCACGATTCTCTCATTTTTCTCTCCATGGAGTCTCTTTCTATCCTCAGTCTATTTTGTTCCTGATTGCTTTGGGACTTCATTCTCTGACCTAACTCTCTCTTCTGTTTCTATTGGATCAATTTGTGCCTTTTCTGGGTCAAGTTTATTGTTATTATGTATAAATATTTCTGGGAGTTAATTTGTGATATCCGAACTTTACCGAGACAATCATGTGAATTGTAGTGAGTCCAGAGTAATAAAACTCATTAGAAAGAGCATCAGTCGTCGACGAGATCCCAGTTTCCGGTCCAACAGTTGCACGATTTCAATG
Source organism: Schistocerca nitens (assembly GCF_023898315.1). Classification (NCBI taxonomy): domain Eukaryota; kingdom Metazoa; phylum Arthropoda; class Insecta; order Orthoptera; family Acrididae; genus Schistocerca; species Schistocerca nitens. Next base: position 334,030,867 of record NC_064617.1, read on the forward strand.
TCCTGGAAACTGGATTGGTTACCTTTGTACGACCACCTTTCGTTCATGACTGCAGGTCAATAAACTAGGCACAACTCATGATGTATTTGAGCACCTTGCAACCCATTCACCTGCCACTGTTTGTACATGTTAAAAACACAGAACATACAATGTCTCCACGTAAAACAGCTCTCCGTGGCTGTGACTGACTGAGTTACAGGCGCACGTAATATAGCGCAGCTGCGAACCCACCTTTGAACATGTTGCTTGCTGCTACTCATTTCGCATCAGCTACGATACAGTCTACCAAACACTCGGCTGCCACACTTGATCCGCACGAGTTCTGACGTTGCGTCCCAGCTGGTGGTACATGCCCAATATTTCAACTAAATGCCGGGCCTTGTAAGAGGCTGGTTGAACAGAAAATAAGTATCCAACGTGTCTGGTAAAATCAGACTGCGTCGTAGAAGCTCTGTGCTATCCAGTGAACTTGTTAGCATCTGTATCAATTTCAAATCAAAGATAAATGCATATCACACCAGAAATATTCATGGAGCCTTCGTGGAATCCACTAATTAAAAGTCATGGTTTCTGCAATGTATGATGAAATACCGACACCAGTGAGATATCAAAGTGCCCTGCCACATGTAACTTTATACCTAAAACATCAGGATAAGAAATTACTTCATGTCTCGCCCTACAAGCTTCTCCAAGATTATTATATTTTCACATTCAGTTGTGAGCAGAAGACCATCTGCAACTGTTTAGCACAGGGACAGCCCAGAACTCTGTGTGAGTTAAGAGGTCTCTCATGCATGCGGAACCCTCTCGCCTGAGTGCACACTTCCCCCACCACTACACCAAGCTGTCTGAACGGGAAGAGGGGGAAGCTCCGAATGCGTCGCTTTAAATGGCAATACAGCCGCTTAAGAAACGTTGGAGAGCTTGTATGGGATTGGTTTCATATTTCTCAACAACGAATATCGAAAATAATACTTGTATTTACCATTATTTATTTTTGGTTCATTGAAGACGTAATGAAGTTTATATCAGGCAGAAACTAACGGCACACGGCCAGACGCAGACAGTCCTGCAGATCTTCGTCAAGTAATCGTGGCTTATATAGTTTCATAATCGAAAAAAGTCTTTCACACACATACACTGAAGCGCCAAAGAAACTGGTAGAGACCTGTGTATTCAAATACAGAGATATGTAAATAGTCGGCAACACCTGTATAAGACAACAGGAGCCTGGCGCAGTTGTCAGATCGGTTCCCGCTGCTACAATGGCAGGTTATCAAGATTTAAGTGAGTTTGAACGTGGTGTTATCGTCGGCGCACGAGCGATGGGACACAGCGTCTCCGAGGTAGCGATGAGGTGGGGATTTTCCCGTACAACCATTTCACGAGTGTACCGTGAATATCAGGAATCCGGTAAAACATCAAATATCCGACATCGCTGTTGCTGGGTAAAGATCCTGCAGGAACGGGACCAACGACGACTGAAAAGAGTCGTACAACGCGACAGAAATTGCCACATGTTTCAATGCTGGGCCATCAACAACTGTCAGCGTGCAAATCATTCAACGAAACATCATCGATATGGGCTTTCGGAGCCGAAGGCCCACTCGTGTACCCTTGATGACTGCGCGACACAAAGCTTTACGCCTCGCCTGGGCCCGTCAACACCGACATTGCACTGTTGATGACTGGAAACATGTTGCCTGGTCGGACGAGTCTCGTTTAAAATTCTGTCGAGTGGATGGACGTGTATGGAGACAACCTCAAGTGTATGTTGATAAGAGCATTGACACCACTTTTGCAGCCTCGTTGTGGAGACGTGGAAACTCTTCCCAAGTGAAACATCGTAGAGCTCAGGTATGTTTTAATCTAAAATAATTTGTTTTTTAAAAGGGAATTACACTGCTGATCGGTCAGTTCCATTTGTACTTGCAAAGGGATTTGAAACAGCAAACGGTCCCAAAAATGCTCTAAAATAGATGTGAGACTATCAGTGTCTGAAAACGTTTACAAAATTGTTCCTGTAATTCTTTCACTGTCGCAATAAATTCTTCAAAATTCGCATTTTCTTCAATATTAGATAGCTTAGGGAAACGGACTATGCTCTTCATGAGATGTTGTCCCTTCCACAAAGCGATTTTCTTTTAAAGTGCATCAAATGTCTTCAATAAATCGGAAATAAATTGTTTCTCACCTTTTAATGTCCCAGTGACGGCGTTCAACCGTGAAATCAAGTCCACTAAAAATGCGAGGTCTCCAGTCTGTTTCGTATCTTCTTGATTTCCTTTTTGCTTCAGAAATTCAACAATTCTGGGTATGAAACCGAAAAATTTCTCCAGACATGCCGCTCGACTTAATCAAGGTACTTCGCACTAATACGTAACGTCTCCAGGTTTGGTTCGAGAACATTTGTCCACACAAGCACCATATTATTTGGCGCCTCTTCCCTCCTGCCCTCATCATTAGCTGCCGTTCCTTGGTCTCCCGGTAAACCGTTAAAAATAAATATAAATCTCGTTAGCGTGGAAATGGATCCTTCTCGCTATTAATTACGATACACCCTGTGTACAAATTTTGCATTGTGGGTGCCTCTGGCTCCCCTGTCAGCTTGGTGCTTGTGTCATTTGGCCCTTAAACAGGCTCCGAACGTCTCCGTACTCTTCGTTCATTTCCAACAAAAACTGTTGAAACTGTCGATGAAATGAAAGATGCGACTTCAGAAAATTTATTATTCATACCACCAGTTTCATTACGAGCTCCATGTCTGCAAATTGAGCACAAAGTGTATCTTGATGTCCACTTTGTGTCACCTTGCATAACAATGCTCAAACATGACTGCCGCTCGCAACCCCGAATTCTGATACTCTGCTCGATTAAAAATCGCAAAATACTCGAACCAAATGTCGGATATAGAGGTGGCTTTTATCAACAAATTACTAAGTTCCAGCACCACATTTTATGATTTTTTCTACTACAAGTTTTACTTTTCCTCAAATTAAGAGACCGTATAATATTTATGTTCAGCAATAAGCACAGACAGGGAAATAGCATGTCACTGGCACGTTTCAAGCTGTAGATCTTTCTGCATACAAAGCACACACTTTGCAGCTGATGGAACAACGGCCTTCGAAGCCATTGTTGTTTGCTTTCTGTTGCAATCAAACAATTACTGCCTTTAAACAATGACTTACTGTAGCTTCGTAAACAATCAACAAATGGCACTTGATTCGTGCAACTTTGTGCAGAGCTACCAACATTTAAACACAGGAAAACGGCCCTTTCTCTGAATATGCCTCGTGTAATGCAAACTGTATAGTTACTACTCCGAATAGTCGTTTCTGTAGGCTTTCAAATCATATATTACAATTTTTTCATTCTGTTTTTCAGGACGGCCACACGCCAGAGTACTACCTCCAGCATCCGGATGAGCTGTCGCACCGGCAGCTGCTGCAGGACATAGGAGCCGATGAGACAGTGGCCGACAACCTTGTTGACAAAGGTGAGCATGACACGCACTGCTGCATTCCTCAATAGTATCAGCCGTACACAGCTGTAACTTGCCATTTTTTTCCTGGTGATGCCCCACAGCTCGTAAGTACTAAATGTTGTAGCACACAGCAAAGAGCTGCTTCTTTATTTTAACTGGTTTCGGTTCGAAAAACATTATCTGGTATTTGAAAAATTTATAACAGCTTAAATGGCGATATAAAACTCAAGGCGACAAATAGCGTGAAATACATCAGAAATTACCGATGCCAAATAGTAAAATACACTGATGGAAAAAATCACAACACCAAAAAATAATAAATGTAGAGTAATGAACTTTCGGCAATACATTTAAGAGACTTTCGCTGAAAGGCCACAGGTTAATTTAAGCACGAGATAAGCACGAAATGCTGGTACGTAAATAACCTGGTGTAACCGCCAGAATTTTGAATGCAAGCATGGAGACATGCGTGCACTACGTTGTTCTATGCCTATTGCACTTGGTCGGTCAATACAGGGACGGTTAATACTGTTTGTGGATGACGCTGGAGTTGCCGTCCGGTGATGTTCAATATGTGCTCGATTGGAGACAGATCTGGTAATCGAGCAGCCCAATGCAACGTGTCGACACTCTCAAGAGCATGCTGGGTTACAAAAGCGGTATGTTGGCTAGCGGTATCCTGTTGGAAAACAACCTCGGAATGCTGTTCACAGATGGCAGCATAATGCGCGCGGGATATCCACTAGAGTGGTCCTGCTCTCATACGAAATCGCACCCCTGACCGTAACTGCAGGTGTAGGTCCAGTTTGTCTAGAAAGCAGACAGATTGGTTGCAGATCTTCAAATTGCAGATCTTCTTCTAAACAACACAAGCCAATCTCTGGCACCGAAGCAGAACGAGCGTTTATCAGAATACACAACAGGTCTCCACCCTACCATAGAATGAGCTCTAGCTTGACACCATTTTACACTCACGCACATAAATTAAGGATAATTGCAGAATGTAGTACCACACGACGTGGCACTACACGAAACTGGTGCTAATAGCGTAGGCACATAGGCAACACACACGACACAGGTCTGTAATTCCACGGTATTGGTGATAAGTTGAGAAAACCGTCCCGAAACACATGCGCTCCAAAACGCCACTGTTTGCTGCTCATGTACCCCGACATCAATATGGGATACGATCAACTTGCACACGTACACAGGCCGCACAACGGGTTGGCGTACTCTGGATCAGGTGGTCAAGCAGCTGCTAGGGTATAGTCTCCCATTCTTGCACCAGTGCCTGTCGGAGCTCCTGAACTGTCCTAGGGGTTTGAATACGAGCAGCGATACGTCGACCGAGAGCATCCCAGACGTGCTCGATGGGGTTTAGGTCTGGAGAACAGGCAGGCCACTCCATTCACCTGATATCTTCTGTTTCAAGGTACTCCTCCACGATGGCAGCTCGGTGGGGCCGTGCGTTATCATCCATCAGGGGGATGGTGGGACGCACTGCACCCCTGAAAAGGCGGACATACTGGTGCAAAATAACGTCCCAGTACACATGACCTGTTACAGTTCCTGTGTCAAAGACATGCAAGGGTGTACGTGCACCAATCATAATCCCACCCCACACCATCAAACCACGACCTCCATACAGGTCCCTTTCAAGGACATTAAGGGGTTGGTATCTGGTTCCTGGTTCACGCCAGATGAAAACCCGGCGAGAATCACTGTTCAGACTATATCTGGACTCGTCCGTGAACATAACCTGGGACAACCGTTCCAATTACCATGTACTGTGTTATTGACACCAGGCTTTACGGGCTCTCCTGTGACCAGTGGTCAGTGGAATGCACCTTGCAGGTCTCCGGGCGAATAAACCATGTCTGTTCAGTCGTCTGTAGACTGTGTGTCTGGAAACAACTGTTCCAGTGGCTGCATTAAGGTCCCGAGCAAGGCTACTGCAATACTCCGTGGCCGTCTGCGGGCAATGATGGTGAGATATTAGTCTTCTTTTGGTGTTGTACACTGTGGACGTCCCGTACTGTAGTGCCTGGACACGTTTCCTGGCTGCTGGAATCGTCGCCATAATCTCAAGATCTCACTTTGTGGCACTTAGAGGGCCCGTTCAACGACCTGCTGTGTTTGACCAGCCTCCAGTCGCCCTAGTATTCTACCCCTCATAATGTCATCAATATGTGTTCTTTGAGCCATTTTCAACACACAGCCACAATTAGCACGTCTGAAAACGTCTGCACACATACTCGCTGAACCGTTGCCTGACATGCACCAACACACCTCTGCGTATGTGAACGTCGATCAGTTGTGAATTTTGGAACACGTATTATGTTCGAGTATAATGACTTTTCTGGAGACTAGATATCTACTCTGTAGGAATCAGCATAGCTTTCGAAAAAGATGATCGTGTGAAACCCAGCTCGTGCTCTTCGTCCACGAGACTCAGAGGGCCATAGACACGGGTTCTCAGGTTCTTGACTTCCGCAAGGCGTTCGACACAGTTCCCCACAGTCGTTTAATGAACAAAGTAACAGCATATGGACTATCAGACCATTTGTGTGATTGGATTGAAGAGTTCCTAGATAACAGAACCCAGCATGTCATTCTTAATGGAGAGAAGTCTTCCGAAGTAAGAGTGATTTCAGGTGTGCCGCAAGGGAGGGTCGTAGGACCGTTGCTATTCACATTATATATAAATGACCTTGTGGATAACATCAGAAGTTCACTGAGGCTATTTGCGGATGATGCTCTTGTATATCGAGAGGTTTTAACAATGAAAAATTGTACTGAAATGTAGGAGGATTTGCAACGAATTGACGCATGGTGCAGGGAATGGCAATTGAATCTCAATGTAGACAAGTGTAATGTGCTGCGAAAACATAGAAAGAAAGATCTTTTATCATTTAGCTACAATATAGCAGGTCAGCAACCGGAAGCAGTTAATTCCATAAATTATCTTGGAGTAGGCATTAGGAGTGATTTAAAATGGAATGACCATATAAAATAAATCGTCGGTAAAGCAGATGCCAGACTGAGATTCATTGGAAGAATCCTAAGGGAATGCAATCCGAAAACGAAGGAAGTAGGTTACAGTACACTTGTTCGCCCACTGCTTGAATACTGCTCACCGGTGTGGGATCCGTACCAGATAGGGTTGATAGAAGAGAGAGAGAAGATCCAACGGAGAGCAACGCGCTTCGTTATAGGATCATTTAGTACTCGCGAAAGCGTTACGGAGATGACAGATAAACTCCAGTGAAAGACTCTGCAAGAGAGACGCTCAGTAGCTCGGTACGGGCTTTTGTTGAAGTTTCGAGAACATACCTTCACCGAGGAGTCAAGCAGTATATTGTTTCCTCCTACGTATATCTCGCGAAGAGACCATGAGGATCAGATCAGAGAGATTAAAGCCCACACAGAGGCGTACCGACAATATTTCTTTCCACGAACAATACGAGACTGGAATAGAAGGGAGAACCGATAGAGGAACTCAAGGTACCCTCCGCCACACACCGTCAGGTGGCTTGCGGAGTATGCATGTAGATGTAGATGTAGATATATGCACAGCTGACCTGAAAGCATTGACAGTGCGAGGAGTTTTTCGTAGTGACCACCGTACTTCTTTACTGCAGTATGTGCAGCGCATCTGTGCTTTACTTTCTCAAACAGCCACTGATCTACGTCTGCTACTTCCTGTCACATTGAGTCAAAGAAGAGTGTAGACTTTCTGTCTGGTTCATTCTCGCATCAAAACAATAGATAACATCATTACCTCGTTGCCACGTTGGAACTAATCATCTCCAGGAGCAGTGTCGGAACCTTAAATCTCCGCCCCCATGTAACAACTGCAACTATCCCATCCAACCTACTTCTGTAACGTAAAGCTAAGCCTCCTCCCATCAATTCGGAAGAAACAGTTACCATCTACACTATCGATTTACGTCTACACTCAAATAATTCATTACGTCCGCCATACACTACCGTAAATATAACCCATTTTGGAACTCCTATTCTTCGTTTGAGAGACTCCGTATCCGCCTACAAATTCAGTATTTCACCGTAATGGCTCAGCCATATACACTGATCATCCAAAACATTACGACCACCTGCTTAATGGGGTGTTTGTCCGTCTTTGGAACGTGATACATCATTGATCCTGCGTATCAGGGATCTGGCAATTTTTTGGTTGGTTTGTGGAGGTATGTGGTATTAGATGACTAAGCACAGGCCGCGTAATTCGCGCAAACAACAGGCCTCTGATTTGCGTAAGCGGAGATGGAGCCTAATAGCGACCTAGATGGGATTTACATCAGGCAAATTTGTTCGCCGAGACCTCAACGTGAATTCACATTAATGCTCCTCAAACTACTATATCACAGTTCTGGCTCCGAGCCATGGAAAATTATACTGCTGAAAGATGACAACGCCGTCGGTGAAGACTTCAAGCATGAAGGGATGCAGGTGGTTCCAGTTGTCAACCTGTCTTCGATTACTACCACAGGTCCCATGCAAGCGCAGGAGAACGTCTCCCACAGCATAATTCTGTTCCCACCAGACTGCATCCATGGCGCGCTGCACGTTTCAAGCCGCCGTTCGCCTCGACGACGGCGTTTGTGGGAGACGACCATCGACATAGTGCAGCAAAAATGTCATTCACCCGAAGAGCCGATCCGTTTCCGCTGATCGACGATTGAATCCTCATGATCCCGACCCCAGTAACTGACGATGCCTTTGGGTCAATACGTGAACACATAGGGGTGGACTGCTGCGCAGCTCCAACACTGTACAATGAACGGTGTGCTCCGAAACCCTTGTGCGTACACCAGCATTGTGCTCTTTCAACAGACATGCCAGAGATCACCACCTTTCCTGCTTTACAGACCAGAAAATCCTCCGAGCCCCAAGATCTGTGAAGCTCGTGGACGTCCAACCATTCTGCGCCTAATGGTAGTTTCACTGTCCTTCTATCTCTTTCCGTAGATGCTCGCGACAGTAGCACATGAACATTCGACTAGCTTCACCGGCCGGCCGGGGTGGCCGAGCGGTTCTAGGCGCTACAGTCTGGAACCGCGCGACCGCTACAGTTGCAGGTTCGAATCCTGCCTCGGGCATGGATGTGTGTGATGTCCTTAGCTAGGTTTAAGTAGTTCTAAGTACTAGGGGACTGATGACCTCAGAAGTTAAGTCCCATGGTGATCAGAGCCATTTGAATCATTTTTTTGAGCTTCACCGTTTTCGAGATATTCGTTCACAGCCTTTGCGCAATAAGAATTTACCCATTGTCAGAGTCGCTTGCCTCAATGGATTTCCCCATTTGTAGCCCTTCCGTCTTCGCTGCGCTTACCTACTCTTCATAGCGCGTCAGGTGTCCGCACATCCACCAGGCGGAATCCAACGTCGCGGTGGGCAGTGGTCATAACGTTCTGGCTTTTCAGTGTACTCCCAGAACAACTCCCATTTTACTTTCACCCATCTAGGTACCCTTGTCTGATACCAACACTATCTCACCCTGCGCAGAATACCTGTCCTATTGCGCTCATTTCCCGTCATAAACACAGCTTCATCCTGTTCCATTACTTCAAACCTCGGAATACGCATTAAAAAATTCCATTGCCCAATCCGCACTTTCATTCCAACTTTCCATCTGTACCTCCACCTCCTCTTTACACCCCATAATTACATTATATGGAGCCCGTAATCGACCCACTGAAACGACCTCGTGTTGAACTACAGCAGCTCCAACACCAACACTGTCAGCAACATTACAATCCCAATCCTATCGCCATTCCAGGCACCCATCGCCCCATCAAGATTATCCAATTCGATTGATGAATTCGAATATTTTCACTATCCTTTTTTTTTATTTTTACATTCAACTTATTCAACTTCATTGTGATCACTACCAGTAGGCCTCAAGTGCAGATACTTAGCTGCTTTCATCCCGCTTCCTTTCGCGGGGGTGGAGGGGGGGGGGGAGATGAAAGAACTAGAAAGACAAGAAAGATAACCACGTTGTGCGCTTCTGGGCCCGCAAGAGCTTCCAGCTACGCTCATCTCCTCAGCACCATTGTTGCAACGGAAGCTCGGTAAGCTATCGCACGACGCACTGATGAATAAAATTCCAATAGACCTCTGTAGTCTGCCTGTTTCAAGCAAGGAGTACCCCTACCATGTTAGGAAAATACTATTTCCGTTTGTGGGGCAAATCTTTAGGGCGTTTAACAATCTTTTCTCTCTCTATTATCCTCTGTTCGCGATATCTTTCACTTGCAGACACTAGCACATATACAGGGTGTAAACGATAGCTGTTTACAACATACCCCTGTGGTGTAGGGGAAGTCGAGGCGAACAGTTTGATACAAGCCGGAAAACAACCTCAAATTGGCCTATCAACCCACCTCAGTTTAAACGGATGTGCACCACGCAAGATCTTGGCATATCCTCAAGCCCTCTTTGCGAGTGTCATAATCTTGCACTTTCAAACTGTAAAATTGAAGTTTGTACAAATTATACCTCACAGTTTTGTGACTTTTGAGAATTAAATAGTTTTGTTTCTCTGGCCTGTTTACTAGTGTGTCTGTAAGGATTTGATTTAGATCTATTGGGAAAAGTAACTGGTTTTTTTATGACGTGTTCAAAAGTCTTTTTCCTTTCGTTCGCCTCACAGGTTAACTCAGTAATGTTTGTGAAAGCCAGTGGCCTAAGATAACGAGAAGATATGAAAAATCCTTCTTGGCGGGCATGCGCTGTAGCTTGGATGGCTTTTGTAGGCATATTTCAGATTGTTTCCCTCCATGGCAGACTACGCCTTGCCGGCCGGGTTGGCCTAGCGGTTCTAGGCGCTACAGTCTGGAACCGCGCGACTGCTACGGTCGCAGGTTCGAATCCTGCCTCGGGCATGGATGTTTGTGATGTCCTTAGATTAGTTAGGTTTAAGTAGTTCTAAGTTCTAGGGGACTGATGACCTCACAAGTTATGTCCCATAGTGCTCAGAGCCATTTGAACCAGACTAGGCCTCTCTTATCTATAACTGTTCGTCTCGACTTCCTCAACACCACTGTGGCATGGTGTAAACAGTTATAGTTTACGCCCCGTATACGTCCACAAATCGTTTTTGCAGTGTGTGACTGAAGATGCTTTACACTTTTGCCAGTTGTACATTTTCCTGTTCAGTTTACGTGTAGAGTGAACGAGAAGTCGTACGTATACAGTATGGGGAGCCTTTTCTTTTTCTCACGGACCTCAGCAATAGACACATATCAAAAAAAGTTTTGCATCACCCTGGCTCCCAGAACTGCTGAAGATATAGGACACTTGTGGATACTGTATCACAGACACAGTCCCTTTGACTGTTCAGAGATGTAACTAAACCCGCCTAAAGATGTAAACAACCATGCATGAAAAAATGGCTCTGAGCACTATGGGACTTAACATCTTAGGTCATCAGTCCCCTAGAACTTAGAACTAGTTAAACCTAACTAACCTAAGGACATCACACACATCCATGCCCGAGGCAGGATTCGAACCTGCGACCGTAGTAGTACCATGCATGAAGAGCGCCTATTAGACGGAGGGGGTCCGACAGCCGATCAGTTCCAGTCATTCCACCAGGAAGGAGGCGCACGACTCGTGTTGTCTGTAGTTCAACAATGCCTAGAAGGTCAACACCGCGGTTCGATCGCGTCAGCATTGTTACTTTGTGCCAGAAAGGGCGCTCAACAAGGGAAGTGTCCAGACATCTCGTAGTGAACCAAAGCGCTGTTGTTCGCACATGGAGGAGATACAGAGAGACAGGAACAATCGATGACATGTCTCGCTCAGGCCACCCAAGAGCTACTATTGCAGTGGATTATGGCTCGGAGGAACCTTGACAGCAACGCCATCATGTTGAATAATGCTTTTCGTGCAGCCACAGGATGTCGTGTTACGACTCAAACTTTGCGCAATAGCCTGCATGATGCGCAATTTCGCTCCCGACATCCATGGCGAGGTCCATCTTTGCAACCACGACACCATGCAGCGGGGTACAGGCCCAAAAACATGCCGAATGGACCCCTCAGGATTGGCATCACGTTCTCTTCTCCGATGAGTGTCGCATATGCCTTCAACCAGACAATCTTCGGAGACATCTTTGGAGGCAACCTGGTCAGGCTGAACGCCTTAGACACACTGTACAGCGAATGCAGAAAGGTGGAGGTTCCCTGCTGTTTTGGGGTGGCATTATGTGAGGCCGACGTACGCCGCTGGTGGTCATGGAAGGCGCTGTAACGGCTGTACGATACGTGAATGCCATCCTCCGACCGATAGTGTAACCATATCGGCATAATATTGGCGAGGCATTCGCCTTCATGGACGACAATTCGCGCCCCCAACGTGCACATCTCGTGCATGACTTCAATCAGGATAACGACGTCGCTCGAATAGAGTGGCCAGCATGTTCTCCAGACATAAACCCTATCGAACATGCCTGGAATAGATTGAAAAGGGCTGTTTATGGACGACATGACCCACCAACCGCTCTGAGAGATCTACGCCGAATCGCCGTTGAGGAGTGGGACAATCTGGACCAACAGTGCCTTGATGAACTTGTGGATCGTATACCACGACGAATACAGGCATGCATCAATGCAAGAGGACGTGCTACTGGATATTAGAGGTACCAGTGTGTACAGTAATCTGGACCACCACCTCTGAAGGTATCGCTGTATGGTGATACAACATGCAATGTGTGGTTTTCATGGGTAATAAAAAGGGAGGAAATGATGTTTGTGTTGAATTCTACTCCAATTTTCTGTACATGTTCCGGAACTCTCGGAACCGAGGTATTGCACAACATTTTGGATGTGTTTATATTAACTGAACTGAAATTTGATGCCACTCCTGGATTTGACTTTAGGTCTGTTCAGAGCTGCCGACTGATGCGTACAAGGCAGTACAGGAAGCGATCTCTGATCGTGGGACATTTGATCAGCATGGCTCCAATCCCTCTGGCCATTATTTCATGCGGGTGAATCCTGATGGTGCGCCGCTTCTTTTTTCAAACAGCTCCTCATTTGGGCTCATGAGGCTGAGTATACTCCGTACCAGACCTCCCCACCTCAGATGAAAATTTGCAAATGTGCTGGGAATCGAAACTCTGTCCTTCTCGCTTCCCTCGCCCGGGATCCCGGGTTCGATTCCCGGCGGGGTCAGGGATTTTCTCTGCCTCGTAATGACTGGGTGTTGTGTGATGTCCTTAGGTTAGTTAGGTTTAAGTAGTTCTAAGTTCAATGGGACTGATGACCATAGATGTTAAGTCCCATAGTGCTCACAGCCATTTTGTGTCCTTCTCTAACCCTTCGGCTTCAGTGTGAAATATGAAGTGAAACAATTTTCCCCTGGGTTTTGACTTTCTTAAATTTAAGTCCCCTGGGCATCTTCTCATAATTCGACTAGCTCGAGAGATTAGAGCCCTAGCAGTACAACTGTATATTCTTTCGCTATCATCCACCTTGGCCGATTTGAAGACGATCCTAATTATTGTGCCATATTCAAGAACAGCTTGCATAAGGGATTACGTCGGTCGTGTCACTTACGAATATGCAATCCGCTTCAAGAATTTTCTGAATAAATACGAGTTTGTGTGTCCTATTCATATCGATTAGTAAGGTTACCTCCACACATACAACGGACTAATTTACTGTAAGTCATTTTACTGTATCTCCATGTCGTAGCGTACAAACACTAAACGATTAGCCTCATTTAAGACAAATATAAAAATCTTTATTTGCTTGCACATATTGTTCGAAGGGCGTCGTGTACTTGTAACAGCTGTTTTCTTTATTAAATGCTATAGTTATTTCAGTGTCTAGTTCATTTTTCTTCGACATATTTTTGTGCCATTGCACGGTATAAATTTAAATTATAGCTGAAAGGAATCACTGTATTCTTCAACCCACATCGTAAATCCAAAGAGACCCGAGACCACCAAATAACGGATGTAATTTTAACACTCTTCGCTCCTTCTATTAACATCTTTCAGTCCTTACACAAGTAGGCGATCCATGTTCGAATTCTCAATTTTGCTGTTACGGTTTCACAGATATAGGAGTACGATAAACATTAACGACTTCAGGAATATATGACATGCTTATACTACTATTATGAAATTAGGAGCCACAGTCACGATCAGGATACATGTAAGTCTCGAATATTCAGCTTCAGCGTCTCTCACGCGGATTGAAATACCAACACATGTTACTATATATCTGCGAGAACGTCAGGTTATGACATCGGAACAGTCAGGAAATATAGAAATGTTATAAAAGAAGATAATGAAGGTACGCTGTTACTTCGCGAATTTACTCTTCAGTATTGTGGCCGCCAGATTTCCAAATTTCTGGAGAAGAAGCTAGAAGCGTTTTGGCAGAGTAGTTAGGCTTAAAAACAAACTTGGAACTGAGCTAGCAAAGATTTTATTACACTCGAATACATTTTTTTGGCCTCTAGCTCACATGCCATTTAGTTACCATCACTTAAGAGTTTCTGCTAATACAATAATCTAACGTGTGTTTTTCCTAATGTCTAGGAATACAGTATACACTGTTCCCGCTTTCGTAAACTGGACCCACTCGCTTTGCTATTGTTTCATTTTCAGAATTTTTGGTTTCCTTCGTCAGCGATTCCGGAACTTGTAATTTCGTAGACATTGGTTAGGTCTTGACGCAGGAACCACTACGATGCAACCATTTATCTGAAAATTATGTTGATGCGCTTTCTCCAAGACTCAGAAAGAGTACTTCAGTCGATGATGCCCATATATCTCCGGTGAGTCTTAGTACGCCGCCGGCTGCGGTGACCGAGCGCTTCTATGCGCTTCAGTCCGGAACCACGCGACTGCTATGGTCGCAGGTTCAAATCCTTAGGTTTAAGTAGTTCTAAGTTCTAGGGGACTGATGACCTCAGAGGTTAAGTCCCATAGTGCTCAGAGCCATTTTTTTTTTTTCTTAGTACGCCCCTTAGCGCTGGCCTCAGCACTGTACTGTAGCTGTCCAGTAGTAATCGATGTGGCCGTACAGTCATTCCAGTGCGGCCTAAGGTGTTTAAAGTGGTATTGTGATATACTTGCATAACGCGCAGTGGTATTTTATAGTACGCAGAACCGGCTTAATTTTGACTACCTTTTGACTGTGTAAGTCGTGAACTTTAATTTACCATCAAGGTGCAAACTCAGATCCGTGCAAACGTTTTTTTTTTTTTTTTTTTTTTTTGTCATTAAAATGTCTTGTCCACATACTGTTGCTGTATTTAGGAGGGTATCTCTTTCGCACTCTCTTCTAGCTTCTCTCGGGAATCGGCAGGGAACATAATAAGGATATTAGTGTAAGCGTCTGCTCCGTCCATTGTAATCGCCCTTCTAAGAGGGATTCTGTGGTTAGACCAGAACACACATCTGCAATTCAACCTAATGGACAGAAAATGGGATACTTCCTTGATGACCGTATGCCGCCCACCAAACTGTTCAACTGCACGATCTCAGTAATAACCTTCAGAGCTTTCTCAGAGTAATTTTGGTACCCGGAGCAGACAACAAAACAGCTCACCAAATAGTTTTGTAGACTCTGATTCCATTTTTTCTATCCTTTACAGTTTTCTCACAATGCGACTTCGTTCTAAATTAGAAAACAAGTAAAAGACATGCAATTGAAATTAAAAGTCCTTCAATTTGTCAATAAGAAGAATGCACCTCTATATTAGATTCACTTATATTTTCTTTCCCTCTTCTCCTTAAAGTATGTAATACGGGATTTTATCCGATGAACTACCTGTTGTAACCTCTGTGAAGTGACCAACTGCAGCTTCTATCATATTCGTACTCCGGAGGCACCGATATCACCTTTCTATCCACGTCTTGATGAAAGTTCTTACCTTGATTCACACTGTCACGGTAGTTTTCAGGGAAAATATTCAAGGTAACATTTCAAAACGTGGGTCCTGAAGTTCATCAAACAGCCTAGTTCTTGAATTTTTCCAGGATGTTGATTACAACAGAAATATAATGTGCGCCCTTTTTGCTGCCTGATAATCTAGCACCAGCCTCCTTAAATTGTATCGAAGTCTCCTTCTCAGTCGTTTCTGATACAGATTGTAATATAACAACATTTTTCGAATGCAAAATATAACAAATGCTCACTCTTTCAATTTCGTTCCTCTCATAGATACTTGAAACATTCACCATCTTTGTAAGGCTTTGTACAAACTGTATTAGCAGAACCAACTTCATGTGTAGAGACACAGGTAGTGACGAAATGTTTTTGGATTACGAGGTTCTTACAGGAAAAAAAGGGAAAAAGTTTCTCATAATAACTACCACATAACGAGTACTAACCAGGACACCACTGCCACCCAAAATTTAAACTTCACATTATTATTAACTGGAATAGTTTATGAAAAATACAGGGTGAGTCACCTAACATTACCGCTGGATATATTTTGTAAACCACATCAAATACTGACGAATCGATTCCACAGACCGAACTTGAGGAGAGGGGCTAGTGTAATTGGTTAATACAAACCATAAAAAAATGCACGGAAGTATGTTTTTTAACGCAAACCTACGTTTTTTTTTAAATGGAACCCCGTTAGTTTTGTTAGCACATCTGAACATGTAAACAAATACGTAATCAGTGCCGTTTGTTGCATTGTAAAATGTTAATTACATCCGGAGATATTGTAACCTAAAGTTGACGCTTGAGTACCACTCCTCCGCTGTTCGATCGTGTGTATCGGAGAGCACCGAATTACGTAGGGATCCAAAGGGAACGGTGATGGTCTTAGGTACAGAAGAGACTGGAACAGCACATTAGGTCCACATGCTAACACGTTTTTATTGGTCTTTTTCACTGACGCACATGTACATTACCATGAGGCGTGAGGTACACGTACACACGTGGTTTCCGTTTTCAGTTACGAAGTGAAATAGAGTGTGTCCCGACATGTCAGGCCAATAGATGTTCAATGTGGTGGCCATCATTTGCTGCACACAATTGCAATCTCTGGCGTAATGAATGTCGTACACACCGTAGTACATCTGATGTAATGCCGCCGCAGGCTGCCACAATACGTTGTTTCATATCCTCTGGGGTTGCAGGCACATCACGGTACACATTCTCCTTTGACGTACCCCACAGAAAGAAGTCCAGAGATGTAAGATCAGGAGAACGGGCTGGCCAATTTATGCGTCCTCCACGTCCTATGAAACGCCCGTCGAACATCCTGTCAAGGGTCAGCCTAGTGTTAATTGCGGAATGTGCAGGTGCACCATCATGCTGATACCACATACGTCGACGCGTTTCCAGTGGGACATTTTCGAGCAACGTTGGCAGATCATTCTGTAGAAACGCGATGTATGTTGCAGCTGTTTGGGCCCCTGCAATGAAGTGAGAACCAATGAGGTGGTCGCCAATGATTCCGCACCATACATTTACAGTCCACGGTCGCTGTCGCTCTACCTGTCTGAGCCAGCGAGGATTGTCCACGGACCAGTAATGCATGTTCCGTAGATTCACTGCCCCGTGGTTTGTGAAACCCGCTTCATCGGTAAACAGGTAGAACTGCAACGCATTCTCTGTTAATGCCCATTGACAGAATTGCACTCGATGATTAAAGTCATCACCATGTAATTGCTGATGTAGCGACACATGAAGCGGGTGAAAGCGGTGACGATGCAGTATGCGCATGACACTACTTTGACTCAGTCCACCGGCTCTCGCAATGTCCCGTGTACTCATGTGTGGGTTCATGGCAACAGCAGCTAACACACCAACTGCACCCGCTTCTCCTGTGACGGGCCTGTTACGGACCCGTTTGCGTGCTACGACCATACCTGTTGCATACAGTTGGCGGTAGATGTTTTGCAATGTGCGGCACGTTGAATGCTCTCTGTCCGGGTACCGTTCTGCATACACCCTGCAGGCTTCAGCTGCATTTCGTCGACACTCGCCATAGATGAGTATCATCTCCGCCTTTTCAGATTTCGAATACACCATGGTCACAGTTCCTACAACACTACACTATCACAGACGTCTGGTAACACGGTGTACTACAGTTGGTCTGCGTGCGGAGACGAATGCATAATAACAGTAGCAGCAAGCGCTACGTGCGGACACTGCGACAGCTAGACCAAACCACAACAGTGCACTACAGCCACACTCGTAAACACGGTCGTCATCGTAAACATGTCCCTCCAGATGCTGCTCGCCGACCGTGGCCCGTGTTTGTTACAACACGCAACTGAACGTCGGAGGCTTCAAGCATCAACTTTAGGTTACAATATCTCCGGATGTAATTAACATTTTACAATGCAACAAACGGCACTGATTACGTATTTGTTTATATGTTCAGATGTGCTAACAAAACTAACGTGGTTCCATTTTAAAAACGTAGGTTTGTGTTAAAAAAATGTACTTCCGTGCATTTTTGTATTGTTTGTATTAAACAATTACACTAGCCCCTCTCCTCACGTTCGGTCTGTGGAATCGGTTCGTCAGTATTTGATGTGGTTCACGTAATATATCCAGCGGTAACGTTAGGTGACTCACCCTGTATATCATGAAAGTCACTGAAATGCATTTTTAATGTTGAGTGTTACTTATACGAAAATAGGAGAGTGATACGGCGTTGTTTTTATCATCTTAAGGTTCAGCACTCGAAAAAACAACAACAATACGCAACATTCATTACAAAAGTATTTCGTTTGCCTGTCCTGTCAAAGATGCGTGTGATTTCTTTCATAGCTGCCATTGCATATTTCGAGATGTCTGATCGATAATTTCTAAGACCCGTTTCATCGTATCATATATTGACTAAGCTATCCGAAAGTCGAATTGACTAGTCAGTAACAAGTAAACTGGTCAGTAATTTTTTGGTTCTCGTGCGTCTTAACACTTCTCAGTAACTTCTATCCTAACTTAATTTCCAAATTTCGGGTACTCTTCCGAGTTGTAACGACTTAGTGATGAAGGATAATAAGGGCACATTTGCCGGCGCTTTCCTTTGTAAAACGTTGGGGCAGACACCGTTCTGACCTGGACCATTCTAAATTGCTGAAATGGATTCCTCCTAATCAAATGACATTACGCTAGGTAGCCCCTGTGTTCTTCATGAGGCACAGATGTTCTTCTGTGTCACTATCTACGGTTTCATCTCGGAGAAGCTTGTTGAGAAAATACTCTACTAACTGTGAGTCTGAAAGACGGTGTGTCCTGAGGGCTTCCCTCTCTTTCAGTTTTACTACTGTTACGATGTTTAATGAAAGTGGGTTAACAATGACTGCGTGCTGCGTGCCTCGGCATCTGGATGCACTGGGCCGTTAGAAGTGACGGATCTTTCCTTCCGTAGACTCAAATTTTGTGATCTATCTGTGCTGCTCTTACGTGGGGACAGACACACTGTTTGGAGTGTTACCGGAGGGCCGCCTTATGAACGAGCCGTATTCTGGGAATGTGGAAGCGGCTGGCTGCATGTAGAATGGAAGAGAGCACCTGGAGGCTGGTGGCCCCTTTCACATTACGAAAAAGTTTACGCAAGGGCTTGGACAACGCAACGGAGAGTCTCCAAGCGACCAGCAGTGGCCTGTAGCTGTTGCATTATGGGGTGTCGTTCGCTTTGCTTGCCGGAGTGCTTTTTATAACTTTCAGGCCCTCACGCATGATGGGCCGACGCTCTCGAAATTGTTCTCGAAAACTGCAGGTATTTGTGGGTCGGTTGGCCGAGGACTTATTTTTTTTTTCAGAGAACTGCATCTGCTAGCATAGAAAAACGTTTCTTCTCAGAATCTGAACAAGTCCCACGTTGCTGGATAAGCGACAGTTTGTCTCCGACACAGTCGGTTTATTTTTATGGAAAGTTTGGCTCCCGCATCAAGTGATTTCCTGTGAACGTTAAAAATGTCTCCTGATTGTGAATCAGACGGTGACATCAGAGACGTACCGGTGGGGTCAGCAACTTTTGGCAGCAAGTCATTCTATTGGAGGAGTGACTTTTGACCGTCTCCTGGAGGGAGACTGTGCGTAGATTTTTGATCATGCGATTGGCATGGAGGAATCTCACCGTATGCAATTGGTAGGTTGAGGTTTTAGAGGTGCTTCACGTTGAGTAGCTTTTGAAAGAAAGGGACTGGAAGGACTTTTTAGGTAGTTAGTTTGGGGACGGCGTGGTATATGCGTTGGAGAGTTGAACGAGGAACTTCGTTCGGGGACGTCCAGTACCCCAGTCTGAGCATGGGCACCCTGGTCGCAGAAATGCAGATATTTTGCAGCGTCAAGCATGGGGTTCACCCTTAATGCGCACTAAGGGAATTTTTTGCGTTGCTACGGCAGCAGTTGTTCAGTTAATGCGTGCTGCACAGCTCTTCAGTTTAGTGATTCACGATCCTGTCACGTAAGGTAGAGTCAGTCAGACAGCGTTATCGTTGATAGACAAAGGAGGAGGCGTCATGCAGAGAATTCCAACCCTTCACGCAATTTCGCCAACAAACTATCTAATGGCATACTTGTAATTTATATGTGTTTTGTGGGATCTGATTTTCTGTGTTATTTACTTTGCACATACATTCCACGCACGTTTCTATTGCAATAAATCAATCGTTTCACTAAACAGACTTTTCTATTTCAAACGAAAATATACCTTGTTCATTTATAATTTTGTTGTTTTGCAAGATATTTCATGTTAGTTATTGTTTTATCACAAGTTGCCAACTTAGGGTTTACTACTAGAGCCAGATAAGTGTTCAGGTAGACCACTGAGTACAGATTTTAGTAGTGTTGTCTTAAGTGCGGATTTGTGTGAGGAGTCATTCCTGTGGAGAAATTAATCACAGGTAATTTCTGCATTACCATACCAACCTGGCATCTTGTAAGACTTTCCACCCTTTGGTAATCATTGGTTTCAACGTCAGTAAATGGTGGGGGTTGGCGCCAGGTACCGTGTTTCATTTGCTTCCACAGGTAATGCTCCCGGTCGGTCTTCTTGGTTTCGAGCAGTTTAATTAAGCACACCGAACAAAAAATTATTCACCTTCAGGGGGTCATCACACTAATATAATTTAACATCGCATCTAGCCACAGTCGAAAGGATTAGGCTCCACACATTTTTCCAGCTGAAACCGCTCATTGACGATTAGATCTCGTAGAGCTATTAAAATGCCAATATATTTTAAGAAAGTGGTATCCTCCTTCTCGTAAATATTTGTAAAAAGTCATGATCACTGCCAAGAGCGGCTGACAAAAATTTGCTTGTTATACAACCATTTCCGGTCCACAGATTGTCACCAGGTACACAATATTTACCACAACAAACAAGGCGACATAAAATCAATGGCGTCAAATAATATAAAATCCATGATTCGTCACTGGTGTCGAATAGTGTTCTAAACTACACCGCTTATAGTACCAGTGAACCAGACATTGCTCTCCTTAACGTTATATAAGATTAACTGTCAACTTACAATGTTACGAGAAGCTCACTGTTAGTAAAACATGGAGGATAGAAGTGTCTGATACATTTTTACTACTGACGATGTAATTTATATTACTATTTAACAACAGTCACGAATAATTTATTTTATTTTATTTTATTTCATAGATTTTATGCCGATGTAAATATTTTATGATACCCGTTGATGGTCTGTGGACCGGAACTCGTAGTGTAATAAAGACACTTTTATCAGTAGCTCTTGGCAGCGAATCATGACGTTTTTCTATAAAAAAGCGGTGATGCTGATTGCTACGTTTCAGCCACTGCTGCAAATAGTCTCCGAGATTTTCTTTGGTTTTAATATCGGATAATCAGTGGGCCACTTAAGTTACGACAGCTTGCCTAACAGTTCTTTAAACCATGAAGATATACGTGTAGCCCTGTGGAACAGCTGTTCTTTTCTTGGATGATGGAAGTCTCTACAGCAAACTCATCATCAAGTTATAAAAGAAAGTGAACATCGAAAATGTTAAAAAAGGACAAGTCATCGTACAAGAAACGTAGCAAAACAGCCGCCTTCCCGAACTACGCCTTACACAAACAGCGGGGCCGTCGATAAATTCGATGCCTTGCGTCATATCCACTACTATCGAATCTATGTTTAAATTCTTCATCGTATCTGATTTCTAGCAGTTCTTCTTGGCAAGTTGTATCAGTCTCTTCAGCATTTGCAATAAAAGGATTTTCCATCCAGTCACACATGTTCAGTTTCAAAAAATCTTGAAATCGTTTCTCCGTGTCCAATTTAAGTTCATTGAGGCAGCTAATGATTCCGTCGAGATCCTCGGGAGTTCCATGATTTTTTATAGATGACAATGCAGGAAAATGATAAAACTCTATCTTCAGTAGATTACATTGAAGTAGTTCAAGTTTTCCAGTGAATGATGACATAAAATTTTCGCAACCAAAAAGAGTTTTATTAGCTCCTTGAAGCTGCAAATTAATATCATTAAATTTCTTGATAATTTCTGCGAACTAAAAGGCATATTTTTATTATTGTTATCTCTTAACGCAAATGACTCTCATAATTACTTTCAAAAAATTGTATGATACCAACATTTAATGCTACAAAACGTGCAAAATATGTATCCTTTGACAGCCACCGCGCTTCTGTGTGCAAAAGCATCCTTAATCTGTCCTTGCGAAGCTGCCGAGACATTCTATCAGTTTGGAATTGGATTTAATCCTGTTTACAGCCGCATTACTATAGTTACTTAGATATTCTCCTAGATGATGTTGCCTGTGCACCATCAAGAATACATAAAACGTTTGACACTTCTTACAATAAGCAAAAAATGCACGGTAGAGACCAGCCATTGAAGATCCTTTATCAGTAACATATGCAGCAATCTCATTAAGAGGAATGCTATTTTATGTAACTGTGATTTCACAGTATATTGTGTTGTAATGAGATTAATCGCGAATAGCGTTTCTTTTCATAATCTACTGTTGTCATCAAAGTAACATACATGTGTCATCAATAAAGCTTTATTATCTGCAATGCTAGACTCATCCAAATGCATGGAAAGTGAAACGTTTTGAAGAATACTTACAATTTTTTATCCAACATCGCCGCTTTACTTGGCTCTCGCTCAGGTGCTATTTTTTTAAAATTTCAAGTATATCCTGAATCATTCTTGTTGAGATAAAATCTTTTATGGAGAGTATAATTACAATTTCTCCAACATTATAACGTTTACCAATTTTTGCACCTAATTCTGACAGATTTACAGCACATTTTATGAAACCCACCTCCAGATACTCTGCCAAACACCAGCGAACGTATTTCTTTTCATGAGACACGGCTCACAAAATTTCACAATTTTTGTTTGAAGCCGTAGGCTTGTGCTAACTCTCACAAATCTAACTGCGTACTGACCAGTGCGGCCACAAACAAGAGAGCCAGTGCAAAAATGTATGAGCATGCCCCTCGCGCAACGTCTATTGGGTTTGGGGTGAGGTTGGCACCGGCTACCAGCTTTGCTTGTCTGTTACAAGTGAACGGTGTGGAGGGAGACGAGCGAGCTATTCTGGGATGAGGATCTTTTTTTTAGTGGTACTGAGATTCACTTATGTAGCGGGAGCTAAACTTAAGTGCGGGCGATACAAATAGTGTATTTTCTGAAATTTAAAATATCACGGGGAATTTTACGAAGCCGTAATGAAAATGTGTTTAAACTCCTTCCACCCACCATGAAAGCTGGATCACCCACCACTGGCCTGTAAGGACCAGGTTGACTGCCAGCATAAAATTACCAAAACAAAAATTGAATTGAGTGATATTATTTGGGTTTTAAACTACAGAATTTGAATTGTGGAGTACGACTCTGGAATCGGATTTCGTCACGGCAACCTATTTTGAATATAATCGATGTATTCCCACTGATGTTGCAATTGCTTCATATTAATTACATCTTCTTTCTTGGGAATCTGTAGTCTGAGTGGAGCTGTTTTGACCACTATTTCGTGTGAGATGGCTCATTTGTTCCAAAAGTTTGTTTTTAAATAATGTCGAAGAACAAGTGAATCGGTGCCCTCCTGAAGATGTTAGGTCATGGGAGTCATCACCACAAAATCTGTTATCTCACTCCTAACAAAAAGATGGTCCTTACATTCATTACATGTTAGCAACGTTGGCATAGCTTCTAAAAAGGAAAAGAAAGATAGGAGATTTAAAGTTTATCGTCCCGTCGACGACGCGTTCATTAGAGATGAAACACAAGCTCGGAGTGAGGAAGGAAACCAGATGTGCTCTTCCGAAGAAACCAGCTCGGTATTTACCTTAATCATAGAAGAAAGACAGTCAGATGGGGATTAAAACCGCCATCCTCCCAATTTATGAGTCTAGTATTTCATCGCTGACTAGCTCAGTTTCTAAAAAAGAGAACCGAAAACAAAATATTGAGTTATACGATGGCAATTGATAGAGTCAATGTACGTCAAATGATCAGCATGAAAAGAGCCAGATAACGTTCTTTCTTCAAGTGTGCCTCCTTTGCCTATGCTTAATTTCTATTCGATCTCTCCATCACTTTCTCGGTCATTGGACTTAATAATCGTTTCCCTATCGGTATATGTGCTGCCTCTTAAGCTCCCAAACGCCATGCATAAAAACTGGATTTTTAGGGACTCATACCTTGGGATCTATTGGTGACAGTGAGATATGGTCAAGTGTTTTGGATAACCCGCTGGCTAGGAACCATTTGTGTATCCAACGGGAAGATCGTTTTGTTGTAATCATCTTACAGTACAGTGTCAGAGTTTGAATGTCACAGCTGTAGCTTAGGCAAACGGAGCAAAAGCGGTTGGTTCTTTTTGCCTTGTATGTGGCCTCAAAAATTGCTCTGAGCACTATGGGACTTAACATCTGAGGTCATCAGTCACCTAGAACTTAGAACTACTTAAACCTAACTAACCTAAGGACATCACACACATCCATGCCCGAGGCAGGATTCTAACCTGTGACCGTAGCGGTCGCGCGGTTCCAGACTGAAGCACCTAGAACCGCTCGGTCACAGCGGCCGGCTGTATGTGGTCTACGGTGTGCCTTGGGGCTTGTGAAAGCTCCATTTACTTCAAGTGTAGTTCCTGAGAGAATCCGAAAAACATGGATTTTGAGTACCAAAACCGTGCCGGGGATTCCAAGACAGCCACACACAACAAATAGCTGAAACTTTTACGATATATTCGTAAGATTCCGATCTCGAACAATCTTCAAAATTTAATCATATCCTTACCCGTTTCCGAGATACAGAGGTTCGAAGTTACTCTACTTGTATACATAAAATAAGCACGTAAAATCCGGTATGAGGCGAAATCTAAAAAATAAATAACCCCAGAAAATTGATCAAATTTCATCGGTATATTCTCTAAGCCAGCGACCGTCAAACTGAGGCCCACGTGACGCATGGGGCCCGAATCATGTTTTCGTGCAGCCTGCAGTTCTCAGCTGTATTTTATAATAATATGCATCTGGTAACTAACAGCCGAATACAAAAATGTCAACTAACGTTAAGAGCTTCTTACGAGTGTAATTTTCCTACTCAGCAACAAACAAAAACACAGAGACAGGAGTACTTTAAGGTGTGATTATCTTTTAATTGACTATTTTAAATTCGGCCGTGAGCTAAGAAAAGCTGATTGCTTACCTCAGGGGCTGAGGGCTAGCGTGGCCACTGCGGATATAAATGATTTAAAAGTGGGGAAGGTTTTACTGTATGGCTTTGTGACGTGTCGAAGTGGCATGGCTGGTGTCACGAGGAAGATCGTCCACAAGCGTAGTTACAGGCCATCAGTAAGTGGCTAACGATATACAGGGTGAAAAGTATTTAAACCGACAAACTCTGGGAGGATGTAGGGGACATCAAAACAAATATTTTTCCCTAATGTCATTTTTTCCTACGAGGAGTATTTAAACTGGTAGAGGAAGATTTCTCTGGTCGCAAATTAATTAAACCAACAAACACTTTTCCATTTTTTATGACCAAGAGACAACACATTAACACAACCCAATTTCAATTACATTAGATTTTCAAAAATGCCTCCATTGACACCCAAAAAGGTTACACCGTCGGATCATGTTCTGTCTGACACGGGCAAAAACCCCAGGAGTATCCTGAATTGTTCCTGCTGCTGCTACTATCCGGGCAACCAGATCCTCTTCTGATGCAACAGGAGTTGCGCAAACAGGATTGCGCATCTAGCCCCGCACAAAAAAGTCCAGAGGGGAAATATCTGGGGATCGAGCAGGCCATGGTACAGGACCACCTCTGCCAATCCATGTTTCTGGGAACCGTCGGTCCAGGAATCGACGCACACTACGACCGAAATGTGCCGGCACCCCGTCATGTTGGAACCACATGCGTTGTCTTGTAGGGAGCGGGGCGTCTTCCAGCAATTCTGACAATGCTCTGGCGAGAAAATTGCAATAGCGCCTGCCATTTAATGGCCTAGGTAGCAGATACGGCCAAATTAAACAGTCCCCAACAACACCGACCTACACGTTAACGAAGAACTGCACTGATTGAAGGATCCCGCTCCACATGCTGCAACACAGCTTCCTCAAATTGCAGCGTCCTTACCGTACGACGGTGTCTCTGTCCAGGTAATCTGCTAAATGACCCGGTCTCACGCATACGTTGGTACACAGCAGCAAAGGTCGTATGATGCGCGATACGGCGATTAGGATATTGTTGTTGATAAACCCGCTGTGCAGCTCGTCTGTTGTGGTGCGCTACGTAGTATTCACCAACCATATCAGTTTACTCACTCCAGGTGTATCGCTCCATTAGTAAACAGAGACAACGCACTACTACACTGGTGGACAGCAGTTGCCTACAACTGAAGAGCGTAATACGCCCTCTAACAACTGAAGATCAATACGGCCTCTAACAACTGACGAGCGTAATACGGCCTCCACCGGTTTAAATAATCCTCATAGGAAAAAATGACATTAGGGAAAAATATTTGTTTTGATGTCCCCTACAACCTCCCAGAGTTTGTCGGTTTAAATACTTTTCACCCTGTATAGCGATCTCTCCTAAGAGTCGTCAGGCGCATTATATCTGGAGTTTTGGCAGATATTTGCAATTTACTTTCTGCCAACTCTACAAACTGTAGCTGGAGTCAGCCAAGAAAAAACTGCTCATCATGTGGTTAATGCCACGCACAGCATCAACGGAAAGCGTCGGTTTGTTTCCTTTACAAACACAATGATTTGTTTAGTGTTACCTGCTTGTTCGATAGGACGATTCCTAAATAGTATAGTGCTATATTATTTTTATTGATATATAGTAACAGGGGCAGTAACACACACAAAGAATAACCAGTAGGCTACGCCAGCGACTGAGAAGCTCTCTACATGACACTGCATTTCAGCGCCGGCCAGGATGGTGTTGGTGCGGCGGGAGTACTGATTACCCTTCGTATTTTACTATCCCTGTTAATACATATGGATAAAAAGAATATCGCATTAGACTAATGTGGGACCGCTCGATCGAATTGGAACGTAAAATTCCACTTTGAAAACCATTTTGTTTTGAAAGGGAAACGAACCGACGCTTTTCGTTGAGACTGGGCGTCGCTGGAAATACGTGATAAACAATATTTGTTTGGGTCGACACCAGCTACACTTTGCAAAACGAATATACCTGCTCTAGGCGCTCAGTCAGGAACCGCGCGACTGCTACGGTCGCAGGTTCGAATCCTGCCTCGGGCATGGATGTGTGTGATGTCCTTAGGTTAGTTAGGTTTAAGTAGTTCTAAGTTCTAGGGGACTTATGACCACAGATGTTGAGTCCCATAGTGCTCAGAGCCATTTGAACCATTTTGAATATACCTGCTGAAATACGAGAGAAAATGCGTCTGACAGCTCTTCCGCAAGGCTATACAATGACGAGCCGAAACATTACGAACATCTGATTAAGACCTTGTTTGACCGTATTTGAAACGAAATGCATCGCTGATTCTGCGTATCAGGGTTCCGATAGTCTGTTGGTAGGTTTGTGGAGATATGTGGCATTAGATATTTACGCACAGATCACGTAATTCGCGTCAATAACGGACCGCTGATTTACGTACGAGGTTCAAATGGTTCAAATGGCTCTAAGCACTATGGTACTTAACATCTGAGATCATCAGTCCCCTAGACTAAGAGCTACACTACTGGCCATTAAAAGTGCTACACCAAGAAGAAATGCAGATGATAAACGGGTATTCATTGGACAAATATATTATACTAGAGCTGACATGTGATTACATTTTCACGCAATTTGGGTGCATAGATCCTGAGAAATCAGTACCCAGAACAACCACCTCTGGCCGTAATAACGGCCTTGATACGCCTGGGCTTTGAGTCAAACAGAGCTTGGATGGAGTGTACAGGTACAGCTGCCCATGCAGCTTCAACACGATTCAACAGTTCATCAAGAGTAGTGACTGGCGTATTGTGACGAGCCAATTGCTCGGCCACCATTGATCAGACGTTTTCAATTGGTGAGAGATCCTGAGAATGTGCTGGCCAGGGCAGCAGTCGAACATTTTCTGTATCCAGAAAGGCCCGTACAGGACCTGCAACATGCGGTCGTGCATTATCCTTCCGAAATGCACGGTTTCGCAGGGATCGAATGTAGGGTAGAGCCACGGGTCGTAACACATCTGAAATGTAACGTCCACTGTTCAAAGTGCCGTCAATGCAAACAAGAGGTTACCGAGACGTGTAACCAATGGCACCCCATACCATCACGCCGGATGATACACTTGTAGGGCGATGACGAATACACGCTTCTAATGTGCGTTCACCGCAATTTCGCCAAACACGGATGCGACCACCATGATGCTGTAAACAGAACCTGGATTCATCCGAAAAAATGACGTTTTGCCATTCCTGCAGCCAGGTTCGTCCTTGAGTACACCATCGCAGGCGCTCCTGTCTGTGATGCACCGTCAAGGGTAAGCGCAGCCATGGTCTCCGAGCTAATAGTCCATGCTGCTGCAAACGCCGTCGAACTGTTCGTGCAGATGGTTGTTGTCTTGCAAACGTCCCCATCTGCTGACTCAGCGATCGAGACGGGGCTGCACGATCCGTTACAGCCATGCGGATAAGATGCCTGTCATCTCGACTGCTAGTGATGCGAGGGCGTTGGGATCCAGCACGGCGTTCCGTATTACCCTCCTGACCTCACCGATTCCATACTCTGCTAAAAATCATTGGATCTCGACCAACGCGAGCAGCAATGTCGCGATACGATAAACCGCAATCGCGATAGGCTACAATCCGACCTTTACCAAAGTCGGAAACGTGATGGTACGCATTTCTCCTCCTTGCACGAGGCGTCACAACAACGTTTCACCAGGCAACGCCGGTCAACTGCTGTTTGTGTATGAGAAATCGGTTGGAAACTTTCCTCATGTCAGCACGATGTTGGTGTCGCCACCAGCGCCAACCTTGTGTGAATGCTCTGAAAAGCTAATCATTTGCATATCACAGCATCTTCTTCCTGTCGGTTAAATTTCGCGTCTGTAGCACTTCATCTTCGTGGTGTAGCAATTTTAATACCCAGTAGTGTACTTAAAACTAACGAACCCACGGACATCACACACATCCATGCCCGAGGCAGGATTCGAACCTGCGACCGTAGCAGCCACGTGGTTCCGAAATGAAGCTCCTAGAACCGCTCGGCCACAGTGACCGGTTACGTACTCGGTAATGTGGCCGACAGCGACCCAGATGGATTCCGTAGAATTTACATCAGGCGGATTTGGCCACCGAAACATCAACGTGAATTCACTTTAATGCTCCTCATACCCCTGTAGCACGGTTCTGTTTCCAACACGCGGACGGTTATACTGCTGCAACATGACATCGCCGTCGGGGAAGACCTCAAGTCTGCAGGGATTCAGGTAGTTCGCAGCTGTCAGCCTGTCTTCGATTGCTACCATAGGTTCCACGCAAACGCAGGAGAATGTGTCCCATACCATAATACCGCTCCTACCAGCCTGCGTCCGTGGCGCGCTGCACGTTGTGAGCTGCCGTTCACCACGAGGCCGGCGTTTCTGGAGACGACCATCGACCTGGTGTAACAGAAGTGTGATTCACACGAAGAGCCGATACGTTTCCATTGATCTACGGTCGAATCCCGATCGTCCCGTGCCCACTGCAATTGTAACTGACGATGTCGTTGGGTCAACATGCGAACACGCAGGGGTAGTCCGCTTCGGAACTCCGTGCTCTACGATGTACGATGAACGGCCTGCTCCGAAACACTTGTGGGTGTACCAGGCAGAGACGCTATAGATCACCATCTATCCTTATTTACAGAGCAGGCAAGCCTCCGAACCCCACGTTCTGTGAAGTCGTGGACGTCCAACCATTTAGCGCCTTCAGGCTTTGCATCCGTCTCTGCTGCACTTACATATTTTTCATATCACGTCACGTTCCCGCATCATCACGAGGCGGCATCCAACTTCGCGGTGGGCAGTGGTCGTAATGTTTTGGCTTATTAATGTGTGTCGAGGGAATAGCTGAAAAATGCCGATGCTTATGGTAGCTAGCAGAGCTGAAGCTCCACGACTGTAAAGGGACTACTTCAAAAACGAAGCAGGCCCCTATACGATTCTCCGACGGCTTTCAGCTACAATATAATTATTGTAAAAAGTGCTAATAACTGCGTTCGTTTGTCGATCTGTAATGGTTCTTAATTTTTGTATAGGCTTAATGGCAATTGTATAGAAATTTTAGTCCCTAGCAAATCAGATACGAGGTGTGGCTAGAAAAAAACCGGACTAGTACTGGTGAAACAATAAAACGAATGCAATAAGGCTGAAAGTCGCGTGGCCTGTCACGTGACTCTCGCTCCGCCTACTGCTCGAGTTTCATCTGCCTCCTGCACTCAGTCTGCCCGTGGCGTCTGTTTTAAGTAGTTGACGTTTTGTCTGTGCGTCGGAAAATGTTGAGTGTACAGAAAGAACAGCGTGTTAACATCAAATTTTGTTTCAAACTAGGAAAATCTGCAAGTGAAACGTTTGTAATGTTACAACAAGTGTACGGCGATGATTGTTTATCGCGAACACAAGTGTTTGAGTGGTTTAAACGATTTAAAGATGGCCGCGAAGACACCAGTGATGACACCCGCACTGGCAGACCATTGTCAGCAAAAACTGATGCAAACATTGAAAAAATCGGTAAACTTGTTCGACACTTTCCTTGTCAACTCCTGTTAACTCAGACACTGCTCTGATTGTTAAACGGCGATCTTGTCGAACAAGTTTACCGATTTTTTCAATGTTTGCATCAGTTTTTGCTGACAATGGTCTGCCAGTGCGAGTGTCATCACTGGTGTCTTCGCGGCCATCTTTAAATCGTTTAAACCACTCAAACACTTGTGTTCGCGATAAACAATCATCGCCGTACACTTGTTGTAACATTACAAACGTTTCACTTGCAGATTTTCCTAGTTTGAAACAAAATTTGATGTTAACACGCTGTTCTTTCTGTACACTCAACATTTTCCGACGCACAGACAAAACGTCAACTAGTTAAAACAGACGCCACGGGCAGACTGAGTGCAGGAGGCAGATGAAACTCGAGCAGTAGGCGGAGCGAGAGTCACGTGACAGGCCACGCGACTTTCAGCCTTATTGCATTCGTTTTATTGTTTCACCAGTACTAGTCCGGTTTTTTTCTAGCCACACCTCGTATTTGAGTGCCATATGGGTGAGTCGACTTTAGACCATTAGTTAAAATCGTAATAGAGAAGGCATCAGGTCGGGATAAGTATGTGTACGAGACTATACATTTAATGTTGTTCCGATAAACGGGATATTCGATTAATTTACGCTGTGGTCAACGAACAGCATTAGACTAAAGTGGTAACTTCAGTGACCTATGGCGGGAAGGAGTTATAGGTTGAAGAAAACTAAGAGGGTTACAGACGAGTAATTTAATCGGAGGCAACTCAAATCTGAATTAACAATGGTGTATAGAAGTGAGATGTCGGTCGGAAGGGTCTCCGATAAATTAGTTCGCCTGTGCGAGCCTCGTCCATTGAGGGTGGCGTCTGCTAGTTGACGTGGGAAGGATTTTCGTAAGTTGCTTTGGTGCTGTTGATAAACTGAAGGGCATATCTGATAAAGTAACAGGGACTACTTTTGAGTCAACAGATCATTTGAACTGATGACGGACATTTTTATCCCTCAACTAAAGTAATATTACTGAGTTGAATTCTCAAAAAAAGTGCAACGTTATTAGTCACACGTTTCATAAGTTAGATCGAGTTTCCACTTTTTTGTGAACTAAAACTGGGAAAAATAATTGAGCTAGAAGCCAACGGTTAAAGTGGTTGATAATTCTTGCATCTTTGATAATTGGCAATGTTCAAGAGGCGGTAGCACTAATATTCTTTACAGGCATGAGGATGCACTGGAACCTGATTTCAGAAACTGTACTGATTTAAAAGAAGAAATAAAACTTCAACCTCGGTTATAGCATCGAAATAGAAAGTTTTATGTTTTTGTTTTCTAATTTGGCCTGTTCATATTATGATAAAAATATAGTTCTGATGAAAGAACACTTCGCAAAGAAAAGTCTTGAAAAGCAATAATGATCATTTCATTGGCAAAAAATTCTATTCTTGCAAGCAAGGCTTTAACAAAATAATGAAAAATAATTCAGACATATTATTTAGAAGTTATTTCGGAAGAAAAGAGAGAAAACATGTAAGAAAAATATAAATGTATGAACATATAGTTATCATGACATCAGAGAGATATATTAATAAATTGACTTCATCCTAGCATTAATATCACCGGCTAGTGAGTTACTACATCTCTGTTATATTGCTACATTTGAAAACAAAGGACAGAGTATTACCAAAACTCTTTACATAAGTTTGTTACTCGAAGATTTCTAAAGCGAAGAGTTAGTTATCACTGCAGAGCCATTCGGTACCTAAAATACTTTTAAATGGGGTACAGCACTTTTAAATAGGGCACGACTAAGCCACAAATTTAAATTTTCTAGCAATTAAGTCAGAGATTACTACTAGCTTGCCGTAATTACGAGTTGTCTGATTCCAATTTACTTACATCACACAGTAAAAAAAATATGCGTCGAAGATCAAATTTTTAATACAAATGCCCATGAAGTGAATAAGCAGACAAGCTGGTAGCTGGTCAGTTGAACACAGAATGGTATAAGCAGTCTTACCTAAATACAATTAGTCACAGGCTATCACCATCCGACTAGTACATACAGACAGCTTATACTAAAAGCATATTTGTATACCGTCACTTTGGGCCAGTACTTATTCCAATACTGACAACTCACGAGCGCACGCGACTCGTATCGATCAGCTGATATGGTATCAATTTCAAATGTAATCAATGTATTCTGAATACATATTATAGAGACGATCATCTTCAAGTGCAGCACGTATTTGTAGTAAGGAGTATGAAATCAAATTAAGGCTGTTGTAATATAACGCAATGAGTAGATGAAAAATTACATTCAAAAAATTTAATAAGCTTTTGTGACCGTGTGCCATAATGCATTTAAATATAAGTACACTTACTGTAATTAATCAACTTATAATCCTCTTGCACAGGCAACACACAAACACTTCGCCAGTCAATTACAGTGACTCAATTTTGGGGTCTCTGAGGCTGGCAGCAATCTGAAACACAGAACAATGGACACGAAGTGTTCAGAATGGATTTGACATTTAACTATCAGTACTGGGGGTTGGCAGCCAACTCATCGCAACCTTAATACAACTATTTGTTTTATTCAGATTTTGTCTGAAGAGTTAATTCCATTCTAAGCTGAATGTCTTTGGGTTAAGTCCCATGTAAAAATACCTTTTATTAATTACCGTATTGCTTACTATACGGGTCAAAGGACGTTACAAAATATTTAAGCCTTCTATCATCCTCTGTAGCAGGGATTCTGAGAACATAAAGTATCTTTCCATTAATAAAATACAAAAGACATGAAATTTATGTTTCAATTATCTTATCTTCTGTTGTTTTATTTCAAAAATGTTCAAATGGTGTATTCACAAGGGACCAAACTACTGAGGTCATCGGTGCCTAGACTTACGCACTACTTAAACTACCTTACGCTGAGGGCAACACACATACACCCATGCCCGAAGGAAGACTCGAACCTCCGGCGGGAGGGGCGACGCGATTCGTGACATGGCACCTCCAACCGTGCGGCCACTCCGCGCGGCGTTTTATTTCATCTTGAGCATTTAAACGTTCGAGAATGCATTCCTTTACAACTTTACACTATGGATAAGAACGCCACATTTCTTTGATGCTGATCACGCTGTACGCAATGGCGGATATCAATAAGTGGCGTCTTCGAAAAGAAACAAAAGAACACACAAAGCATATAATAAATCTTTTCCCTACATTTCGTTCGTGATAACATCCGTATAACATTATGTATCGACATGAAAACTTGCGATGTTGGACGCACAAAATTAGACGGTGATATTACATATTATTCTGGGAGCTGGTATCTAGGTTACCAATTAAAAATAAGATCGCTTCAGATGCGGCCCGAGGTGCTGCCCCACAATGTTAGTATTGACTCTTGGGAAAAAATGCTGTAGGCATTTATCTAGAAGTACCATCTTCCCGTTTTCAAAAACCTGTATTCGTTATCGAGAAACACCCCAAAAACATTGTTTCGGGAACTGAAATTCAAATGGTTCTAAGCACTATGGGACTTAACATCTGAGGTCATCAGCCCCCTAGACTTAGAACTACTTAAACCAAACTAACCTAAGGACATGACACACATCCATGCCCGAGGCAGGATTCGAACCTGCGACCGTAGCAGCAGCGCGGTTCCAAACTGAAGCATCTAGAACCGCTTGGTCACAGCGGTCGGCCGGGCACTGAATCCGAGCCACGGATTCCAGGACTGCTATATACAGCAAATGGCTCTACCTTTTACGATATATTCCTAATATCCCGATCTGGAACAATCTTGAACATTTTTTTTAATATCTGTATCTGTTTCCGAGATACAGGTATTCAAAGTTACCCCACTCGTACACATAAAATCCGGTGTGAGGCGAAATCTTAGTTTATAAAACGACGTAGCACGGAGAAATATGGTGTAAAGTGTCTCCTTTTCATCAAAACGGTTCTGGGAATCCCATATTGCTGTAATACTGAAGCGCATGCAGAATTTTTGTACACGTTTTGCGATATTTCGATTTGACATAACAAAATTATCAAAGTTTTGCTCACCCATAAAGTTCTTTTCATATGAGTGACATGCCCCGCTCTAGCAGGGGAAAGAAGGGAACCAGCGGAAAATGTTTCCATCAGAGCAAAAAAGGTGAATTTGCTCCTGTTTATTAAAAAAATCTGACTGGAAATTTGGGTACCAGCTGCTTCACTTCACCTTTCTCAGAACCATTAAAATTTCCCCAAAAATTTTCCCATGCAGCCGTATTCACTTTTTTATGCTGAGAGAGAGAGAGAGAGAGAGAGAGAGGAGACAGTGGCTGTTGGAAAGAGACGGAAAAATAATAAATAATGGAAGATAGAGTCTATGACAATGACAACGAGGGGAAAAACAGCAGCTGTAAGACGGTGTGAATGAGAAAGCAATATTAAGAGAGAGCAAGAGGGAGACAATGAGAGGAGACAGTGGTAGTAGGACAGAACGAAGGAGTATGTGACTGCGAGACAGGCGACAGTGACGGATAGACACAAACAGATAAGGACAATTAGTTGAGATGAATGATTGAGAAGGAGTAAGTGAGAGTGGATGGGTATGAGCGACTTAAAACGATGAACTAGTGGGTACGAGCGAGTTACAGTTAGGGGACCTTGTGGAAGTGAGCGGTGAATTGCATGTTAAAAAAAACACTAATATGTTCGCATGCCAGAATTTTTGGGGAAATTTTATATTGTGCTGAGGAAGAAGAATGAGGTAACTGGTACCCCACTTTTCAGTCAATGTTTCAATAAACAGAAGAACATTTGCCTTTTTTTGCTGTGATAGGACCATTTTTCCTCTAGTTGCTCTATACTTCATTATTATTTTTGGCATTCTATTTTCATTCATTCTTGTGACGTTATCTGTCCATTTATTTCTTGATCTGTTCATTTATGCTTTTAAGTCCTAGTTTTTGTCTGATTGTTGTTTTCCCTATCAAATCTAACAGTTTGTAGCCCTCTGCATTCTTTAGAACTTCGTTTCTGTAACTTGCATTTTTCGTTCACTTCCAGCTGTTATTCTCGAAATCTCCTTGTCATAAAGTATAGATGGTATTGCCATTGCTTTGCACAAACGTAATTGCAGGTTCTATTCTCGTCTTTTCATTCAGTGTTCTGTATATGGTTCCATTATGTAACTGAATCCGTCAATTTTCTTTTCGGTATGTTTTTTCGCTTTTCTCAACAAGCTGAATTCATTCACTCTGTTTTCTGGTCGTTTACAAAGAGTTTTCTTGAGACTGAGTCTTGACCTTTTTTAGAGGGATTTTGTTAAATTAGAGCTCTTGGCAGAGATATTTATAAAGAATTTCTTGAAGAGTATCATCGCTGTTATTTATAAGAAGTTAGTCATTAGCGAAGAGTATTGGCATTAGACAGTTTCGTTGACTGAAGTTGTATATGTAAAACTGTTTCTCTTAACCATTCCCTCAACACATTACAAACACAGATATTAAAAAGTATCGGAGACAAGCTGCATCCTTCTCGTAACAACCTCCTTTTACAACAGTGGAAATTGTGGAGTCTTGGTACATTGGTTGGTCTACTGTTTGGGAAGCGGTGTGTTATGCTTCTCCCGTACTCTTATCAATGCTTTCAAAGTCATTCATGTAGTTAGTAAACAGTAGATGTGTTTCTCAGTTAAATTCTACATGCTTTTCAATTATTTGATTGAATGGGACTCACCCAGTTGGTTCCTTCATCAATACACTCTTTAAAATGACAAGCAATTTTCGATTGTAACCGACATTTGCCTGTTACGTCACATCAGAAACAACTATTAATGTGTGAAAATTTAGATGGAAAAGAACAAAGAGCTTGTAGTCGGAAGCAATCGATCTTTGGCTGTTAAAAAGCAGTTAATACGAGTACAGTAGAATTATATCAACGGGATACAGTGAAGATAACTTGAACAGTAATGCTTTTTCTGTTTGCGATGAGGTGTTCGGTAACAGAAAATATTAATACCATATAATGTTTCCCTTTCCTCTTCTGCGCAAAAATCATTCTTGCAGCAATGGATCTGAACTGCATCACAGCATACAGAAGTGGCACTGACATCACTCATGCGCAACAGTATTGTTCAGCTGGCAGTGCCGTCTCCTATGATCTATTTGTCGACGGCACGTTAAACCCTAATTTTCCTTAGACGTTGCTAATACAGAACATACTTAACATGGCAGGAAAGAGACAACATAAACTAAGTCCATAGAAGAATGACGAAGTGAATAAAATTTATACTCATTTATGTTGCAGTTCCAAATTTCACGCTCGTCGTCGTTTTTCTCGAGACAGATCAGAGGTCCTGGGTTTTTTATTTCAGAGTAATGACTTCTCTTCGCAGGACCGCAGCACAAGGTTTAACTACACATTTCTTTATGACGACAAAAGCGAAAATTTTCAGCAAACATTCTTTTTATGTTAAAGACAGCTTCTGCACTCTCGCGCGTTTTTCATGATAACAAGAAAACTCAGAAGCAACTAATACAAAGAAAGCAGATATTCGCTGCCAACTACAGACTGACACTAAGAACGCGTGCTTGGCGCACAGCCGATGACAGGTTATAGGCTTGTTGATGACTGAACAGAGACTGCCCCATTTCACTGGGCTTTATAACTAAGTATTAGAACATGAGCTTCTGATATGTTCTGGGAGTCAAGTTAATAATTATATCAACTTACAGTTTTTAATTAGTTAACGATTTAAACAAAATTCTATATTTTTATAATTATAAAAATATAAGAATAGTAGTTTTAAATAATTGTGAAATATAACTAGAGTTTTCTTTATATGTAGTTATAAGAAAAACTAAACTGTCGACGAATTACACTGCAAGGACCTTTATTTGAATTAAATTACATATTTTACATATTTTGAGATATAATACATAGTTCACAATGTATTAGATAATTGTATATATTTGAATATTGTTGCAGAATTATTATGCATTTTCGTTAAGTCCCATACGTTTCGTTGTATAGCAAACAAGGAAACTAATTCAAGCTTTATTCTTGTCCTCACATCGTCGTCAATCCCGTTGTACTTAAAGCTAAACTGCACACATTCGATGCGGACAACAATGACTCGTTTAAACGCTTTCCTTTCTTGTTCTCAAACGCTTGATAATGAGTAACAGTCAGTTGCTTCTAACATTCTAAGTTAACCATAGCACCGGCTGCGTCTTCGTCGGCATCAATACTGAAAACAAGGATTTCTATTGACAGCGCTTTAACCTCTTATCGTAATCTTTGTTGATCCGTTATGGACTGTGGGACAACAGCTGGCATGTATCTCTTGATGCAATAATTTACCAAGAGCCCTATGTATTGTAGAAATTTATTTTATGAACTTCTTATATGCTACCATTTTCGGCATTACATTGATGCCATCTTCAGACCACTGTATAATGAGTAGAACAAATGTACTATTATAAAAGTATAGAACATAAGTTAACAATTGACAGGTACCGTGTTAACTATGTAAGTGGCTCAAAATAACATATTGTATATTATTAAAACTATATGTAGTATTAGGGCTATTTGCTTCCGCCTATGTCATTCTGTTGTTAATAGTTTCCACTGTTTTACTCGAATATAGCATAATAGATGAACATACGTATAAGCTGTTATTCATAAATCCGTACCACACAGTTGTAATAGGCCATGCAACACAACAATCAAATGCATACAATTATATGTCCAGTGGAAGAATATTTTTTAATAATAAACTAATATAAATAAATAATAATATAAATTCAAATAAAAGAAAATGTGACATAATCGTGTCAGAATACATAAGTTACGTATGTGTAGTCTAGGTCGTGTTATGTGTGGTACGATAAATAGCTGCCGCAATATTAACGATAAGAAGCATTAACAAGTTTTTCTTAAAACCCAATTGCATTCACGTATTAAACCAATGCAATCGTACTATGAGAATCGTCAACACCTGGTCCCGTAGGCACTACAATAGAACCCCTATGTAAGACCACCTCGCACTGTGCTGAGTGGATTAATGCAACGACAGTAGCTAGCTGCCTCATACAGTCAGAGTGACAAAGAAGATTCTCGATCTCTGTATATCAAAAAAGTCTACCTCCCTACATATAAGTCCTATACAAGTACGTAGGATTACACCAAGTGGAATCGAATGAATAAAAAGGAAAAGAAGAAAAAGAAAAATATAGGAGGCCGCCTGTAAGTCCGAACATAAACCTCAAAATGAAAGGTATATCATCCCTATGACTAAGGATATCACCTATAACCATGTCAAACCATTCTCAAAGTTGCATTAAGGCCGGGTGTAGTAACGTATAAGATGACTATCAGGATCTTAAGTACGTCATCCAGTGTCATCATATTCTGTCTAAAGACCTCAGTGAGTTGGGAACTGTCTGCATGGGTCTAAATGTCACGGTACCTAAAACCTGGTCAGAATATTTGACTAGCTAAAATCAAACAATAACGAATTTATACCCATCAGCTATGTGTCAAGGAAATGCAATGTTACATCAAGTATAAAAATTGATTAAGTGGCAATTCAAGAGTGCAACGACAGGTGAACAGTACAGTAATCCAACGGGGTTATAAAATGAAATGTAAATTATTGCATCAAGAAATCTTATCGTAACATATTCCCCTGCCAAAACTGTGGTAAATGCAAAGGATGTACGATGAAATCACAAACTGAACAGCATTTATAAAGTAATCTACAGAGTAGAAATAAACAACGGATTTCTTCAAAGAAACAAGTTCCACTTACACAGTCGTAGGGACAACATATATCATCTAATAGTTTACAACGAACTATGTTTTGCATTGACTGCAGGGAACAAACTCCACAACAGACTTCTGGTACCTGAATTTAAATATTTCTTATAGAAATATTGCAACCGCAACATTCCAGATGTGTCCATTCTCAGGAATAATTACCTGGCCTCTTGCTATGTTGACATATTTGAAAAACTCAGGGCAGACATTGTAAAATCACCTATATGGGTTTCTGCTGGTGAGACAACGGATGCTGCAGGCTGTTTCATTGCTAACTTAACTGCAGGCTAGTTGGACTCAGGCTGCATCTAAAATCTGTTTAATTTATTGTACACCTTTGGTGGCAACAGATAGTTCAACCATTTCTAGATTCATTAATGACTGACCTAAGATTTTGTGGCCAGATGGCCTAAAATAAGAGAGGGTCCTACTGATGTACTCGGATGCAGCCCCATACAGGCTGGAAGAGAGCAAATCGCTTAACGTATTTTATCCAAACTTAGTGCATATTACATGTACGGCTCATGCATTGCAACGAGTGGTAGAGACAATTAGATATCAGTTTCCTGGTGTAAAAACACTGATATCAGCAAAGAATAAGATTTACAAGCAGCTACCTGATGTACTCTGCCTCTGCAGCCAGTGATAGCAAGGTGGCCAAAATGGATTGAAGCTGCAATTTTCTACATTAAGTACTTTGAAGCTGTTAAGTCAGTGACGGAGAATTTTCCTTCTCATCTTGCAGGGTGTATGTGTGAATCCTTGTCAGCATTCAACAGTTTTAAAGTTCTCAGTTCAGTTTCATACATCGCAA
This sequence comes from Schistocerca nitens, assembly GCF_023898315.1. Lineage (NCBI taxonomy): Eukaryota > Metazoa > Arthropoda > Insecta > Orthoptera > Acrididae > Schistocerca > Schistocerca nitens. Next base: position 334,071,198 of record NC_064617.1, read on the forward strand.
GTCACTTCAATTATGTCGCTCCAAGAAGCGGTGTTAATAATGGAAGATGCAGTTCATAATGTCAGTGTTGTACCGCGTGAAGTTGGTGGTGTAATTTCCAGTAAACTCCAATCTATGCTGAATAAAAACCCGGGATACTCAAATCTTGTCATTGTGCCTCGCTTATGTAATGGTGCAATTGTAGAACCTTCTGTATAAATATGCGCCGTTGGCTTCTTGTGAAGTTGAGCGATCTTTCTCTACTTATAAATACATATTATTATGTAGAACACGGTGCATGCCAACAGAACATTTGGAAAAGTATGCCATAGCTAGCTGTGCTTTCTCTTCCAGTGCGACTTAAATGCTTGCTTGGGAACACTTGTACTTCAGTACTTTGTAGCAGATGTGAATTGATTAAAAATGAACGTGGACAGTTGACTAGCCTGCATATGAACCTATATTTTATATGAAAAAAATGAAATTTTGCATTTTACACATAACTGCTTCAGTAGATATTTACTTACATATTTCACCAACATCGGCTACATATTTGTGTACATATTTCTTAATTTTATGTTATATAAAATGTAGGCTCCAAATATAACTTCTGAAACTTTTAAATATGCCACATGTAAAAGCTATCAAATATTTAGCTTTTCTACAATGTGAATGTATTTATGAAAAGTTAAGTGTGTTTTTGAAACGTAGCAATAATTTTCTACTTATTAAACAACAAAATTTCATGGAAAATTATGTAAATTATATTTCAAAAAACATTTGACATTGTTGCATTTGTCATAACTCATGTAAAGTGGAAACTGTAGGATAACTAATTTTCGTAGCACAACATTATCTCACAGAAACATGCAAAAATTATGTTATCAACAAATTTGGAAAGATAGAAGATTTCACAAATGCATCAATGTATAACTTAACTATTTGAGAAATATGAATCTCATACTTTGTAGCTGAAAATTAGAGTAAACATTATTGAAAAAGAAAGTGGTATGGCAAAATACAGTTAACCCATAAAGCTTCTGTAGCTCTTGGTTTTTTACAATGTCCCCCTCACACAACGTCTGGTATAGAGAATGCATGAGATTGTGTGATTATATGGAACACATACTTTTATAAAAATTAATCATCCCATATTGTAAAAATTTGTTATTGTAAGATATTTTGAAGTAAAATATGCTTCTATTTTGTAACGAAAACTTTCATACAGAAAATGTTTAATTGAAAGATACGTTAATGTGAAGCAACATAAAGTTGCATATTTGAATAAAGCTATATTTTGCATAAACTGTGCATTACTCAGGCTATGCAATAAAAAATAAATATCAAATTATAGGTTTGATATGACTGGATGTAGTATATGGATTGTTTACAAAATATAGTACAGCTTTTATATGACCACAAATACTCTATATGGCCAAAAGGAAGCATTTATATAAATCCAAATAAAGGTCTCTTTAATGAAATTAAATCATCAAAAACATTGGGGATGACTTGTAAAAGTTTTTTTAAAAATGCTATGTTCAATGTTGATAATACTTTTTTTACATTTTACTTTTTTGATGTATGAATCAATATACAAAGTGAATAGAAATTTACAATTGTTTTATCATTTTTTTAATAATGGATGATTTTATTTGTCCATAATTTTTCTTTCAATATTCATATAAAATAATACAAATGAAACTAATAGTATTGCTTGAGTATTCAAATAATATAATGAAGAAAATAATGTTTACTCATCATTGTGCAAGATCACCTGATGATACCAAACCTCCATAAACAATTTCTCGATATAGCTGCGATTCTTTTGAATGTGGTATAGGGACATACAGTATAACTGGTCATGCCTTCCCATCCGAGACTGCGCTAGTTAATCTAATACTTTCTAGGATTACCTTAATGTGTCGGCGCATAAGATTTCCTCCTACCTGTTTTCTGTGAATATCTCGTAGATGTTGTCCCTTGAAGGAGTTCTTCTTGCACATTAGTTTCTTCAGAAGATACAAGCAGGCTACCTGTCATTATAAGTGGATGTGCGGGTAGATAATTTACTTGAAGTCCTAGGATGCCATTAGGATGCGTTTATTAGCAAACACCATGAAACAGTTACGATTAAATAGTCTGAAGCAATTCATCTCAAGACGTTAATAAACCTCTAGAGCATGGTAAACCGATTATCGCAGAAGGATAAGCTCCGACTACGTCCTATCACTGACTATCACATATGAAAAGGCTCTGAGTACGTACTATCGCCGAATGTCGAGATTGGTGCGTAGCCGAAATCCCTTGCTTACATCGCCACACTTCGTAGCCCTTCGTATATCTTCGGTAATGTAACAATATTCATTAGTCTACTGAATTAACTGATTTACTGCACGGCAGTATTGGTATATTAAAGCTCTGATGACCTGTGGGCTCGCCCTGGTATTTGCTATGCCAAAAGTGAACTTTTATAACTAATATTTAATAAAAACAATTCCGATTTTCGCAGTAGAACACTTATGGTTCCCCAACGTATCGATTGCTAAGCTATATCCGTTCTCGAGGTTCGCATACTTCCCCTCACTACAATGATTCACTACCATGCCATAAGGCCCATTCGTCACCACAATCTTCGAGGGACCCAGCTTCCTACTCGGTGTTATCGTATTGTGCAACGCTGCTTAATGCTTAACGCAGCGAACTGGTTATGCTGTATGTAGATCCCAATTACAATATAAAGTCTATGAAAAGAAACTAAAGTTCAAAACAGGAGGGACCTCACAGCTGGTGTTCAGGTACTTTCTACATTGCGATGTAGGCTTCTTTTTCTTAGCATTGTGTCCTTTGCAGATTTGACAGTCTCGGTCTGGATGAAATTGCCATTTGCTCCTTCTGTGTCAGACCCTTTCAAGTGAAATAAATATCTGAAAATATCAATGCATGAGGTTGGAGGACTGGCATACTTGTGTTTGAAAATTATGTTTAGCCTTTCTGGCATTGGGTGTGGTTCCACAATATATTAAGGGTTACATAATTTTACAGGAACAGAGGTCGTTAGTTTAGCAAATTCGTGATTCAGGGAAAACTGAAATATTCCATGAACAGCTGCTGCTAACTATGTAAATGAAGTGTGAAAAAGTTTATCTTTCCGTATTCAGCCTTCCAGATACAGTCCCAGGTTCGTACCGCCTTACGATAAATTTGTCTAATGTATGAGGACTTGTAATGATTCCTTAATTTGATAATGTTATGACAGTGTTGTCGCCGGCCGCAAGCTGTCTTATAGCACCGGAATTCGTGTTTCAGTGCAAACAGGCAATCCTCCTCCACTTCATAATCATATCTTCCCCAGTATTAATAGGCTCCAGTTCCTTTCTGCGAACCCGAAGTAAATGCGCGGTAAAACTCGTGGATCATAATTGCGAATTTTTTGGAAGCAATAGGAGCTGTTGTTGCTCTAGCTATAGTCTTTCTGTTAACATGTCTGTTTATGGGTGTCGTGACAGTTCAGTCAATTAATCACGCACTAGCGCAGTCTTTTAGACGTAACATTCCTCAAAGCTAGTTCAAAATGTTTTTATGTAGCTCAATCAGCCAGCGATTGTTTTGTGAATCACAAACAGATGATAGCGTTTCTCAACAAATAGTTATTAATACTTTTCGAAATTCCCCTGCACTATTTGTCGGTGAATATTTACTAGGATATATGAAATCGGGAGTCTAATAGCAGTATTTTTTACTGAAGTTTCATAAAGTTGCAACACTGAAACTCTGATCATCGATTTCGTAGCTATGTGTGTAATTACATCACAACATATATGAAATTGTCTCATGTAGTCACTCGCGTTGAACCATTATTTCTCTAACACATCACAGAAACATTTTTTGAGCATAAAAATCTCCAAAACCACGTAAAGAATTACTTACGTCTTGCTATAGCAAAATTCGGTAAAATCAGAGATATTGTTTTATACTTCGCGCTCTTACTAATCATGGTAATAACTCGGATCTAGGAATCTTCGTATTTCCTGTAAGATGTCAATATGAGAATCATCGCTTAAAACTGCAAACTGTCCGTACGCCTGGTGAAAAGTAACTCTTGGAGTCTTTTGAAACTAAATAATATTTTTTTCATTATATCTGCCCAGTGCTTCGAATCTCTACATTACATCTCTTCGTAACCATCTGCAGTCACTACTAGTCAGAATTTTTTTATAGAGAACAACTTTTAAATGGTCTGCTCACTAGCTCAGATACAACAGTATAAACAACACTTTTTTTCATTTTATTTCAATTTTAATCTAAGGAATAGCAGGACAATATCTTCTAACTTCGTAGGAGCTCGCTGGCCCCTGGTCGGACTGCAATATCTCCCAGCTACCCCTGACGCAACGACGGCTGGAACAACTTGTCGTGCCTCATGATGTCTATGATACGGATAAACCACATACACAAAAGCAATACATCAACTGCAGTAACGTTAACAGTGTAATTATAGAAACATATATCAATACTTAGCTGGCGTCGCTCGGTAGAATTTGTATACTTGATGTCCGACGAATGTTCCAAATGAAAAATTTACAGTCTGTTCAAGGCCTAACTATGTCGCCCACAGAAAGTTTTAGTGGCATAGAAATTGTAGAATTGTTTCTTTCGTGTTAAAGAAATAAAAGAAATACTAAATTGCATCCCACGCCCGGGTTCCCGGGTTCGATTCCCGGCGGGGTCAGGGATTTTCTCTGCCTCGTGATGACTGGGTGTTGTGTGATGTCCTTAGGTTAGTTAGGTTTAAGTAGTTCTAAGTTCTAGGGGACTGATGACCATAGATGTTAAGTCCCATAGTGCTCAGAGCCATTTGAACTAAATTGCAGGGTAAATTGAAACTTCTCTCTTGAACTACACTGCTTAACAGTTACTGTGGAACAACTCACAATTGCTAAGGAACAACTCTCAATTGCTACGGAATAATCGACACTTCCTACGGGACACCCGACAAATGACAGTAATAGGAAATGTAGAGGACAGGACGTGTTAACTGCTGCGAAGTCTTTTGCTTTCGACAGTTCATGAAGTTCGGTGTTTGACGAAGGTTGTTGTGGAACCGAGTAGTGCGACTATCTGTATGGCACGGATGGCTCGAAGCCGGTTAAAGTGGCACTACTATCGCCGCAGTAATAGGTGTGTCCAAAAGTCATCTCGCGATTAAAAAAGGCCGCTGAAGGTGGAAATGCTACTCGAAAGTACGCAGGTGGTCATAGATTGACCACTACACCGCAAGAGGATAGATACGTAGTCCAAATGGCGAAAAGGAACAGACATCTTCTACGTCCTCGGCTGATCACTACAGACCTTGCAACCGCTACCAGTAAATATGTCTCTGCCAGAACTATTTCTCGGCGATTAAATAAGGCTGGTTTGCACGCTCGGAAGCCTGTTAAATGCACCCCACTTCAACCACGCCATCGTCGAGAAAGAGTTCGTTGGTGTAGGGAGCTCGTTGTTTGCGCTCAGCAACAGCGGCCCATAGTGATGTTCTCCAGCGAAACCCGCTGCATTTTGGCAAGTGATTCTGGCCACCAACTAGTGAAGAGAGAGGGAGAGGGGGAGAACACGTTACACATCACAGAATGTTCATGAACGTCATGGGTATGACCTAGGCGTTATGGTGTGGGCAGGCATAATGTACAATGGCCGAACACTACTCATATCTTTGCTCTTGGTATCATTACAGCACAATGGTAATGCACGAAGATCATTCCGTATCATATCCGTATGTTTATGGGTGCGGTAGGCCCCTGCTTCGTATTCATGGACGACAATGCTGCCCATACAAGTCCTCTTATGTGTCGCACACATTGGAAAGTGAAGTTATTGAATGTATGGAATGGCTAGCCTACACTCAGTGCCTAAACCCTATAGAGCATGCCTGGGAAGCTCTTGGCAGACGCGTTTCTCAACGAACACCTCCTCCCTGAACCGCGCAATAATTGAAAACCACCTTGAGAGAGGAGTGGGACAATATTCCCCAAGGAGTCCTCAACAAAAAATTAGTGGTAAGTTCCTATGGGACCAAACTGATGAGGTCATCGATCTCTAGGCTTACACACTACTTAATCCAACTTAAACTAACTTACGCTAAGGACAACACACACACATACATCCATGCCCGAGGGAGGACTCGAACCTCCGACGGGGGGCATCCGCGCGAACCGTGGCAACGCGTCCCAGAACGCGCGGCTATCCCACGCGGCAGTCCTCAACAGTTTGGTAGCTAGCATGAATAATAAATGCGAAATGTGCATTAGTGCCGGAGGAAAATGTACTCTTCACTAAGAGTCCGATATCGACCTTTATGTTGAGAGTCTGACCTGTGCCAAACATGAACGTTATTTATGCCTGTCATCTTGCTTTCCCAAATAGTAAAATCTGTACCATTTTTCGTTATAAACATACCACTCCACTTCTACTACGTATGCACCGCATTTTATGCCGTCCATCATTGGCTGTGATTATTCCTGCCCAACACTGTCTCTTTTCATTATCAACTGTCAAGCAGTATATATATATATATATATATATATATATATATATATATATATATATATATATATAGTCTCAATTCAATAACAATATACAGTGACCCGGCCAAATATCTCACGAAATAAGCATCAAACGAAAAAACTACAAAGAACGAAACTCGTCTAGCTTGAAGGGGGAAAGATAGCGCTGCCGTAGGTCAAACGGATATCAACTACGTATTTTTAAATAGGAACCCCCATTTTTATTACATATTCGTGTAGTACGTACAGAAATATGAATGTTTTAGTTGGACCACGTTTCTCGCTTTGTGATAGATGGCGCTGTAATAGTCACAAACGTATAAGTACGTGGTATCACGTAACATTCCGTCAGTGCGGACGGTATTTGCTTCGTGATACATTACCCATGTTAAAATGGACCGTTTTCCAATTGCGGAAAAGACCGATATCGTGTTGATGTATGGCTATTGTGATCAAAATGCCCAACGGGCGTGAGCTATGTATGCTGCTCGGTATCCTGGACGACATCATCCAAGTGTCCGGACCGTTCGCTGGATAGTTACGTTATTTAAGGGAACAGGAAGTGTTCAGGCATATGTGAAGCGTCAACCACGACCTGCAACAAATGATGATGCCCAAGTAGGTGTTTTAGCTGCTGTCGCGGCTAATCCGCACATCAGTAGTAGACAAATTGCGTGAGAATCGGGAATCTCAAAAACGTCGGTGCTGAGAATGCTACATCAACATCGATTGCACCCGTACCATATTTCTATGCACCAGGAATTGCATGGCGAATACTTTGAACGTCGTGTATAGTTCTGCCACTGGGCACAAGAGAAATTACGGGACGATGGCAGTTTTTTGCACGCGTTCTATTTAGCGACGAAGCGTCATTCACCAACAGCGGTAACGTAAACCGGCATAATATGCAGTATTGGGCAACGGAAAATCCTCGATGTCTGCGATAAGTGGAACATCAGCGACCTTGGCAGGTTAATGTATGGTGCGGCATTATGGGAGGAAGGATAATTGGCCCCCATTTTATCGATGGCAATCTACAGGGTGTTTCAAAAATGACCGGTATATTTGAAACGGCAATAAAAACTAAACGAGCAACGATAGAAATACACCGTTTGTTGCAATATGCTTGGGACAACAGTACATTTTCAGGCAGACAAACTTTCGAAATTACAGTAGTTACAATTTTCAACAACAGATGGCGCTGCGGTCTGGGAAACTCTATAGTACGATATTTTCCACATATCCACCATGTGTAGCAATAATATGGCGTAGTCTCTGAATGAAATTACCCGAAACCTTTGACAACGTGTCTGGCGGAATGGCTTCACATGCAGATGAGATGTACTGCTTCAGCTGTTCAATTGTTTCTGGATTCTGGCGGTACACCTGGTCTTTCAAGTGTCCCAACAGAAAGAAGTCACAGGGGTTCATGTCTGGCGAATAGGGAGGCCAATCCACGCCGCCTCCTGTATGTTTCGGATAGCCCAAAGCAATCACACGATCATCGAAATATTCATTCAGGAAATTAAAGACGTCGGCCGTGCGATGTGGCCGGGCACCATCTTGCATAAACCACGAAGTGTTCGCAGTGTCGTCTAAGGCAGTTTGTACCGCCACAAATTCACGAAGAATGTCCAGATAGCGTGATGCAGTAATCGTTTCGGATCTGAAAAATGGGCCAATGATTCCTTTGGAAGAAATGGCGGCCCAGACCAGTACTTTTTGAGGATGCAGGGACGATGGGACCGCAACATGGGGCTTTTCGGTTCCCCATATGCGCCAGTTCTGTTTATCGACGAAGCCGTCCAGGTAAAAATAAGCTTCGTCAGTAAACCAAATGCTGCCCACATGCATATCGCCGTCATCAATCCTGTGCACTATATCGTTAGCGAATGTCTCTCGTGCAGCAATGGTAGCGGCGTTGAGGGGTTGCCGCGTTTGAATTTTGTGTGGATAGAGGTGTAAACTCTGGCGCATGAGACGATACGTGGACGTTGGCGTCATTTGGACCGCAGCTGCAACACGGCGAACGGAAACCCGAGGCCGCTGTTGGATCACCTGCTGCACTAGCTGCTCGTTGCCCTCTGTGGTTGCCGTACGCGGTCGCCCTACCTTTCCAGCACGTTCATCCGCCACGTTCCCAGTCCGTTGAAATTTTTCAAACAGATCCTTTATTGTATCGCTTTTCGGTCCTTTGGTTACATTAAACCTCCATTGAAAACTTCGTCTTGTTGCAACAACACTGTGTTCTAGGCGGTGGAATTCCAACACCAGAAAAATCCTCTGTTCTAAGGAATAAACCATGTTGTCTACAGCACACTTGCACGTTGTGAACAGCACACGCTTACAGCAGAAAGACGACGTACAGAATGGCGCACCCACAGACTGCGTTGTCTTCTATATCTTTCACATCACTTGCAGCGCCATCTGTTGTTGAAAATTGTAACTACTGTAATTTCGAAAGTTTGTCCGCCTGAAAATGTACTGTTGTCCCAAGCATATTGCAACAAACGGTGTATTTCTATCGCTGCTCGTTTAGTTTTTATTGCCGTTTCAAATATACCGGTCATTTTTGAAACACCGGGTAAATGGTGCAATGTATGCTGATTTTCTACGTAACGTTTCGTAATGTTATTACAAGATGTTTGACTGCATGACAGAATGGCGATGTACTTCCAACATGATGGAGTGTCCGGCACATAGTTCGCGTGCGGTTGAAGCGATATTGAATAGCATATTCCATGACAGGTGGATTCGTCGTCGAAGCACCATACCATGGCCCGCACGTTCACCGAATCTGACGTCCCCGGATTTCTTTCTGTGTGTGAAAAGTTGAAGGATATTTGCTATCGTGATCCACCAACAACGCCTGACAATATGCGTCAGCGCATTGTCAATGCATGTGCGAACATTACAGAAGGCGAACTACTCGCTGTTGAGAGGAATGTCGTTACACGAATTGCCAAATGCATTGAGGTTGACGGACATCATTTTGAGCATTTATTGCATTAATGTGGTATTTACAGGTAATCACGCTGTAACAGCATGCGTTCTCAGAAATGATAAGTTCACAAAGGTACATGTATCACATTGGAACAACCGAATTGATATCCGTTTGACCTACGGCAGCGCCATCTGGTTTCCCCTTCAAGCTAGACAAGTTTCGTTCTTTGTAGTTTTTTCGTTTGACCCTTATTTCGTGAGATATTTGGCCCGATCACATTCCAAATCCTTTTACCCACTCTCTCTGTATAGCTAAGCTTTCATACTCAGCATCTCCCTCTCACTGCCACTGTCTATACATTTCGCTATCTATCACTGTCTAATTGTTTCCTATTGATTTACAATATATTCCAGAGTAACTGTCTTTCTTCACACTTACACTATCTTTCCCACTGCCACTATCTCCACCATAACACGGCGGCTCAAAATTCTGGAGGGTCCAACTTTTTTTACTCCTACACCCACGTATTAAAAAATTCGGTCCAAAGTTCGCCCTCCCCTATACCTACCTGATAAAGTTCGCCGGTCTGGCAGGGTCCAGATACCCCAAGCCTATGTACGGTCTCCACTCATCTGCATTTTTCGTCTCCACTGTCTCCTCTCTCTTTTGCTCCCACAGCTTCTATCTCCATCCATCTCGCTTTCTTTGTTACTACCTCTGTCTCTCACTGACTATCAATATCTCCTCTCCCTTTAGCTCCCACTGCTGTTGTCTTCATTCATTTCTCTCTCTCTCTCTTTCACTGCCGCTTTCTCTCTATCACTCTCTCCACTCACTTACATTTTTCATTCCCACTGTCTCCTCTCTCGTTTGCTCCCACAGCCTCTACCTCCATCCATCTCTCTTTCTTTGTTACTGCCAATGTCTCTCACTGACCAACAGTATCTCCTCTCTCTTTGGCTTCCAATGCTGTTGTCTTCGTCCATCTCTCTTTCTCTTTCACTGTCGTTTCCTCTCTATCATCATCATCGTCTCCTCTCTCTTCCACCGTCACTGTCTCTCTGCTACTCTCTTTCAGCACAAAAACGTGCGAATATGTTCGCATGCCAGAAATTGAGGAAGGCGGAATGAGGATTGAGGTAGCTGGTTTTCCACTTTTCTGTCAGAGTCTAGTCCAACAGAGCGTCTTTCCTGTTTCCCTTCTTATCCCTGCTACCGCAGCGTGCGCTGCTTATGCAAGGTGGTCAGAAAGAGTCTGAAAAGCTAGTAAGGGTGTTGCAGGGGAGGTTGTGCTGAGAAATAATTGTTAGGAAAAAAGGTCCGATACGTTGCGCCATTTCCGAGCTATTTAGCGTTGCAGTCATCCAATAAAGCCGTCAACGCGCGCATTCAAGCAGCCTTCCATAGGTTGTGTCGCTAAACGTGTTTTTCGTCCGGGTTCCTCAGACCGAACAAATGAATCTTTTACTTGCCTAGGCTAAATTTATCACTTCCGGGAAAGGCAAATTTTAACTGACAATGGGCATTTTACCAAGTGGTAACTGATGGGCCCGCATTTTAGCACGTACAAGTGCGTGAATTTGCGCGCGGAACAACCTGATTGGCTTACTTCAGTGCTAAACAACGCGGAAATGGCGTAACGTATCGAATTTTTTCTTAACAACTATTTCTCAGCATAACATCCCCTGCAACCCCCTTATAAGTTTTTCAGGCTGTTTCTGGCAACCCAGTATGAAACGAATTCTACAGGTCACTAATGTTTTGACAGTTTATCAATGTTCTTCAACACATTTATATACTTGGACGCACTTAAACAACAAAAAGGTATGCATAATACAAGGTTAATACAAAATCAGTTGCCTTATATTTTTTCTGGATACTCTGCTGAGAATACAAAATTGTTAAGGCTTTCGTGGCCACTTGTTGACAAACTGCCTATTGGCTTCTGTCTCTGGTTCTTCGGCCGACGTTCATCTAATGATTTTTCTGACGTTTCGCCAGCACGAGTGGCAGGCATTGTCAAAGCTTCACCCTCCATTGCCGGTGGTGAACTGGCCAGGTACATATAGTCTGCGGCCGCGAGCTCGGCTCGAGTTTACCACCGGCAATGGAGGGTGAAGCTTTGACAATGCCAGCCACTCGTGCTGGCGAAACGTCAGAAAAATCATTAGATGAACGTCGGCCGAAGAACCAGAGACAGAAGCCAATTGGCAGTTTGTTAACTGAGAATGTTCAACTTACGATTTGTTATCTGAAAAGAGTAAAAATTTTGTTAGTAATTTTTTACGGAATTTGTAGTCTTTCCAGATTTACATAATTTTTGGTTGTCATGCTAAGGTACTTTACAGCCCATTTGCTGTCACCGCAGTACCACTTTAGATACGTTCGTATAAGCGTCAGTTGCCCATTACTCAGAAACAGAGCATCATTAAGTTTTATTTGAGAAGAAATATACATTGGTAACGTCAGAACCCTTACTATTACACTAGGACCCTTGCCATGTGTTCACTACGTCAGTTAAAACTACTTTTGCGCTTCCGATCGGAATCAGTCACAATGATAATTTTGAACTTCTGGATCTCGGTAGCGAAAAAGGATATTGAAAAAATTTCCAAGGTTCCCCAAGAACATCTTAAGAATATATGATAGAAATTTATACGATTTCCCATGAGTAGAAATGATAGAATGGACATCACCACAAATGGTACTCTTGGTACCAAAAATCATAATTTTTCGAGGTTTTCTCAGAAGCCGCCCATGAACAAACGGTGCTTTTGTAAGCCGCCCAAAGTCCACCCTAGACCACACCTAATCTAAAGAACCAACTGATTTGCTCAGTTGGCCTGGGCTGAAGGTAGTGTGTAATGTTTAAATTCTGACCCTGTGCCGTACGATAGCTACAGTATGCCCGTTCTTCCGTTAGGTATACAAATGATCGCTCGGCCAAGGGCTATTCAAAACACTTCATCCCTTATCTCTGTGATATCTGTCGTGCACGAACCGATTGGTGCTCTCTAAATCTAGTTTGAAGAAAAAACATTTTGAAAAAAAAAAAACAGTAAACATTTTTCTGAACAGATTTGTCTACAAGCCTCACTTGCTGTACATGATTTCGAGTATCACTCAAAGGTATATCAAATGTTTCTCTAATTTGTTTTATTTCTTACTTTTAGATAAATCTTTTCTCAAAACAATTAACAATTTTTTGTAAATATATTTTTATTTCGTAATCTAAAGGAGCGTTCAGTCAATGCTGATTTTCCTACCTATCCGAGTATTACGTTTTGTATATGTTCGGACGCAGACGCAGCGGTGTGTCTGTCTAATGTACCACTTGCCACACTCCAAAGGAATTCGATACACACCATGTATTCGGAGACTTTTACGTCTTCAAAAAAAAATCCTTATCTTTGAAGGTGGTCGGAATATGATCCCTTTCTTGTTCACAGCTCGGTGAGTTCTTGCAGAGGCTGTGCCAGCAAATGGTTGGAAGGCGATTCTGTGATCTCTTCCTTGGCTTTGTTTCTACTAGGGTTGCCTAGAAAGTAATGCGCCGCATTTTTTTCTCAGCCAAAAACAATGCTACGAATGCGAAACGTTACGTAAATATTATATGAAGTCTCCTGAGTGAGCGGGTCAAGTTTCCGTCACTTCCGACAGATAGCGTGGCTGCAGGTCAGTTTCGAAATGGCGTCTGTAGGTGATGTACATTACAAGCAACGTGCCGTCATTGAATTTCTCACTGCAGGGAAAGAAACTGCGGGGAATATTCACAAACGCTTGTGCAAGTCTATGGAGCATCTGCTGCGGACAGAAGTACAGTTAGTTGCTGGGTTATCAGAAGGCGGTTCGACCGAGCTCCACGATTTGCAGCGCTCGGGGAGACCATCCACAGCTGTCACACCTGACATGTTGCAGCGAGCAGATGTTGTCATTCGCGAAACAGACGCATTGCGACTCGGCAGTTGGCGCTGCATCTGTCAATCAGCAAAGGAAGTTCACACAGTGAAGCACTGGCTCCGCCAACAGGACGAGTATTGTACGACGGGGCATACACAGCCTTCTGTCGCGCTGAAGGAAGGCCATAGAACGGGATGAGAATTAGGTGGAAAAATTGGATGTGTAGATAAAACACCATTCTTTCGTGTGTGTAATTCTCATTATGTTCAATCAAGTATTGTTGAACAGAGAAACAGATTGTTGAACAGAGAAATTACCACCTGATTGGACACAGTTCTGATCCATCCCCATCACAAAAAGGGAGATGTTACAGATCTAAACAACTACCGGGGAATTTCTCTTGTCCCAGTAACATACAAGATTCTCTCCAAGGCATTACTAATAAGGGCAGAAGATTAACTGGGAGAATACCAGAGAGGCTTTAGGAAGACCCGATCCATTGCTGAACAGATCGTCAACCTTAAGACGGTACTGGCATACTCCAAGATGAGAAACCGCAAAGTGGTTGTCACCTTTGTTGATTTCAAGAAGGCCTACGACTCTGTTGATAGAGAAACGCTTAACAAAATACTCCAGGAATTAGCATTAGACAACAAAACCCGCAGACGCATTCTAGAAACATTGACAAACACCCATTCGAAGGTCAAATTTAGAGGCGAGATCTCAAAAAGCTTCGAGATAAAAACTGGAGTGAGACAAGAGGATGGATTCTCCCCATTTCTCTTCAACTGTGTCCTCGAAAAGGTTGTGAGAGAATGGCACAAATAACTGACCAATTTGGGTGTCCAGAGTGGTGTCTACCTGGTCCATAAGAACGAAGGACTGATTGTAGATTGCCTGGCTTTTGCAGGCAACGTGGCAGTGATTGCTGATTCTCTTGAAATGGCAAAAATGCAGGTAAACTGCCTCAGAAAACAGGCAGCCAAAATGGGTCTTTAAGTGTCGCTGGTGAAAACAGAGTTCTTCACCAACATCAAAGAAGCTAACAAAGACATGTTACTAGACGAGGGAGAGATCAAAAGGAGTGAGAAATTTATCTCGGCGAATGGATTGCACCCAACTTATCAGAAAAAACGTCATTATTCATGAGAGTCAACGTGTTGGAACTAGCCTATCGACTGACTATGAACACCTACAACAAGAAATGCCTGTCACGCAGCCTGAAACTGAAGCACAACAATCAGTCATACAACCAGAAGCCCTGTGGAGAAATTGGAAGTCAGAGAGAGGAGAATCCTCAGGAAGATCCTAGGCCAGGTACAAGAAGCTGGGGAATTCAGAATGAGGCATAACTCGGAGCTCTACGAACATATCGAGAGGTTCTCTGAGTGTGCAAGAAACAGAAGGGTATCTTTCTACAGCCATGTTGCAAAATTGCCTCCAAGCAGATTGACCAACCATCTGTTCACCTTCTCGCAAAACAAGAAGGTTCGCACCACTTGGGTGACAGAAGCTTAGAAGCACATTAAAGAACTGGGAATAATTGATCTCCAGAACAGACAGTCTGTAAGACACACCCTGAAGGAAGTCCGAAGATTTCAGGAAAAGCGTCGAAGAAAAGTACCCCCTGGACAGAAGAAAGGAAGGAGTTACGCCGGCAGAAGATACAACAGTACTGGGCAAAGATCAAAGCCTAACAGTTGAACAAGCGTGGTCCAAAGTAGGCCCATTCGTAACAAGAAGAAGAAAGGATTGTTGAAGAAAAAAATGCGGTGCATTACTTTATAGGCAACACTAGTATATGTCGGTGCCTTCAGCTACTTAATATCTTCCCTCTTATAGCCACTGGAAGCAAAGCATTTTATAGAGGATCCCTTTCCTTTGGTAGGTCGTCCTTGTCACATGCAGTCTTCGTCCTGTGTCTCAACAAAGTAAGACAAATACACTCCTGGAAATGGAAAAAAGAACACATTGACACCGGTGTGTCAGACCCACCATACTTGCCCCGGACACTGCGAGAGGGCTGTACAAGCAATGATCACACGCACGGCACAGCGGACACACCAGGAACCGCGGTGTTGGCCGTCGAATGGCGCTAGCTGCGCAGCATTTGTGCACCGCCGCCGTCAGTGTCAGCCAGTTTGCCGTGGCATACGGAGCTCCATCGCAGTCTTTAACACTGGTAGCATGCCGCGACAGCGTGGACGTGAACCGTATGTGCAGTTGACGGACTTTGAGCGAGGGCGTATAGTGGGCATGCGGGAGGCCGGGTGGACGTACCGCCAAATTGCTCAACACGTGGGGCGTGAGGACTCCACAGTACATCGATGTTGTCGCCAGTGGTCGGCGGAAGGTGCACGTGCCCGTCGACCTGGGACCGGACCGCAGCGATGCACGGATGCACGCCAAGACCGTAGGATCCTACGCAGTGCCGTAGGGGACCGCACCGCCACTTCCCAGCAAATTAGGAACACTGTTGCTCCTGGGGTATCGGCGAGGACCATTCGCAACCGTCTCCATGAAGCTGGGCTACGGTCCTGCACACCGTTAGGCCGTCTTCCGCTCACGCCCCAACATCGTGCAGCCCGCCTCCAGTGGTGTCGCGACAGGCGTGAATGGAGGGACGAATGGAGACGTGTCGTCTTCAGCGATGAGAGTCGCTTCTGCCTTGGTGCCAATGATGGTCGTATGCGCGTTTGGCGCCGTGCAGGTGAGCGCCACAATCAGGACTGCATTCGACCGAGGCACACAGGGCCAACACCCGGCATCATGGTGTGGGGAGCGATCTCCTACACTGGCCGTACACCACTGGTGATCGTCGAGGGGACACTGAATAGTGCACGGTAAATCCAAACCGTCATCGAACCCATCGTACTACCATTCCTAGACCGGCAAGGGAACTTGCTGTTCCAACAGGACAATGCACGTCCGCATGTATCCCGTGCCACCCAACGTGCTCTAGAAGGTGTAAGTCAACTACCCTGGCCAGCAAGATCTCCGGATCTGTCCCCCATTGAGCATGTTTGGGACTGGATGAAGCGTCGTCTCACGCGGTCTGCACGTCCAGCACAAACGCTGGTCCAACTGAGGCGCCAGGTGGAAATGGCATGGCAAGCCGTTCCACAGGACTACATCCAGCATCTCTACGATCGTCTCCATGGGAGAATAGCAGCCTGCATTGCTGCGAAAGGTGGATATACACTGTACTAGTGCCGACATTGTGCATGCTCTGTTGCCTGTGTCTATGTGCCTGTTGTTCTGTCAGTGTGATCATGTGATGTATCTGACCCCAGGAATGTGTCAATAAAGTTTCCCCTTCCTGGGACAATGAATTCACGGTGTTCTTATTTCAATTTCCAGGAGTGTAGTTCACTGTCTTGAGTGATGGCAGGTTGTAGCTCGGAAATGTAGGTTCATATGAGTGGGTTTTCTGTACACCTCACATCGCAAAAAATGTTCAAATATGTGTGAATTCCTAAGGTTCGAATGGTTCAAATGGCTCTGAGCACTATGGGACTTAACTTCTGAGGTCATCAGTCCCCTAGAACTTAGAACTACTTAAACCTAACTAACCTAAGGACATCACACACACCAATGCCCGAGGCAGGATTCGAACCTGCGACCGTAGAGGCCGCGCGGTTCCAGACTGTAGCGCCTAGAACCGCTCGGCCACCCCAGCCGGCTGAATTCCTAAGGGACCAAACTGCTAAGGTCATCGGTCCCTAGACTTACACACTACTTAAACAAACATAACGCTAAGGACAACACCCACGCCCATGCCCAAGGGAGGACTCAAACCTCCGGCAGGAGGTTCACATCGCAGAACACCATCAGGTTTTTCCTATAGCTGGGAAATGTAGGTTCGTATGAGTGGGTTTTCTGTACACCTCACATCGCAAAAAATGTTCAAATATGTGTGAATTCCTAAGGGACCAAACTGCTGAGGTCATCGGTCCCTAGACTTACACACTACTTAAACTAACATATCGCTAAGGACAACACCCACACCCATGCCCAAGGGAGGACTCGAACCTCCGGCGGGAGGTTCACATTTGCAGAATGCCATAAGGGTTTTCCTATACATGTACATGTCTTGTCAATGCCTATGGTGAAACTGATCTTTTTTTTTTAGTGTTGTTTAGGTGGTCGAGGAATTCATCGATAGAGTTGCCATTATATTGCCACACCACATGGCGGCATCACTACACCGCAAGAACCTTCATTTCCACAACTGTTTTCCAATATAGCAGAGGGCATCGTTTGTTGGTACATCGTAACTGCTATATAACAATCTGTTTTGTTTCATACCTTTCCACACTGGATAAGCAAAGGCATTACTATGGGTAACAGAGTCGCAACTGCCTCCCCTCTCCCATCCTCCCCTCTGAAGACCCCAAAATAATTGCAACATTCATCAAGTGAGGTGTCAGAGGGCAAAGGACACAACTGTGAAGGTCCAGCATTCAAATTCCCGTCCAGATTTAGATTATCTGTCGTTGCCATAAACTATTTAAGGAAATTACTGGCTTGGTTCACTTGAAAAAGGTCACAGTTGATTTCCTACACCGTGTTTGGTCAGTCTGAACTTACGTTGAATTTACAAGGACCTCATTCGTGGAGTCATACAATACTTCAAATTTTACACAGCGTTGAGAGTACACTACGTTTTCCCATATCGTAATACGGAACTGAAATTTTATCATCATCATCATCAGTTTTCTGCTATGTTCGCGGGTAATTTGCGTCTCTATTTCAGGCAGCCTATCGCATCATCCTTAATGCTGCAGTATGTACTACAATCAAGTACGTCTTCTAGGTTCTGAAATATCTTCCTCTGTCGTTTCCTCTTCCCTTACACATCCCTTTTGTTTTTATAAGACCTTCCTTCTATATTAATATATAAGCTATCCAGCTTCTACTCCTTCGTTTTATTACACTCAGTAATTGTCATTACTCATACACTCTTCGGAGACCTTCTTACACTACTGACCATTAAAATTGCTACACCAAGAAGAAATGTAGATGATAAACGGGTATTCATTGGACAAATATATTATACTAGAGCTGACATGTGATTACATTTTCACGCAGTTTGGGTGTATAGATCCTGAGAAATCAGTACCCAGAACAACCACCTCTGGCCGTAATAACGGCCTTGATACGCCTGGGCATTGAGTCAGAGCTTGAATGGCGTGTACAGGTACAGCTGCCCATGCAGCTTCAACACGATACCACAGTTCATCAAGAGTAGTGAGTAGTAAGTATTGTGACGAGCCAGTTGCACGCCACCATTGACCAGACATTTCAGTTGGTGAGAGATCTCGAGAATGTGCTGGCCAGGGCAGCAGTAGGACATTTTCTGTATCCAGAAAGGCCCGTACAGGACCTGCAACATGCGGTCGTGCATTATCCTGCTGAAATGTAGGGTTTCGCAGGGATCGAATGAAGGGTAGAGCCACGGGTAGTAACACATCTGAAATGCAACGTCCACTGTTCAAAGTGCCGTCAATGCGAACAAGAGGTGACCGAGACGTGTAACCAATGACATCCCATACCATCACGCCGGGTGATACGCCAGTATGGCGATGACGAATACACACTTCCAATGTGCGTTCACAGCGATGTCGCCAAACACGGATGCGACCATCATGATGCTGTAAACAGAACCTGAGTTTATCCGAAAAAATTACGTTTAACCATTAGTGCACCCAGGTTCGTCGTTGAGTACACCACCGCAGGCGCTCCTGTCTGTGATGCAGCGTCAAGGGTAGGCGCAGCCATGGTCTCCGAGCTCATAGTCCATGCTGCTGCAAACGTCGTCGAACTGTTCGTGCAGATGGTCGTTGTCTTGCAAACGTCCCCATCTGTTGACTCAGCGATCGAGACGTGGCTGCACGATCCGTTACAGCCATGCGGATAAGATGCCTGTCATCTCGACTGCTAGTGATACGAGGCCGTTGGGATCCAGCACGGCGTTCCGTATTACCCTCCTGAACCCACCGATACCATATTCTGCTAACAGCCATTGGATCTCGACCAACGCGAGCAGCAATGTCGCGATACGATAAACCGCAATCACGATAGGCTACAATCCGACCTTTATCAACGTCTGAAACGTGATGGTACGCATTTCTCCTCCTTACACGAGGCATCTCAACAAAGTTTCACCAGACAACGCCAGTCAACTGCTGTTTGTTTATGAGAAATCGGTTGGAAACTTTCCTCATGTCAGCACGTTGTAGGTGTTGCCACCGGCGCCAACCTTGTGTGAAAACCTAATCATTTGCATATCACAGCTTCTTCTTCCTGTCGGTTAAATTTCGCTTCTGTAGAACGTCATCTTCGTGGTGTAGCAATTTTAATGGCCAGTAGTGTAATTTTGGCTCTATCCATCTAACGTATTCTTTCCATCCTTTCTCTCCATCGCACTTTCTTTCCATCATTTAGAATAAGTTGGATAGCTAGAAGGAAGAATGAATGAAGTATGTCACTTGCTTTTTTTCTGCGGCTGATTCTACAAAGTCTTATCTCCGTCTATTGATAGTTTCGGAAGAAACAACGAAATGTGTAACTTGCTTTTTTTCTACGAAGTCTTATCTCCGTCCATTGATAGTTTCTACACAGCGACAGTTAAAACAGTTACCTTAATAGCAAGTCCGCTGTCAAGTTAGATGACAGCCCAGAAGACGAACCAGAGAAAAAGTGTCATAGGTGAGGCTTGTCATCCCTGGCGTTTTTCTGCGACCTCATGAACGCGCACCGAATGCGAACAATGCAAAAGATACTGACTGGCAACTGGAGACTATCAGCACACTACTAACACCTGAGCCCATAACTCCCACAGACAAGTAAGCACTAGAGCACTGCGTCTGCGAGCCGAAATCAAGAGCGGCAGTGAGCCCATCCCGCGAGGTCTTTCTAGAGGTGGATTCACACTGGGCATCAACAGGAGCCGACGTCACTGTCAAATGGTCGTGTGTTGGCACTAGAAAGAACGTAAACACAACATCATTTAGTTTAGCCCAGTATCAATTGGTGAAAGTGGGATTATGAGATACCATCCAAGATAGAAGATGTGGGAATATAGTATCAGAATAAAGGCACTAGCAATGATGAGATTTATTAGTGACCAAAGATAAATTCATAACGGATGTCCCTGACAAAGTTTGAAAGGTAAACAGCTGTGAAATACAGCAACAGGAAGAGGGTTTTACAGTATTTCATCTTACTTCCAGTGTTTAGAAAATTTATAAAAGCTGTGGACACACATTACAGGAAAATAACGGGCAAGGTGTCGTCCAGACATTTGAAATCACCGACACTTCTAGAGAAAATGAATACAAACACACTTTGAATAAAGTTTAGAAGCCAATACGTTGACCCTTTTGCTTTATTCATTGATTTTTTTAATTTTTTGTGCTTCCTAGGAACAAAATTGGTAACCTGAGTGAATGTGAAGAAGACTTACAGGATCTGTTGGATGGAATGAACAGTCTAGTGAGTACGGAATATGGATTGAGAGTAAACTGGAAAAAGACAAAGGTAATAAGCAATAGCAGAAACGAAATTAATGGGAAACTTAACGTCAAAGTTGACAGTCATGGAGAAGACGAACTTATGGAATTCTGCTACTTTGGAAGCAAAATAATCCCTTGACGGATGGATCAAGGAGAATATAAAACTACACTAGCACTGGCAAAGAGAGCATCCCTGGCCAAGAGAAGTCTGCCAGTATCAAACATAGGCCTTAATTTGAGGAAGAAATTTCTGAGAATGTACGGTTGGAGCACAGCATTGTACGGCAGTGAATACTGAGAGCGGGAAAACCGTAGCAGATGAGAATCGAAGCGTTTGAGATGTGATGCTGCATAAGAATGTTGAAAATTAGGTTGGCTGATGAAGAAAGGAGCGATAAGGTTATTCCCAAAGGAAGGAACATACAGAAACGCTGACAAGAGAAGGGACAGAATGATACGACATATGTTACATCAGGAATGGTACTGGAGGGAGCTGTAGAGGGTAGGAACAGTAAGGGAAGACAGGGATCTGAATACATCCAACAAATAATTGGATGTAAGTTGTGAGTGCTACTCTGAGATGAAGAGGGCAGCAAAGGAGAGGACTCGTGGCGTCATCAAACCAATGAGAAGAGTGACAACTAAACAGAAGTGTAAGCTTTATTTTTGACCAGAAATTAATAAACGTAATCTGTCTGTTTTGGATATTTGGCCTCTTTTGTAAAAGAACGCTCGTGGAGAAAATGTCTAAATCGTCATGAAAGATTTGCAGTGTGTTACAAAAACATGTCAAACAATAAAATAAAAACTATAAAGAAGCAAGAGCACAAATCTGATTACTGTGTTGTAATTGAGTGTTTTGAGAATAGGCTAAATTACGGTTTCAGCAGATGATGCACCCCCTCCGCTCTCCTCCCCCACCAACGTCAACGTCAGTACTTTCCCTTCAAAGCACATGAGAAAGACAGGCTGCTGTGTCAAAGTATGTGACACAGGTCTTACGAGTGGTAGCAGCCATCTCCGGCGAGAAGAGAGTAACTGTTTAGCGAGTTTAATTATTACTGACTCCGTGTTTAAATGCATGCAGACTTTCGATAGCAATGACAACGTAAAATGTATAGTGAGTATATTTTCATTGCCATGTCGATTTCCCGTGGGCCCTGCAAGGAGCCGAGAGTTTGCGAAACATGGTGGGCAAGACCAATAATGTGACATTACAAGCCCGTTGCGAGGCCTGTAATTCTCGTGAGCCCCATTTTCTCCCTTCACATCCCATTGCGTCACCTCCCAACCTCTTCTGCCATCTCTAATGCATTGCAGGATATCGAGACATTCTGTTCCACGAAATGAAGTGTGAATAAACCTTAAAGAAAGTGCACGGAACATTTATATACCACAACTTCGCATTATACGCACAACCGGGTATACTCGTACGGCCACGCAAACTGCGCAGAGGCTTTGTCGTTAGGTGAGGTAACTTCGATAACTTCGCTAGCTACGCCAGGTTTATTTGCCCTGCAGTGAAGCACACCGCAGCCGAATGCATACCACTCGGGTCTGCGACGCGCGTGCAACGCTCTAGTAGGCGCGATGCTGAGACTGTGTCGTTTGGATGCGCGCAGTGGGCAGTCCCGACCGCGTGAGCTCGCGGCGCGACCTGGAGGAGGAGACGGCGCGCGCGCTGCTGCGCTGCTACCAGCAGCTGGACGTGGCGCTGGCCGCGCGCAGACACCTGCCGCCGCAGCGCTTCCAGCAGCTGAGCCGGCGTCAGACGCGCCGCGACCACTGCCTCCTCGACGTCATCTGGCCCGCCGCGCGCCGCGACGCCGCCGTCACGGCCGCCGCCGCCGCCGGGAACGGTCCGCCTCCCGACCCCGACCAGCTGGACGAAGCCGTCTACCTGTGCGGCGGCGCGCTCGCTCCGGACGCCGAGTCTTACGCCGTGTTCGCGGAGCTGATGGTACCCCTCGCGTGCGAACTCCACGTATTGGCCGGACCTCACCAGGTGCCCGCAGACCATCCCCCTTCTTCGTTCCGTAGCGACCGAGACCTCCGAGAGGGAGACGACGCCCTACTCACGCTCCCGGACGTCGACTCTTCCGGCAAGTGCGTGCGAGACTGCACCGGGGAGGTCTGTCGAAACCTGGACGGGTTGCCCCTGCCTCTCGGTATGACGCTGTCGGAGCTGGAAATGGTCGAGCGTAAATTTCTGAACGAGCTGGAGGGCGGTGCCCTGGAGGGAGGCGACGTTTCGGACGGCATCTACGTCACTCTACAAGACGTGCTCGACGGGAGGGGTGACCTTCTGGCACGGCTCCGCGCCGAGGGACTGGCCATTCCGCTGCCGCCGGCGCAGACTGTGGGCTCCGCCAGTCTGATCAACGGACCGCACTGGCCGCACGGGCGCGGCGTCTTCCTCAGCGCCGACGGCGAGGCGGCCGTCTGGCTGAACGTGCAGGAGCACCTGCGGGTGGTGGTGCGCGCGCGCAGGCCGGCCGACTGCGCGGCGCGGCTGGAGCGCGCGCTCGCGCGGCTGTCGGCGGCCGCGTCCGACGGCTTCGCGCGCGACCGCCGGCTGGGCTTCGTGGCGGCGCGGCCGTGCGCGCTCGGCTGCGCGCTGACCCTGACCGCGCGCGCGCGCCTCCCGCGGCTGTCGCGCGACCAGCGCGCGCTGCGCCGGCTGTGCGCGGCGCGCGGCCTGCGCGTGGGGACCGCCGGGCCGGCCCACGCGCCGCCGCTGCTGCTGCTCTCTGCACGCCGCCTACTCGGCGTCGACGAGAGCGCAGCTGCCGAGGAGTTCTGCACGGCGGTCGCCAACGTCGTCCAACTGGAGCAGACGGCAGCCGCTTCGGAAGGTTTCTTTGGTGGCATATTTAAGAAAAAGTGACGCTGATTCTTACAAGTATATTTTGTGATGATCACTTGTGCAGCACCTGGCCACACGGTATTGCAGTTTTCGCCTTGTAAAATATAATTAACATCCTTGTTTCTCCTATCGTCGTATTTTACCAATTATATTTCCACTTCTCTGTGCAGTCGTCAGTCTGCTGGCCACCCACGCCAAGGAAAGAAAAGCAATGAAGAGAAACACTGATCTACACATTTCCATTATTTACTTTCTAGAAATTTCATCTCTTGCGATCTAAATTTCCAAAAGGCTTTATAAACGTTCCCCTTCGGCTGTTTTTTACACCTATTACTTTATTTAATTTCTCGTGATTGATTCCCAAGTGCTTTATGTATCAACACGCCGTAATATAAGGGGTGATCAGAAAGTTTGCATTCGAGGGCCACACTAACCCATTACCTACATGTCGGTGCTTATACACCGTGGTTCAAAAGTAACTCTACACACTTTCTGGATGCAATGTATACATCAAAATAAGAATAAAATGTTAAATAAAGTTTTGTCTCAAACTGCTTTATTTCCGAGTTACGATGCACAATGTCGTTTGTGGTTGATGTTACACTGTGGGCTACTACAGACTTTTGTCGTGTCGTACTCACCTGCACATTGACTAATATCGCTTTGAGCCCGGCAGATTAGCCGAGCGGTCTAACACACGGCTTTCCGGAGTGGGAAGGAGTGCCTGATCCCTGGTACGAATCCGCCCGGTCGACTTGTGTCGAGGTCCGGTGGGCCGGCCAGTCTGCGCATGGTTTTCAGGCGGTTTTCCATCTGCCTCAGCGAATTCGGGCTGGTTCCCCTTATTCCGCCTCAGCTACACTATGTCGACGATTCCTGCGCAAACAAGTTCTCCACGTACATGTACACCTCCACTACTCTACCACGCAAACATAGGGGCTACACTCGTCTGGTGTGTGACGTTCCCTGTGGCTGGAGGGGGGGGGGGGGTCCACCAGGGGCTGAACCACACAATAACCCTGGGTTCGGTGAGGGATGGCAGAGGGGTGAAGTGGACTGTGATAGTCGTCGTGGGGTTGTGGACCACTGCAGCTGTGGAGGGGACGGTGCCTCTCCATCGTTTCTAGGTCCCCGGTTAACATAAAACATACAATATCGCTTTGAACACTCCTCATCATTGCTCGGTTGGTTCTGATACGAAATGACTCTGTTTACTTAACTTGGGTGTCGTCCATTGTACTCTACGGCGCTGTTGTAGCATAGCAGCACCGGATGTACTATGTAGATTCATTGTGTCCGTAGATCACAAACTGCAGTCATTTTGTGCAATACAATGGTGTACTCAAGCAATGAATACGTGGGTAAGCACCTCCTTTTCAGCACAGCAGAAGGCAATGCACAATCAGCAAGATGATGGTAAATGGGAATATTTCCAAACAGATGAGGACCACAGCATCAGATTTTCACCATTGTGGAGAGACCTTCAAGAGAATACGTCATTTGTGGTGCACCACAGTTAGGTAGACCACAACTGGATGGAGTGTGTGTTGAGAACGCCATGAAATAATAGATGAAGATCCTACCAAATGTAGCTGTCATACAATTGCGACTGTAGGGGTTTCTCAATCAACGGTATGACACCTGCTTTGTAGACACTAATTCCACTCATTTCACCTACAGAAGGTACAGCAGCTGACACCTGTAGACTACCCTGCTCATCAGAATTTCTATCAGTGACTCGAGCACCATGCTGCTTATCCATTATTCGAACATTTATAGCATGCACTTGTAGGCATGTGAGAATCTACAGTACACGGATCTCAACATTGTTTTGCAGTGAATATTTGGTATGGTACAGTGGACAACCAGTTACGCAGACTGCATTTTGTTCCACAGCACCTGACTGGCAGTGTGTACCAACAGTTTTTGGAACATGAAATGTGTGCTCTCCTTCATGATATCCCACAATCTACACGAAGCAACTTGTGGTTTATGCATGAAGGTGCCCCTGCACATTTCAGTCTGGAGGCAAGAGACTGTCTCAATGTTGCTTGTCCTGATAAGTGAATACGTCATGGAGGACCATTTTCTTGGCCAGCCAGATCTCGGGATCTTAACCCCATGGACTTCCACCTTTGGGGCCCTCTCAAGGAGCTCATGTATGGTGTTGCAACTGAGAATGTAGCACAAGTACAGCAGTGAACTGGAAATGAGTGACAACTGACAAATCTGCAACATTACCAGAGTGGTAAGACATCCATCGAGCACATCACTGTCTTTGCCTACACGTTCTGGAGTAAATGTGCAGTATATAGTTGTGTTGAATGTTGAGTCCCTTCATGTTGCTGGTGCTGCTTGTGTTGTTTATGTTGCACTTTGATCCCTACTGTACTGCACAGTTCTGAAATAAAGCAATTTCAGACAAAACTTTATTTAACATTTTAAGCATATTTTGAAGGATACGTTACACCCACGAAGTGTGTAGTTACTTTTGAATCACTCTGTAGACTCGCGTCGGAGTCGCGCTCGGTTACACATATGCTGCAGTAATGCACTCAAATGGAAACAATTTTAATCGCCTTTCTTCCCTTTATTGTTATTTCATTCCCCCATACCCCATATGGGCAGAAGGTGGGCTGTCAGTGATACAGGTAAACCGCTCTTCAGCTAATTGACAATGAGAAGTTAAATGAGACAATAAGAAAGAAACAGATAGTGGGAATAGTTACACTGAATTTAAAATTATTTAAATGTGAAAAATAAAATTGAAGTTTTCTTCGTTAATCGAAAGAAGACTTTTTGCACTGGTATTTAAAAATCAGTAACAATAAAAGGTAAAATGAAACACAAGAAGTACACATTTAAAATGTTCAAAAGATGTTGCCAAAACACTCATACTTAAAAGATGCATTTTCTTGTCACTAGAAACTGGAAGGACCTGCCATGGGATAGGGAATCAGCGGCTGAAAAGGAAAAGGTTGACTGGTTAAGAGGGTAGGGATGTGAGGTTATAAGTATAGAGGACTGATGCAAAGCAGCAATGGGATATGAGTGGCTGCTTGGGCAGAAGATTGGGTGGAGCAAAGGTGGGATTTGGTGACAATAATAGTTGTAGGGCAAAGAATGGTGTGGAAACAAAGGAAGAAGGGAAAAGGGGGAGTAAGGATATATGGGGATGGGAGGTAGGGCTTATAGTTGGTAGGCTGGAGAAATGTCAGAGCAGAGTTCACAATGTGGGAGAGGGAGATGGTTGGAGTTTCTTTGGGAGAGCATGTGGAGGATGTGTAAGTGGAGAATTGGTGGAATGTGTTGGTAAAGGTGCAGCAGCATTTGAGGATTGGAAAGTAGGGGGGAAACAATAGGATTATTGGAGTTCAGTTTGTGTATGGTGTAGATTGTTCGAATGTGTTCAATGTGAGTGAGGAGATGCGGGAATGTGATGAGTTGGTAAGGGATCCTTTGGGGGGGGAGGGTAAATGGATGTGGAGAGTGAGGTCGAGTGCATGGGGTTCGAGAGTCTGGAGGGACTTAAAGAAAGTGGGAGGGGCGGATAACCACAACATTTGCACAGCAAAGGATGGGGTGGATTAGGGATGTGTACATGTGAAGGACAGTGGAGGGATATAGTCTCCATGTTCAGCCAGTTAATAGTTTTAGTTCATTGGTTGCTTTCTATTGGCTGGCTATTTGGTGGGATTCCAATGTTAGTTGCCAGTTGAAGGTTAGTCCAAGGTATTTTAGTCTGTTAACTAGCAGGATGGTATGGCCATAAATGGTGAGACAGAAGTCATGGAGATAGAAGGTGTGGGTAGTGCGTCTTATAATTATTGCCTGGGTGTTGGAGGGGTTAATCTTAATGAGCCACAAGGTAAAGTGACTAATGTTGATTTGGAGGGATTGTAGGTAGTTCTGGAGTGTAGGATAGACGGTCAGGAAAGCACTGTTATCAGCATATTGAAGGAGCCATATGGAAAGAGGCATAGCAGCAGTGTATAAGAGGTAAAGGAGGGGTGAGAGAGTGGGATGGCACTCCTGCAGGAGGTGTAAGGTATGTTGTTAACAAGGACATAGGATGGGCGATTGGAGAGGAAGGATGCTAGAAGGTGGACATAGTTAATGGGAAGCAAATACGTCTGGAGTTTGGAAAGGAAACTGGAATGCCATATCAGACACTTTCTCTAGGTCAAAGGAGACAAGGATGGCGCATTCACAGTTGTTGAGCTGTTGAGACAGGAGATGGGTGAGGTTTGGAAGTTATCGTCAGCAGAGAAGGAGGGACAGAAGCCACATTGGGTAATAGGAAGCAAATGGTGTTGGTGCAGATGGCGGTGGACGTGATGAGAGAGGATGGATTCAAAGATCTTGCTAAACACTGAGGTGGGGCAGATGGGGTGGTGCGAGGAGGCCCTTGGGGGTGAGGTTGTTTGGTTTGAGAAACAGCAGGAATTTGGTGGTTTTCCACTGGTCGGGGTAGTAGCCTGTGGAGAGGATAGTGTTACAGAGGGTTGCAAGGAGACAGGATATTTTTTTGAGGTAACAATAGGTACTACGGTCGTGACCAGGGGATGTGTTGCATTTGCGTGTAAGCCAGGGATGGGACTGTGACATCTGCGTGTTCATGGACAGTAGGGAATTGGGAGTAGTCAAAGTGAGAGTCGTCAGGGATGGAGAAGAGGTCAGAGTGATTGGCTTCTCTCAGGTCAAAAAAGGAAAGGTTGTTGTGAAGGATCGGATGTCAATGGAATGCTTTGCAGGATCGTCCCTTATATATCCCATAATTTAGCAGTGAACATTGCAGTTCTGAAAACGAGAACATACACGTGTTAGTGCCATATCTAAAGCAGAATTTTACTGACTGCAGTAATATTCATAATAGAAACAATTGCCTCGTTCTTAGACACTGTATGTGCTCACTTTCATTTGTAAAAATAAAAGTGAGCACATACAGTGTCTAAGAACGTAGCAATGTTTTCTGCATTGTCAATTCAGTAAACAGTCTGCTTTTCGGCTCCCACTGAAGACGGCCGAAAGGCATATGTCCGATATATTAGCAGAAGTGCCGTTTATGTGGTTGCACCCCCGAAATTTAATGGAGTATTCTGGTTTAAATTTGACAGAAGCACATATATGTGCTGACTTTCAGAACTGCCATGTCTATTGTTAAATAGACGGATATATTACGACATGTTGGCGCCTGCAGCACTTGATAATGGCCTGTAATGGCGATATTGGCTAATCGTGTTAAGTTAAATAAAGTAAATACATACAAACAACAGTCGAAGTGGAACCTACGCAATGTCCTTCAACAGATATAGGCGTGTGGTACCCCACACGAAGAAAATTAACAATTTATTTTTTGTTTATCGCACCTTCACTTGGCACTTTTGGAGGGAGTTTCGAGAGTAGTGTATGCACGTTACCACTGCCTAGCGGGTGGGCTCTTGCGGATGGAGGAGGGCCAAACCCGCCACTTACTCACACATGCCATGTAGCTCACGAGAATCAACATTGTATTTACAATGCCTCCAACAATGCTATATTCCTACAACACACTGTTCCTAGTTAGGTGTGACAATGGGCGGAAATAATCCGTACCAGCCCAAAGTCATCCTACTTCTAGCGATTCTCTCCTCGCCGAAAAGTGCAGACTTATATTTTGTGTGTAGTGCATAGGACGTTCCTGTTATTTATTTTCATCCCAGTGGTACAACATGATTTAAGATATCACATATAACCACGTGTATTTCACACACAGACCAAAGAGTGCTCTTACTAATAAGGCTGCCAGCTATTGCACATAGTTCAAAACTAGACAGAATGTGACTCGTCTCGAAAGAATAAAAATGTTTCACTCCTCAGTTACAATTACTTTGGCGCAAATATGGGCATCCGACCACGAAGTTAAAATAAATAACTTTCCTATCTTGAAGCAGTAAACCACAAATGCAAAAGCGAACTCTGTAACCACGGAACAATCACTGGGAAGAACAACAACATTGAAATACTAGTACTACAAGTTCTTTACCTCTGGTTGTCCTCAGCATGTGTTATTTTTAGTCAATTAAAACTTGACAGAAGCATCATAAATGTCTCAGGGCATTTTACATCCAAAGTCGTGAGTGCATTTTGTGGCTGTTCAGTATTTTCACCACGCCGAGAACTTCTAAGAGATGTGTAGAGTGTAACTACCTACTACTGTTAACAATCGATTAAGAACATATAAAACAGTCGCCCTGTATTCTAAACAACGCCTACTTTGTGCCGAACTTGGTCAGGATTCACAACTGCATCTAACTGGAGACAGAACTTCACTGATCTCAGTCCGAATTATGTTATAGAATGTCAAGTATTCAAAGCGGAAACAACTGAGTATTTTTGTTACACTGAATCACTAATTAAGCTCCATTTCGACTCTTGGTGCCCATGGTGGGTAATGCTGGATATCTGTTGACTTGCCAAGAAAGATCTCAGTACCCTCGCAGCAATTTGAAAGCAAAGTTCAATGGTAGAAACTTGTGAGTAGACTTCAAGTTCCATCAAAATGTAACACCCAAGTTCACACCCCACTTCTCTCTGCAAGAGTGCCCCTCCTCCACGACACACACACTTTTGACTCTCATCTACCTTGAAATGGCTGAGCTGGCATTGTGAAGCAGACTCACGGGTGTACATTTCCTCTTGATGTTAATTCATGGATAACGAAACTTCCTATGTTATTTCAACGAGGTATTTTGTTGCCTGAAGTAAATAGTGCTGTCTGTAGGACGATGGTTTCCATCAGCCAAGAATGAGCTCAGATAACTCACCATATTCAGTAAGATACAGAAGTACGTGGATGAAATGTAATAAAATTATAAAATTTTTTCAAGTCTTAAAATATGGCTATTACTTTGATTTCAGATATTTAAATGTATGCGTCATTTTGTTAAATTGCTCATATATACTCATTTTAAAACTTTTGAAATATCTGTCTATAAGATATTTACTTTAAACTATCCACACATTGATATGATGTAAAAGATCAGACAATTCTCTTACTTTGCATCAATGTAAAAATAAAACGTAAACGTTAAGTTTAACTGCAAAGGAGTCATGAATATTTAATTTTGGTTTTTCAAGTTTTATGCAAAACTCTTCATCGTTGGAAGGTAATGTAAAATGCTTGTAGCAAAACTTTTGCTTCAATATGTTTATTAACTGAATCTATATCCAGGCTAACTGTCTATCTGCAGTAACTGTTTTCTTACAATTAATTGATACATTTTACAGTAACTGTTGCCATTCACATTTTGTCAGTACCTTACTTAAACTATGTTTGTACAGTAAACATAATCGTCAGGAAACTTATGAGTACAAACATATTTATCATAATCAAAAAATTATCTTTTCCATTATTGTGGTCTTGACGTAGGCCTATGTGATGGGATGCCTGCAGAGAATTTAAGTAAGGTACCTAGAAATGTTATAAAAAATTTCCAAAGTTTTCAACCCAGTGTGTGCTTTACAACTGAGCTTTGTAGCACCTAGCACAGAAGTTAGGTGCCTAAATCCTTCTGCTCCATAATGAAGTGCTTAATAGATGTTGTTATTCTCACCTATACTGAGTGGTTTCACGTTTGTTCAAATAAATACATGTGTCAAAATTTTAATCGTTGTACTGAAATATTTGTAATGATTTTATTCAGACGTTTTGTATTCATATACATTGGTTTCTACAATAAAGTAATGGAAATAAATTAAGAAAATATTATATTCTTTCATTTCTCTTTTATGTATACTAACTGTCCCTTAATATACGCAAAGCAAATTACGTCTATGCTGTAAGACAAATAGTATGCAGAATATACGATTACAGGTGAATTCGTTTATTAATTACAATAAAACTTAAATTGTATTGTGTACAATTTTTGCACTGATGCGTTGCCACCATTTATTGTTGAGGGAGGGTTCTCAGACAACAACAGTTGGGGATAGTTGTTCAGTCTATCAGAACTTCCTATTAAGTGTAGAAAGAGATAAAAACCGCACTCAAAGAAACTGACTTGACCCTGCAGCATGCGCGCGTTTTCTTATTCCACGAGCAGTCGCGCAACGAATTTTGTGCGCCACTTTCGCTGCTCAGTTCTGTAGTTGTTTTCATTTGCTCTCACACTAGTATTGATATTAATTAGTTTATTGTTTTAAGGGTAGATACAGTATCACTCAAAATGATACTAATAATATCAAAATAACAAATTTTATTGTGCAATTAACACAAATAATTTATTATGGAATCTAATCTAAATCTGCAACGGTCTCGGAAAGCTTGAAGTTTCTCATCAATGGTTACAAACTCACCAATGCTGCACATACTTTTGCAATTGGTTACAAACTCATCCAGAATCAAACGTACTGTGGCCAACTCAGATCTTCTCCTCTATTCTCTTGTGCTTTTATCGTCGAAACGAATAAGCCTACAACGCAACAAGAAGAGAAACCGCTTATGGCTCATCACAGCTGTTCCAATTTCGATTTCTGATCCTTCGGTATTCCATAGTTCCATTGCATTCGAGTGGTTAGCTTTCTTCATTCCGAAGAGATAAAGTAACCCAAGGAGAGCCAGTATTTCAATTCTCGTCGTTTCTTTTTTGTCTCTTTCTCTCTCATAGGCAGAACATTCTGGTTTGTGCTGAATATATTTGTTTGTATATTTCACAGTAGTATCGAACATTTGCACGTTAATTATCTTGAGGAATCCAGAAATCTCTGTTGTTCCGTCCCTGGCAATAGCTTTTGGCCCAGGAAAAATTTTTTACACTATTTTTCCTTCTCGCTTTGCTTGTGGCAGAGCTAGTACTTTTCCTCCATTTATAAGTTTTGTCTCTTCCCACAAACCAATCACCAGTAACACCTGGTTGACAATTATTATCTTCATTTTCAGCTGATTCATACTCTTTTTCACTTTCAGTGTCATGGACATTACGAGTAATTACTTCCACTTCCTCATCAGTATCATCATCCGATACAGTGTCCACATCTTTCGTAAAATCTGGATCTTCGTTCAAGAGCCATTCATGTTCCTTGTTAGTTAAATGCTTTCTTGCCCTAACATAAAAATTTGTATTGAACACGGACCATGGGAACGTTGTAAGTAAAATAACCACTGTGTTCAAAGATGTCGAAAAATACTGAGACGACCAGTTGTGTGGTGCACTGAGTGCGCCAGAAATGACAGCGTTACAGTAAATTCTCCATTTAACAGATCCCTTAGCACCGACAATTACTGCACTGTGCATAACAGTTGTCAGAACATTAATGAAGGAATATGTCGAGTTTCAAAGGTCTCGACTGTTGCCAACACGTTGGATACGCATGCTCGAGGGTTAAGTGGTGGCACATAAAACCATATCATGTTTCAGTTCAGATCATTAACAGTATGTTACAAAATTACTATGAATGCTAATTCTTTTGTACAAAAAGTAATAATTGAACAACACAACTGAAAGTAAATATGTAATGCATTACAATAATGCTACTTAAAGCTATAAATTGTCTGAATTTTGTCAGTTCAGTAAGTATATTTTCCAGTCTTTATGTGATCATGTGGTGTATTTTCGTCTGTTTGCAAAATATTGCTGCTGTTTTACAGTGGGGCGATCTAGAATTGTGATCTCTGTAAAACAGTTGTTCATTTGACCATGCACTTGATAGATCATTATGTAGGATATCAGTTTATGATGGAAGTATGCTATATGGTGTACAGTAATTGTATTGAAACTTCTAAAGAAAAAGAGCCACTGAGTAAGAGATGTGAAACAATACATGGGGCTACAGATAGGGATACACTGAATGAAATGCATTTGGCTGTCAGGAGAGCAACACATGAAGCTTTCAATGACTTCTACAGCAGAATATCTTTGAAGGATACCTTACAAAATTCTGGTTAGATGTAAAGCATGTTAGAAGTACCAAAGTTAGTACCCAGACACATATGTCTGAGACAGTGACAGAAATTGATGGTTACAAAGCAAAAGGAGGAACACTGAACTCAGTTTTCAAGTATTCCTTTACAAATGAAAATCTATGGATATTGCCCCAGTTTCATTCTTATACCACTGCAAAGATTAGTAATATAGATATTAATGAAAATGTTGAGAGACAGCTGAAAATCACTAAAACTGAACAAAGCTCTAGTGCCCCTACCGTTCATATTATTCTAAATTTAATTTCCAGATAGGTTAGCCCCTCTTTTAACTATAATACATCCCACAAACAGAAATTGTGCTCAGAAGTTGGATGAAAGAACAGGTCACAGCCATTTACAAGAAAGTTAGTAGAAGTGATCCACAAAACTACCATCCGATATCTTTAACATACATTTATTGAAGAATCTTACAACATTCTGAGCTCAAACATAATTACATGTCTCAAAAAGAATGGTGTCCGATATACCAGCCATCACTGAATCTGAAAATATAGATCAACTTATACTTTTCTCACACGCCATCCTGAAAGCCATGATTCAAGGGATTCCTGAAGATGCAGTGCGTCTTGGTTTCCAAAAAGCATTAAACTCAATACCACATCTACACTTACTGCCAAAAGTATGATTGTTTGGGGTGTCAAGTGAAATTTGGAACTAGATTGAGGATTTGTTGGAAGGGAGGGCACAGCATGCTGTCTTAGAGGCAGTGTCATTGCCAGAAGTAGAGATAACTTTCAGTGTCCCCCTGGGAAGTGTTCTGGACCCTAGCTGTTAATGTTGTATGATCATGACCTTGCAGACAATATTAACAGTAGCCTCAGATTTTTTCAGATGATGCAGTTATCTGTAATGAAGTACAGTCTGAAAAAAAAGATATCAAAAATTCAGTCAGATTTTGATAATTTTTAAAAGTGGTGCAAAGACTGGTAAATTACTTTAAATGTTCATAAATGTGAAATTATGCCCTTCACAAAACGAAAAAATTGTAGTATTCTATAACTACAGTGCTACTGGGCTTTTTGTACTAAGCAGTACCAATGATCAGAAGCCATCCCAAAATACATAAGACAATATTCCCATGAAACCGGTCATCAATTTCAACTCTGCTCTACACATAAAATAGCAAAGTGTGCACACAGATACCTAATTGAACAATTTTAACTAATGAACAACAGATATGCAAAAAATTCCTTGGAATTAGTACAAAAACTAAAAGATACACTTATCTCCTCAACTGAAATACTTACATCCTTTGATGTAAAAGACATGTACGCATCAGTCATATTGCTGACAGAACTAATATAATTAAAGAATAACTTATATCTATCTCTGAAACTCCAAACACCACCACAGAAACACTGATACAATTCATAGAAGCAGTCTTCAAGCAAAACTACTTTCAATTTAATAATACATTCTACGTATTAACAAAATTAAGGCTACCCAATGGGTAACCCAATCTTGTACACACTAACAAATATCTGAATGAATCATTGCATTAGAATTTATGAACAAATGATAAACAAAAATATAAATTATGATCCTGGCACAGATATATGGGTTCCTCATAGAGGAATGGTAGGAACATATAAACAGTTCACACAGCCAGATAAATAACATTCACTTTAGAAACAGAAGAAACAATAAACTATTTCAAAGTATGATACTGGCACAGATATATGGGTTCCTCATAGAGGAATGGTAGGAACATATAAACAGTTCACACAGCCAGATAAATAACATTCACTTTAGAAACAGAAGAAACAATAAACTATTTCAGCCTCAGAGTCACAAAATCTAACAACAGACAAACCTTCAGCATTTTTGGACAGGAGACAGCTACAGACATGATAAAATGCAAAAAAAATCAAACCACTCATACCCTCAAAAAATGGTAGCCATCACACTTATAAGATACAGACTGTGCGTGACACCTCTAAGCAAAAAGAACTCTGAAGGAGCACTAAACATGCACATCAGTACAGCAAAAATCGATTGATACGATAATAAGACAGTACACAATCTATGCAACATGATGAAAATGATAATACAGTCAGAAAACAGCAAAATAAAAATGACCTAGATATACCAACACATAACAGTAACACACAATGTACACTCACATCAGAAATCTCATCCCATAACATAAACACCTAATGGCACACCATCACAATCTACTTAGTAACATTTTCAGAAAATGTAAAATTTATGTATCTTTAAAGACAAATACCATAATATAAAAGAAATTAAAACTGCAACCGAGGAAGAGTATGAATCCAACAGTTCAAGAGCATATGGATCAATGTTTCATAATTGCAACTCTAGAAATTTTAATGTCAGGTACAAAGAACACATAAGGGCATTGAAAAGTGAATGTACCCACTCCCTACATGCAAAACACCTTATAAAAGAAAACACCACCACACTTGGATAAAAACAGACATGGAAGTCCTATACAATAACAACAAAAGAAAGCGAATACTCATTCAACAGGAAGAATGTTTCACACAAAAGGCCATAAACAAAAACAAAATTATGGTCAACAGCCGAAAGAGCAACAACAGCACAACAATGTTCAGGTTAATTCACAGTTTATCACAAAAACTAAACATGATATAAAAAATAACAACAAATAAAAATTTCACACACAAAAAGACACAATGCTCCACCACCCTCCTTCCCTCCATCCCCACACCAACACCTCACTCTACTCTCGACCTCTACAGCCTCCATGATTCCCCAGTCAGCTCCAAAGTATGTGAGCAGGACCATGTGCAGTGTGCTACAGTTTAAGTTATATGCAGAGAAATGTTTATGCAGATGGAAGAAACCTGTACTACGTGCACCTAGTATATATAGAAGAACATATGGATAAATGGAAAGGCATAAAAATTTATGCAGATGAAAGAAACCTGTACTATGTGCTCCTAGTATATATAGAAGAACATATGGATACATGGAAAGGCATAAAAATGAAAGTACACGTAAAAAAGAAAAGAAAACAGTAATCATACATTTGAAAATCGATCATTTAAATGAGTTACCAAAAATCACTTCATATCTATCACTAGAGACATGCCTAGCATGCATGAATAGGTGAAACATTTTTGGTCCACACAGATGAAACATTCAGTTGTAAAAGATGGATTTTTTCTTATCTATATGATACATGAGCAATAATTAACAGGATCTGTTTATCATCAATTTCTGCATTACATATTACCCTTGCTATTGGTGAACGTAGACTTCTGGAAAGACAACAAATGTCATTCATGTACGACACAAAGCCACCCCACTTTCTAAGTATTTTATGATGTAACCAAATATACACATTTAATGAGCAGTGGGTTTGTAATGGAGGTCCACTAGCATGGACTTTCATTCTCCTGACCTTAATCTGTTATATTTCTGGCTATGGGGAGATTTAAGGGATTGGTGTATTCTTCCCCATCGATAATGTCCATGCATTACAGGAGCCTGTGTCCTGTGAATGTGATCAAATCCATGGGTAGCCAGGCATGTTCACAAGTCAGTCAATCTTTAAGGAGGAGGGGATGATGAATGTCTAAGATTGAGTGTCAACAGACAGGTGGATATCGTAAGACAGGATGGCCCTTACCTCAACAAGTACTTGATTCTGTAGAAATGTATGTATGTTTTCCTGTATTTGATCAGTAATATGTCCTGTTAGAATACAGATAACTTTTTTCACAAGAACACCCTTTATTTGTAGGATAACCATTTCTCATACTTAACATTATTGTACAAAAATAAGCAGAAAGAACAAAGTGTACTGAATATTTCAGCCACACTTTTCAGCATTGCTTGTTTCCAATATTTCCAAATTTTTTATTCACAACACCACTAACAGAATCAGTCAACTACATAGCCATATGTCAGTAATGAAATTGGTTAGAATTATGACCCCCAACATTAACTCCAGCAAGGGCAATGAATGCTCTATATTACATCTACAAACATTTTGAACCCCTTAAAAAGCTGTCATTTGAATTGTCAGCTTTGCCATTTGACAAACAATTCACACCACACAAAACAGCTTGCAGAGTTCAAGTCAAATGACCTCTTAAAAAGCAGTTGAAAGAAACTGCAAAAGAAAATGTTAACCCACAAGAGCACATTTTGAGGTAGTGCATGTAATATGTCCCATTAAATCAAAAAATAATAACATGAATAAACTGAAACAAAACAATTTATATAGCAGCCAGTGCTTTCTACCATTACTAATAAAACTACTTCTTGTGTGCATGTGGTGCATTCAGATACAACAGATGAAGCGAGCAATCTATCTTCCATTGATACCTTTAAGTATGTCCTCTCTCTCTCTCCCTCCCCCTTCCTCTCCTGTCCTCCTCGCTTTCCCCTCTTCCCCTCCACTCTCCACTCCCCACCTCCACACCTCTCTCTCTCTCTCTCTATCTATCTATCTATCTATCTATCTATCTCTCTCCCCCCCCCCTCTCCCCCTCCCCTCTCTCTCTCTCTATCTGTCTGTCTCCCAGTTATGCTCATGTTTACAGCAGGGACTCAGAATGTCATGCTGCAATGCTGTACTTTGCAGTGACTTGACAGTCGTATGAATGACAAAGGGTTTTTACCTCAAATAACCTCAGCTAAACATTCTATCCGAGCCATAAGTATGTCTAACAGATCATGTGGCTTGCCACACATGGTAGCTGCACAGTCTTAGGCGCCTTGCCATGGTTCAAATGGCTCCTCCCATCGGAGGTTCGAGTTCTCCCTCTGGCATGGGTGTGTGTTGTCCTTAATGTAAGTAAGTTTAACTTAGATTAAGTAGTGTGTAAGTCTAGGGACCGATGACCTCAGCAGTTAGCTCCCATAGGAACTTCCCACAAAATTTCCAAACTTCATGTGGCACACAGTAAAATGTGCTGCAATGAGATGGCTCAGTACTAGACAGGTAAGAATTTGGACAGTGAAAAACATTTATTAGAGAATTCGGAGGATTACGAGACAGGAACTTAAAGATTTCCAATATTCCATATAATACCATCATGGTTGTATAGAGTTAAATGATATCTTGATGAGTGAATGCAACACTGTCTGTAGTCAAAACTAAATGCAACTGACCTGTAAAATAGCAGTTCACTGGAGACAACTATTGGCAAAATGGCTCTATGCATTCAGACCAACTATGTAGATTCTTTGATGATTAGATAGCATTAATTGTTACTGACTTATCACTTTAACACATTGAGGCACATTAAGCAACCATTATATCTACATCTACGTCTACATGATCACTCCGCTATTCATAATAAAGTGCCTGGCAGAGGGTTCAATGAATCACCTTCAAGCTGTCTCTCTACCATATAGGAAAAATGAGCACTTAAATTTTTCAGTGTGAGCCCTGATTTCTCTTATTTTATTGTGATGATCATTTCTCCCTATGTAGGTGGGTGCCAACAGAATGTTTTCGCAATTGGAGGAGAAAACTGTTGATTGAAATTTCATGAGAAGATACCATCGCAACAAAAAATGCCTTTGTGTTAATGATTGCCACTCCAGTTCACATATCATGTCTGTGGCACTATCTCCCCTATTTCACAATAATACAAAACAAGTTATGCTTCTTTGAACTTTTTCGATGTCATTCATCAGCCCCACATGATGCAAATCCCACACAGCACAGCAATACTCCAGAACAGGGAGTAGACCTGCAGCACCTTCTAATTGTTCTGCCAATGAATCACAGTCTTTGGTTGGCTGTATCCACAACATTATCTATGTGATCATTCCAACTTATGTTATTTGTGATGGTAATCCCTTAGTATTTAGTTGAATTTACAGCCTTCAGATTTGTGTGACTTATCACATAATCGAAATTTAGCAGATTTCTTTTAGTACTCATGTGAATAACTTCACACTTTTCTTTATAAAGCGTTAATTGCCACTTTTTGCACCATACAGATATCTTATCTAAATCATTTTGCAATTCATTTTGACCATCTGATGACTTTACAAGATGGTAAATGACAGCATCATCTCCAAACAATCTAAGAGGGCTACTCAGGTTGTCTCCTATGACGCTAATATAGATCAGGAACGACAGAGGGCATATAACACATCCTTGGGGAATATCGGATATTATTTCTGTTTTACTCAATGACTTTCTGTCCATTACTATAAACCGTAACCTTTATGACAGGAAATCATGAATCCAGTCACACAACCGAGCCAATATTCCATAGGCACGCAGTTTGGTTAGAAGACACTTGTGAGGAATGGTGTTGAAAGCCTGCTGGAAATCTAAAAATATGGAATCAATTTGACATCCCCTGTTGATAGCACTCATTACATCATGAGTATAAGGAGCTAGTTGTGTTTCACAAGAATCATATTTTCTGAATCCATACAGGTTATTTGTCAATAAATCATTTTCTTTGAGATAATTCATAATGTTCAAACACAGTATATGTTCCAAAACCCTACTGCAAATTGATGTTAGTGATATGGGTATGTAATTCAGTGGATTACTCCTATTTTCCTTTTCAGGTACTGGTGTTACGAGCAATTTTCCAGTCTTTAGGTACAGATCTTTCTATGAGTGAGTGGTTATATATAACTGCTAAATATGGTGCTATTGTATCAGCATACTCTGTAAGGAACCTGACTAGTATAAAATTTGGACTGTAGGCCTTGCCTTTATTGACTGGTTTAAGCGGCTTTGCTTCACTGAGGATGTCTACTCCTATGTTTCTCATCTTTGCAGTTGTTCTTGATTGGAATTCAGGAATATTTACTTCAACTTCTTTGGTGAAGGAGTTTCAGAAAGCTGTGTTTAATAACTCTGCTTTAGTGGCACTAAATAAAAGAAGTATCCATATAAGATACAGTATAATAATTCTTCCGATCAAATTTTTGAATGTATAAGGGCATGCTGCAAAGTAATGCATCTGAATTTTTTTATTCTGTTCTCAATATCAGTTTAGGTATTACATATCATCCATCTTACTCAGTCAACTTTCTGACTTCACTGACACAGGTTGCAACCTCTTGCCACTAGAGTACTCTAAATTGCAGCATGTAACTTGACTATTTCAGTGCAAGAGAGTGCCTCAGAAAACTCAAAGCATGAATTCAAACAGTTCAGCCACACATGAAGCACCCTCTCCTTCAGCATGACAATGCTACACCACACATGAGTGAAGTGACACCTGCAACAATCAAACACCTTGGGTTCACTGTCACTGATCAGTTCCAATTTGGCCCCATCTGATTTTCATCTGTTTTCAAAACTTAAAACAACACCTTATAGGACTTCCCGTTCATAATAATGAAGCTCTGTCAAATAAGTCAAACATTCTACAGTGATGGTATCAACAAACTGGTATCTTGTGGGGAGAAATGTGTTCACCTCCAGGGTGACTATGTTGAGAAATACTGTATATGTAGATATGAAGAATAAAAATTTAGAACATTGTTTTATGTAAAAAAATTTAAGAGTTTTCATATAAAAAATTTGGATGCATTACTTTTCAGCATGCTTCATATACGGGGTGTTTCACTATTAATATTACACACTTCTAGAGGTTGTAGAGAGGCTTTAGTAGATCAAACTTTACATAGGAGCACATGTCCAGAAATGTCAACAATGACACTACAGAGCATCAAAGTTATGGGTGCCGGCACTTATAAATGCATGTACATACAGTGTGATTCTGTGATGATGTTACAAACTTTTTAGGATGATGAATAAGGATAAATGTATCAATTTGAGGCATAGATCCCTGCACAGGAAACACACAAGTCAAAAATAATAAGCCACAGTGGAATACATGTACTGGTGTGGCTGTTACTAAAATTATAGGGTAGGCAACTTCCAAAGGTGGTAGTATGAAAAAAAAAAAAAAATAGAAAAAAATGTCTGGTAAACATGGGCTTAAAAATGCATACCTTAAGAGCTACGAGCACTTTTTCGGTAGTGGAGATGTGTTTCACAGTAATGACGATGAACAAGTGCTCATAGCTTCTCAGGTATGCATTTTAGAGCCCTTCTTACTTGATTTTTTCCTTGTTTTTTACGACCACCTCTGAAAGTTGCCTACCCTACAATCTTAGCAGCAACAGTACCAGTGCACATATTCCACTGTCAGAGGTATCAGAACGGTTTTTGCTTATAACTTCCGACTCGTTCATTTCCTGTACAGGGACCCTTATCTCAAACTGATACATTAATCCTTTGCCACCATCCTAGAAAATTTGTAACCTCATCACAGTATCACCCTGCATATATACATATGTTTACAGGTGCTGGCACCTATAGCTTTGACTGTGTAGTGTCGTTTAATGACGTTTACAGATCAGGGTTCTTGTATAAAACTCAATCTACTAAGTCCCCTCTACAACCTCTATAAGTGTGTAATATGAACTGTGAAATACCCTGCATATACAGGGTGGTCAGAAACAGTTTGAAAATCTTCTAAGGGTGTTGCAGGTTAGAGTATGCTCAGCAATAATTGTTAAGAAAAAATTCAATATGTTGCACCATTTCCAGTTTAATTAGTGCTGAAGTTAGTCAATCAGGCCATTGCACACACAAATTCAAGCTGTCCATTATAAATAGTGTCACCAAACACGTTCTTTGTTTAGTTTCCTGAAACCAAACAAGAGAGAGATATAAAAATTGGACATGGGATGGTAGTAAGGATAAAGGCTGAGCAGTCTCTTGCACTATCATCTGCACTATGACAACAACTGACACTAATTGTGTCTGGCAGGCCACTTGAATTTGCTCACTCAGTTGTTAGGCAATCAGGTTGTTATTGACGTCTTCTCTAATTTTCCTTTCATTGTCCATTGCACGTCGCCTACCACCGCAGCAACCACCAATGCTCTAGCTCGCATTTTCTCATTGGAAGGCCTTTTCTCTACTCTTGTTACTGTTAATGGTCCCCAATTTGCCTCTTCTGATTGCCTAACAACAATGCTAATAACCTTAGAACTAGTGAAAAGTATCGAACTTTTTTCTTAACAGTTATTTCTCAGCACAATCTACCCTTCAACAGTCTTACAAGCTTTTCAGACTGTTTCTGACCACCCTGTATATATGTTCATACACACACTGCATAATCTAATACAGATCCATATCATGTGCTGTATCCTGAACAGTTGCTGGCCAAATTAACTGGGGGTCACTTGTTTTCCAACATCGAATTAGTAGATACCCATTTACAACAGCCTGTGAACCTGAACACACAATAGATAATAATAGTATTAGGGATGTAAAGGTGTGATAGATTACCATTCGGAATCGTAAGTACTCCTACAATTTTTCAAACATGCTTATAACAATTCATCCAAGGGATACTGCAGTGCATTAACTACTTGAATGATGTTATAGTGACGTGATCTATTTTGGGGCAGCACTTGAAAAACCTTGAGACTTTTTTAGTTGGCTCCAGTCAAATGCTAACTGCAGTGACTTGATAAATATAGTCTCTTTCAAACTAGAACTGAATATCTGGGGCACTTATTAAGTAAATTGGAATTTATGCCATCAGCAGAGATGTTGATGCTATAGATAAACTACCTATGCCCAAAAATTTGGAAGAACTTAGCTCATTTCTCAGTAAAGTTTTGTGTTATGGCAAATATATTTGAAAGGTAGCTCTCATTGGCAACCCATTAAAGTGGCTACATAAGAATGGTATCAGTGTCAAATAGTCCATGCCCTGGCAGAAGCCCTTTATGTAATTAAAGCAATGCTTAAACTTCATACTAAATATGGAAATGATACAGCCACCAAAACACTCATGCTCACAAAAGGCATATTGTAATATGGGATTGATGCAATTCAGTACACACAAATCAAATGCTAAAGACACAGATCAACCAACTGCAAATGCCATTAGAACATTATCAGTGGCCAATCTTAATTATTCTCCAACTGAGACAGAGGTATCATCCATTATTTTTGGAGTCAAGAAATTTCATGTGTGCCTGTACAGTGTAAAATTTCACTTAAGCATGGACCATAAGAAACTGATTTCACTATCCAGTTCCTGATTAAATGTGTACGGCACTGTGTAACTACCATTTTAAATACACTATTGTCCCATCACCCAAGATGCCAATGCCATCTCCTGCCTACATGTGGACCCAGATATTTTTACCAACAGGAAAAAGTGTGCTTTCAGATTAATAACTTTGTGTGCCATTTGTTGTATGAGCTTCCCATCACATCCCACAAAGAAACTGTTATAACTTCAAGTTGAACAAATATATTTCAAGGACGATGCAATACATGAAAGTCACAGATCAAGTAAACAAAGTAAGATGTGTGTACACTTTAACAGTCAAATCATAACTGAGTCCGAGTCTAGCAGCCGCTGGCTGGCTGGCCCTTAGGTGGCGCTGCTGCTGCATGGCTGGCAGAAAGCGCCGCATGTAGAGGACGCACGTAACTGCATGACGGCACTTTGAAAGATCGGCGAGTCACAACACTTTTCCCCCCTTTGAAGTTTTTGCACAGGTCTTGATGGAGGTGGCCTGTAGATTGCTAATGTCCATAGGTGTTGTTTGACTGGCCATAAAGTCTCGAGGAGGAGGCTTCCCGTACGGACGGAAGTGTCCCCGATGATAACAGGTCGAGATGACAGGAGACATGGGGGTTGAATCTGCTGGGGCCCCGTGCAGTGCGGCAAGTCCGGTTGTTATAACAGGAGACATGGGCGATGTGTCCATGTCCGTAGGAGAAGGAGGTGAGTAGAGTTGCTCCAACAGATGATGGTCATCTGGTACCTG
This sequence comes from Schistocerca nitens, assembly GCF_023898315.1. Taxonomy (NCBI): domain Eukaryota; kingdom Metazoa; phylum Arthropoda; class Insecta; order Orthoptera; family Acrididae; genus Schistocerca; species Schistocerca nitens. The sequence goes on from NC_064617.1 coordinate 334,115,716, forward strand.
CATGGGCACGTCTCCTGTTGGCATCAGTTCTTGTGCTGGCACCGATATGATGGTGAGAGGACTGTGTTGTGAGCAATGAGAGGTTCCAGGATCCTGAGTTGTCAGGTAGAGCCAAAGGTGGTGTAGCGGCATCTGGAACAGGCGTTGCCGGCACACGAGACCGAAGCTGGTCCAAATGACGCACTGCAACACCCGTGTCCATCTGGATTTCATACAGGTGTCAGCCACGTTGTCGTAAGATGCAGCCAGGACTCCATTTTGGCCACCTGCCATATCCCCATAGCCATACAAGGTCGCTGGCGGTGAACCGGCCAAGTGAAGGCACCCGCGGCCATGAGGTGGAAGGCCGCAGAAGAAGAAGTAGCGCGTGTGGCTGTCGGCCATGTATGAGTTCAGCCGGGCTGTGGTCGCCCATGGGGGTGAAATGGTAAGAAGCCAGAAATTGGAGAAGTGCATCATCAGCAGCAGAAGAAGTCAGGAGTTTCCTCATCTGAGCCTTAAATGTGCGGACCAGTCGTTCAGCCTCACCGTTTGACTGTGGATGGAACGGAGGGGCTGTGACGTGCAAGACACCGTGAGGGGCACAAAAATCCGCAAAATCAGAAGAGGCAAATTGGGGACCATTAACAGTAACAAGAGTAGAGAAAAGGCCTTCCAATGAGAAAATGTGAGCTAGAGCATTGGTGGTTGCTGCGGTGGCAGGCGACGTGCAATGGACAATGAAAGGAAAATTAGGGTAGACGTCAATAACAAGAAGCCAATAAGTACCTAAAAAAGGTCCCGCGAAGTCCGCATGAATATGCTCCCAGGGCTTCTCAGGCAAAGGCCACGGTGACAAAGATGACTTTGGGTCGGCGGCCTGTGACGCACAAGGGCTGCAGGCAGCGACCATGTGTGCAATTTCAGAGTCGATGCCGGGCCAGTACACATGACGGCACGTCAGAGATTTTGTGCGAGAGACACCCCAGTGCCCTTGGTGAAGGAGGCGCAAGACCGAAGCACGCAAAGATGCAGGTACCACAACACGCGGTGAAGCATTTTCGGTGGAAAGGAGGATAACACCATCCCTAGCCGTGAGGCAGTAACGCAAAGCATAGTAGTTCTGCAACGGATCAGAAGTCTTAGCGGATGGACGATCCGGCCAACCCTTCTGAATACAGCGTAAAACCCGGGAGAGGGTAGGGTCGGAAACCGTAGCAGCCGCCAGCCGGTCACCAGTGATGGGGAACCCGTCCACAACCTGCTGCTCGGCAACATCCAGGTGGAAACACAAAAGTTTGTCTCTATCGAATGCCAGATCAGGACCCATGGGAAGGCGAGACAGTGCATCAACATTCGCATGTTGAGCCGTCAGCCGGAAATGAATCTCATAATTGAAACGAGACAAGTAAAGAGCCCAAAGCTGGAGGCAGTGTGCAGCCTTGTCGGGAAGTGACTTTGATGGATGAAACAAGGAAACAAGTGGTTTGTGATCTGTAACAAGATGAAATTTGGATCCATAGAGAAAAACACCAAACTTATGAAGAGCATAAATAATGGCCAAAGCTTCCTTTTCAGTTTGAGAATACTTTTGTTGGGCATCCGTGAGCGTTTTGGAGGCATAAGCAATGGGTTGTTCAGAACCGTCAGAAAAATGGTGTGCAAGGACTGCACCGATCCCGTATTGAGAGGCGTCCATGGCAAGAACAAGATGTTGGCCAGGTCGATAAGTAGCCAGGCACGGGGCCTGTTTCAGCATAGTCTTCAATTTCTGGAAAGCCGCATCGCATGACGTGGACCAGTGAAAAGGCACGTTTTTATGCAACAGGCGATGCAACGGCTGAGCCACCAAAGCAGCAGATGGTAAAAACTTGTGATAGTATGCTATTTTCCCCAAGAAGACCTGCAGTTCCTTAACAGATGTAGGGCGAGGAGGGGCATTGATCGCAGCGACAGTTTGCTGAAGTAGATGAATACCATCCCGAGAGAGTTGAAACCCCAAATACGTGATAGATGCCTGAAAAAATTTTGATTTCTGAAGATTATACTTAAGACCGGCAGTCTGTAAGACATGAAAAGTGTGCGGAGATTTTGAAGATGTTCATCAGTGGTGGAGCCAGTGAGAACAATGTCGTCCATGTAATTTATACACCCAGGGACAGTGAGCAATAATTGTTCCAAGAATTGCTGAAAGAGAGCAAGGGTGCTGGCAACCCCGAATGGCAATAGTTGGTACTGATAGAGGCCGAAAGGCGTGTTAAGGACCAGGAACTGCTGGGAAGCAGCATCGAGAGGAAGTTGATGATAAGCTTCTGACAGGTCAATTTTAGAAAAATACTGGCCTCCAGCAAGTTTAGTGAACAATTCTTCAGCTCGAGGCATAGGGTATGTGTCGATGAGGCATTTACAGTGGCTTTGAAATCGCCACAGAGACGAATATCACCTTTTGGCTTAGCTACGACAACGACAGGAGAGGATCACTCACTGGAAGTGACAGGAAGCAAGACCCCTGAAACAGTGAGACGATCCAGCTCCCATTTGACCCAATCACGAAGGGCCACAGGAATGGGCTGAGCCTGAAAAAACTTCGGTCGAGCAGTGGGTTTGAGCGTGATATGAGCTTCAAAGTCGTTTGCATGGCCTAACCCAGGAGAAAAAAGGGACGAAAATGTCATCGACAAGGAATCCAAGTAAGCATAACGAATAGCATCAGAGACGATACTGACAGAGTCATCTATGGAGAACCCAAAAACGTGAAAGGCATCGATACCAAAAAGATTCTCCGCATTACTATGGTCGACCACAAATATGGGAACAGTGTGAACGACAGATTTGTAAGATACCTCAGCATGAAATTGTCCCAAGAGAGAAATCTTCTGTTTATTGTAAGTCCGCAATTGCCTCCTGACAGGTGACAGGACTGGAGAACCCAACTGAAGATACGTCTGAGAATTGATGATAGTGGCAGCAGAACCAGTATCCACCTGCATGCGAACATCCTGACCAAGTATTTGGACAGTGAGGAATAACTTCCCTGACAGACAACACAGAAGCAGCATCAGCGTCATGTTCATGAACATCAGGTATGTGGTCGGATTTGCAAACGGATGACACGTGACCCTTTTTTTGCATTTGTGACACACGGCCCAACGTTGTGGACAATCCTCTCATGAATGTTTCGTAAAACACCGCGGACATTAAGGAAGTCGCCGTGGGGTTTGCTGCAGTTTCTTAGAGGTTTGTTCACGGTTAGGCCAAGGCTGCGCTTGGGAGCATACTGTGGCCACGTCGGCCGGCGGGGACACGCCGCACGCTTCGTCAACAGCACACAGAGGTTGTACTTCCCCGACATCACCCCATGCCTCTATTTGCACTCCAGTGGGGCGAGAAATTTCAAAAGACATAGGGATGGATAGGACTTCATCTAGAATCGGGTTTGCCAACTGAAGGGCACGTTGCCTAACTTCTTTGTCGGGCACCGACCGGATAATAGCATCCCATACCATGGAATCGGCGTGGGATTTGTTGTGATCTTCAGTAACAAATTGACACTTTCGACTGAGGCCGTGAAGTTCAGCAGCCCAAGCGCGATAGGATTGATTCAGTTGTTTTTGACAATGATAAAAGGCAACACGAGAGGCTACCACATGCGTATGCTTTTGAAAATAGATGGACAGAAGTGAGCACATTTCAGCAAAGGACAAAGACACAGGATCTTTCAAAGGAGCCAATTGCAACAACAACCGATACATTTGAGGTGAAATCCAAGAAAGGAACAGAGACTTACATGTTTGGTCGTCCGTGACATGAAATGCCAAGAAGTGTTGTTGAAGACGTTTTTCGTAATCAGACCAGTCTTCCACCATCTCGTCGTAAGGAGGAAAAGGAGGTAGAGACAACGATGAGAGATGCCCTGCATTGGATGCCACGGCGAAATCGTGAATCGCACTTGTGAGAAGCGTTTGCTGTTCCAAGAGACCTTGCAATAGTTGCTCTAAAGTAGCCATAGAAACCTGTGGGTTAACGATTAAAAAGAAAAATCACTACCTCATCGCCAATTGTTATAACTTCAAGTTGAACAAATATATTTCAAAGACGATGCAATACATGAAAGTCACAGATCAAATAAACAAAGTAAGACATGTGTACACTTTAACAGTCAAATCATAACTGAGTCCGAGTCTAGCAGCCACTGGCTGGCTGGCCGCTTAGGTGGCGCTGCTGCTGCATGGCTGGCAGACAGCGCCGCACGTAGAGGACGCGTGTAACTGCGTGGCGGCACTTTGAAAGATCCGCGAGTCACAACAGAAAGCCAACCAGACAGCAAGATCAGCTACATACTTTTGTGTTATTATTGACACAATATGGATGGTCAGATTACTTGTCAAAAATAGAGGACCAAGACTTCCATATGTATTTTGCCTTACCCCACTGGAAGAGATGGCATACTATTCCTGGGTTTGGAAGAAACAGAATGTGGGCTCATCACTCTACACTCATTCACACTCAGGGTCCATATCCTTCAATTGCACCACCAATTGAACTGGTGATTTTCCAAATGAAGCACTGCTTCAACATCATGTTTACTGGCAGGCAACCCACAGATGCCGACACTGAATAATTTGTCTGAATTTGCAATGCCTCTGTCCTGAATCAGGCAGCACATGTGCAGCATTTTCTATCATTTCCCACTCCACTGCGCCCTTGGGAACATTTGCACGTGTATTACTATGCCCATCCATTACACACAGCAATGTGTCTGTTGGAAGTGGATGCACTATCCAATTTTGGGTATGTGGCACAAATGTCAACAACTGCCATGTGGGCTGTGATTCAGGCCCTAACCATTATTTTTCCTGCTAAGGGAGCTCCACATACCATAGTGTTGGATAACTGCCTACAACTTGTGTCATTTGCATTTACTCAGTTTTGACAGCATAATGGTATTCAGCATCATTCTACCTGGTATCCTGTTCTGAGATGAAGAAATTGGCCAGGGTTTTCAAGATGCATGACTAAGATGATGTGGGCAACTACCACCATGATTAAGCTTCATTGCCACTCACCAGTGCATGTTAACCAAGTTCTGTTACCCCTTGAGTACTGGTGCCACATGCTACTTGATCTCCTGCACACTGCCCAGCACACACAGAGCCTATGCATCATCCCATATTATTGTATGTGTTCCCACATCTCAAACACATTCCCTGCTATCCCCAGATGGACTCAGCGTATTGTCACCAGAAACAAGGGGCCTCAAGTTTTTGAAATTGCTGTCACTCAAGACCAGCTGATCTGCCATTACAATCATATGTTGCCACACCACCACACAGATCACATACCCCCAAAAATTACAGCCCAGCCCTGTACAACCACCATCCGTGACTAATGGCATCAATTCCTTGGAGTATCAGCTGATATCTGCCACCTATTTTGCTCCACCCTCGAAGCCCACATTGATATGACATTCATGCATATCACTGTTCTTCAACATGGCACCAAACAATGGTGTCCAAAGACTGAATGTGGGGCCTCACGGAGATGGATTAGTGTCCTCTATCCACAACCAACTCTTGGCCCATAACAGCTGAGACCACCACCAAGATTCCATTTACAGAGGGGGATGCACAGAGTACCACAACCAAAGCCCTTCATCCCATCATACCCTTGGCATGAATACTATCATCTCACCTCCTCCTTATGCTGCTGGTCCAGACCACACCTGACATTATCTGCCTTATGTATCAGTTAAAGAAGACAGAGATCTATTGACTCCACTGCACAGTGATACTAGTACTAACAATCCAGCGAGTAAAAATACTGTATCCATATCACAATACACATTTTGTTTCCTTCATCTGTAACAGGTATGTAAAACAGAAACAATACTAGTCAGATTGAACTGCTGTCATTTATGAAGCTTTAAAGTTCATACAGCAATTACCTTCTGATAGTGAACCTATTTTTGTATTAAGATTTCATGCCAGATATTATTGGACTGTTTTGATTATCTTATAACAATGTCATTATGCTCACACTTTTTTTTGAAAGTTTGAGATCAGGACCTGTTGCAGATCTGTTGCACTCACACATATCATTCGCAATGCACAATGCTTTGATGTATCTACAGAGATATGAACATAGGTTATACATTCTTATATTTGAAAAGTTTTATGAGCATAGCTTTTGGATCCTTAGTAATTCCAATAATGGCACTAATAAAAGTTGATATTTTACTGTACACAGTATAGCTACTCATTTGGCTATGCAAGGATAAAAGAGGACCATCTCATGTGACACAGTTGAGAATTTTGGCCTGTGTATTAGGGGATGAACAGAAACCACACATAATTCCAACAAAATACTTCTACCATTTGTTTCCCTTCAAAATCTATCCAGCAGTAGATTGTTTTTAGACATGTAGTTGTGTGTATGAAATTCCAGTCTGTAAGCTGAAGTGGCCTGTGCCAGGTCGTGTGTGGAAGAACTTACACCCAGGTAGACAATAAGCATTAGATTTATTAAATAAAACATAAGTCCACTCACTTCTGTCCTGGAGTATTAACAATTTGCTTATAGTCAAAGTAACTGCCTCAGTTTATACTTCTGGTAGGCCAAGAAGAAGTTCAACAGCATGACTAGAATGGCTGCTTCATTGACTATCAGATAAAGTCTATGTCTTAACAACCACAAGATGAGATGACTGTCTCTGACCACAAACAGAATAACAAGCCAAGATACCAAAGTCCAGGATGACTGAGCATCGAGAGGCCAAGTTGCAAAAAAAAAAAAAATGGTTCAAATGGCTCTGAGCACTATGGGACTCAACATCTTAGGTCAAAAGTCCCCTAGAACTTAGAACTAGTTAAACCTAACTAACCTAAGGACATCACACACACCCATGCCCGAGGCAGGATTCGAACCTGCGACCGTAGCAGTCCCGCGGTTCCGGACTGCAGCGCCAGAACCGCTAGACCACCGCGGCCGGCGCCAATTTGCAGTGTAGCAAAGACCAGGACTGCTGGCAGCTCCAAGTAGCTCTTATGGTGGTGTTCCCAGGTTGGTGAGCAGACCTCAGCTGCTGCATTTATGTCAGGTTTCAGCTTCAGTACCAATAAGCAGAGGGATTGTACATGAACTATTTCTGGCCATGTGATGGGGCAGAAGCAAATAGGTCCATGCTAGCTAAACCTCCTAGGAGCAATGCTGCTGCTGTCGGTCAGGGAGTCAAGCGTCCTACGTTTTAGAGGTGGCATCCTGAGTTATACTCCACAACATACCTCGTGTCATTGCTATTGTTGTAAGGGAGCACATTGCATGGACTCTTATCGTTGTGGCCCCTACACTATTGTGTGTAGGCAACTTGTGGCACAGTTCTGTTTTGTTGGTGGGCTATATGTCCAGATATAGCATGAGGCTGGCTATCATATCTTCCATCCACCCATCCAAGTTGTGCATGTCAAGGTACAGCCTCACAACAATATGAAATATAAACTCTCATTGAGGAAGTAACAAATACTTAATTGCTTGACACAAGAAGTAAACTTATTGAAAGTCAACGGCTTTGGTGAAGTTTTACATATAAGTAGAATCTTCCTTTGAAAAAACAAAAAACTCACTATTTAATCTGTAACCAACAAAGTAAGAAATGTATTCACTGAAAAACAATAATTAACCAGTCCAAGAATAAGCACATCCCTAATACGAATAAAACAGCACCTCTCTCTCTCTCTCTCTCTCTCTCTCTCTCTCTCTCTCTCTGTCTGTCTGTCTCTCTCTCTCTCTCTCTCTCTCTCTCTCTCTCTCTCTCTCTCTCACACACACACACACACACACACACACACACACACACACACACAAATGTACTTGTGACACAACACCACACAACACTGCACAAGGATAATAATCAATGTCATACAAGGTGCAGATGAGAGAACCATAGGCTGCTGGACAGTTGTATAATACCTTCCTTCAGCATGGCATCAAATCCTGCCTGTGCAGTGGCTAAGCAGTCAGCAGATAGGCATCTGGGTCTACATGAGACAGGTGGTCCATCAGCAGTTTTAAAATGGTGTACTGTGTTGTGACATACCTCTTTAGGTGACGCATGCAGTCACATGAGGGCCAGAAATTGCTGCAGTAGGCCCACAATAATCTTGGTTGTGGGCAATGCAGCACTACATCAGAAACTTGCAGCTGTGAGGCCAGTGATACTGTTGATGATTTGTATGTTTGCCATGTCTGGTAAGAGCAGGTAGTATACTAAGAAATTGGCTCCAGTGATGTGCTCTGTTACAGTTGCTCTGTTACAGTTGTGAAGTCCCAAGCAAAGACGCAGTGCTGCCCCAGATCTAATTTCATTCACTGCAAGCATCTGTATATAAGAGTTGTTCACTGCAGTCAGGCAGAACAATGTTAGTGGTCAACAACTGTGTAATAAAGTTCAAGGAAATATGCATAAATCAGACCCACTGTCCACTGTATACTTCTTGCCTGACTTCCTTATAAACAGATGCTGCAATCATGCTCAGCATTTGGGTGATGCAGCTATGTCTGATTGTTGCTGGCATTTGGGGGGGGGGGGGGGGGGTGCAAAGTGAGATGCATTTGTGCACCTGATCCCTAAATCTATAATGATAACAACAGATGGAATGTTGACATGCCCCAAAAGTTCAAGAGGTAGTGGAAGAGTGGATTCTTGACATCTTGCAGCAGCAGTTTCTGTTGCACTTATGATCACACTGAGATAACTGTTCACTGATATATTTGGTGAGCACATTAACATTGGCTGCAAGATTGTCATCATCTGTGTGTGTTATCATTGTTGACAATATGCTGCTATGTGATTCTGTCACCCAACTTATTGGGGCAGACATCATTGCATCTATTATCTTGTCAGCCAAGTCAGTCACCACATCCAAGAGCATATTGTAATTGCCTTTACTTGCGGCAGTAGGTGGCTACTCCGTAATGCACATAGCAAATTATTGGGGAAGGTGCCGGTGTCAACCTGGCTTCTCAAGTGTCTCAGATACAGTGATGGCTTCCAGTTGCCAATATCTTCCTGAGTCATAACTTGCCTAATGCACTCTTCTTTGGGCAGAGAGACTCCATGGATCAATTCCATCTTCAGTTTCTCACAAGAGTTTGTTGTAGGTGGCATGATTATCACATCTTAAATTTCAGCAGTGTACTGATGGTCTAGCTGAGTCACCACCATTGCAAACATTGTAGAATACATTGTGATCACTACAAATGGGAATTGATCTCCACTTTTTGAAACCACGGTACAGGTTTTTGCGGCCTTTTGTGGCCTGATGGTTTGTAAATGCTCAGTAGGTCTGGAAATTGATGGTTCTATTATATTTGATATATCAGTTATGGCACAAAGCTTGGTTTACAAGTAGAGATTCAGTTCTTCCTGTGCTGTAGTGCAGGCTAGATCATGTCAGGGTCACCACTTGTTAACTGGCTGCCATGTCTGCTGCCTGACCATCTAAATCAAGATCTTGCCTGGCTAGTATACTAAATATAAGTTCTTGTACAGGAATGAACAAAATCTCTATAGCTTGAACATGAAGTGATGTTGCTGGGAGTCAACAGTTTCAGAGAAGTTTTACATACAAGTTGAATCATCTCTCTAGAAACATAAATAACTCTCTGTTTAGTGAGTAAGACGTGTAATCTCTGAAACACAATAGTTAACCATTCTAACAATAAACAAATTCTTAATAAGAATAAAACAATGCCTCAGGCAACTGGTGCAAAAAATGTTTTGACAGCTATGATGTAAATACACACACACACACACACACACACATATGCAAAACAACATGACACAATACTGCACAAGGAGGACCACAATCATTATCACTACAAGTATGTTCAAATAATTATTTGTAACATGACAAGTCTTTTCACAAAGTACCTTCAGAGACACTTTATAAAAATAATAAGTGAATGCAATTTCTATTTTGCAAAACAAAATTCATGTTGTAATAGAACTAGTACAATATTACCAATAATAAAACCAGATAAAAACTGAACATGGAATAAATTAAGCTGTTCTTCATTTCATATGCAGAATTTTATTTGTTTCTTTCATTGTCTATTTATGAAAAGGTAATACATTACTTGACTGACTTAACAATGCTCAATTTATTTGCTTCAAATCTTACTGAAGAAACATCTGTTTGAAACTTTCTGCAGATTAAAACAGTATATCAGATGGGGACTCAAACTTGGGAGCTTTGCCTTCTGTGCTTTCTGGTAATATCTGTGCATATGGTTACTAGACTTGCAACATGCCAGTGTAGTGTTATCATTGTGATGATAATGGCTTGTAGTACAGGATTGTTTGTCTTAAGATAGTCAAATCATCTGAAATTATCTGGTCACTTAGGAGATAAACAGTCCCTTACCATATAAAAATTCAAACTAAACAATATATTTGCAGTAGTAATACTTTAAGAAAAGTAAGTAATGTGAAGCAGTCTTGATTTGAAGTGGTGTAGTCATCACTTCTGTGGTGTACAATATGAGTAACTATGGAGATCCTCAGTGAAGTGAGGTTACTCATCAAGCAAATTATGAGTGAATATGTAGATCACATGGACTTTAAACTATGCTAATGAAACAAATTAGTGGGTATCTGAGGTCAACAAAAGAACATTAGGCACAGTGATAATGTACTGTGAAACATCCACAACAATTTTAGATACACCAGAAATTATGACATAGACTGCCAATGGTATCCTCTACTGTGGCACATAAAACATCAGTACAGAGGAAGTGATGAGGTCATGAGACATGGAGCACAAGGTCAGATAGGTCATGGAAACCAGCAATATCCCTTTCTAAGGAACCATTCTGGAATTCTCCTTGATCAATTTGGGAAAACCTAACTGATTTGCATGAATTGCTGTGGTCACTCTAGAGAGTCTTGTACTGGTATTCTAAGCTCTCCAGAATAAAATTCAGTCATTAGCTGCAAATATATTTTTATTATGATTTACCAGTTTTGACAAATTAATTTGTCATCTCCATAAGCTTAGTAATTTTTACCAGACGTTAATATCTTCTTCATAGTAGCCCAATGCCATGGGATGTCCAGAAATGTTCATAATGTATGTGATTATTGTAAACCCAGATTGCCAATTTACAGTAACTGAATCTCATTTATGTACCTGTTATGCTAGCAGCAAGATTCTAAGTATTTACCTGACTATTTACCTGCTACAGAGTAGCAGGATGATAGTATGATGATAGTTTTAATGGATCACTTAATTGATGGGTGTAAGAGTCCAATGTATTTCAGACCTTTAGTTCTATATATAAGTAAAGGAAAGGCAACCACTCACCTGTAGCAAACTGATATGTGAAATGTAGAATCACACAAAGAAAACAGTATCCACACTAGCTTTTGAACTCTTGTTCTTCCATTAGCAAAAGTATACACAATCACAAAATGACCACACAGACACCCAAACACACACTCCTGCTGCTGTAGCAAGATTGACTATTGTTTACCAATTATTGAGAGCAGTTAACTACAGAAATGGAGGTGGAGAGGAGGTAGAGAAGAATGCATGAGGCAAGGAGGGGCTAGTGGGATAGTGTTAGGCAGGTCTTTTGACAGATGATTCAACAGCTGCACAACAAAATGAAATGAGTTCAAATGGTAGAGCATATAAGATATAGAATGAGGGAGAGGGGGATGGAAAGGGAGAGGTGGAAAGGATAGGAAGATTGAGATGAAGAGTGAGCCAGGGAGGCAAGAGAGAAAGGGAGAGGGATGGGCAAGGAGGAGGAAGAGAAGGGAGGGAGAGGTGTGAGGGAGGGGGGAACAGAATTAAAACTTTTGCTACAATTAAGAGTGTAAGGAGGCAATCATGGTCTAAGGGTAGTGTCTTTTACTATAAATCAAAATGCTCTGGTCCCAGGTTTGGTTCTAGCCACTGCTTACATACTGAATAAAAATTATCAGGAACACCAGCCAAAGACTTCCAGTATAAGGAGGCAGCCTTGTTCTAACAACAGCCTAGTCAAAGAAGGTGGAGTGGCCAGAGTTTCAGTTGCAAAAGATTCCAGATTAGTTCACAATTTGGATCTCCAGGAGAGGACTGACAAGGAGGAGGTAACCAAACGAAAAAGACTGAATCACCAATGAAAGTGAAACATTCTATGAGTCAGAGAGTGGAATCTCGGTAGTCCGATTGTGTTAAGGAAGATAATATGTGAAATCTCAGTTTTCTAGCTATGGTAAGGAAGCTAAAAAATCTGAAAAGGGAAATGCAAAAACTTGGTCTCGATAAAGTGGAATCAGTGAAGTGAAATGGAAATAATATAGGGATTTCCGGCCAGGTGAATATGTATCAACAGCAGCAGAAAAGGGTACAATGGGAGTAGCATTCTTTATGCATAGCAATACAGGGCAAAGAGTGCATTACTGTGGACAAGTTCAGTGATTGGGTTATTCACATAAGAATTGACAGGAAACAATTGCCAACAAAAATAGTTCAGGAATAGATGCCAATGTCATATGCAGAAGATAAAAAAGATGTGGATAATGAACAAGTAATTCCACATATGAAGGAAAATGATAATGAAATAGTCATGGGGACTGGAAGACAGTGGTAGGTGATGGAACGTAAAACAGAGTTATGGGAGAATATAGTTTTGATAGTAGGAATGAGGGACTAGAAACACTGATTGAATACTGGAATAAGGTTCAGCTAGTAATAAGGAATATAGTGTTCAAAAATCACAGGAGGAGGAGGTATTCTTGGAAAAGACATAGAGATATGGAACAATTGTGGCTGGATTACATCATGGTCAGACAGAGATTCCTAAATCATCTGTTGGATTGAAGGCGTACTCATTAGCAGATATAGACTCAAATCAAAACTCAGCAATGATGAAGAGTAGACTGAAGTTTAAAAGAATCATCTGGAAGAACCAGTATGGAAAGAAGTGGGATACTGCAGTGTGATAGTGAAGAAAAAAAGAGTCTAAAATCTACTATGAAAGACAAGTCTCAAAGGACACTGATTACCATGAGCTGAAAGGATGGTCTTCATTTTCTTTCTCGCATGATCAATTTCAGGACTACCAGCCCCATCCTTAAATGCAACATGTACATACAGCCAATCAATGTTAGGTATAATTTCCTCAGAATCACAGGTTTTTGTCATTACCAATCAGAAATATGTGCAAAATCCAGTGTCTACAACACCATCCAGAAAATAACGAAACAGCAAATGACATTCTTTTTTACAATTACCATTTCCTGGCATGGTTTGTGTATATTTAAGCTTTCTATCATGATGGGAGGTGGGAATACAGTCATGAAATGAGTCAAAATTGTAGATGAATTAGCCTCTGGCTGCAAGAATGATCTTCAATTTCTTTATCAAATTATCAGTTTTGGGACTACCAGCCATATCTTCAAATGCACCTTGTATATATAATCTAATTTCCTTGGGATCAAACTTTGCCATCATCACCAGTCAGTAATACATGCAAAAACCTGTGTCAACAGCGCCAAACAGAAAATGACACTTTCAGCATTAAATATTAATAAACATTGACACACATGTTAAAAAATCTCTACAAGCTATCTGAGACAAGACACACATTTTCAATCATAACAACCTCTGAGAGAAATGTATGGTACCTGTCATATGTGTGTAACAACTTATTGATGTTCTGAGGGGCCATTCTGAAACTTTGTCAAACACATGTGAGCATGTGTGTGTGTGTGTGTGTGTGTGTGTGTGTGTGTGTGTGTGTGTGTGTGTGTTTGCACATACACAGATCACGCTATGAGATTACACTCTTCTTGTATTTTACTTTTTCAGAAAGAAGGATAGCCTCTTCACAAGGTGAGCCAGTGTTTTGGACTGAAGAAGGGCATTACCTGGCAGCATGTGAGTAGAAGTTCTTTTATTTAATGTGAAGTTTGGTTATAATGACTGTGATGTACATAACAATTACACACTAGCTAGTGAGCTAGCTTTGTATTCTGCCTTCCCTGTTTTCTAATCCCTACCACCAATAATTAACAATAATTAAAATACAGGGTGATTCAAAAAGAATACCACAACTTTAGGAATTTAAAACTCTGCAACGACAAAAGGCAGAGCTAAGCACTATCTGTCGGCGAATTAAGGGAGCTATAAAGTTTCATTTAGTTGTACATTTGTTAGCTTGAGGAGCTGTTGACTAGGCGTCAGCGTCAGTTGATGCTAAGATGGCGACCGCTCAACAGAAAGCTTTTTGTGTTATTGAGTACGGCAGAAGTGAATCGACGAGAGTTGTTCAGCGTGCATTTCGAACGAAGTATGGTGTTAAACCTCCTGACAGGTGGTGTATTAAACGTTGGTATAAACAGTTTACAGAGGATGGGTGTTTGTGCAAAGGGAAAAGTTCTGGACGGCCGAGAACGAGTGATGAAAATGTAGCACACATCCAGCAAGCATTTGTTCGCAGCCCAGGAAAATTGACTCACAGAGCTAGCAGAAAGCTGCAAATTCCACAATCAACTGTATGGAGAGTCCTACGAAAAAGGTTAGTTATGAAACCTTATCGTCTGAAATTGGTTCAAGCACTGTCTGCAGCTTATGATTAAAAGAATCGATTTCTGTGATTTTATCCTTGCTCAAATGGAAACAGATGAATCTTTCGTTTCAAAGATTGTGTTTAGTGATGAAGCAACTTTCCACACTAACGGGAAAGTCAACTGTCACAATGTCTGTACATGGGGCACTGAGAATCCGCGGGAAACAACTCAGTATGAATGTGACTCACCTAAGGTGAACGTTTTCTGTGCCATTTCAGCCAATAAAGTTTTTGGTCCCTTTTTCTTCGAAGGTGCTACTGTAATTGGACTACAGTATCTGGAAATGTTAGAGAATTGGCTGTTCCCTCAGCTCGAACAAGAAGCACAACAATTCATATTTCGGCAGGATGGAGCGCCACCACATTGGCACTTATCTGTCCGTAACTACCTGAACGTCAACTACCCGAGGTGATGGATCGGCCGCCAGGTAGCCCGTGACAGAGCACTTCATCACTGGCCTCCAAGAAGCCCTGATCTTACCCCCTGCGATTTTTTCTTATAGGGGTATGTTAAGGATATGGTGTTTTGGCCACCTCTCCCAGCCACCATTGATGATTTGAAACGAGAAATAACAGCAGCTATCCAAACTGTTACGCCTGATATGCTACAGAGAGTGTGGAACGAGTTGGAGTATCGGGTTGCTATTGCTCGAGTGTCTGGAGGGGGCCATATTGAACATCTCTGAACTTGTTTTTGAGTGAAAAAAAAACTTTTTAAATACTCTTTGTAATGATGTATAACAGAAGGTTATATTATGTTTCTTTCATTAAATACACATTTTTAAAGTTGTGGTATTCTTTTTGAATCACCCTGTACATTCCACACCTACTCTGAAGGGTTACACTTAAGGAACATAACTCATATCTTAACATGGTAAGATACCAATACAATGAGTGATACAACTGCATAATTTGGTGCCTTAACAATCCCAATACCATACAACACTTTCCTTGTTATGTATTTCACAGCAGTGATAGAATTAGTCATAACACAAGAATCTGTATAAGCATAGTGTGAGTTGTTCATGCATTTGTACAGAGATGGCACTGATATAAAAAAATATATGTTTTCAATATGCTGATCCATGTTTTACAGTTGTTTAAGTCAAATTTAGACCTTTGTTGAACACAAATAATGGAAAATATGAAGGAACAACATGTGATATAGCTGAATATTGAGAGGTCGATAGGCTCTCATCTTTTTGCAGGTAGGGAAAGTTGCATTTAAAATGAGCACCTCGCATAGATTGTGATTTTTTAGTACATATTGAACAAAAATCTTAATTGGGCACACCACCTAAAAGCCACTATAAGAAAATGTTCTAGCCAGTGTTAGGAAAGCTTCTGGCCAATGAATCTTTGTGTTCCCTGTCCATTTTGTTTCCTGGTTTGACACTTATATGCTCCCATCAAACTCTGAATCTACTCTTTTAATATCAGCTTACATGGGCCCCACACTTTCTGTGATTTCCAGCTTTAATCAGCATTTAATAAGTAATAAATTACAGCCAGAGGCCAAAACTGTCCCGGGAAATTTTTACAGTTTAAGATCTGGCCTCTAAATCTTTATATTAGCATTAAATAATTTATATGAAACCCTCCAGTCACCAGGTCTGTTGAATGCATACAGCCACCTTTCATGTTTTATAAACCAAGTGTTATCAACAATTTTCCCAATGCAAAATTCTACCAAGCAATTTCTCAGTTTATTCCTTTCCCTCATTCCATGTGCCCCTCATATTTTTCTTTCTCTTTCTCTTCCTCTTGTGGAATTCCATTCTCCAGTCACAGTGAGATTTTACCTCCCATAATACCTGAAAAATTATTTTTTTAAATCTCATTACTCATTTTTTTCAGTCTCTTAAATCATCTCCAGAGAAAGTACGCTTTCTTATTTTTAATACTGTTGTTCATGGCTTTTCACTTAACTTGTCTTTGTGTAATGATACTTAGATAATGTAGCTACAGTGTTAAACTAGACCTGTTCTCATGGACTATTTCCAAGTTAAATTTTGTAAAACTCAACTAAAAAGTTTTTATACCACCAAGTTATTTTATTAATACCAGTACAGATTTCTTTTCTTTTCTAGCACTTGGTGATCCACTCATAAAGGGACTGAAAGAAATAGCAGACAAGAGACCACAAGATCCTGTGACTTATCTTGCAACATATCTCTTCAATGCTGCAAACAATCACAAGTCTATTGGTAATATGCAGGTATGTATAACATGTTTTATATTCTTCAGAAGAGTTTATACTAAAATCAACTTCTATGACAGCAGAGGTACTTGAACTCATTTCTTAGACTGATTCAAACTTGACTTGCCACCATCTCTCTCCTTCTTTTCCAAATCCCACAGAGATTTTCCTCCTAACATTATAAGACCATAAAGTCCAGAAGAAGGACTGTTTGTAAGAGAAGGCAAGACATCCTTTTTGTTGGTTGCAAAATTAAATCACTATTGTGAAGTAAACAAATTTATGCAAAAAAATAATGTGTATAAATAGAACTCAAGAAGTGCCATATGCCATCTATAAGTATGAGAAATGCATAGATAAGTGAGGTGAGTGTTGGCTTAAAATGCAAATATCTGCCCCACATCCCCAAAAATGAGGTAATAAAAAAAAATCCTCACCACAGTTTGCTGACTGGACATTCAAAATACTGCAAACTAAATCTTATAAGGCTAAATTTCTGTGAACTGAGTTGTGTGGTTGTCATTTGTTACTTCATCTGAATCAAAGTGAAGCCAATGTCCCACAGTATTTTGGATATATTGTAAATTAACAGGTTACAGAAACATGATCAAACTACTTTACTCATCACACGCCTACAGCCATTTGGTGAGTTAATTACGGATAGTCATCAGTGGAAAAATCATTTAAACTCAATTGTTTGCCTAATATTTGTAATAACCCTCACCCCCTCGCCAACAGATGATTTGCTTTTGCTTCATCAGAGGTTTTGGTTTAAATGTAAAATCTCCATTAACAAGTTTTTTGTTAGTTTATTTCAGCAGCACATCGGTTTTAGTCTACATGTCAATAAAATAACAGCTTGGTATTAGAATTTCTTTTACATCTATGTGTGACAATATTGCTTTGACAGAAATAAAGTACATTTCACAGGAAAACAACAGGCTGATAGCACCACCACCACCAGCAAAGGGACGTCTAGAAGCTGCTCCCATACCATCTGACATGGATCCACAAGAGGCAGATATTGAGGAGGTGCCAGAAACACCAGAAAACAGTGCAATAGACAGAGTAAGTGCTTCTTTATTTGGTCCCCATAATAACAACTATTACTCATACATTTACATATTGTGTTCCATAAATCAATCAAAGGTCTCATTTATCCTGTCATATAATGCACAACATTAACACATTGTTATTAGTCACTAATTTTTAAAATCTATTGACTGCACTATCTACTACATCATGCAAATATACTCTGGTCCATGAATGATGGCAGTTTGCACACATCGAGAAACAGATGGGGATTGCATTCTTGCTGGTTCCAAGCAAAAGTTGAGGTGCAGGCATAAATGTGCTATGTGCTTCATGTAAGCATGTATCCTGCAAATTATGTCTCTCACTTTCTTGGTAGTATGTTGCTTCCCATCACCAGCATCCATGGGAGTTCACAACAAATGGAATAAAAATTCACTAAATACCTCACTGTGGTCAATACCTCACTGTGATCAATACCTCACTGTGATCACGTTTAATGCTAGCAATGGGTAAGACATTCACAGCAGAGGGTTCAGAACACTACTGAACACTCACTGGCTGTCAGAGAATGCTTGATGTAGGTACACGGAATGAGCCCTAACTCGACCACCATCATTTGTGACTCCAACTACAGTATTTGATGGCAATATTTTTAGTTACATAATTATGACTAAGAAGTTTGAATGAGCTTATTTAGCTGATGAATTTGCTTTGGATGGCCTAGATTTAAACAGGTTAGTGCCTGTAAAATTCAGCAAGATGTTTATTGACAAGCACACTCTTATAAACAATAAGGGAAACTAAATATGGGTGATGGGGATGACAAGCTGCTTAAAGGAATAAAATGAAATAATATATTCTTAAAACAATAGGTAATAGCAAAAGCACATTTCTGATGCATTTAAACATCAGTGGCTTACATAAATAACATATGAATGGCAGAGAAGCAAAAATTGACAATCTATAATTTTATTTATTTATTTATTTGGCAAGAAGGAGACATATATTAGTCCTTTACCCACATGAACAATGGCTAACAAAAGACTGCATCAAAATCCTTCATAAATTAGGTAGCTATGTTGTAGCCAGCAGCTTTTGAACAAGTAACAAAATTCATGGGAATTCGTGCATACTAATTAAAAATTCTGTAACATATAATGTAAGAGATGATTTTAATTTTCTAAATGATGAGGACATATTTGAAAGTTGCTGTATTGAATTATAGAGATAAAAAATTCTAATAATTTGAATATACAGAATACCAGGTAGAGAAGTTACAAAAGTAATTATGTTTAAACTAAAGAGTCTCTTCCAGAAACTAACAAAAGAGCAGAACAAAAGATTATCATAACTGCTGATTTTAACATAAACAGTGAATCAACAGAATTTATTGATTTGATGAAGCATTTGGTTTTAAGCTGTGAAAAAGTCATTCCTCATTAACACTGCACACATAAACTTCCCATAGTGTGCTAATACTTATGGCTGGTAGTGGGGCAAAAGTGAACAGGACATAGAAACTGTATTTTATGGTTTTTCAGCTCCATTATTGGAACAGTATACAGTTACACAAAAATTAACAGGACAACAATAACACACTAAAAGTATGTAGCAATAAAAATGGACACAGGGCAAATAATTCCTATAGGACATGATAGCCTCACTGCACTGATGGTTGCAGTGTGTGGAAAGTAGCCAAATGTAAATGACAAAAACTATATACAGAGATACTTCAAATGATTTCACAATTACCAATAAGGACTACCATCAGCTGTAGAAAGGTTGCCACAGAGCCTGTTCCTTTCGACATGCATACATGTCGAAAGGGACTATTGTAGTGGGACTTTGAATTTCGCTGCGGTACACTCATTCCCTCAGATATAAATTATACTGTCGCAGCGGTATGAGCGCTCTACAGCAGAGAAAAACTAAAATTGTAACTCTTTTTTTTTCTATCCGTTTCTTTTTTGTCTCTCGAGAGTGGGAAGCTTAATTCAGACGTAAAAACCTTTTAGCTAGTCTTGATCTGATTAAGACGTAAAAAACTTATTAATGTGTAGACATATTGTGGAAGTTGTTATGACATTTGGAGGAGGGAAGCAACGTAAAATAAATTGCATTTAATATCAAGACGGTTTTGTATACATTAGAAATTCCTAGATGATGAAACTTATTGCAAGATTTCGGAGCAGAATTTTCACGCAGAAATGAAGTAGGAGATTTTTGAAGACCTGGACGCCACACGAAAGAAGACATGTTAACATGGTAAAGGATGAATTCTTATCTATGCATT
The DNA here is from genome assembly GCF_023898315.1 of Schistocerca nitens. NCBI lineage: Eukaryota > Metazoa > Arthropoda > Insecta > Orthoptera > Acrididae > Schistocerca > Schistocerca nitens. Next base: position 334,135,842 of record NC_064617.1, read on the forward strand.
TCCCCCTGTCAGATACATTTTGTTATTCTCTGTTCTTTTTCAATAATTTTTGTAGTGGAAATTGGTTTAACTTTTGCTCAAAAACGCCACAAGGACCACCCCAACAATAGCTTTTCCGAATCATGAAGTCCGATAGCTTTTCTGTAATACTAAGTCCGATTTGCATTTCATTCTTTCCCTTTTTCACGGTCTTTAACGATTTTAAAAAAACCTTTTTACTCACAATTTCTTCCCACATTTTCAACCTTTCCTTTTCTTCTCTTTTTCTTTTTTATTAACCACTACAAAAGATTTCACAATTACCAATAAGGACTACCATCAGCTGTAGAATGGTTGCCACAGAGCCTGTTCCTTTCGACATGCATATATTTCAAAAGGGACTATGCATCGTAATCAGAATAGCACAGGTACTGTAATATCATATATACAGTGATTCTATACCTAAGCAAATACAAGGAACAAAAAGTAAAGAGTTCACAAGTATGCCTTGCATGGAATTGTTTAATCTAAGTGTGCATCATGTCACTACAGGTGAAAAGCTGAGTATAAGCCACAAAGCCACAATGGCAATGTCACAAGGTCTCACGGTTGAGGTGTGTATGCCATTTGTACACATGTGATCATGATGATGATGCAGCAGTCAACCAAAAATAAATAAATAAATACATAAAAATAAAAACTCGTGGACACACATGATAGTCTATGGTAATCAAGCAACATGCGGCACACTATCAGTTAGGGTGCAATTGTTACTAAGAATTCCTTGCTGTGGAAGTAGTCTACCAATCCTACAGAACTGCTGCTATCATGTGAAAACATCAATATCAAATTAGTCTTATGAAGAATAATTTAATGCTCCACCCCTAGTGGTCAGTAAGGTTCACAGATGCCAGCAATTATTGTTCAGCCAAAGCTTATAGTACAGACCCACAAGCATCATCATCTCTGCACCCGTGAATGTTCAAAATACCATTACTGTACCTTGTGGCAATCATTTTCTTCATTTTCATACAGCACAATAGGCACTCTTTACAAAATAGTATCTTGCTCTGTCAAGCAAGTCAGTCGTTAAGCATCGGCAAAGGAATTGCTGGTCCAGGAGCTCTTTCATCACAAGCTTGTCTCTGGAAAAATGCCAAAGCTAAAGAGTGTATGTCAGAGAGAAATTCCACTATGTAGGTCCACTTTGCTCATGACTGATCAGTGTGTCACCTACTGTTGTAAACTGCTGAATCAGATGGGTGGCAGGTGCTCATGGATTACAGTGCATCGCTCCCTGTGAGAAGGAGACAATGTGAGGCATCGGCGACAGCAGTGGTGGTGGTCAGGGCGTGGCCCCCATGCTGGGTGGCAGCACAGTGCTGGCAGGGTATGGCATTCGCTGTGGCAACGAAGGAACGGGGAATGATGACACTTCTCATAGTCCCCGTGGCCAGCTGCAGGGCATCCTCAGCAATGGCAGCATTTGCCACAGTGGTTGGCATGGCGACAGTGTGCACAGTGACCTTGGCACTGTCCCTCAGCAAACCTGGTACTTGGGTGATGCGACACAGGACTGCCAGCCAGGGCTGGGAATGACACTGCAAGGCGATTTGCTGGCATGGTGAGGCATGGCATGGTGCAGGGTCAGGGTTTGGCAACAGATGGTAGTATGCTGGTGATACATGGCACGTGGCACACAGGGTGCCTGTGTAGGTGGTATACTGTTATGTGTAGGTGCTGTGTTGGGTGACTCATGTTGGTAGTCTGGGTCACGCATTGCAGTCTGGGCATGTGCCGGCACTGTGGCACTGGTGAATGGCCTCTCAGTACTGGGGATGTGGCCGGTGACTAAGACACGCTGGCCAGGGAAAGGTCCAGTGGCAGGGTTGGAGTGTCTGACAACCTCAGCAGCACTATTGGGTTGGTTGGAGGGATAAACAGCAAGACAGCCTCCACCCTGATGCCCTAGGGAAACCACTAAGATTGGGGAGGCACCACCATTGTTGCTTGGTTCCATCATGGTGCTGATGGCTAGCAGTGCACACAGGCTCACATATGCTGGCTTCAGGTGATTGATTGAAACCTTGGTGGTGGTGACTTGGAGTCACAAGGAGATTGATTTTGTTCCACATGACAGGATGAGGTGCTGAGTACTACAGGTGTAGCGGTGTCTGGCTGGCATCCAACCAGTGCATCACACGCCGATGACCTGTTGCACAAAGGGCTGGCATTTGCCATGTTGCGCACATGGAAGGTACCCAGCACAGGCACATCATTGAGACATGGACCTGCTGCACGGAGGGTGGGATACAGGTTGTGGACAGCAGGGGGTGTGGCTCAATGAGATCACCTGGCACTGTGAGCAGCCATTTGTACATAAGCTCAGCGGTGGGAGTGCCCAAATCTGCTAATGGCAGACCTAAGAGGACTAGAGGCAAGGCAGAGTGGTAGACCAAGTTGCAGAGTGGTTTGTGAGGGCAGATCTTAGAGACCTGGGTAATCGCTCCACCATGCCATCAGTGCTGCCAGAAGTTGCTGTGAGAGTCTTAAGTAAAAAAAAGGTGAACTTCTACCTGTGGTTGTTGGTGATGTGGTGGGGGAACCTAGAACGTGAGACCCGCATGTCTATAAAGGCCTTTGCCACTGTGTCCACAGTTATGTTGGGCAAAGGCACTGTTTCAGGCCAGGGTGTGAATCTATCAATGATAGTAATGAGATACTGGTGGCCCTGGTGGCCCATTGATGGTGGCAGGAGGCCTGCAATATCCATTTGTGTGTGGTAATAGTGATGATCCAACAGGGCGAAACAGGTATAGGGGCACGCAACATGCCAGCCTACTTTAGAGCTCTGGCACAGGATTGGTGCAGTTGTGCTAGATAGTAGGCCAAATGAAATGCTAGTGAATGAGTATGGCAGATGCACAGATTACAGGGTGGGCCAGGCCATGCAAGTACTCGAAGGCTGCCTTGCAGAAGTTTGGGAGAAGGTAAGGGCAGATATGGTCTGAGTGGGGACCCAGGTGGTTAGTACTGGTTTGTGCATGCCTGGTATTGTGTGCAGTTGCAGGTTTAGACCCATGTTTACATCTTTCCAGCGCCACAGGAGCTAAGGGCCAGCAATCTAGGTAGTGGTGAGGATTGTACAGTTGAAGGGAGTGGTAAGGGCACACAGAAGGCTAAGGCAACCACTGATACGTTGTCTATTCTGGCAATGTACCAGACATAAGCGGTGAATTGTGCAATTTACTCCTGCTGTTGTAACTGGCAGGATGAAATCTGTATGCCATCTTTGCAACCAGAACTCACTGTCAATGGGCAGTGGTCAATAAGAACATTAAATGACACTCCTCTACCAACAGGTGGAAATTCCTACCTAACTGCCTCATACATGGCAAGGAGCTCTCCACCATATGTGGTCCAATGCTGCAGTGGTTCCATGAACTTCACAGAGAAAAACACCAGGAGTCGTCACGTCCTTCAACAACTTGTTGCTAGACTGTGCTTTTGGCAGACTGCCTGGTTTTGCTGGTTTTGGTGACAACTGCAAGTGGAGCAGTCTGGCGGGGGGGGGGGGGGGGGTGCTACTAGGGCATCTTGTAAGAGGTTATGCTTTGTTGCTGTTGTTGTTGTTGTGATCTTCAGTCCAAAGATTGGTTTGATGCAGCTCTACAGTACTAAATTGGTGATCCCTTGTTGATGCATCAGAATGTGTCCTATCAATTGATCCCTCCTTCTAGTCAGGTTGTGCCACAAATTTCTTTCTCACCAATTCTGTTCAGTACCTCCTCATTAGTTACATGAGCTACCCATCTAATCTTCAGTATTGTTCTGTAGCACCAAATTTTAAAAGCTTCTGTTCTTTTCTTGTCTAAATAGTTTATTGTCCGTGTTTCACTTCCACACAGGGGTACACTCCATACAAATACTTTCAGAAAAGACTCCCTGACACTTAAATCTATACTTGATGTTAACAAATTCCTCTTCTTCAGAAACACTTTTATTGCCATTACTAATCTCCATTTTATATCCTCTATACTTCAACCATTATCAGTTATTCTGCTGCCTAAATAGCAAAATTCTTCTATTAATTTAAGTGTCTCATTTCCCAATCTAATGCCATCAATATCACCTGATTTAATTAAACTGCATTCCATTATCCTTATTTTGCATTTGTTGATGTTCATCTTATATCCTCCTTTCAGGACTCAAGACACTATCCATGCCATTCAACCGCTCTTCCAAGTCCTTTATTGTCTCTGACAGACTTACGATATCATCAGCAAACCTTAAAGTTTTTATTTATTCTCCCTGGACTTTAATTCCTACTCCATTTTTTTCTGTTTTCTTTACTGCTTGCTCACTATACAGATTGAATGACATTGGGGATAGTCTACAACCCTGTCTCACTCCCTTCTCAACCACTGCTCCCACTTTGTGCCACTTGCCTCTTATAACTGCCATCTGGTTTCTGTACGAACTGTAAATAACCTTTCACACCCTGTATTTTACCCATGCCACCTTTAGAATTTGAAAGAGAGTCTTGCAGTCAACATTGTCAAAACCTTTCTCTAAGTCTACAAATGCTATAAATGTAGGTTTGGCTTTGCTTAGCCTATCTTCTGTGAGAAGTTGTAGGGGCAGTATTACATCGCATGTTCCTACATTTCTCCAGAATCCAAACTGATCTGCCTTGAGGTCAGCTTCTACCAGTTTTTCCATTCTTCTGTAAATAATTCACATTAGTATTTTGCAGCTGTGACTTATTAAAGCGATAGTTCAGTAATTTTCAGACCTGTCAGCACCTGCTTTCTTTGGAACTGGGATTATTATATTCTTCTTGGAGTCAGAGGGTATTTCACCTGTCTCATACATATTTCTCACCAGATGGAAGAGTTTTGTCATGGATGACTCTCTCAAGGCTGTCAGTAGTTCTAATGGAATATTGTGTACTCCCATGGCCTTGTTCTCGCACTTTTCTTTCAGTACTCTGTCATTCTTCACACAGTATTGTATCTCCCATCTCATCTTCATCTATGTCCTCTCCCATTTCCATAATATTGCCCTCAAGTACATCTCCCTTCTATAGACCCTCTATATACTCCTCCCACCTTTCTGCTTTCCCTTCTTTACTTAGGATTGGTTTTCCATCTGAGCTCTTCATATTCATACAGGTGTTTCTCTTTTCACCAAAGGTCTCTCTAATTTTCCCGTAAGCTGCATCTATCTTACCCCTAGTGATATATCCTTCTACTCCCTTACATTTGTTCTCTAGTCATTCTTGCTTAGTCGTTTTGCACTTCCTGTCGATCTCATTTTTTAGATTTTTGTATTCTCTTTCACCTGCTTCATTTACTGCATTTTTATATTTTCGTTTTTCATCAATTATATTCAATATCTCTTGTGTTACCCAAAATTTCTACTAGCCCTCACCTTTGTACCTACTTGATCTTCTGCTGCCTTCACTATTTTATCTCTCAAAGCTACCCATTCTTCTTCTACTTCATTACTTTCCCCTGTTCTTGTCAGTTGTTCCCTAATACTTCCTCTGAAGTTCTCTACAACCTCTGGTTCTTTTAGTTTATCAAGGTCCCATCTCTTAAATTCTTACCTTTTTGCAGTCTCTTCAGTTTTAATCTACAATTTATAACCAATGAATTGTGGTCGGACTCCACATTTGCCCCAGAAATGTCTAACAGTTTAAAACCTGGTTCAAAAATCTCTGTCTTACCATTATATAACCAATCCATATTCACCTACTATTTTTCCTTCTGTTCCTTTTCCTACAATGAAATTCCAGTCCCCCAAAACTATTAAATTTTTGTCTCCCTTAACTATCTGAATAACTTCTTTTACCTCATCATCCATTCCTTCAATCTCTTCATCATCTGCACATCTACTTAGCATATAAACTTGTACTACGAAGGTGGGTATGGGCTTCATGTCTATTTTGGCTACAATAATGCATTCACTATACAGTTCATGGTAGCTTATCCATGTTCCTATTTTTTTATTCATTATTAAACCTACTCCTGCATTACCCCTATTTGATTATGTATTTATAATCCTGTATTCATCTGACCAGAAGTTATGCACCTCCTGACACCACACTTCATTGATTCCTATTTTATCTAAATTTGACCTATTTGTTTCCCTTTTTAATTTTTCTAACCCACCGGCCTGATTAAGGGATCTGACATTCCATGCCACCATCCATATAAGACCAGTTTTGTTTCTCCCAATAACAACATCATTCGGAGTAGTCCCCATCCAGATATCCAAATGGGGGACTATTTTATTTCCGGACTATTTTACCCACGGGTATGCCATCATCATTTAACCATACAGGAAAGCTATATACCCTCAGCAAAAATTACAGCTGTAGTTTCCCTTTGCTTTCAGGCATTCACAGCACCAGCACAGCAAGGCAATTTTGGTTTATGTTAAAAGGCCAGATCAGTCATCCAGACTGTTGCATCTGCAACTACTGAAAAGCCTACTGCCCCTCTTCATGAACCACATGTTTGTCTGGCCTTGCAAGAGATACCCCCACTGCGATTGCACATATGGTACAGATATCTGTATCGCAGAGGCATGCAAGTCTCCCCACCAATGGAAAGGTCCATGGGATGGCTCATGCTTCATTTGTTCAAAACTGATCAACATTTGTGCCACCCAAGGAGTGGGCCTTTTGTGTGGTTGCCCTGGAGTGTGGCCATAAGAGGAGCTTGCATGTTTGTGATGTCCTTTATGTTGCACCAAAAAAATTCGCCATCCAGAGGAACCTGCTGAGAACGTATGTAGTGGGCCATGGGAACTTTGACACAGCCCAGACCTTTTTGTTCAGGGAGTGAGAGCCCATGGACGGCATCCTGTACCCCCGGAAGTCGATCTCTGGAACATCAAAAATGCACTTTTCCAGGTCGATAAAGATACCAGCCTCCTGGAAGTGACAGCATACCTCCCAGAGACCATGGTGGTGCTCCTTGGGATCACATGAATAAATCAAGATATCTTCCAAGTAGGTGAAAGACCCTCAAAGGAGGAAGCCATCATGAGAAATAAACTTAGTGCCAAGGATAGGGTCTGTAATGTTGGTCATGGTAAAGGTTCACAGGAAAGCCTACTGAGGCCTAGGTTGGTGGATCAGATATGGGAGCAGTAGGTTGTGATGGCTGAGCCATTAACTGCTTTGAGGAGTAGGGGGAGAAGGTGGACAGTGACCAGCAGAGAGAAGTAACCATGAGGGATAGACAGAAATATCTGAACCTTTGTTGAGGAAGGAGGGTGTTGAGGATTGAAGATTACAATGATTGATCACAAATAGGCTCTGTGAAGTCATAGAGCAGCCAGGTGTGGCTACTGCTGGCTGCTGTCAGAGTTTGGGGCTCGTGCACATGGTACATGGCAGTGTGCAGCATCTCTGCCAAAACACTTATGGTAACAACAATGTCATCAATATGCACCAGCTCTCCACATGCCAAGGAAGGCGGGGGAGGGGGGGGGGGGGGGGGAGAGATGCCTGTGCAGGTGTGCGGCGTACTGTTGGGCAGAGGTGGGCAGTGCATGATGTGGGGCAGGTGCATGCACTCTGAAGCAGTAGTGAGCTTACTCATCTTGCTAATCATCTTGGTTATTAGCTGTGCTGTGTCTGCAGGGAGTCCGGGGGCCGGGCAGTGGGAGACGGTGCAGGTTGCACAAGATTGCGGTCACACATGCAGGCTTCGTGATGCTGCATAGTGGCAGTGATAGTTTGTGAGTCAAGGGATTCAAACACCCTGTCAGTGGTGGTGACTGCTGTACTGGAACTCTGAAACTCCTGTGCAGTTAACACCATGTGTATTTTGACAAACAAATGCATGTGCCAAGTTGCTGCTAGCAGCCTGTTGGGAAGCACTGCCGGTTCAACTAGCATCTGGCAGTGGAACTGTGAAGGACACGTGTTGGCACACATGATGATGCATGTGCCTGCACAGTGACAGCATCTGTGAGCTGTGCAAAGTGGCTTAGGAATGCTTGGAATCCATCCATTTGTGCCTGTGGGCTGGACGGGGCAATGAGGGTTTGGCAATCACTGGGGGCAAGACCAATCCTGAGTGGTGTAGCAGGATAGGTCTGTATAATAGTTCACTGCTATCTTTAGTAGTGGTGGGCTGGCAGAGGGATAGGAATGCCTGTGTGATGTGGCTGCACAATACACATGACCTGCATGGTGATTGGTGGAGGTGGTTCATTTGAGGATCACCAGTCTGAGAAAGGCATTCCTCACTAATATTTCACACATAAGCTGACTACATGGCAGTAGTACATACAGCTGACTGTGGGAAAAAAGGGATTGTTGTTGTTGTGGTATTCAGTCCTGAGACTGGTTTGATGCAGCTCTCCATGCTACTCTATCCTGTACAAGCTTCTTCATCTCCCAGTACTTACTGCAACCTACATCCTTCTGAACCTGCTTAGTGTATTCATCTCTTGGTCTCCCTCTGCAATTTTTACCCTCCACACTGCCCTCCAATGCTAAATTTGTGATCCGTTGATGCCTCACAACATGCCCTACCACCCGGTCCCTTCTTCTTGTCAAGTTGTGCCACAAACTCCTCTTCTCCCCAATTCTATTCAATACATCCTCATTAGTTATGTGATCTACCCATTCTTCTGTAGCACCACATTTCGAAAGCTTCTATTCTCTTCTTGTCCAAACTATTTATCGTCCATGTTTCACTTCCATACATGGCTACACTCCATACAAATACTTGTGAAACGACTTCCTGACACTTAAGTCTATACTCGATGTTAACAAATTTCTCTTCTTCAGAAACACTTTCCTTGCCATTGCCAGTCTACATTTTATATCCTCTCTACTTCGACCATCATCAGTTATTTTGCTCCCCAAATAGCAAAACTCCTTTACTACTTTAAGTGTCTCATTTCCTAATCTAATTCCCTCAGCATCACCCGACTTAATTCGACTACATTCCATTATCCTCGTTTTGCTTTTGTTGATGTTCATCTTATATCCTCCTTTCAAGACAATGTCCATTCCGTTCAACTGCTCTTCCAAGTCCTTTGCTGTCTCTGACAGAATTACAATGTCATCGGTGAACCTCAATGTTTTTATTTCTTCTCCATGGATTTTAATACCTACTCCGAATTTTTCTTTTGTTTCCTTTACTGCTTGCTCAATATACAGATTGAATGACATTGGGGAGAGGCTACAACCCTGTCTCACTCCCTTCCCAACTGCTGCTTCCCTTTCATGTCCCTCGACTCTTATAACTGCCATCTGGTTTCTGTACAAATTGTAAATAGCCTTTCGCTCCCTGTATTTTACCCCTGCCACCTTTAGACTTTGAAAGAGAGTATTCCAGTCAACATTGTCAAAAGCTTTCTCTAAGTCTACAAATGCTAGAAATGTAGGTTTGCCTTTCCTTAATCTTTCTTCTAAGATAAGTCGTAAGGTCAGTATTGCTTCACATGTTCCAATATTTCTACGGAATCCAAACTGATCTTCCCCAAGGTCGGCCTCTACTGGTTTTTCCATTCGTCTGTAAAGAATTCGCGTTAGTATTTTGCAGCTGTGGCTTATTAAACTGATTGTTCGGTAATTTTCACATCTGTCAACACCTGCTTACTTTGGGATTGTAATTATTATATTCTTCTTGAAGTCTGAGGGTGGAGTTTTGTCAGGAAAGGCTCTCCCAAGGCTGTCAGGAGTTCTAATGGAATGTTGTCTACTCCCGGGACTTTGTTTCGACTCAGCTCTTTCAGTGCTCTTCACGCAGTATTGTATCTCCCATTTTGTCTTTATCTACATTCTCTTCCATTTCCAGAATATTGTCCTCAAGTACGTCGCCCTTGTATAGACCCTCTATGTACTCCTTCCACCTTTCTGCTTTCCTTTCTTTGCTTAGAACTGGGTTTCCATTTGAGCTCTTGATATTCATGCAAGTGGTTCTCTTTTCTCCAAAGGTCTCTTTAATTTTCCTGTAGGCAGTATCTATCTTACCCCTAGTGACATAAGCCTCTACATCCTTACATTTGTCCTCTAGCCATCCTGCTTAGCCATTTTGCACTCCCTGTTGATCTCATTTTTGAGACGTTTGTATTCCTTTTTGCCTGCTTAATTTACTGCATGTTTATATTTTCTCCTTTCATCAATAAAATTCAATAGTTTTTCTGTTACCCAAGGATTTCTACTAACCCTCGTCTTTTTACATACTTGATCCTCTGCTGCCTTCACTACTTCATCCCTCAGAGCTACCCATTCTTCTTCTACTGTATTTCTTTCCCCCATTTGTGACAATTGTTCCCTGATACTCTCCCTGAAACTCTGTACAACCTCTGGTTTAATCAGTTTGTCCAGGTCCCATCTCCTTAAATTCCCACTTTTTTGCAGTTTCTTCAGATTTAATGTATAGTTCATAACCAATAGATTGTGGTCAGAGTCCACATCTGTCGCTGGAAATGTCTTACAATTTAATGCAAATTAACGTATAACAAATTAAATACGTGCATTAGTGTATCGTTTAGTCTTGCCGTTGAAGGTTTGACTCTTCTTTGCGTTTTTTTTTTTTTTTTCGGAAAACATGAAAAGATCGTAACTCCGCGAAGTCGCGCTTAGGCTTAAATTTTGTAAGCGTGTTTGTTTCTTGTTTCACGGTAATTTAGCTAGTTTCTCGGTAGCAAATAAGTAAACTTCCGTAAATAACGTATAACTTCATTGTTTTAAAACAGATTTCAGAAAAACAGCGTAACTTTATATCAGAAACTTGCTTATATACATTTGTTTATAGGCCTAATTCTCGTAACGCTTTTGGAGAATCAAACTTAAAGTATCTCGTTTAATTGTCCTTTTTTTCATTCCATCGAGTGAAATATATAATAAATAGCGTATACCTTCATTGTTTTAATACAGATCTCAGAAAAACAGCGGAATTTTAAATCAGAAACTTGCTTATATACATTTGTGAATAGACTTAATTCTTGTAACGTCTTTTTTTTTTATTTTCGGTAATTTAATTGATTTATTCTAGCTAAAGTATTATTTTTGCCATGAGTGATAAGTGCCTGACTTGCCGTAGAATTGTTAGTTCCGGGGTTTGGTGTGATGGGTGCAGTAGTTTTTTTCACTGGGGCCACTGCAGTGGTGTGGGTGTCGGGGAAGTGGATCAGGCTCATCAGTGGTTATGTAGGATTTGCTGCAGAGATAGGAAGATAGTGGAACAGGAGGGGAAAATTGCTGCCCTTGAGGCTGAGCTAGATCAGGCTAGGGAAGATCTGGACAGGTTAAGGAGGGAGAAGGGCAAAGAGAGGTGGGAAGTGGCGACAGGTAACAGAAGGAACAGGCCTAGAACTAAGTCTGACAGTTTTGTGGTGAATGTCAAAAATAAGTTTGACCTGTTGCTTCGGTTAGAAACTGATGAGCCTCAAGCAGAGGTAGATGTAGACAGGACACAACAAACTTTCAAAAGGAAATTGAATAAGAATGTAGGAAAGTCATCAAAAAGGAAGAAAGTTTTGTTGTTAGGCAGTTCTCGTGCCAGAGGTGTAGGCCAACTTCTGCAGGAGGAATTAGGAGCAGAATACCAGGTCACAAATATTTTCAAACCAAGTGCTAGTCTGGATCAGGTGACAGAGGATTTAGGTTCACTCTGTAAAGGATTTACCATGGAAGACACCGTGGTTATTGTGGGAGGGCCAGGGAATAGCATCGACAGAGATCCTGGGTACAGTATAGAGTGTGACCTGGTAAAGATTGTGTCGGCATTGAGACACACCAATGTTGAATTTGTATCTGTCCTGAGAAGCCATGACCGGCCTCATTTGAACTCTTCTGTTGGGAGAGTTAATTTGGAGTTGGAACGGCTGCTTGGGTCGGGTGCGGGGGCACATATTGGTGTGGTTCCTGTTGATTCTCTCAGTAGGTGGGACTATACTAGGCACGGCCTACATCTCAACAGGAAAGGGAAGGGGAAACTGGCTGGGGTAATAGCAGGAAATTTAAGGGGAGGAGGCACTGCCATGAATGGTAAAATACCAGTGGTTACAGGTGTTGGAGCAGCACCTTTTTTAGGACAGGTAAGACAGAACGATGTCAAGTTCTACAAGAGGTCAGGATTGAAACAAATCTTCAGTTTAGGAAAGAAATTAAACAGCACTATTCTATCACAGCTGTCAATTATAAATTTTCACCAATCACCAGAAATTTTATCTCCACCAAGTTGTATCTCAGTCCTAGGTAATTGCATTGATGAGTTAAAGTCACCCAACCCAGTTGACATAATCTGCCTCTCTGAACACCATGTGACCACTGGTATAGGAACTAGGCCTAAGCACAATGAGAAACTCAGACAGGAGAGTACTGCAAATGTTAGAATAAGGAAAGGTTCTCATAAAAGTATAATTAAAAATAATGTAAGTATATTTCATCAAAATATTGGGAGTTTAAAGAATAAAATAGATGATCTTCTGGTTTGTTTAGAAGATTTAGAAGTTGAGGATGAAATAGATATACTATGCCTGTCTGAGCATCACATTTTTACTGATATGGATAAGGTAAATGTAAGCGGATATAAGCTCTCTGCACATGTAATGAGAGAAAATATGGAGAAAGGAGGAGTTGCCATATATGTCAAACGTTTTCATTGTGCAAAAAGTATAGAAACAAAAAAGTTTTGTGTAGAGAAACATATCGAAGCATGTGCCTGTGAGGTTAAATTAAATAAAGGCACATTTATAACTGTAACTGTATATAGGTCCCCATCAGGAAATTTTCATCTATTTCTGAAAAATTTGGACTCCTTGTTGTGCTATTTGTCAGACAGGGGGAAGCAAATTATTATTTGTGGGGACTTCAATGTAGATTCTCTGAAAGAGGGTAATAGGAAAAATGACCTTGAAGTATTACTAGGTTCTTTCAGTTTGACACCCGTTATTGATTTTCCTACTTGGGTGGTAAAGGATAGCAGCTCACTGATAGATAACTTCTTTATAGACCAAGATAAGTTTAACCAGATAAATGCTCAGCCTGTTGAGAATGGTCGTTCTGATCATGGTGCACAGCTAGTTACAATATATGACATACCTCCATTCAGCAATACTAAACAGTCCTCCAAAGTAGTACGTTCAGTCAACGATTTAACAATTGCAAATTTCAGGGAAAGCCTACAGCAGTTAGACTGGAATGAGGTGTACCGTGAACCTGATGCCAATTTAAAATATAATTTATTTCATGACATTTTTGTAAATGCACTTGAAAACTGCTTCCCCAAGAAAATAGTTAAATATACTCATAAGAAACCTTGTAACAAACCATGGCTTACTAAGGGTATAAAAATATCTTGTAACCGGAAAAGGGAAATGTATCTGACAGCAAGAAAGAGTAGTGACCCAGAAACTATCAAACATTATAAAAACTACTGTGTTATATTAAGAAAAGTTATTAAAAAATCCAGAAGTATGTGTATCATGTCTGAAATCAGCAACTCGGATAATAAAATTAAAACAATTTGGAATATTATTAAAAGAGAAACAGGGCAACCAAGAGCACAGGAAGACAGTATTACCATCAAATTGAATGAAAACCTTATGAACAAAAAGTCAGAAGTTGAAAATATTTTTAATAATCATTTTCTAAATGTTGTGGATATAGTAGGATCCAGGTGTTCATTAGAAGATGCTAGGCTGTTAATGGAGGAGGCCATACTTATGCAATTTGATACAATTGAAATCTCACCCACTTCTCCCTCTGAAATTAGGAAAATAATAAACTTGCTTAAAAGCAAAAACTCACATGGAATTGATGGCATTTCCAGCAAAATACTAAAAGCTTGTCCTCAACAGATAAGTAAGATTCTCAGCCACCTGTGTAATAGCTCTCTGGAACAGGGCATTTTCCCTGATAGACTGAAATATGCTATTGTTATACCTTTGCATAAAAAGGGGGATAGATCTGATGTCAACAATTACCGTCCAATCTCCCTTCTAACAGCTTTATCCAAAAGTTTTGAGAAAGTAATGTATTCAAGAGTAGCTTCAGATATCTGTAAAAATGAAGTACTAACAAAATGTCAGTTTGGTTTCCAGAAAGGTTTTTTCAGCAGAAAATGCCATATATGCCTTCACCAATCAAATTGTGAATGATCTGAATAACCGAACACCACCCATTGGGATTTTTTGTGATCTCTCAAAGGCTTTTGATTGTGTAAATCATGAAATTCTGCTAGACAAGCTCAAATATTGTGGCATGAGTGGGACAGTGCACAAATGGTTCAATTCGTACCTAACTGGACGAGTGCAGAAAGTTGAAATAAGCAGTTCTCATAATATGCAAAGATCAGCACATTCCTCAAACTGGGGAACTATCAAGAATGGGGTTCCACAAGGGTCAGTCTTGGGTCCTTTGTTGTTCTTAATATATATTAATGACTTGCCATTCTATATTCATGAAGAGGCAAAGTTAGTTCTCTTTGCTGATGATACAAGTACAGTAATCACACCTGACAAACAAGAATTAACTGATGAAATTGTCAATACTGTCTTTCAGAAAATTACTAAGTGGTTCCTTGTAAACGGACTCTCACTGAATTTTGATAAGACACAGTACATATAGTTCCGTACAGTGAATGGTATGATGCCATTAATAAATATAGACCTTAATCAGAAGCATATAGCTAAGGTAGAATATTCCAAATTTTTAGGTGTGTCCATTGATGAGAGATTAAATTGGAAGAAACACATTGATGATCTGCTGAAACGTTTGAGTTCAGCTACTTATGCAATAAGGGTCATTGCGAATTTTGGTGATAAACATCTTAGTAAATTAGCTTACTACGCCTATTTTCACTCATTGCTTTCATATGGTATCATATTTTGGGGTAATTCATCACTGAGGAATAAAGTATTTATTGCACAAAAGCGTGTAATCAGAATAATAGGTGGAGTCCACCCAAGATCATCCTGCAGACATTTATTTAAGGATCTAGAGATATTCACAGTAGCTTCTCAGTATATATACTCTCTTATGAAATTTGTTATTAACAACCAAACCCAATTCAAAAGTAATAGCAATGTGCATAACTACAATACTAGGAGAAAGGATGATCTTCACTATTCAAGATTAAATCTAACTTTGGCACAGAAAGGAGTGAATTATACTGCCACTAAAGTCTTTGGTCACTTACCAAATAGTATCTAAAGTCTGGCAGATAACCAACAAGTATTTAAGAATAAATTAAAAGAATTTCTGAATGACAACTCCTTCTACTCCATAGAGGAATTTTTAGATATAAATTTAAAAAAATGTTAAAAAAACACAAAAAAATAAAAAAGTTGTTATATTAACTTAAGTATGTTGTTATATCTAAAAACAAAGATGATGTGACTTACCAAATGAAAGTGATGGCAGGTCGACAGACATATTTAAATATGTCTGCTTGTGTCTGTGTACGTGTGGATGGATATGTGTGTGTGTGTGCGAGTGTATACCCGTCCTTTTTTCCCCCTAGGCTAAGTCTTTCCGCTCCCGGGATTGGAATAACTCCTTACCCTCTCCCTTAAAACCCACATCCTTTCGTCTTTCCCTCTCCTTCCCTCTTTCCTGATGAGGCAACAGTTTGTTGCGAAAGCTTGAATTCTGTGTGTATGTTTGTGTTTGTTTGTGTGTCTGTCGACCTGCCAGCACTTTCATTTGGTAAGTCACATCATCTTTGTTTTTAGATATATTTTTCCTACGTGGAATGTTTCCCTCTATTATAAGTATGTTGTTAAATTAACTTAATTATGTCACATATTGGAAAATTTGACTCATTCCACATCATTACGAAATATCGTATTCATGATCCATGGAACTAGTATTAATCTAATCTAATCTAATCTAATGCCTGGTTCTTAAATCTCTGTCTTACCATTATATAATCTATCTGATACCTTCTAGTATTTCTAGGATTCTTCCATATGTACAACCTTCTTTTATGATTCTTGAACCAAGAGTTAGCTATGATTAAGTTATGCTCTGTACAAAAAAAAGGGAACAGGACATGAAAAGTGCATTGTTTGATTTTTCAGTTCCTTTATTTGAACAGTTCACATTTACATAAAAATTAACAGAACAATGACACAGTAAAATTATATTACAATGAAAATCAACACAAGGGAAATAATTCCTATAGAACACAGCAGGCTCACTGAACTGAAGGTTTCAGTGAGTGTGAAGTAATAAACTGTAAATGTCAAAAACAATATGCAGTGATTCCACACTTAAGCAAATTGTTTAAGGAATAAAATGTAAAGGATTCACAAATATGCCTTGTATGGAATTGTTTATTCTAAGTGTGCATTATATCACTACAGATGAGATGCTGGGATAAGCCACAAAGCCACAATGGCAACACCATAAGGTTTCACAGATGAGTGTACCACTTATACACATATGTATATGATCATGATGATAATGCAGGAGGCAATTCAAAAAAAACTTAGACATGCACATGGTAGTATATGGCAATCAGGTGACATGTGGCACACAACCCACTAGGATTGTTAGTAAGAATTCATTGATGTGGAAGTAGCCTACCGATCCTGTGAAACTGCTGGTATGGCATGAAAACATCACTATCAAATTAGCCTGTATGAAGAAAAATTTAATGCTCCACCACTAATGCTCAGTAAGGTTAGCTGATGCCAGCAGTTATTGTTCAGTAGAAGTGTACAGTACAGACTCACCAGTGTCATCCTCTCAACACTCATACATGACCAGAATACCATTACTACACCTCATGGTAAGTCCCTTCTTCAAGTTCACATAGTAGAATCAACATTCAGTATAAAACACTATCTCACTTGGGCAAGCGCATCAGTCATTCAGCACTGGCATGGGGAATGCTAGTCAGGGAGCTCTTTCTGTTTCATACTTCTCTCAATAAAAACCCCAGAACTGCAGCAAACCAGTGCATGGCAGAGAGATATTCCACTACTTAGGTTCACTTTGCTCATAGCCAATTCACATGTCATCTGCTGTAGTATGTTGTTGAAGCAGATGGGTGGTGTGTGCTCATGCACTGCCATGTGTTGCTGGAAAGTTAAACTTCACAGAATTCACAAGAGAGAGTTAACAGACAGCAACCTGCCTAGATAACATTCTGAGGAATTATTCATTTGATGAGACAAATAAATTTTGCATTGATTCAGGTATTTCATATCATTCTGCAGTCTTTGTATCCACCAAAATAAATCAACCAGCCATTAGAAAAATGTGCATCAAATGATGCTTCAGTAAGGTAAATATAAACTTGTTTTATTTTTAAACTTGAAGAAGTGAGCTAAGCAATGTATCATTGTACTATAAGTTCTAAAAATTGTGACGATTTCTTGGAAGTTTTTTTGCATATTTCCAATGAAATATTTCTCCCTACAGTCTCCCACAAAAAAGAGACAAGCAACCTGAAATGAATGATAGCTGGTATAAAATAGTCAAGTGCCTGGAAAAGACAGTTAGATAATGAGCTGAAAGGTAATACAAAGGTACGAAACTGTTTTTAGAAGTGTGGTAAAGGCAGAAAAAGCAATACGACACAAAAAATTCATTCTGAACCACACAAATAAATCAAAGGTAGTAAGGTAAGTAATAAAATCTGGACTTATGGTCATTGTCGGCAGTCCACAGATCTCCAAAATTAATATAGGTGACAAATCTACCATCAGAAATATGAGAACATTTTAATAATGACTTCTTTTTATAAATGTATCAAAATCATATGTAATTGGTTACAGAGACAATGCCCAACCATTAAGTTTCAAACAGGGTAACAGGGAGTTTCTAATTAAATTTCAATGAATTACACCTAAAGTAGTATTTTCCATTAAAAATAAAAATTCTGCTGGATTGGGCGAAATACCCACTAGCATAATTAAACAGCTTCTGGTATAATATCAGAACCCCTACCTGAAATAATGAACCAGTCATTTGAAGGAGGGTGTTTCCCAGATGCTCTACACATCTAAAGTATGCAGTAGCATAGCCATTCTTCAAAAAAGACTGAACAGAAGTTGTAGGAAACTACTGACTAGTAAATCTTTTCCCAGTATTCTCAAAACTATTTGGAAAAGCTAAAATCCTTATCCAGAATTTCATAGTAAAATCTAAAATTCCAGAAAGTGAAGAGTGCAATATGGGCCATCAATAAATGTTGAGGAAATTTGCTTATCTCTGGACAAATCCCAAAAAGTCACAGGAATTTTCTGAGACTTTATGAAAGCTCTGAGAGCAACTTCCTAAATTAGGAAGATGCAGAATAAAAGGTAGTGCTTTGAAATGGTTCAAATCATATTTAACAGATAGAAATCATAAGGTAATTGTAACATAAGGTACAGGAAATTGTTTCTCAGAATGAAAAATGATTTCACAGGGAGTCCCACAAGGTTCCATTTTAGGCCCAATCCAGTTTTTATTTTATATAAATGATTTATTTCTTAATATAACATTGCACTTAGTTTTATTTGCAGATGATACATCTGTACTCAATAAAAGTGAGGCCACAGAACAAATTCCCCAAACAGTAATTGACACCTTAACTAGTTCTCCAGTTCTTCTTCTTCTTCTAAAATGCCTTCATTTTTCCACAGAAATCTATCCATGATGGTTTCAGTTCATGGTTTGTTTACAAACTAATAATTCTCAACAAGTGTTCTGAATGCAGATCCACCCTGTACCATGTCAACTGTTAGGCCAATTTCCTGATGTCTTTCAGTTTCAAACAGCCAATGTTTCTTAACTTTCATTGAGATGACAAGACGGAGAATTCTTTTATCAGGCTGTCATCATCCATTCTAAGAATGAGGCTGTAAAATTTTAATCATCTCTTGCAGAAAGTGTCAGAAATTTTCTCAGTACTGGTGTAATTCCTTTTGTTTTTCCAAATTCTTCCTATGTAGCCTGGGCCAAAAACTTCCCTTAAAAATTTTCCTCCTTGTTTTTGTGTGTCTTGGATGAGCAATCCACCTCTGCTCATTTAAGTTTTTCATGCACTTAATGTTCATGGTTTTGTTAATTTATTGTAGTGTCATAGATTTGTGTTCCAAGATATTAATCTTTCATTATATCTGTCCCAGGTGGTTTTGTAGGCATTAAGCAATTTAGAGATCCCCATTTATTAGCTTAATGATTTAATACTAATTATTGTATAATTTTTCCTATGTATCTGAATTTAGGTTACCTGATGTATTTTGCCAAATTGAGTTTCTATAAATTGTCCATCATCCCACACACTGAGTTTTTATGTATTTTCAGTTATGACTGAAATTTCATTAAGTTTTTCTTAGGAATAAGTAACTGTTTCTTCTATTGTTGGACAGACTGAACCATAAGGATCAAACATTGCAAAACAGTTTTACTAGGTGTGTTTGAAAAGTTTGGTAAATGGTTTCAGAAAATAAAGGAAACAAGGGTTACAAAAAAATGTCTTTACTAGCCTTAATCGCAATTGCCATTAGTGAGAACATACCTCTGACATTGGTTGTATGAGTGTCAGAAATTCTCAACAAATACTTCTTGTGGCATCATTCACAGCACTGTGGCCATGCATTGTTGGATATCTGCAACTTTGTAAAGTGTAAGCCTTTTGGAGGTAATTTAATACAGGGAAACAAAAAGAAGTCTGCCTGTGCCAAATCTGGAAAAGAAAGAGGTTGTTGTAGAACAGTCACCTTGCATTGAGTGAAAAACTTGGGCACAAGGACAAGGTGTGGATGAGCATTGTTGTGTGGGAAATTCAACTGACTACTCCAGAAGAGTTCTGGCTGAACTTACCGGATCCATTGCAGCAGCTATTTCAAAACTCCTTCATAAACTTCGTTTTTGACAGTTTCATCATTTGGTAGATATTCATTGTTATCAAAAAAGGCAATCAGCATCATTTTAATCTTGGATTTTGCTAGTGTACTTTTTTTGGGAGGTGGGGAAGATGATGAACAGCATACCATTCACTGTCGTTTGGTCTGTGGATGGTACTGGTAGTTGCCAGACCTCATTTCTGATATTGATGGTTTCCCAAAACTGTGGATTCTAGTCAGAAATTTTATTAACATCTGCAGTTGTTTCTATCCAAGGTTACTCATCTGTCAGTGTTTGTGGTGCAAACTGAGCACAAATCATCTACTTTTTCAAATGTTCGTGAACAATTGTGTTTATACTGCTTTTGCTCATCTTCAGTTCCTCTGCTGTCATTCTCAAAGAGAGCCACCAACTATCTGCAAGCATCTGTCACACCTTCGGTATTGTCTGAGTTTGTGCATGTAGACAGTCAGCCCAAATGCAATTCATCCTTGACACCTTCCTTTCCATCTCTAAAGCATTTAAACCACTCAGACTCACACTTTTTACTCATTGGTTCAACATCATACACTGGTACTTTGAGTCTCTGTTGCCATTTTCCCTAATTTGAAGACAGCATCATGTTGTTCCATTTTGCACTTCATTTAGCACTGAGACAAGTTCTCACTGTCTCTGTTAGCTTGGTTGCAGTGTGTACCACTGCTTCACTTTGGTGATTTACTTGATTTTTTTTGGGGGGGGGGGGGGGAGGGGGGGAGGACACTTTTTGACATGTCTCTCAATATGCTTATGTGCTTGTGTGTCATACTAACCAGACCTGTTTTTGACATATGGGACCATTCATCAAACTTTTCAGATGCACATTGTATTTTCACATAGTCTGCCAATATTAATCCTATTTACTTCTTTTACTCACACCCTGATTACTTATTCCAGTACAAGATAGGACAATGGAGAGAATTCTGTTTTAATATAAGAAATTTTGAATATTTTGCATGTGAATTTAGTTTTTGAGGTGGCATTAAGTCCATTTTATTTGATCAGTTCTCTCTCTTTTTCACTTCTTTGAATGCTTCTAATATGATGATCAGTTTATGTCTATCAAATCGTATACCTTTTGGAGTCTACAAAGATGATCGCTATTCATTTGCCTTTTCAGATTTGTAAGTTGGTTGTGAGACTGAGAATTTATTATGCACAGGATCTATCTTTCATAAGTCCTGCCTGATATTCAGCAGTTAAATGATCTGTCTGTGCTTCATATTTCTTGAGTAAGACTTTTGACATAATTTCTTAAGTGAATGGTGGCAAGGAAATCATTTGTAATTATTCAGTCTGTTTTGATCAGCTTTCTGATGTAAAAGCATGGATTAGAATACATTTGCAGTCATTGTTTTTTTTCCTGACATTGATTATCTAGAAGAATCACAGGAATTTCCTGTATGAGGCTTTTATCACCTATTTTCCATGTTATGGCTGTTGTGCCATCTTGCCCTGGAGCTTTATTATTTTTGAGTTTAAGTATCATGAAGGTATTGAAGCTAGATTTGGTTCAGGCTTTGAAAAGGTACGTTGGTTGTTGGGTGATTTACGGTTTAAAAGAACTTTGAAAAAATTTGCTACAAATTTTCATTTTCTTCATGGTTTGTTTCTAAATCCCATTCACATATTTAACAAAAAAGCTGGGTGCCTGATAGCAGGACATGTTTTCCCCCCCATATGAGCTCATTGTGTGTGTGTATATTTTTTTCCAATTTCTGTCAGTTTGTTGTGATCATAATGGCAGTGTTTTGGATCCAACGCCCTGGTAGGCATTCCAGTTTTGCCAGCTCTGAACCTTAATTCTATGATTTTATCACATGCACCATTTACATTTTCCCAGAGGCATGCTAATGCTCTGACATGTTTTCAAGAGTGTACATTCACTTTTCATCTGGGCACATCAATGCTTTAGGAAGCTTTCAAGAGTGTATCTTTAAGATCTGAGCAGTTGGAAGCATTATGATTGTGGATATTACAAGAAAAATGTCAGAATTTTGTTTAAAAAATTCCAGCTTGATCAGTGGGTTTCAGCTCATTCTAGATTTGGGACTGTTAGGTTGAAATTTCACTTTAATTGGAGACAAGTAGTGATCACAATCCATTATTCCTTTTTTGATCTTGACATTAATTTTTTGTGATTATTCTTGTAAATGGCCACATCACCTATTTGAACTTGTCTTAAATGAAAGTTTGTTGACCATTTTTTGAAAAAAAAAATGTTAACATAAGGAAATGAATTTAGGTTAATGTTAAATGGAAGGTTTAATATTCCTGCTCTCTTTAAGATGTAAAAATTATAGCAAAGTTCTAATTATAGATTACATTTTCCTCAATAACTAAATGAGGATTTTTTTGCAAATTTTAGAAGTTTAAAACCAGGAAACATTACATTTGTAATGGATACTTATCTTGAAGAATTTGAGGGTGATGTTCATTATCATTCAAGTTTGTTTGCTGCAGATGTCCTGGTTCCATTGCTTTTTTGGATAATGCTGAAATCTTTAGCAATACACTTTGAAATAAAAACATCCAACACAGAGACACCAATAATTTTTTTCATTTATTCATTCTAACTGGCTGCAACTCCAGAACAACCTGAACTGACTCACACTTGAACTGCCATTAACAACTAACATGAACTGACAACTAATTACTTTGGCCCAACACTGGCACTTATATGTGAAAGTAACAATTCATGGTATTTGCAATGTTGTAACAATTAATAGTGTAGGTAATTTCCAATGGAGAAAACTTAAACAAAATTATTTGTGTCTACATACATACTTCACAAATGTGGTTTCATAAAATGTAGAGTATTCAAATTTTAAATTTTGCATGATGAATATTTTTAACAATCAATATTATGACATGTAAGTTTTCATTTAAAATAAGTTAACACTCCACTTGTTCATAATAGTGGAAACTCTAATGCTAAATTTTCATTATTTTATACAAAATACAGTGTTCCATCCTTTACCGGAAACTAGTAACTAAAACTGGCGTAGATTATGAAAACCAGTGAATTCATCATTTAATAATTTTGTATAGAATTACCATCTTTTAAATCTAACCATGTAGAGGAGGTGTTGAGTCACAGAAAGGGAAAATGACAAGACTGCTATACATTTTAGCTTTAAGCCAAAAGGCCTTCTTCTGAAGTAGAAAACACATACACATTCACACAAGCACAATTCACACACACATGACCAATGTATCTGGCCACATTGGCTAGATGCAGTCCATCCACAGATTGAGACTGGCCACAGCAGCCGGAGACAATGGTCATGTATGTGTTAGTTGTGCTTGTGTGAATTGTTTGTGTTTTCCACTCCAGAAGAAAGCCTTTGGCTGAAAGCTAAAATGTGTGGCAGTCTTTTCATTGTGCCTGTCTGTGACTCAGCGTTTCCATATAGCCAACAGCAATCTATCCTTTCTGTAATATTGTTGTTATTCCATCCTGGACTTGTTTGATTCTGCTTATTCTTTTAAGTCTGATCATTACTCTTCATGACACTGTACAATGACTGGTATACAATGAAAACCAGTCCATGGTCTTACATGTCTTTTTACATAGTGAAATTTCCAATGTATTGAGAGGTATATTAAAATAATGTACTGTGTGTTACATTTAGTGACTCTCAGTCTGTTGTGTTACATAGATATCACAAAATCAAATTGATCTTTTATCTTATTTGTTGGTTCTTTTGTGAGCAGGTTCTGTATTTCTTTTCTTTGCTGTTTTGTGCATTGAAGTCTCTGTTGAAATTCCTGGACACTTCTGACCTAAGCCATTTTGCACAAAAGAACAACATCAAAATTTTGATGTGACACAATGGGACTTAAGCTGTAGTTTCTCCTGATAATTCACAGAAATTCTCTACTCTTATTGGGTCTTTTTTTTGTAAATATTTAAAGGTATTTTAAATTCTATAATTTCCTGATTCAAAGTGGTTTTCATTGAAACATCTTGTTTCTTGTACTATTACAATTTGGATGTTGAGTTCATCTAATGTATTTGCTAGTTGCATCAAGTTTGCCAGTCTTGAGAAGCCTATTGGCCCCAGAGATTGTACACTAATGAATTCCATGCCTCAACAGCCATCCACTTAAAATGGGCATGATTTCATCTAATACTCTTCCATCTCATTAGAAAAAGCCTAGTAGTTTGTAAAGCTAAATAATTTAGTTTATGTATAAAATATTTTTCCATCCTACTCAACTTGATCTATAGGTGTTCAGTGGAATGCGCCTAACTACTGCAAATGTATTAATTGAGGGCAAGTATGGACATTATATTGCATTAAATGTTGGTTAGAGCAGCATCATACTCTAATAGACACTGGAAACAGTAAGTTCTTGCCATCCTCTTATCTTTAAATGGCACACCCAGCCAGTTGTGGAAGCACCTAAGGTTTAATCTCAAATTTGAAATAGAGACCAATATGATTCACAGCCACAGAGCAATATCAAAGTTGCAAAATCTTGTTAAATGCCAAAAAAATTTCAAATGTTTGTGAAAGACTTAGTCCCAGGTCTTCTGATTTATAGTCACCAAACACACATACACACACACACACACACACACACACACACACACACACACACACTGTACAAAGTTGATCAAAACAATAAATGTCCATAACTGATAGAATTCTCTAAAGCGAATGCTGAAAGTCAAGATTACTACATAAAGATGCTGACTTCTGATCTAAGGAGACAAAAAGGGTACTGGGAAGGTACAGTCTAACAGTTCTGCCTCATTCCACGTTTTTTATGCACACCCTCTAGTGACCCACTGTATCATGTCAGAGACATATAATCAAATTACATTACAGTTTACAAATTGTGAAGTGTACTGTGTTTTGTACAAAAATTGTCTGTGGAGAATGACCACACCACCTTTTGCCATTCTCAAAAACAATTAAAAGGTGTTAGGAGCAACAAGTAACAATCAGTTTCTGAGCAGTCAAGAATGACATAATGTAGTAACCAAGTAATACATCAAATTGATTGAAGTAACATAAATATGGCTTTATTCACAAACCTCTGAACAATAGTGGAAATAAGGCTCTCATATTTCCACATGTAACAAGACAAGAGAATGATACAGAAGGTGTAACATGTGATACACAGAACAATTGATGTGAGTGGTACAAACTAAAAGAACACAGTGAGTGTGAGTCAGCACTGCTTCGTTCACATATAGGTGTGAGTTACTGGCAGAAGGTGTGGTGGAGACCGTGCCATGTGCACACTTCTTACATACAGCCTCTAGTGGCTCGCCTGTGTTGATACAGTTGGCGGTTGATTTAAGTACACACATGCAGTGACACTTCACTCGGCATACTCACACCCACAAGCACTAGTAGCAGGATACAGCACACCTCTCCTCTCAGAGAAAACATCCTTCAGATTTGGAGTGGCAGCAGCTGGTGGCGATGGCAGGAGCAGGACGATGTGCCGGGCAGGCACCAGAGCATATGGCCAGAATGTGTAGAGAAGCCAGCATGCCTGAGGGTGGTAGGCCCATGCAGCACCCAACAACAACAGCACTGAGGGTGGGTGGAGGGGGGGGGGGTGGGAGGCGCCCTCACCATCCTTGCTTCGTCATCTGCAGATGAGACCGGGCTCTGAACCAACTGGCACCAATGGTTGAGGTGATGATGGTGAGAGGGCCATGGAGCCAGCCTGATGGGCACTGTAAGCTGCGACACTGGACCCGAGGCCAGAGAGGGACCAGTTCCAGGCACTGGGAAGCTGGAACCCCAGGGCACCACACATGGAGAAGGCAGCCAATGGTACAGAGGCATCTCCACTGCAGGTGACAAGCAGTTCAAAGCGAAGGGTGGCGGTGCGGGCTGCAGCAATTGGGGCCACACCCATGAAATGGTAGCTTCTGGCAGTGAGCAGAGGTGCAGCTTATCAAAGTGATGTGCCACCAACCCGTTGGCCATGCAGACATCACAAAGATGGCGTTTCCAGTGGTGGACTACAGTGGCCAGTATCCATATGGACCAGTGTCCAAATTCTTGTGCCCACACCAGGGATCCCGGTACAAAGCAGCTGCATTAACCTGGCTGCCACAGGTGTACTGCAGGCCGCAAAAGGTGGAGGAGCATGCTTCACTGCTGGCAATGAAGTAACTAAGCTGGGCTCTGCTCCCCCATAGGCATGAAGCAATAGGACCTGATAAAATTGAGAAGGGCATCATCTGGTGAAGAATCCACAACAAGCCTTTTCATTTGGGACTTAAACGCACTCACTAGTCATTCCACCTCACCATTCTATTGACGGTGGAATAGTGAAGCTGTAACACAATGAAGCTGTGACAGCAACAAAATAATTGAAAGATGTGAGAAACAAACTAAGGTACCAGGCAATCTCTTAAAAGAAAAAGCTCTCAAAAGTGTATGAATTGTGATCCCAGGCAATATTTATGCATACCGGAGACTGTAAAGAAACTGGGAAAGTGTATCCACATCTAAGAGCCAATAGGAGTTCAAGAAAGAAACTGTAAAGTCTACATGAATGTGTTCCAGTATCTGCCATGGAGTGGGCCAGGGGGACAGAGACACCCTGGGAGCTGCCTGTTGTTGGGCACGTTGCTCACAAGTCATGACAAAACAGACAATTTTGCCATCAATACCTGGCCAAAAAACATGTCTCCTAGCTAACAATTTAGTGTGTGAAACTTCCCAGTGGCCTTGGTGGAGAAGATGTAGAACCTCACACAGTAACAATGTGGGAATGATTACTCTGGGAGAGAGGTCTTCCATGGACAACAGAAAACACCATTAAAAACAGAGGGGCAATACCACAAGGAAAAATAGTTTCTTAGGGGGCTGAAGCCTGACCAGGTGTTTTATCTGGCCAGCCCTACCGAACAAAGTGAACCACCTGGCAGAAAACTAGGTCAGCTGCAACTGCAGTGGCTACATGCAAGCTTGTAATTGGGAAACCCTCGACTGCATTCTGTGTTTCAGTATCAAGATGGAAGCAAAGCAATTCTTCACAATCAAAGTCAGGATCAGGACCCACAGGAAGGTAGAACAAGGCATCTGCATTATCAGGTTTAGATGTAAAACTTACTGACAGATTAAAACTGTGTGCTGGACTGAGACTCGAACTCAGGACCTTTGCCTTTCACGGACAAGTGCTCTACCATCTGAACTACCCAAGCACAACTCACGACCCACCCTCGCAGCCTTAATTCCACCAGTACCTCGTCTCCTACCTTCCAAACTTCACGGAAGCTCTTCTGCAAACCTTGCAGAACTAGCACTCCTGGAAGAAAGGATATTGCAGAGACATGGCTTAGCCACAGCCTGGGATTTGTTTCCAGAATGAAATTTTCACTCTGCAGTGGAGTGTGTGCTGATATGAAACTTCCTGGCAGAGAGCTTCTGTGAAGTTTGGAAGGTAGGAGATGAGGTATTGGCGGAATTAAGGCTGTGAGGGCAGGTCATGAGTTGTGCTTGGGTAGCTCAGATGGCAGAGCACTTACCCACAAAACATTAAGATCCCAAGTTTGAGTCTCAGTCCGGCACACAGTTTTAATCTGCCAGGAAGAATCATATCATCGCACACTCCACTGCAGAGTGAAAATTTCATTATAGAAACATCCCCCAGTCTGTGGCTAAGCCATGTCTCTGCAGTATCCTTTCTTCCAGGAGTGCTAGTTCTGCAAGGTTCGCAGGAGAGCTTCTGTGAGGTTTGGAAGGTAGGAGATGAGGTACTGGTGGAATTAAGGCTGTGACGGCAGGCTGGGAGTCTTACTTGGGTAGCTCAGATAGTAGAGCACCTGCCTGCGAAAAGCAAAGGTCCCGAGTTTCAGTCTTGGTCTAGTACACAGTTTTAATCTGCCAGGAAGTTTCATATCAGCACACACTCTGCTGCAGATCAAAAATTTCATTCAGGTTTAGATGTAGGTCAAAAATAGATTTTGTAACTGTAATGTGACAAGAACAGTGTCCAGTGCTGTAGGTTGTATGCAGCCTTGTGAGGCAAGAAAGGGTGAGAGTTAAACAAGGCTTATGGCCTATAATAAAGTGAAACTTGGAGCCACACAAAAAAATGTAAAATTTATGGCAAGAGCCTCTTTCTCCACCTGAGAGTACTGTTGCTGGGCTGGAGTGAGAGATTTGTAGGTGAAAGCAACAGGTCATTCAGAGCCATCGGCATATTGGTGTGCTAGGACCATGCCGAGTTCATATTGTGAGGCATCACTCGCCAAAACTATATGCTGGTCCAGAGAGAATGTAGCTAAATAGGCTGCCAAGAGTAGTTTGGGTTTCAACATTCAAAAAACACTTTTTCAGTCCAGGATCCAGCAAAAAGGTACATTCTTGTGTAACAATGCATGCAACATGTGGTCAAATGTGGCTGCCCCCATCATGAATTTGTGGTACTACACTATCTTCCCTAGGAAGGCCTGAAGTTCCTTTGTGGATGAAGGGCGAGTTGTAGATGGAACAGGAGAGTTGTGATCTGGCAGAGGGGGGACCCCATCCTGCATGACCTTGAACCCCAAGTAAACAACAAAAGGTTGAAAAAATTGAGATTTCACGAAATTGCACTGTAAGCCTGAGGACTGAAAGACAGAAAACAAGCTGTGAAAATTGTTCAAGTAATCCACCATGAAGGAGTCCATGATAACAATATCATCCAGATAATTAATGAAACCTAGGACAAGCATAGTCAACTGCTCTAAAAATCATTGAAAAATATCAAGGGCAGTAACCGCATGAAAAGCATAGTTTAGTAGTACTGCTTTAGTGATACTTGTTTCTAAAATTGTACCAACATGTTGTTAGCACTTCTCTTAATGCAATTCCACCAAATAAAATTAAGTGAAAACTGATTTCTATTGGTCAAAAACATGTTTTCTTTATCATAACTGATAGTTGGGCTTCTATGACTATGTTTTGTACACTTTGCATTTGATACCATTTTATTCTGTTTATTCACAGTTCCAACAATATATTGCTTCATTCTGAAAGTCAGACATTGACAAAAAGGAAGGTAATAAAAAAACAGAATGAAAGAAAGAGAATATCAACCACAACCTCCAATGTCTGAAAGATATAAAGATATAAACAAGGAAAAACAGCGATACTTATCAACTGTTTTAACAAAAATCTGATATCATGGACAGTATTACAAAATGTGGAGGGAATCAATGATGATTGTTGTACTGAAATTTGGGAAAGATCATACTAGCCCAAATAATTACTGGAGTGTTGCCTTCACTGGTGAAAAGGAAAGATTAGTAGAAGATCAACAGCTCTTTAATGTGTGTTTTGCACATTTCAGGAATGGATAGGCTACTGAAGAAAGAGAGCATATAAATGTTCAGGACTGGGGTGTTCAAGCCTTTTAAATGTGGGGTCTACTGAATATAATGTGTTATTTTTTAGTTTTATTTCAGAAATTAATTATTTCAGGAAGCTTCATATTGCGTGAAATATTACTATTTTGTAACTTTTTTAAAAATTTGTAATGTACACTCCTGGAAATTGAAATAAGAACACCGTGAATTCATTGTCCCAGGAAGGGGAAACTTTATTGACACATTCCTGGGGTCAGATACATCACATGATCACACTGACAGAACCACAGGCACATAGACACAGGCAACAGAGCATGCACAATGTCGACACTAGTACAGTGTATATCCACCTTTAGCAGCAATGCAGGCTGCTATTCTCCCATGGAGACGATCGTAGAGATGCTGGATGTAGTCCTGTGGAACGGCTTGCCATGCCATTTCCACCTGGCGCCTCAGTTGGACCAGCGTTTGTGCTGAACGTGCAGACCGCGTGAGACGACGCTTCATCCAGTCCCAAACATGCTCAATGGGGGACAGATCCGGAGATCTTGCTGGCCAGGGTAGTTGACTTACACCTTCTGGAGCACGTTGGGTGGCACGGGATACATGCGGACGTGAATTGTCCTGTTGGAACAGCAAGTTCCCTTGCCGGTCTAGGAATGGTAGAACGATGGGTTCGATGACGGTTTGGATGTACCGTGCACTATTCAGTGTCCCCTCGACGATCACCAGTGGTGTACGGCCAGTGTAGGAGATCGCTCCCCACACCATGATGCCAGGTGTTGGCCCTGTGTGCCTCGGTCGTATGCAGTCCTGATTGTGGTGCTCACCTGCACGGCGCCAAACACGCATACGACCATCATTGGCACCAAGGCAGAAGTGACTCTCATCCCTGAAGATGACACGTCTCCATTCGTCCCTCCATTCACGCCTGTCGTGACACCACTGGAGGCGGGCTGCACGATGTTGGGGCGTGAGCGGAAGACGGCCTAACGGTGTGCGGGACCGTAGCCCAGCTTCATGGAGACGGTTGCGAATGGTCCTCGCCGATACCCCAGGAGCAACAGTGTCCCTAATTTGCTGGGAAGTGGCGGTGCGATCCCCTACGGCTCTGCGTAGGATCCTACGGTCTTGGCGTGCATCCGTGCGTCGCTGCGGTCCGGTCCCAGGTCGACAGGCACGTGCACCTTCCGCCGACCACTGGCGACAACATCGATGTACTGTGGAGACCTCACACCCCACATGTTGAGCAATTCGGTGGTACGTCCACCCGGCCTCCCGCATGCCCACTATACGCCCTCGCTCAAAGTCCGTCAACTGCACATACGGTTCACGTCCACGCTGTCACGGCATGCTACCAGTGTTAAAGACTGCGATGGAGCTCCGTATGCCACGGCAAACTGGCTGACACTGACGGCGGCGGTGCACAAATGCTGCGCAGCTAGCGCCATTCGACGGCCAACACCGCGGTTCCTGGTGTGTCCGCTGTGCCGTGCGTGTGATCATTGCTTGTACAGCCCTCGCGCAGTGTCCGGAGCAAGTATGGTGGGTCTGACACACCGGTGTCAATGTGTTCTTTTTTCCATTTCCAGGAGTGTATTTTAAAAGTTTTAGTCTTTATAATGTTTTATAACAATTTATCTCAATAAACAGCAGCAATACTGTGCAATTCACAGCCTGACAAGAATTTGTATTTTGCTAGCAAAAAAGAACCTGGTGTATTACATAAAGTCCACATGTTTTCTGTGTTGCATTAATTGAACTTTTATGGACATCTTTTCTCTATCATTACTTCTTCTCATCTCGTATATTTCCTCTCCATCTCTAGTATCTCCAGTACTACTCTTTTCTTTCTTTCATATGTATTCAGTTTCTGAATTATGAATGTTTTCTTTCACAAGCTCTTAAAATACCTGTTTATTTATTAAAATTGCTGTTTCTTTTATCATTTTCAACATTTAGTTGAGTGTATTTTATTTATCTTGATTAACATATTGAGGTTAGCTTGAATTAATACTTCCCAATAAAGACTATAAAATGTAATTACTGGTAGCAATGTACAAATGAAATCAGATAATTTTAAATGTTTATCTGCTCAGAGATAATGACTTGCACAAAACCTCAACAATTTATGTGTTTCCCTTTTTCAGGATGAACATGGCCAGAGCATGCTCCATTTTGCTGCAGCGAGAGCACATGGACGTAATGGATTATTCCAGCTCCTGCAGGAGACTGGTTTGAATGCTGGCTATAGGGATGAATTGTATCGCACAGCACGAGATGTTGCAATCCAGGCTAATATTCCTGACAATATTCATGACATTGATAAGTGGGTCCTTCATCTTGCTGCAAATGGTACTACTGAACATTATTATACCTTCCTGTAAAGTAAACTGCATCAGCAAGCAACTATCACTACACTACTACACATTACTTTTACTTACAAAGAGTAAAATTAATACAATAAAATTAGTATGAAATCTGAAAGAAGCTATTAGATTCTCAGTTATACTTAATAGCTATTGTTTCTTCTATAGTACCTGCTCAGTTACCAATATAATTACATCATTATCAATGTCTATGTTCCACCAAACCTATCATACAGAAGAACCTTAAGGGACATGTAACAAGTCAAGGCATTCATTGACAAACATCATCAGTTGTCAAATCATTGCCTTTTTCATGTCAAATCATTGCCTTTTCCATGTCCTAGGAATTTTTTGTTCTTAGTTTGCCAGAGCTATCATTCTCCACAGGACAGAATTGTGGGATTTAAGGGAAACTGGGGTAACCAAAATGAGTATTACAGGACTGTTGCTGTTCATGACATATAGTGAATGACCCAATGGATAAGATGAGAAGCTCCGTGAAGCTGTTAATAAAATGTGTTTTTGAAAGAAGGAAAGTTGTGTTGCCAGAAAATTGTAGCAAAATGTACAGATACCTCCTAAAAATAGATGGCTGATGCAGGGAACAGCAATTCACACTTAAAATTAACAGATGTAATGTATTCCATCATTATCCAACCAAACAATCAGTGATCAATTCCTGAAAACAATAAAAACCATAAAACATCCTGCTGAGGACTAGTATTGTGGGCTACAGTGCACTTGCCTTGTCCAGGGATACGGACAAAGACCACAATGGCAGCAAAGGTGGAGAGAAAGGACTTCATTACAGTGGAGCTGGCAGATATGGCAACCTTCAAAAGGGAAGATTTGTCTCTGAAGTCTAGAAATACAACCAGTCTAAGGAAATAACATCCCTACAGAAAATCTTCTAGTCCTCCAGCTTGGGAGTTGAGGTAATGTGTGTGCAGCCCATCACTTTTAGAAAACCACAAAATGCACAATTTCTCAACAACTCAGAAATATACTGTCAAAAATATAAACAAAAACTGGCAAAGAAATGTGTTCCATGATTAGGAATGTGGAATATTCCAGGAATATCATCTAAAAGAGAAGTATTTCAAGAATTAGAATGGTATGACATGCACATAAAAACTCTCCCAGAAACTAAGAATAAGGAAAATGAACAGGGGAAAGATATTGGTATATGCATACCTAAAGTGGTATACCAAAAGAAGAACAAGACCAAGGAGGAGTATCCCTAGTAGTTAAAAAGAAGTACAAAAATGTATAAAATCCAGGGACCAAGCCAGTCACAGACTTTTGCAAATGGATATCGATGTAAGACATCATTTTTATGGTAACCATAGCAGCATGTGTCCCAATGCATGATGCTGCAGCTGCTGAGGAGGAAAATTTCTATTTTAATCTGACAACAACTTTGGAAAATGTTGGAAAAGAGGTGTTCATAACTGGTGACCTAAATGGCAGAGCAGGTTCCAAATTAAATGGCCCTCACAATTGGATGCACTGGAGAATCTATTTTCAATAATAATTGCAAAAGATTAATTCATTTATATGTCAACAACAGAAACTAAAAGTGTCTAATGGATGGGTTTCAAGCAAAGATATCCACAAATATCAATGGACACAACCAACATGTAACCTACAATCAACTATATTGTCATCAGACGGAGTACTGAACTGAAAGCGTCAGATGTTAAGAGTCAAGCATGGCTCAGAATTTGGCTCACATCACAAAAAGGAGTGACTGGCAGCTTAATTCCTTGCTTTGGAATGACAAAATTATGATGAGAATAATGGTCTCGCTGTACATTTCAGTCACATAGAACATCACCACATATGGCACTGAAATATGGGAGTTAACCAAAAGGGAGAAAAATAAATTGAAGTCCCTTGAATTGGTTTTTTGTAAAGAAATTGTCCCTTCACTGAATTAGAAAACATCATAAATTATGGGATACAAGAAATTATAGGAGAAAAAGACACTATTCTTGATGCCATAGATAGCAAAATATTGACTTGGTATGGCCACCTCCAACAAATGTCCAATAATCTATGGCCAAAAAGAATATATGAATGGACACCAGCTATGTGAAGAAAACATTGTAGACCACCTGGAAGATGGATGCAAGATGTTAAAGATGCAATGCATTCTATGGGCCTTCAGGAAGAACACTGGACAAATAGGAAACTGTGAAAGTTGAGAAGTAGAAGACAACAACCATCATAAAAAAGCTGTGTATGTGATGTCACTTACAGTGGAATGACAACAAAAAAACAAGTTCAAGGAAAAAAGAAGTTACACTGAGAGGCAATGGAAGTCTTCTAAGAAAACTTCACTAAAAAGCGGTTTTTGCCAGACTGGATTAATAAAGGAGATAGAGAAGAAAACACACACACACACACACACAAACACAAACACAAACACACACACACAGTTTATGAAATGACCATACCGGGAAATCAAACAAATTGAAGCCAATATGAAGCCCTGGGACAGAAAATATTAAAGGCATCTTGAAAATATGGATATAGATGCAGATGTCTATCATTTTTACAGAACATTTATACAGTCT
The DNA here is from genome assembly GCF_023898315.1 of Schistocerca nitens. Lineage (NCBI taxonomy): Eukaryota > Metazoa > Arthropoda > Insecta > Orthoptera > Acrididae > Schistocerca > Schistocerca nitens. The sequence continues at coordinate 334,169,967 of NC_064617.1, forward strand.
TGACAAACAATTTAAATATTTGTAAGGTCTACATCATACCAGTCAGCTGAGGATTACTCTATTTAGCTACAATGTATCTGACTGGATTTAGTTCATAAAAGAATCAAAAGAAGCTAAATTTATATGATTTGGGTCATTTCTTCTATTTCCCATACATAGCAATTGTTATAACTTCAAGTTGAACAAATATATTTCAAGGAAGACGCAATACATGAAAGTTACAGATTAAGTAAACAGAGTAAGACGTGTGTACACTTTAACAGTCAATTCATAACTGAGTCTGAGTCTAGCGGCCACTGGCTGGCTGGCCGCTTAGGTGGCGCTGCTGCTGCATGGCTGGCAGACAGCGCCGCATGTAGAGGACGCGTGTAACTGCGTGGAGGCACTTTGAAAGATTGGTGAGTCACAACACTTTTCCCCGCTTTGAAGTTTTTGCACAGGTCTTGATGGAGGTGGCCTTTGGATTGATAACGTCCATAGGTGTTGTTTGACTGGCCGTAAAGTCTTCAGGAAGAGGCTTCCCATACAGACGGAAGTGTTCCCGATGATAACGGGTCGAGATGACAGGAGACGTGAGGGTCGAATCTGCTGGGGCCTCGTGCACCAATCTGCCCGTTGTGGCAAGTCTGGTTGTTATAACAGGAGACATGGGTGATGTGTCCGCATCCGTAGGAGAAGGAGGTGAGTAGAGTTGCTCTGACAGGTGATGGTCATCTGGTTCCTGCATGGGCACGTCTCCTGGTGGCGTTAGTTCTTGTGCTGGCACCAATATGATGGTGAGAGGACTGCGTTGTGAGTAATGAGAGATTCCAGTATCCCGACCATCAGGTAGAGCCGAAGGTGGTGTAGCAGCATCCAGAACAGGTGTTGCCAGCACACAAGTCTGAAGCTGGTCTGAATGACGCACTGCAACACCCTTGTCCATCTGGATTTCATACAGGCATTGGCCACGGTGTCGTAAGATGTGGCCAGGACTCCATTTTGGCCACCTGCCATATCCCCATACCCACACAAGGTCATCGGCGGTGAACCAGCCAAGCGAAGGCACCCGTGGCCATGAGGTGGAAGGCCGCAGAAGATGAAGTAGCATGCGGGGCTGTCAGCCATGTAAGAGCTCAGCCGGGCTGGGGTCGCCCATGAGGGTGAAACGGTAAGAAGCCAGAAATTGGAGAAGTGCATCATCAGTAGCAGAAGAAGTCAGGAGTCTCCTCATCTGAGCCTTAAATGTGCGACCAGTTGTTCAGCTTCAATGTTTGACTGTGAATGGAATGGAGGAGCCGTGACATGCATGATGCCATGACGGGCACAAAAATCCGCAAAATCAAAAGAGGCAAATTGCGGACCATTATCAGTAACAAGAGTAGAGGGAAGCCTTTCTGACATCCTGATAAGGCAATATGTCCTCTTTCTTGTAATTATGCATAATTTTTGGATGCTAGTGTACTTATAATGCTGTGTAGAACTCACACTGATGTAACAAAAATTATGGGATAGCAAATGCACATGTACACATGGTGGTAGTACTGTGAACACAAGGTATAAAAGGGCAGTGCATTATCAGAATTGTCATTTGTTATCAGGTGGTTCATGTGAAAAGGTTTCCAATGTGATTGTGGTCACAAAACAGGAATTAAAAGATTTTTAAATGCAGATTGATAGTTACAGCTGGACACATGGGACATCCCATTGCGGAAATTGTTAGCGAATTCAATATTCTGAGATCCTCAGTGTTAAGAGCGTGCCAAGGACACCACATTTCAGACATTATCTCACAGTATGGGCAACAGATTGGTTGACAGCCTTCACTTAACAACAGAGAGCAGTGGCATTTGCACGAGTTTTCAGTGTTAACAGACAAGCAACACTGCTTGAAATAACCACAGAACTCAATATGAGATACATCACAAATGTACCTGTTACAACAATGCAATGAAATTTGGTGTTAATGGGATATAGCAGTAGATGACTGATGCGAGTGCCTTTGCTAACAGTATGACATTGCCTGCAGCACCTATCCTGGGCTAGTGACCATATGACCTGGTCAGATGTGTCCTTATTTCAGTTGGTAAGAGCTGATAGGGTTTGTAATGGTGTTGGCTGTGTTTACATCGAATAGCCTGGGTCCTCTGGTCCAAATGAACTGATCATTGACTGGAAATGGTAATGTTTATGTATTTTGAGAACATTTGCAGCCATTAAAGGATTTCAATGTCTTGTCAACGGGGTATGTTTGAGGAACATTCTGGACAAGTCAAATGAATGATTTGGTCACCAGGATCACACATCATGAATCCCATAGAACATTTATGGGACACAATCAAGAGACCAGTTCATGCACAACATCCTGCACCAGCAATGCTTCCACAATTATGGGTGGTGTAGAGACAATATGGTTCAATGTTTCTGCAGGGGACTTCCAATGACTTGTTGAGTCCACGTCATGTCAAATTGCTGCAGCACATTGAGCAAAAGGAGGTATCCCATGACTTTTGTCACCTCAGTGTATAGTATAGCTAGTAGAAAATGGGGTGCTTTCACACATGGCTGTAACTTTGATTGGAATGGAAATCCTGCAGCCAGATGATGAAGAGAATTCTTGAGTGCCAGTGCAAGGCAGGTCATTCATTTAGGTCATCCACTGTGAAGTAACGCATGATCAGAAAGCAAGAGTGACTGATGGATAGACTCACAGCTTAGGTGGACAAAAGGATTTCACACTGGGGGCTACAGGTATGAGGTATGGTATTGGGTACAATATCCCTCATCTCAGGTTGTGGTGGGAGATTCTCAAAGCCACAGCAAGGTGTGATTTGCGTTATCAAGATGTTGATAGTAGTGGGTGATGAAGACACAAGACTATGGACTATCGGGCAGGATACTGTCTGTTAATCTGGAAGATTAGTTCATATAAATCACTGAAATATTTTTACCAAATAGATGAAAAATGTGGTTGATAGTAGTAATGAACAGGATTGAGCTTTGAGTTTATACTCATTTAGGTTTCCAATTGTTGTTCTCTATATTGTAGTAAAAGCCTTAAAAATCTGTCCATGTTTCTAAATAATGTGGATATCTTCATAATTTATAAAACCAACAGAAGTATGTCTTATTAGTGTCTTCTTCTACAAAATTTCTTAACATCTCAGTCCTGAGACTGATATTTTCTGTTAGTGTTACAAGGTAGAATGTGTCCAGTTACATAAGTATCCATACATGTAGTACAAGTATAATTATTTTCCTTCAACAAGTAGTCATATTAATATATACAGGATGGAGTGTTAGCCATAAGGTATACAGGAGACCTTCCATGAAGTTTGGAAAGTTGGACAGTATTGCTCAAAACAATGAAGCTGGGGAGAGGGTTGGCCATGAGTAGTGCCTGGATAGCTCATTCAGTGAGACCATTACACACAAAATGCTAGGTTCAAAGCTCAACTCTCAAACATCGCTGCAATTTGCTAGAACGTTTCAAACTACTGCACACTTTGCTGCAGAGCATAAGATTCTATATATATTTTCATCTTTATGCTTTAAATCAGTTTGTTCTGTTCACAGAACATTTTTTGTAATATATATGATAAAAAAAGAGAACGTAATAGCATGTGCTTAAGACTGAATGCACAATAATAATTCTCAGTATGTTCAATAAAGAAAATTCAGTATAGTTGCTCACACTGATTAGTGAATTATTAACTTGTTCCAAATCTATGAATATCCTGCTGTGTGTGTGTTCAGTAACATTTTCAATCAAGTGAGTGTGGCTGTCAAATGGTCATCAGGTAAGGAATAGGGAAGAGGGTTGTACCTTGAGGTGGCATGTACCCTGACCCATTTCACAACTCTAGTCTTTGCTCTCTAACTTCAGTCTTTTTCACACCAATGGTATGAGTAAGACAGCTTACTTACAGAAACAATTATATAAATTTCCTTGACATGTATCATTGCTTTTTTTTCTTCTAAAAGTAACTTTTTCTGTTCTAATTCAATGTTACTCCAGCTACAGATGCATAAATAAAATTAATCTTAAATGGTTAAGTTTTGTGACAGACATTCGTCATACAGTAATAACCAATCTGCCATTTTATTATTTTAGGTTACATTAACCATTTATTGAAGTGGGTGGAAAATTGTACCTTGGGCCAAGTGGTGATATTACACCATGATCATGGCCCAAGTACTGTGTAATAGACATTTATAATGTGGTAATAGAGGTTAACATAGACTTCAAACAATAAAAGTAATTTGTTGCTTTTAAATATTTATTAGCATGAATTTTAGGCCAGTTTGTTAACAAAAAATTACTTTCATGTGTGTGAATTTGTGTATTGTGTATCAAAAACTGTTTGATCTGTTATGAGAAAAGAAGATGTCAGTATAACAGAGAGAAAATATCTCTCCAAGCTAGTGATAAATGGTAAAGCTTAACATATGAATCCTTCCATGATATCTTCATGTATATCAGTGACTGGTCACCATCAAGTACAAATCCTTTTATGCAGAGAGAAATTGCTCAGGTTTTAAGTTTTCCCATGTTCCAAGCTCTGATGTTCTGAAAATCATAATGTTCCTAAAAATTTTTAACTCGTTAGGTTTGGATGAGGTTCCCATTACAATCACTAAGTTAGTCTGTCATAGTATTTCATATCCACTCTCCCTCATAAGCAACCACTCTTTTGATGAGGAATGTTTTCCAGATTGATTAAAATACACTAAGGTTTAAGTCTGACAAGCTCTTAGAAAGAGAAAACAAGATGAAATGGGGAGCTGTAGACCTATCTTATTGTTTCTCAAAAATAGTTGAGAGTTGCATGTGATCAGTTGGGCCCAGATTGCATTGACCTAAAACACATCAAAATATGCAAGCACTTATGACCTAAAACTTATACAAATATAAACTTAAAAATGAAATATGAGTTTATACAACTTCATTTAAAAACATTCTTGTTGATAGGTTTTGATACCATGTAACACAAAATTCACTACTGAACAAACTGTGAGTGTAGTAATTACTTTTTGCAGTGTTTGAAACTACCTAGGACTATTTTTTAAATGTCTACATGTAAAAAAAAGAAAGTGAAAGTAATGAAACCTATCCAAACAATAAAACCAAGTTTTTACTCCTGTACACCATTTGTTTAAGGTCATACAGATTAGTTAATACAACCTGTCAGTCTATTTTCTTCAGTGTTGCATGGGATCAAAAGGTGCATTTTCCATTTTCCGGTTTTCCATTTTCAAAGATCTACAGTTGTGCTTGAGGATAGTTTTATACCTGGAAAAGTTCCTCTCCACATCACAGAATGTCACAGGAGCAAATTTGAAGACAGGAAAGTCACTACAGGCCAGCATTGGTTTATTGTGTTCAAATGTTGTGGCATTCCCAGAAAGACTCACTAATTTTGCACATTGTATAATATCCAAGATTTCACAGTAGAAAACTTTCCAATTTGTTGCTCACTTTGTCAGCAACATGACCATGAGCTTGTAGGTAGTGGGGAGTGGGCATGGTAATTGTGACGATAAATAATCACTGACACTCCTGTCACTTACTATGAATACTTTTATTCTCGCAGTCTATACACAATGCTTGTAGTATAGAGCATGTACTACAGAGAACTGATCTGGCAAATATACAGTTGTTCTTGCTGTGGTAGGACAGAGATATTATTGGGGGTGGGGGGGATAGAGCCAGTGGTTCTATGTCCCCACAATCTCAACCCAACTCACTCTGCAGATGTTGCACAACAACCACGGTGTCACACCGTTGAGCACCAGTAGCTTTCAGTCATATGATGGCTTCTGCATCTCTGTGTAATGCATGTACAATGCAACTGACATACACACACCACACTGGGTAGATAATCTGAAGCCCCTTGGCTACCTAAGCCATGTATGAGACACCATCTATCACTAGCACCAAACCACTGTCTCTGTTCAAGCCACCTGGCCACAATAGTTCCATAGAGTTAACAAAGAAATTATCAATTGTTAAGTTGTTTACTCTTTTGAGAGCTTTACACATTAGGAGGAAATTTTACCTAGGCCTGTCAACTTTTAGAACACCAATCACTTTGTTGTGCACCTCCTCGTAGCACACATAGATTCACCTGAAACTGGGTGTGTTGTAGAGGAGGGTATTAGTGTTTAACATCCCATTGACAATGAGGTCATTAGCGATGAGCACAAGCTCAGATTTGGGAAGGATGGAGAAGGAAAGTGGCCATGCCCTTTTGAAGGGACCATGCTTGCCACCTATAGTCCCAATAAATAATGCTTTGTAGTAATGGTTGTGCTTATTTGTGACAATACCACCAAAACACCACCATGTGTGCAACATTTTCATGTTTTTCTTCTTGTGGCCTTAAAGTTACAACAAAAATATGCATTTTTTTAGAAAAGTTGGCCATAATATGACCTATCATAACCAAAGGTGGTTGAGATATGATCTTTACTAAAAAAGATGTAAATATGGCTTTATATGCACAATAAAAATACATTTTTCTATGCTACAGTACCTGGATAATGCATAAATTGTCGTAAAATTCACCCTGAATTTCAGGGAAAAAAATGAGTTCTCATTAAAATCCCAATCCTAGTGATCAGTTAGAAAATTGTCATTCATCCCACGGCATTATTATATGCAAACAATACTGTATCATTAAAGACTGCAACACAACCCATGCAATAAATAAAGTGGTCACAAAAGTAAACAGATTCCTAATAGTAGAATATATGTGTTCGGTGCCTTTTATGACCTCATCAAAGGTTTTGATGCTATAAATCATGGCCAGCTTCTCAACAAACTATTGTTTTCAAGGTAGTTCTCTTCGTTGGATGCCATTTTATTTAGCAAACATTAAAAAGCGTACCTGTTTAAATCAATGGCAAAAAATTCCTGTCTGGCTGGAAACACACACAATTAGGCATTCCACAAAGTTCTGTATTAGGGCCCTTAGTATTATGATATTACATTGGTGATATGCCAAGCCAGATTCATTCTGATGGCATCCTCTATGCAGATGACTCAACAGCAATAGTGTGCTGTTAACTGATGAAACTTTACTCTGCCACACTGAGCAGGCTCTTGGGTATTACAGACTTGGGTCAAAAATAATACCTTGAAACCAAACTATGCAAAAATGGAAACTGTTTGTTTCACCATAAAACAATGTACACAATGTGCAAGTGAAATATAATACTGAATATAGACAAAAAACTGAACACTGCTAATTGTCAAATTTCCTGGTGTAATATTACTACAAAAAAAAGTGTTGTGAGGTAGTCACGTGGACAGCATATTGAGTCATCTGAACAGTCCCACATATGTTTTATATAAAATCACTGCGTTTACTGTAGAAAAACTGTATATCATTCATATTTTTCTTCTGTTCATTAGATGCAATATAATTATCTCAGAAAACTAATCTACTCAAAGCTTTTAGACTACAGAAAAAGGTCATTAGAGCTATGGTGGGAGCTTAAACAAAACAACATTGCACACCATTGTCCATAAAGTTAAATCTGATGTCAACTCCAAGTCTGTATGTACATGAGACTCTCATTTCCCCAAAGAGAAACCTACAATTTTTTGAGAGCAACTGTTTGTGCCTCAGCATGAGACTAGACATGGGGCAAGTTACATGGTACATAGCTACAGACTAAAACTATATGAAGAAACTCCTCATTATATGGGCATGAAATTTGTAAATGAAACCTGTAAGAGTTAAGTGTGACCCAAATCTAAAAATTACTGAAAACACTCAACAAATAAGTGCTACTGTAGTGTAGAAGATCTTATTAATAATAAACAACTAAAACAGTATCTGGATAAAGAAATAACACTGTATGTTTTATTACCCTAGAATTGTTTCACCTGTGTCCTATATTTCACTGTATGGGGCATGTTGTGTGATAATAAAAATTTGATTAGATTTGGTGCTAAGGTATACATAATATTTTGTAACAGAACCCTTTACCATGACATTAACTTCAGTTGAGAATTGTAGAGAATTATGATCTTCACATACGAAACAAAATTTCTTATCTAATGGGTCATCTGGAGGAGACCTTCCTAGCCTCCTAAAACATCAAGCTCCTAATCTGGGCCGGCCGAAGTGGCACTGCAGTCTGGAACCGCAGGACCGCTACGGCCGCAGGTTCGAATCCTGCCTCGGGCATGGATGTTTGTGATGTCCTTAGGTTAGTTAGGTTTAACTAGTTCTAAGTTCTAGGGGACTAATGACCTCAGCGGTTGAGTCCATAGTGCTCAGAGCCATTTGAACCATCCTAATCTGGTTCAGGTTCGTTAATGATATATTCATGATCTGGTCTCTGGGCCAAGACACTCCATGTTCATTCCTTCACAACCTCAACACCTTCTCTGCCACTCTGTTCATGTGGTCCTCCTCAACCCAGCATGCCACCTTACTAATTGTTGATCTCCTCCTCTCTGATGGCTCCATCTGCATCTCTGTCCACATTAAACCCACCAACCACCAACAGTACCTGCATTTTGAAAGTTGTCATCCCTTTCACACCAAAAAATCCATCCTATACAACCTGGTTACCCAGGGACAGCGGATCTGCAGTGACAAAAACTCCCTTGCTCAGTATGCTGAGGGTCTCACCAAGGCCTTCACAGACAGGCACTATCCCCCAGACCTAGTCCGCAAACAGATCTTCTGTGCCATTTGCCTTCACACCCCAATCCACCCATCACTCCCAAGAACCAGCACAAAGGAGTGTCCCCTTCATCATCCACTACCACCCCAGACTGGAACAACTGAACAACAGGTTTGGTTACCTATCATCATGCCCTGAAATGAGGGACATCCTACCTGAGATACCCCCCCTCCTCCCCCAAAGTGGCGGTCTGTCACCCACCCAACCTCCACAGTATCCTAGTCCATCCCTATGGCACTTTCAATCCCAACACCTTGCCACAAGGATCGTATACCTGTGGAAGACCCAGGTCCAAAACCTGGCCAATCCATTCACTCAGCACGTCCAATTGCAGGTCACCCTTCAGGGATCAGGCCATCTGTGAAAGCAGCTTTGTCATTTACCACTCTGCTGCAATCATTTCACAGCTTTTTATATTGGTATGACTACCAACCAGCTGCCACTAGGATGAACGGGCATTGTCAGACTGTGGCCAAGAGCAAAGTAGACCACCCTGTAGCACAACATGCAGCTGAACACTAAACACTTGATTTAAATGTCTGCTTCACTACCCAAGCCATCTGGATCCTTCTCTCCACCGCCAGCTTTTCTGAACTGTACAGATGGGAGTTATCGTTACAACACGTTCTCCACTACCATTTATCCAGGCCTCAACCTACAGTAACTACTGCCCCCCACAGCCCCCACCCAACATTTTCTGCCCCCTCTGTCCTATCATCTCCTCCCCATTCTCATCTCCAACTCTGTTTATTTGTTGCCCTCTGCCTATGCATCCGTCCATCTTTCCCCTCTCCACTCCCTTTTTAATTTTTTTTCCCCAACTCCCTGCCCCAGAACCTCCCGATGCAGCATCTGTTGGCGTTCTTGTCCCTGAACACTCCACCAGACATTGCTCGTCTCTCTTTTCCCACCCATACACTGCTATCACTTACTCTTCCCTGCCCCCTTCAGATTGCTGCTTGCATCCCATGTGATAGCTGCATTCCAGCCCGAGGTGCTGGAGTTGGTGGTCATGTATGCATGAGGGGTGCTTGCTTGTGTGTATGAATGGTGTGTGTCACTCTTTTACTGATGAAAGTTGTGACCGAGAGTTGTATGTAAGTGTCATTTAATTGTGCCTTCTTTATGGTAAGTAGCAATCTGTCTTTTCCTACCTTGCTGAAGTTCCTATCTGGAGTTCCCATTGTTTTAAAATTTCTTATCTACATTTGAAATGGACAGTTATTACTTACACTTAGTTTTCTTATCTCAGTGTCTCTATGGAAGCAGATAAATTATTTATTATAAAATAACACGCTGATTGTAAAAACCAAGGCTGGATATGGGAAACACCTTACTTAGTATATTCCATGTTTCTATTTTTAATGTTCTTTCTCTTCTTCCAGTCCGAGTAGAGTTTTATTGTTATTTTGTGAGTTGGGGTGAGAAGTAATTATGCTGTTTCCAAATTCTTATTCCAGGAGAGAGGGAGAAGCTTATGGAGCTTCTGCTAGAGGGTTATGATCATATACTTGATGTCGAAAATGATGATGGACTGTCAATAATTGAGGTAGTAGCACAAAGTGAGCAGCCTGAGACATTACAATTTTTGCAGTCTATATCTGACTTTGAGGTTTGTATTTATTAATAAAGGCAATTAATAACTAAATGTTATGGGTAAATCGAAACATAACAAAAAAGTTTGCACTTGTAGAAGTAAAATGCATTGTTGTGATAGGAAAGAAGAGAGGAGCTTCATAATGCCGTACGTCAGGGGAATCTTTTAAGAGTTCGTGAGCTTCTTGAAGCAGATGATGCAGAACTTCTTGCTATTGCAAAGAACATATATGGTCGAAGCAGTCTGCATATAGCTGTACTGTGTCAAGATGAAGAGATCACACAGTTTCTGACTGATAGATTTCCTACAACACTGAAAACCGGAGATAATGTAAGTATGTCATTCCGTTCCAACTTGTACTTATTTACTCCATTCATTAAGTATTACAGCCAGCTATGTGCCATACAAATAACAGTTATCCAAAAGGAAAAAAGAGAAAGATAATTGGTATAGCACTAGTGCATAAATGAATCACAACATTATAAGACATTTACAGGCAGAGTCATTATAGGTGCTGATATATGAGTGGCATGTAATCAATAAAACAGCTACACCTGCTGCAGAATAAAATAAAGTAAGGAACACTGAAATATGTACTGATGGAAAATTTGGAGTAGAATAAAATAAGTCTAAAGATAGATCATCAGTTCCTTATCAGTGAGCAGTGCATAGAAGAGATGGAAAATTTAATAGTTTTTAGACAACATCTTTTTAAGAGTTAACAAGTTCTCTCTCTCCCTCTCTCTCTCTCTTTCTCTCTCTGTCTCCCCCATCCCCTCCCCCTCTGCCTCTGTTGCTCCTGACTACTTTAACAACAATGTGATTCTCTAAACATGTGACTACATCTATGAATATGTGTAACAGTAAACATGTAACTACACATCCACGAATATAGAAGTCACAATGCATTCCATCTGATGATGAACATAAATAATAATAAAAATTTAGCAGTCTTTATTTGCAGTGCCAGCAGAGAGACAAAGCTTAGTGATCTCAATGCTAGTCTTAGCGTGGTGATAATAAATGTGGACAACATATTTATCAAGAAGGTTATAGAAGATTTGTGTATCTGGTATATCTAATACACAATCACTTACATCCTATCAATATTTCAGGCATACTAGTACCATTTAGATCAAAAGTGAGAGATAGCGAAGAGTTGTAAATTCCATTCTGAATAAACGTGTATCAAGTGAGGAATAAAATACAGCAAAGTTATCATTTGGGAAATATTGAGAAAACAGATTATGACTCTTTCAGATCAGAAGAGATTGTCAGTTGATCTATGCTGAATCTAATGAAAATTTTGACTATCATATTTCAGAAAATAGTAGAACATTTTGGTCCTATGTAAAGTTAGTGAATGACAAAACCTGTCATCTCATCTCTTATGGATCACTCCATTGTCAAGTCAGAACACAACAAGAAGAAAGGCTGAACATATTTTTTTTTTAAATTTAAAACTACAATCCTGTATAGCTACTGTACTACCCTCTGTCTGCCAGGCTGATGTGTGATATTGGAATAACCATCACCAGTATTCAGAGACAACAAAAAATACTGAAATTAAACAAGTCACTAAACATGCCAAACTTTTTATTAGACAGAATTTTTGGGGACTTAGTTCACAAACACCAAGAAACACTCACATGGGGAAAACATGATTAGAAAAGAGTGGATATCATTCTACTGAATATTATATGATATGTACAATGAGCACTGAACTCAGAGTCAAATATTTATACATTGCAGAGAAACATGTGGAGCAGATGAAGTGCTTGAACAAAGCAGACTGTAAATCCAAGAGATAAAACTGCTTGATGATAAAAATAGTTAATATGTTAAATGTAAATAAATGAATGATTGAAAATCTTTTATCTTTCTTGTGAAGCCAGATAAAAGTCATTTCTGCTAATTATATTTTTCTAAAACAAAACTTTAGACCTTGTTAGAGTCACAGTTGTGAAAGAATTCACATATTCTCCAATTTGGATTACTTACCTAAAGATTTCATAGAAATTTGCTCTAAAAAGATAGCAAATTTTTATCCGAAACATTGAAAGAACATTCATCTCAGATTTACAGCTCTTTACACACAGAATACAGCTCAGTGTAATACTGAAGGAGATATATGTGTTAAAAGCACTGTTTTGAAGGGAGAAAACACACAAAGTCAGTTTATACTCATTTACTCATTCATACACTAATTATCAAATCAGCAGGTACATTGGACTGTACAAAAGTTCCAAATTTTCTGAATTTTAAATATTGTATGTAGTGTACTGCAATGTAGAATCCAAATTTGTGACCTAGAGAACCTTGTGCTAGTTTAGGAGGAGCCATCAAACTGAAATTTTGACATTTTTTCCCCTAGCATTGGATGCAAAAATACCTTAAACCTCTCTTGTAAAGTGTACTAAAATACAGCAAAATCATCAAAAAAGTTAAAGGGACAAGTTTTAGCATAATTTTTTCAAAAGGATAATGGTAGGTACCTGTTATGGTCAACGTTTAACAGCAACAACACCCCTCCCCACCATCATATCTGCTAAGTCCATGTAAAAATGGCAAAAACTGCAGCTTCTTTGTGGCAGATACTTCTAAACTTGCTACGTTTAGAACCCTAAGGTCACCTCCTTCCTTACTGTCTTCAATGAGATCTATTTTCAGTATAGATCAATAACTACACAGAAAATCATAGTTTTTGATCTATGCAATGACCCTATAAAATTGCCATTACATCTGACATTATGCCATTTCTTACCAGCTACATGGATATTTTAAAAATGCAAATTACTCCTAATGAAAAAACAATTAACAGAATACAAAGCCACTTGAAAGAAGTCAATGCCTTGACTAATTTTGCTCAAATGACAAGTCAGATTTGCCATCAGCTTCTTCCACTTCAGTAATGATGTATTTGGTGGGATTTTACTGTTGTCATAATCATCAAAACGGAATCTGCAGCTGCATTCATCATTGTCATTGTGTGAATCATCCCTCCTCATGTTAGCTCCTAGCCCCAAACAATTGGAATAAATGCATTACCCAGTCAGGTCTGCACATACAGGTCAATACAAAAAGTATTATACTGGTTGGCATTGTGAGTATCGGTAGGTAAGAGTTTCATGAAGATGGAATTTCTGTTATGCTGTGAATTCACAGACTTGTTGGTAGTGAGTTTATTCAGTCTCTCTAACCATATGTTCAGCATATGCTTTAGAAATTTGGTGTGATGATGTGTTAGGGGTGGTTGAAAAATAGCAACCAAGTCAGACAGAAAAGGATTTGTATGTGTGTGTGTGTGTGTGTGTGTGTGTGTGTGTGTGTGTGTGTGTGTGTGTGTGTGTGTGTGTGTGTAAATAATGCTGACTTCTTCTTTCCTTGCTCAAAAGGGTCTTAGTATCCAAGTGTGCTGATGTTTTACAAAAGCTTGAAATTTTGTGTGGACTTCAATGTGAGATGCTTTTAATAGTTTCTACAATGAAAATCTGTCTCAAAATCTGGCAGAAAATTCAAAGAGATACATTGGTTTTATGTAAAGTACAGCAATGGCAAGATACAATCAATATCTACACTGTGGATAGCAATGTTAATGTTACTGACAACAGCACCACAAACTAGTCATCCTGCATAAAACTCTTCAGGATGCATAAAAGGATAGTGAGAATCATGGCTAGAAAAATAAGGAACAAACCCTGCATCCCACTATTTAAAAGGATGGGGATTATTCCTTTTCCATGTATTTACATCTTTGAAAGTGCAATGTTCACTAAGCAATATGCAATAACAAATCATAGTGTCCTCCTCAAAAATGAAAAACTGCATCAACATGACACAAGACAGAAAACTTACTTCCACATGCTCCAAATAAAAACCAGTTTGCACCAGAAAGGAACACTACACTATGGCAAAATTATTTACATTAAGTTGCCAAAATAAATTAAAGTAATAAATGATCTAAAATAAATTAAAGCAGTATTAAAGGAATATCTATTAACACATTGCTTCTATAGTCTGGAAGAGTTCCACCAAAATTCTTGAGAGCCACGTTATTTATCACTTTAAAAAATTGTGTAAAAATGACTACCTACTTGTAGCATGTAAAGACTGTAATCATTAATATTAGTTTATTCATGTTTTTAGTTGTAATTTTCTAGTAAAGTTGTCACATCTGAAAAAAATATATTCATTACTGTAAAAATGGAGATATATTTGCACTGACCTGTCCAATATCAGATGTGCTGCACTGTAGATGTAAGATTTACTGGACCAAATAAACACTTATACAGATATTAAACATGGTTTTTAAAAAATTCTTCATCAAAAAAGACAAAGTAAACATTCCAGAATTCAAATAAAAATAGCTGACAAGATGAGAATCTTAACAGTAGATACCTAGCAACGCACAACTTAAGGCACTTAATAAAAGCAAAGCTTCCAATCCAGACTGAAAACTAATTAGGTTCCTTTCAGGGTATTCTGATCTAATAGATCCATATATTTCATCCATATACAAGTTGCACAGATTACACAAATACACAAGAAAGGAAATGGAAGTAGTGCACTGCATTACAGACATGTCACTGGCATTGATTTGCACTAGGATTTTGGAACATATGTGTCCAAATGAGAAAACTGACTATTGACACAGTGAGCATGGATTTAGAAAATATCATTCTTGTGAAACACAACTTGTACTTTATTCTCAGAAAGTAATGAGTGCTGTTGACATGGTATAAAAACTACTTCCTTAATTTTAGGTTTAGAGAAAGCTTTTGACACCATTCCTCCCAAACAGTTCTAATAAAATGGCATGCCTATGAAGTATCATCACAGTTACACAACTGAATTTGTGACTTCCTGTCAGAAAGATCACATTTCATAGTAACTGACAGAAAACCACTGAGAAAAACAGATGTGTTATCTGGTGCTTCCTGAGGAAGTGTTACAGATGCTGTGCTGTTTCTAATATGTATAAACGATTTAAGAGACAATCTGAGCTGCCTATGAGATTGTTTGCAGATGATGGTGTTGCTTACTGCCCACTTATGTCATTAAAAGAAGAATTGCCAAGTTATTTAGACTAGATATCTGTATGGTGCAAAATGTGGCAACTGACTCTAAACAACAAAAAGTGTGAGGTCATCCACATGAGTATTAAAACGAATTCACTAAATTTCAGTTGCATGATAAATCACATAAATTTAAAGGCTGTCAATTTTACTAAATACCTAGGGTTTACAATTACTAACAGCTTAAATTGGAACAATCACATAGAAACTATTGCAGGGAAGGTGAACCAAAGACTGTGTGTTACTGGCAGAACAGTTCAGTGATGCAACAGATCTACAAAAGAGATTGCCTACATTACACTTATCTGCTCTCTTCTGTGGTATTGCTTCATAGTATGGGATCCTTATCAGATAGGATTGATAGAAGGCATCAAAAAAGTTAAAAGAAGAGCAGTTCATTTTCTATTGCCATGAAAAAGAGAAGAGAATGGCACAGGTGTGAATAGGGTGGCAATCATTAAAACAATGGTATTTCTTGTTGCATTGAGATATTTTCACTAAATTTCAATCACCAACTTTCTTCTCCAAATACAAAAATACTTTGTTGACTCTCATCTAAATGGGGAGAAATTACCATTTTAATAAGGAAAGGAAAATCATAGCTTGCCCAGAAAGATTTAAGTGTCCATTTTTCCCATGTGCTATTCAAGAGTGAAACAGTACAGAAATAGTCTGAAAGTATTTTGATGAACCCCCTACTCATGTCCATTTTGATGTGGCTCCCTTGTATCTACATGTTGCTCAAATGTTCCTGACCATAACTCAATGAACATCACTACTTGTTCTTTGATGTACTGGAGGTGTGAGCCTGCCCAGTGGAATGAGTAGATGCCTGTTGAGAATTTTTCAGTATGCAAATAATGAAGTAGCCTTTAGCAATGACCTTGTTACATTCCTAAGGATCCAATTTGTCTTTCAAGCTGATTCTGACCTGGTAACACAGATCAGTACTATTAGCATAGTTGAAGTGAGCTGCAGCCTAGAAGTAGGGAATCATTTCTTTGACACATATGACTTGTAAGTTCCAATCCATCAGGCATTCAGCTTTAAAGTAGTGTTTCATTAAGGTACATATGCAGAAATACTGGCCTCATAGTACAATGTGAAGAAGCCCCATTTTATCAGTGCAGGTAGATGCAGGTAGATATACAGGATGGTCAGGGAAGGGTGGAGGGTACAGACCAGTTTGGATCTCATGAGGACACAGGTCAACCTGATCACCCAACTCTTCAGCCCAAGCAGAAATGAACAACAGTCTCTCTCTCTCTCTCTCTCTCTCTCTCTCACACACACACACACACACACACACACACACACACACATTGCTACTTCACTAACCAAGCAATTATCACCACTATATTCTATATTTTGTTTATTGTCTATCAGACAGTTCTCTTCGTAGTGGCTGGTGATCTGCTCTGTACCATTATCTATTTTTCATCCAGGATATTCCATGATTGTATTACATACATTTATCATTTGCATGCAGCTTGAAAGGACTGCATTACACTATGCAATGGGTGTGGAAAAAGTTGAAGAACTAAGTACATTCCTCATAAGAGCAGGAGCCAGAAGAATTGCAAAGGATCTGGTATGTACATGTCTCATGACTTAATAAAATCATAACACTGTTAGGTTATGCTATTCTTAAGCTCTTTATGGTGACTCACGACTGAGTATAAAATTTATTTCAGCTCATACTTGTTGTTTAACTAGCTTGAATTATAATTTATGGCACTACAGAATGTATTCAGAAATATTCTGATAGTAAATTGAAATGTAAAATTGTTTCTTTAGTACAATTCAAAAACGATTTATTTTTGATTAATACATAATTTTATTTTCATTTGCCATTTTATTTTTCAGAAAGGGAGACAGCCAAGCTACTACTTCATGAATAAATCAGATATACTCAGGCTCCAAGAAGATGAAGATACCTTTAAAATGTAACACCTTTTCATAAGGTCCTTAAATGTATGTAAGACATGGACTAAAAGAATCCCATTTAAATGTTGTGGTTCTGTTGCTTTATGCAGCCAGTACTGAGTAATTTCAAAAAAATAATGGGCCAAGTTGTAGTTCAACAAACTAATAATACACATACATCTTGTTGTGAAAATATAAGTAAGATTATATTTAAGAAACAGTATTAATCAGTTTCCAGTTGACAGTGTTACACTATTAGCCTTCCAAAAATATTTTCATTGTGACTTTCTGTATCTGTATTAAAAGAAATGGAATCAATCACTTCATTGTGTAATGTTTAATATCTCAATATTTTTCACCTCTTTAATGTTTTCTTTCTATGTTGTTTTACAACAGTGACCACAAGAGCATCTGCATATTTCAGCCTGTTGGGAAAGCAGCCCTCATCAACTGACTGATTTATTGTGAGGGAGATTGGAATGTAATATTGTGATAACCTGCTTTTATATTTTTATTAGAACTTCATCTCAGCTCACAAATTTATGATTTTAAGGATTTTATAATGCTAGTCACTTCATGACAAAATACCTGAGTAAATTTATATTCTGCAGAACTGTGCTGCATTATGTTGGGGTCCATTTGAGGACGAGAGAAGTCATCCATTTTATTTGAAGTTTTACAATTCCTGTAGAATTCTTCACAGACTTCTGTGGAGTTTTTAACAGTTTTCTCATCAATTTCTAATTCAGGATTAAAATTAGTAGCTTTCTCAGCACCTACTTCAATCTTTACATTCCACTATACCGTTTTTAATTTGTTTATGTCATATGAGTAGAATTTAATGTTAGCCAATTGTCCTGCTTACTTAATAACTCTGTCAAACATTCTTTTGCACTTGTTTACATATATGAGAAATTCTGGATAATGCTTATTATATGCTTCCAAGTATAGTGTCTTCTTTCTAATGCTGGAGATCCTGACACCCTCAGTTATCCAAGAGTTTGTTTTGCTGGATTTGTCATGCGCTGTTGTGAAGGGAAAATTTTCATTGAACATACACATGAATTCTGGTTAAAAAAAAGCATTGAAGTTAGTGTTTACCATAAATCTGACTGTATAATGATCTGAGTACATGGTGTTGAATTCAGTGTAGTGAAACAATGTGAATAACACTGTCAAATTCAAATGTTACTCAAATGGGATCCATGAATGTTGATTAAAAGAGGAAAAGGTTATTAACATTTGTGAGGACTTTTTATGTTGATTTGAGGATGGGAGTGACAGTTCTCTCCATATGAAAATGTAAATTCTTTGTCAAATTAAAAGTTTGTAATGAAATCCTCAACAGATAAAGTTGTGTAGTTTGTCTTTTAGAGGAGAAATAATTCAAAGATCCCCATTAAACAATCAGATTTGAGTGCCAGATTATGACAATGTCAGCACTGTAACCACAACAAGCCAGAGTGTTGCCAATGAAGAGAATATACTTTTTCATATAATTTGAGAATGCCAAGTCAAACACCAGTTCAAGGACTATAGAGGAAATTGACAAATTTGTCTTGCATATCATTTTCTTCTATATGAAACAGTACAGACAGGTCATCATCATTGATACATCTGTTTCTATGGACAATAATTTCTACAGTTGTGACATTATAATAGCCAGATTAATTATATGAAAGAGTGGCTGTACTTTACTGTTTCCGACATTTTTATCACAGCTGCAGAAAACCCGAATTCAGTATTAGTGGTAATATTAAAAAAGTTTTTTGCAAGTGAAACTCTATGGAATGGATAAAGTTGTGGTGCTCCTACTGTAATGTTCGTGGAAAAAGGCTTTTATTTTAACCCTCACATTAGGACCAACAACATTTATTAAGCACAATTAACATTCCATAACAACAGATTAAAATTATCTAGTAGTCCACAAACAGAAATAGTTCTTCATGAAAAAGAATACAAGCATTAGTTCCCAATGGAAATTAATAACCAAATTTAATGTAAGTACAGGCAGTACTACTTCATTATGTATCCATATGGAAATTATAACATTAAGCACAGTTCCACTTAAGGTTTGTAGTGAGACCACATGCACATCAGGTGAAGCACTATCCAACACAAGTTGAAACTGGTTCAGGTAAACATCAGCAGCAGTCGTAGTTCACTTGCAGAGACAAAGTCAGATAATAGTAACTGAGAGCAAGCCCACCACCTCATATTTTCCCA
Source organism: Schistocerca nitens (assembly GCF_023898315.1). Classification (NCBI taxonomy): domain Eukaryota; kingdom Metazoa; phylum Arthropoda; class Insecta; order Orthoptera; family Acrididae; genus Schistocerca; species Schistocerca nitens. The sequence goes on from NC_064617.1 coordinate 334,189,473, forward strand.
TTACAGAAGTTAACATGAATGGCCTGTCATGTCACCAACTTTCCCACTGAAAACTTCCTTGCTGGATGTGGGCAATGTTACACATCCATATCTTCCATTCACCCATCTGGTGGTGAAGTAAATTTCTCCCTCCTTGAACCAGCATGATGTGCCAGTACCTGACTGGCCAGTGTGTCAGAAGGCAACAGTGGAAGGAGGCCAGGAGCTGGGCAATATCATGACGACAGGTGCCCAAGAGACATATTGGGTCACCAACGATGATGGTGTTGGTTTTGAAGAGATTTGCAGAGTCCTAGAGAATTCTGGGAATGAAGATGTTGCCGTGAGATGTGGCAAGTCTGGTGATTCGACCTTCGTTGGCACTGGATCAATGAGGGTGCTCCACAGCTCATGAGAAGAGAGAACCAGACAACTATCCTCAGTGACCAGAAGTAGAGAGCACTACAATATGGTTGTGACAGCAGAGATGATGGACTCTCTGATGAGGGAGGCCACTGACCAGGTTGTGATAGCTACTAACACTACTTAGCACCCCCATTGCTCTTCCAAGGACTCTTGGATCCACCCCAGATTCTGCCAAAATATGCTTGCCCACACTGGGTACCCACACAGAATAGTGTGGATGCATCTGCTTGGTGTTACAGGGTGGAAACAGGAGGTCCCAAAGAACTGTGTGAGGTTGCCCATGAAAAAGCTCTGCTGAGTTTCAACCATTGATCAGCATGGACCTTTAAGAAGCTAGGGAGATGTTTCATACTGAAATCAATTTCACACACCTGAAGGTTTTAATATCTGAACTTTGAGTATACAAACTGTCCTGCCAGCCCATTTGCGGCTGGATGGAAAGGGTTTTGTGGGTTCATGATCTTTTGAAATCAGTAGCTGTGAATTTGGTACCACTGGTGGTCACCATCATACTGGATACACCCTCTATTATAGCCAGCCATTGTTGGCTACTTCATCTTCCAGTACAATGTCCATCACCAGTGGGTAGCTGCTCCTGGACCACTGATGCTTCTCCTCCAGAGAGTGTTAGGGTGCCACACAAGTATATTGTGTGTACAGAGATGGTATTGCTGACAAATAATCTGTTGAAATGCTGACCACTAGCAGGCATCACTATAGGTACCAGCTTTGCTCACGAGTAGCAAACACATTAGCAACAGTGGCGCTGCAGTCAAGGGGACTAGTTTGCATCCTCAGGTCACGTGCCTCCCAAGTGCAGTCACTGCCCAACTGCCAGCAGGCATCACTTTTTGCTCAGTTCTGGACTTTACACCAGTCACTTACAGAGACCCATCTATCAGAGACCAACCTAGGGGGCCACGTCTACACTTCACCATGACATTGTGCCAGTAGCTACCAGGGATGGAATTTAGCTAGTGAAGTTGAGCTTAATTGTGACCATCATGACTGGCATCATTAAGGACTCTTGACTATGTAATCCTTATATCTGACCAGGATGATCTTTTATTTGTGTTATTTCTAAATCTGCTCCTATATTTAACTATGCTTAAATGTGTGAGTTTGTAATAAAGTGTACTGGAAATACCACCTGGGAATCATCACTTCTGAATCCTCAATTATTTGTGTTCAGCCTTACAACCAAGGAAATAAAAGTTGGCAATGAGGATAAAGCCTGCATTCCCAGTGTAATCACCTATTTTCACAGGATATGGAACCAGATGCAGCTGTTTTCTGCTGGCTGCTGCCGTCCCTGGCTGAGTCTAATGCTACCTTCGCCTTTGTGATGGAGATGTAGCCATTGTTTTCCTTCCTTGCATGGGTGGCACAGCACTTCATACCTTCACGTTTTCAGGTGTCTTATGACACCATGCTGCTGTTCCTTGCTTCCTTTGATGCACTGCCCTCTCCTCTTCCTTGCATTTCTGCACTGCAGGGTATGATACCTTTCATTATGCACAATTCCTGCAATTCACACTGCTATCTTTGCATGCCCCTAGACATGTTGTGTATCTGGTGACATCTGTCTCTCCACTTCTTGCCACCTGTCAGCCGTTTTCCTCTCTCAAGATGCTCCACATGCCATGCATACTGGGCTGTCATTCCCATTCTCCTGGTAACTATAGCTGTCACTCCGTTCTCCTTGTGCCTATGGCATTTCTACCACCAAGGCCCACTGTCCACCCTCTGGGTGTGTTGTCTGCTCTTTCACATACTTCCCTTTGTGTGCCATTGCCCATTGCCTTTGTGGCTTTCCAGCCATCCATTCTTTCAGTGCTCATGGCACCTTCCCATCACCCCACACCCTGTCTCTGCCCTCCAGGCACGTTCCTTTTCCCTTTTTCGCTGCTTTCACAATTGTCCTTACGGCATGACCTCTGCCCCATACGATTCCTTTCCATCACCTGACTGCCCTCAGCTGAGCCCTGTATCCCATCGGCTTCCTGTGTGCTTGCTCAGCAGATGCAGTTGCTCTTTCCTCACTGCAAAGTCCATATCTCCCATGGCATCACAGTTTCTGAACAAGGAATTCTGCTTGATGCAGTCTTTACACTTGTGCCCATGTCTGCACTGTGCAGGGGCAGTCTTCTCCAGACCTTCCATCTTCTGATGCCACTGTCATCCACAGGACATATCGCACCTCACCACATTGTACCAGTCTGTCATCGGAACTACCTCCTTGGGCCACCAGTTGACCTTTGCTGGCTCTGCGGCCAATCCTTACAATTGCTACCCACAACAAGCTGGCCCATGCCAGGCTACACCTCTTGGGACTCAGTCCTACTGCAACACATTCTTATGCATTTTTTGCTCTTTTTCAGCTTTATTCCATGTTAGCATATGCCACACAAATTCAGGTCCCAGATTCTGAGCCACAGACTAGTAGCTGTCCCGAGACCCCTGCTCCATTGGACATTGTCTGCATTGACCTTGGTAGGTGTTTCTTCTGTGTAGCCACCCATCTTTTTGTCATCTTTGGGTTGTGAATACCATCTTCCTACAGTAGGGGGTGCAGGATACGTGGCTAATGTCAAGAAGGGTGTGTGTGTGGGGGGGGGGGGGGGGGTGTAGGAATATTATACCTGTTGCATCAACAATACTGCTGTAATCAAAGGGACTAGTTCGATATGTGGGTCATGTGCCTGCCAAACACCTGTGAATATCCTACAGACTGCATATTGAAGTCACCACCCTACCACCAGCAGGCAGTGCTTTTTGCTCAGCTCTAGGCTTTACATCAGTCACTTCCAGCAGCCTATCTAGCAGACACTAGCCTAGGAGGGACTGCATTTATGTTGGATCATAACATTACGCCAGAAGCCATCAGGGTTGGAACTGAGGTAGAGAACTTGAGCCTAATTGTGACTATAATGACCAATTTAATGAACGATTCGTGGTTGCATAATCCTTATATCGGGTCAGGACGATTTTTAGTTGTGTTATTTCTAATTCTGCAGTATGCTGAACTGTGTGTTTCCAATGTGTGGTGTTGTAACAAAGTGTACTGGCAATACTAACTTGAAATCATCACTTGTCAGTCACCAATTACAGCCTTACAATCAAGGAAATAAACCCTCTTACGTGAAGATCTGCCTCAATTTATCCACCATGGAGTTTACTGGAGGCAGACAACATATGAGAAGTAGGGCAAGAAGTCCATGACAATCACATGGGCCAATGAAGTCAGCATAAATTCAGTCTCATAGTTATGTCAGCAGTTGCCATGGAGAGAACAACTGAGGTCGAGCTGGCTGGTGTGCCTGGCAAACAGCATTCTTCTAATCACTGAAAGGAGACTCACTTTCCACTACTTGATTTATAGGGTGGTGTATGGAGGATGTCTGGGGAATAAATCGGACATAGTAATTCATTTTTCCTAGAAATAATTGAGGTTCTTTAGCTTTTTTAGGCACACGCTTGTTGAAAATAGCCTCTACATATTATTTGGTGGGACCTCATCATTGAAGATCTAGCCCAATAGGTGGCTGTTAGTTGAAAGAAGGTGCATCTTGAAAAGTCACAGGGCTTTCCGTGCAAGAGTCACAAAAACTGGACCTATATTGCACAATTCATGTTCTTCTCTCATGTGACCAGTGAACAGAATAGCATAAATAATTTGGAATCCCTGCACTAGTCTGTTCAAGAAACCTCTGGAATATAGTGAGGATGCTACTCACACCAACAAAAGGCAACATGTTTTATTGAGAGAGTCCAGACGGTATGTTCAAGAAGCCACTTTAGGAAAGTAGTTTTCCTCCTGAAAATTTCTAAAAAAAAAAAACTTCATTTGGACAAGGCAAGTGCTGAGAATCAGTGTCTGCTTGAGTGTTAATGCTTCACTTAAAGTCTCCACGTAACCAAAGACTTCCTAACCACGAATATAGTGGTGAAGCCAGTGATATCATCTGCTTTTCCCATGCAGGTGTCCTCACCAGACACAGGTAATATAATGCATATTGATACGTCCATTTGCATATCTGACAGGGGAGACCCCCTGCAAGATGCATTATGTGATTCTCCTTGAGTATTGTTTATTTTCAGGTTCCGTTAATCTACTGTAGTATTTTGGATCAAATTTGTCGATGACACTTACCAAGAACTGCGACATCCTACTAGTATGATTCCATTGTGTATGCTATTTGACTCTGTCTATAATTCATTTTGAATGCCTACCTGTATGGCTTATTTGATCTTGTTATTGTTCTTGGTGATTTCATTCCTTGTTGTTTCCATTTATTTATAGAGTCAATTACCTCTATCACAGTCTTCTCAATTTTGGTGGCATCACTATGCACTGTTTGTAGGTTGCTTTCTAATTTTACATTTTCTTTCTTCATATGTGCATGCTCTTAGTTGTTCCCCCATAGCTGCATCTGTTTCAGATTTGTTTTGTAGTTCTTCTCCGAATATTCCTCCGGTTTCAGCCGTAATAAACAATTTTCAGTCATACAAGCTTAACAATCACCATTAAACTTGAAAAAACACTTAAGATATACGACGCCTGTTCAGAAAGTAAGCTCCGATTGATTGCCAAATTGAAACCACAGTGAACATCAGAAATGTTTTACTTGTAACAATTAGCTACACCTTTCAGCTACTTCTCTACGTAGTTGCCGTTCTGACTTAGACTTTTGTCATAGCGTTGTACCAACTTTTCAATAGCCTCATCATAGAAGGCAGCCGCCAGTGCTTTCCGCCAATTCTCCACGCTGGCCTACACCTCGTTGTCTGTGTCAAAATGTTGTCTTCAAAGACAGCGGTTCATGTGACCAGAGATGAAACTCAGGGGGAGACAATTGCGGACTGTGTTGTGGGTAATCTCAAATTTCCATTTGAAAACGATGCAGGAGCATCTTCATTGCCCCTGCAGAATGCGGCTGAGAATTGTCTTGAAGAAGAAACAGCACGACAGTTATGTAATGTTAGCTGCATAGCTTCAGGCGAAATTTCTCACCAGGCCCTCGTACTTGGCGGCAGACACTATTTTCTAGACATCTTTACGCACTCACTGCGAGCTCAGAAATGAGAAGAGCGACGTGATGCTAACTGGGGTTATACTAGAGACACTACCCAACACATCTGTGCAAAGCTTTATCGGATTTTCATAGTCATTTCCATTTCGCAACCGATCGGAGCTTACTTTCTGGACGCCCCTCGTAATTCCAACACAGTTAGCTCTAAATCTTCACACCGTATTTCACACCCAAAAATACAACTGTTACCACCAAAAATTCTACTGCAGCAATGCTAGGCAAGACTAGAGTGTTGCTTCCTGCAAGACCTACTGCTACTTCCTGATGTCTCGAATTGCTGTGGTCGCATGGCATACTGTGCTCTGCAATACTGAAAGCTGCTCCAAGGTGTTCTTGCGATTTCTGCGGCTGTTTGACACATAAATCTATTCCAGTTTTTTACTTCACAGTTTGTTGAACACTTTGTGCTGGCTGAATGGTTCTCTTTGCAAGTTTCCACTTATTCGACAATGTGTACTATCCCTACTTTTGTCTTCCTTTACTGGTGCATAATGCTAGCCTCTTCATCATCACTTCAGATTTTAATATTACTGTTTCAGTATGTTCTCGCTCACATTCTCCTTCACCTTGCCACAACCACTAATTTTAGGTCTTTTGAGTGTATAAATTGATAATATTCAGAGTTTGGGCAGTAACCCTACATCACAATCCAGCAACCCATAATTCCTAAATAGTGTCAATTTGGTTAGAAAAATGTTCCCCTGTCACAAGTATGTTTGCATAGACCTTCGTATTACCTAGCTTAAATCCTACTGAGCACATCTGAGATGCCACAGAGCAAGATGTGCATTTTGGGCCGAGTTCCAACTAAACTCTGTTACCTGTACAGGTCCAGTGATGAATTCAGGGGTGGCCCAGGGGGGAAAGTCCTCGCCGGAAATTGGAAATTTCCTTCTGAGAAATTCATATCTATAGTTGTGGTGAAACATAAAAATTATCACCTGGTCTGTTAACTTGTACCATTGTGACAAAATTTAAACTATGCCAGCTGCTGTTGCTAACGCTGTTTGGAGTCAACTATGGAGAAGTCATGATGCCATGCAGTTTTTACAAGCAAAATGAATGTGTAACACAATAGGTGGCGGCTGGGTCCCTATAGTTTGGTTTCGTTACTTATCGGTTCGGTTTGGAACACTTAGCATCGTTTGTTCTGTTTTTATTATTATTATTATTATTATTATTATTATTATTATTATTGCCAACACCAACAAATTATCAATTGCTGTATAATAAGTGTGCGGTAAAGCTAAGCGTTGCAAGATGTGTTGGCAATGCCGATTGTGCAATAAGTCAGCATTTCCTTTCTCATGTCTTCCTTCACCGCACCTCCAATCATCCTAACATGGAAGCTAATCCCTTAGCTACGCAGCCCACCCTCGCTGAGAACTTTATTCTTATCCACCACTTGTATCTATAATTTATTTGCCCTTAGAATAAACCTGATGTCACAAAACACGTCCCCGGGCATTGCTACGGAATTGGAAGTAGCATCTGACATTATAAAAGATTGTTTTAATTTTTTTTATTGCATTACTGGGAATATTTCCAAGATTTAATAGCCGTACAGATTTTTCCTAATCAATGAGTCCGAAGCTCAAACCAAATATTTGTGTACACTTGACAGTGATTTTCGCAGTGACAACGGGGATACACAATCTTTGCCTAAAGAAGTGGTACATTCCACCACGAGTGGGACGTTTGGCAACGCTGCTCTACGAGTATAATCTAAGCTTTCACTGTTGTATAAAAACACAATGCATTGTTGAATCTGTTGTAAGATTGTAACAATCAGTCAACAGGTTACTATGAAAGTGTGGTGTGATTATGTAGTGTACTACGTGCAGTCTTCGTCAGTTTATAACATAAAAAGAAGTGTTAGTGCCGAAATACAACTAACTTTAATTTCTTTCTTTTCTAATAAAAGACAGTGTATTGCAAAAGACAAAGATGAGTGTGAGTCTACTGAAAGAAGTGCTAGTGATTGTGATGATGAATTGCATAGGTCTATCAAGTCTTCAGTTTCGCTTGCACAGTTTTAAAACGATAAATGTGCTATTTCTGGCCAATCCGTAAATTGCAATTCTAAACAAAGTATTGAACACGAAATTAAGTATCAGCAATAATGGGAGTGTAAATACAATTGGTTGTACTTTGATCACGAGTTGGGTGGGGCTTTCTGCAAATTGTGTGCAATGCATTTAAAAAATGATATCGAAGCTCTACAGAAAACAGTAGGAGTGTTAATTTCTGCACCTTTCACTAAATTTAGAAAAGCTACCGGAAACACGAGAAAACTAGAAAACACGCCAACTCAGAAAAACATGCAAGAGCCATTGCACTTGAAAATTGTAGATTACAGGGATTAAACGCTCCAGTTCATACACAGATATTTAAACAAAATGAGAATGAAAAAGCTTTAAACCACCAAGCATTGTCATTGTTAATTCGAAGTCAGTATTTCCTTAGTAAGGAAGAAATACCCCACACAACAAAATGTGAACCTCTAATTCGTAAGGTAGTACTGAAAAGCGACATTAATCTTGAAAAGTGGTTAAAATTTCAGAGCGAAAGGTCCACATATCTCAGTAAGTATACTGCGTCCGAATTGTGGACTTGTTTGGGAGAGTCTTTAGGCTTTCAAGATGAAACGAAATATTTTTCATTAATGGCAGACGAATCTACAAATGTTTCCAACCAAAGTGAACTGTCTTTAGTAGTTCGATATGTTGCACCATCTCCATCGTTTGAAGTGAAGGAAAGGTTTTTATGTCTCGTTGAGTTGAAAAGCACTTAAGCTGAATCCATGTTTACAGCAATTGATACTGAACTAAAGAATAGAAAACTTTCTTACGACAGTTTATTATGTTGTTCTTTCGACGGTGCTGCTAATTTTAGTGGTTCTACCTCAGGAGTCCACGCTTGGTTGTCAGAGAGGAAGGGCCATAAGCTGCCATAAATTCACTAGAGAGCACATGTTTTGTCAATTGCTGCCACCAACTCTAGGAATAAACACCTCATTATAAAACGCACATTACATGTTGTTAAAGATATTTACAAACTTTTTCATGGTTCTTCCAAACGAGAAAATGTTTTGGAAGAAATTCAGTGCACTTTAGAGGAACCTGTTTTAAAAATACCCGAAGCTGTTGTCATCCGATGGTTAAGTATCTATCGCACAGTTCATGCTATTTTCCTAACCTACAAATCCATTATAATGGCATGTGGACATATACACAAGGACGGCGCGGATTTAACGAGTTTAGCTGGAGGAATCTTGTTAGAAATGATGAAGTCCAATTTCATTGTAGGTTTAGTGATTTTAAACTACCGGTATACGTTAAATGCAGTCTCAAACTTATGTAAAGATTTGCAGAGACAATCACTTAAAATTTCGCAAATCCCTCTACTTGTTTCTGGAACTCGGGAACATTAAGACACATTGACTGTCTTTGTGACTGCGATGGATATAGTGCAGAAAATGAAACTCTTAATAAAATTAAAAAACTGCAGGAGGAGGCAACAGAAGTTAAAGGTGTGCTATTCACGAACGTAGAGGAGCAGATTCAAGCTATCAAAAGCGCAAAGAAATTGATTAAAAGTATGATTGATGAAACTGAGCAACGGTTTGATGAGAAGGCAATAAAAGTGATAGAACTAAGTGCATATTTTGGAAGTTTTAAAAAATTTCCAGAGTTTAGTGATAATGATTGTAAAGAACAGTGCTTGATTTTGGGACTTACAAACGCCGACACTGTTATTGCAGACTTGCATTCTTTTAGGTACGTTGTTAGTAATAAATTAGACGATACATCTTCTGATGTTGCTTCTTTCATTCTGAGACCCGACATCGGCTACGAAGCACTACAGACACTTGCTGAATGTGTACTGTGCATTCCCGTTTCGACTTGCAGTGTGGAAAGGTCACTTAGTACAATGAACAGGGCGATGAGAAAATTAAGGAATAGGATGGGTCAGGAAACGCTCCAAGCTTGTGTGAAGATTTCAACTGAAGGGGACGACAAGCCAACAGAAAGTTTTATTGATGACGTCATCAAGAGATATGCTGTAAAAAAGCCTCGACATATTAGTTTGATGTAAATGTGAGTTTTTTTGCATGCAATAAAATTATTTTATTATTTAATATAATTAACTTAGTCTTAGCCTAACATTTAATTATTATTATTAATTATATATTAGCTATTCATGAAAATTTTTAAATATGAATAGCGCTGCTACGTCTTTAGAACGCTATTATTAAATTTTAAGCCTATAACTTAGTCCTCTCCCCTCCCCTCCCCCCGTCAAGCTATATATCCCCCCTCCCCCCCCCCCCTGGCGGAAAGTGGCTGTATTCATCACTGTACAGGGCAGTCGAGCAATCTTGGATAAGGACGACATCCCAATGCATTCAATGTATCATATATTTCGTGCCATGCCTCTGTCATCGGGGCAAGAGTTCCAATCATCGCAAATGATCTTTTGTCCTAAGTGTCCCATTGTTTTACCAAAAGGAGTAGGCCTAGTCACAAAACTTACTGTAAGAGAGAATAGTAATAATAATAATTTCTACTTTTGTGTCATTTGATAACAAATTATATTGTTTTACCTCCCCAATAATTTAGCTTAGATTACATGAGATATATTTTTTGTTCCATAGATCCATAGTGAGCAAATCCTCAAGGATATAAGAACATATTGTAAAACAACAACAAACAACACATTTTTGCAAAGAAAAAGGGATATTCTAATGTGTCTTCCACAAATTCCAAGTGAAATGGTCATAATGGATGTTGATTTAATCATAAAATCTTAAAACGTATTATTTACCTTTAAAGGCAACAACAAGCATGTCACAAAACATCTAAATGTAGAATACACAGAAAAATCAGTTTACAACACTTACGTTCATTGATCACATTACTGCACAGAAGACGTACAGAGATCATAATTTAGGTAATACAGTACACTCACGTTTATCCGAAATAATCGGGAGGCGGCCGTTTCGGATAACGAAAATTTCGGATAAACCGAAGTCTCCCCGTTTTCACGCGTGTAACACCCGGAATTGCGTCAATACCGCGAAATATGATCGTAAAACGTGCGTAGGGTACGTAGAATATTATTGATATGGTTGTGAATAAGCCTGAATGTTTTTGACCGAAAAAATTGTGTTGACGTGTTAAAAAGGCGCCAAAGTATGATTGAAAACTCAAAGTTTTTAAATGCTGAATAACAAAACTCGTTTATTTTGCGTTCTTACAGAAAAAATCCGCCTTATTTGGCAGCAGGAAAAAAAACATAAGTTATAATTTTATTACCAACTCTTTTGAATAAAAAATAAACTACTGTATAAAATTATGAAACAAATCTAGAGATTACCCAAAAGAACGAAAAGTTTGTCTAGAGGAACCTTTAAAAAGAAAAAAAAACTTTTTAACTTATGGACGTTGAAGTTCTAGGACGCTTCATTAGAATTTATTTTTTGGTAAAAAGGTCTCTAATGGTTTTTTGTTTTTTAGCTTGAGAAACTTTTGTTGCGGCAATATATCTCCAACGTTGGAAACAAACGATTTCGGGATAAGTTGCCTCCTTCTGTTGCCTGATGAACTCCAGGGCGGTTTGGATCGCTTCGTAACCGACTGTGTGAGGAATCTTTTTCACTGTTTCGTCGTCAGAGACATATTCTTCTGACGCTTTCAGACTGGTCGCAATATGGTCGATTTCTTCCTCAGTCAAATCAAAAAAGTCGTTTTCCTTCCACCCTTCAACGTCTTCGAAGTTTACGTCTTCACAACCCGGTAGCTTCTCCAGTGAATTCACAAAAATTACGTCATTTTCATCTGTTCCTGGCACGTCAGCTTGAGTTTCGGTGTTGCCTATTTCTTCCAACCACTGATGAGTTGCCTTATGGTCTAACATTTATTTTCAAGACTTAACGAGAGAAATTGGATGAATTAGATTCCAAGCGTCAGCAATCCAGTGAATGACACTTAAAACACCGATTCTTTTAAGAGCTCGCACAAAATCTTCTTCAGCATCAATCGCATCGATTAAGTATTCCTTCAGCTTGCGTCTGCAGTGTTTTTTCATCGGCTCAAGAACACCTTGGTCCATCGGTTGACATAGAGACGTGACATTTGGTGGGAGAGACACAACTTCCATATTCCCATCTTATAGATCATCTAGGTGAGAAGGAGCGTTGTTCACAAGAGGCAGCGCTTTTCGAGGAAGTCCATTTTCCTCCATATGTTTTTCTACAGCTGGAACAAACTCTGCCTGGAACCACTCTTTGAAGATGGCACCGTTCATCCATGCCACAACGGCAAAGATTTATCAGCTGGTTGTCGTCTAAACGCTCTTGGTTTTCTGGATTTGCCAATTAAAGTACGGCGCTGTATGATTGCCAGTGGCATTACTGCATGCGAGGACAGTAACTCTTTCTTTGCTTTTTTTATACCCGGATGCCGTTTTTTCTTGTTCAGAGGCAAGGCTTTTTGTTGACAACATTTTGTAATTCAAACCGGTTTCATCACAGTTGTAAAGCTGATCGCCAGTATAACCTCCTTTGTCGATGATTGTGTGCAGTTTCTTCTTAAAATCAGCAATAGAGGCTTCATTCACGGATAATGATTCGCCGCTGATGGCGATTTCACAAATGTCAAGCCGCTTCTTGAACCGATCCAGCCAGCCATCACTTCCAAATAATTCTCTCCTCATAAAAAGTCATCGCTTTTGACGAAGCAGAGGACCTGAAACTGACACACCTTAGGATCTTATTTGTTCGTGTCACAAAGATAAGGCCTCTTCCAACTGAGGATGTGCACCTTTTCTGGTTGTTTTTCGAGATTTCACTGCGCTGCCTTGAATAGAACAATTTTTTTCAATATTCGATCGATTTGTCTTCCAATCAGTAATCATACTCCTACCGACCTTCAAATCCGCAGCACCTTTCGCGGGTGGCGCGAAGCTTTTGTTCCAACGAGAACACATTCTTTTCTCGTTTCGCGCCCGTAGTCACGTTCAGCGTTTTTTTACCGACACTCGACTGATTCTTTTTTGGTTTTCGGCCACTTATATCTTTGGACATTTTAAAGCATGTAGCGCGAACATGAAACGTTAAATCGAAAACGCACGGACGCCCGACTTAACACTCGAGACGCACTAGACAAAACTTTTGACTTTTGAAACCAGGCTGTGGCAGCCATCGAATGAAAACATTCGATACATCTATCCCCTCTCCCCTGTCCTACCCAAGCCCAAGCGGCAACACAACAGTGCGTTGTCCGTTCATGTTACACTGTTGAAACGTTCGGCTTCGTCTGATGGACCGACAACAGGCGGAAAGTGTTTGGCGCCGCACTTTCATTGTCGGTTTCGACAGGGCTACGTCGCGCTGCATACAGCAATACTGTACTTCCAAGGAGTCCAATAGATGGCAATGGCATGAAACCACGCAATACGAACAAGAAACACGCTAAAACTTCAACCAACACACGCACGAATTGACGACATTTGGACTTTCGACACGCTCCAATGCAGTGATTAGCAGTAGACTTCCGATTTTCCGAAAAACACCAGCGAATGCATGACTCCAAGCGCAGACAAGTTGAAACTTGTCAAGTGTCAGTCTAGCTAGCCAAAAGCGTAGCTGCGCGATGCGTCAGACAGCGTCAATGTGAGCTGGGAAAATCCGAAAAATTTGTTCGGATAAAACCGATTTCGGATAAACGCGATTCGGAAAAATGGGGGTTTACTGTATGCACATTATTTGACGTTCTTAATAATATATACATATCAGTCACTTCCGCTAAGAAATTTTCAGTGACGTAGGAATTCGATATCAACAAATCGTGTAGGCTCTTCTTAAGCTCAACTTTGTTTGTATTTAACCTTTTTATCATTGCTGGCACGTAATTGAAAATGTGTGTACCTGAGTAACGTACCATAAATTGGGGCTACATTGCTCCTATGGGGGTTACTTTGCCCCAGAAATGAAAAAGGTTTCAAAGCCCTCTGGAGGGAAAATCTTCAACTACAACCAAAAGCTTTCAGCTTTAAATCATAGATGGCATCACAGTTTTCCTTCCAATACTTTCTGGGTCTGCCATTTTGTGCTTAGTTGTTGGGTGGAAGCCACTGAGATGATGTGTTATTTATTAATCTGAAATTTGCGTTTGAAAAGTTGTCTCTACAGAACAGAATTTTATTACTGAAAGGGTAAGTATACAGCCATTTGTTGTATAATTTAATACTGAGTTAAAATTTACATTGCCTGATAATGCAGTTGCGTTTGTTTTTCTCTTATTCAAAAATAAATAAGTGAGTTTACATTTTCTACAATTCAGGCAATCATCATAGGTCGTACCACTCGCTCCTTCCGGCTCCTGGATTTCTCCCTTACCATCTGCGGCCGTCCTGTCCGCCTCTCCTCCACCCTCACCTACCTTGGCCTCACCATTGACCTTCACCTCACCTTTTCTAAATCTAGTTGTTCCATTATGATGTATGGCAGTGCATCAAGGTAACTTTTGCCACCCTATGTCATCTACAACTCTGGGCAGCTGTGGAACACATGGATGGATGGAGGTTTATTAACATCTACGAAAATTCATCAACTGAGTAGCCCAGATGTAAAAGCCGCTAACTGCATGAAGAGCGAAACTGAGATAATCGCGAAAAACTCGTCCCACCCAAACTATTAAAATCTCAGATTATCTTTTACGCATTAAAGTCTTAAGTGGCATATTGACTTAGAGGTTTTTGCACCCAATATAGCAATTAGCACGTTTTGTAAATGCATCGATCCAATTACAAAGCAAACGTTCAGTTGCAAAAGCCGCTATTCGGTGATAAGTTAGGAATGACAGAAGGATTGAATTTAATTATTGTGAATGTAAACAGAATACGTTTAATTTTAAAGATGTATGAAATTTCTACAAAACTGGAAACAGAATACGTTTTATTTTAAAGAGAACTGTGAAATTCTACAAAACTGGAATATAAAAATACGAAGATGGCGTTATTTTACCCAGAAAAACTGACTTATTTAACTGTAAGAAGCGAACAAAAATGAATGTTCACGACAGCGACAAAAAATTCTAAAAAATGAAATTACCTGAAAATTACTTTTAAGTGACATCAACCTCAACACTGTGCATCAACTCAAAATCGCTTCCGGCTTCTTCCTCGTTCTGAGAGTTGGCAGCAGCAGAAGCAATTCTAGGAGTGCCTTGTTGCTTGGTCACCCAGTCTTCCACCAAAGTGTAACTGCTAAAGATTTTTGACGTCTGCATGTTTGACTTCAAAGTTATACACCTGCTGTGACTGGTGCTCGGCCGTTTCCTTTGATGACAACATACGGCCTTCGCAAGTTACGTGCAGAACACACGGATTCAAACACTGGTGAGCCAAAACACTACGACCACTTGCTTAATAGTGCGTTGGTCCATCTTTGGAAAGCAATACAGCAGCGATTCTGCATGGTATGGATTAGAGAAGTACTTGATAGATTTCTGGAGGTATGTGACACCACACATCTATGTACAGGTCACGTAGTTCCCATAAATAATAGGCCGGTAGTTTGTAGACAAAGATAGCGTCCCATATGCCTTTATTGCGTTCAGATCAGACAAATTTGGTGGCGAAGACAGCAGCATGGCTTCCCTGTCATGCTCCTTAAAACACTATAGCATGATTCTGGCCTTATGACACGGACAATTATCCTGCTGGAAGATGTCATCATTGGTGAAGAAGAAATTTATATACACTGGTGTCCAAAATTAAAGCAACAAACTGTTATTTCCCTGTCCTATGACTAATTCACAATGTAATCAAACAAACTGTGAACAGATGACGTTAGGATCGTGATGTGCACGGAAGATGGCATTCCGATCAAAAGACAACCACACCAACAATGGTGTCAGGACACCTATCAAGTGGAGTAGATTTGCAGGATAGTCCCACATCCACAATCGCTGTGTACACGGTCACAGACGGTGCAATGTAGCACAGAGAAGACGCCTACAGACTCTCTGCAGTGGAGGACCATAGGAAGAATGGAAGCAGGAGAGTCGCAAACTGATGTGGCCCGATGGCCTAATGTGAATCATTCTGTTGTTTCTCGGATGAGGCAACAGTTAATAGACTCTGAAACTATATCCTGGAGACCAGGACAGGGCCGACCGTGTGTGACATCAGAAAGATTGGATCGTTATTTGGATGTAATGGCATGACGGTACCACGTTAGTACTGCACTGCAAACGGCATCTGACCTCATAGCTTCGCCTGGACATGTTCTATCGAGGCGAACCGTGTATAGAAGGTTTCAGCAGAGTGGCCCTTATAGTTGGAGACCTGCTGTCTGTTTACCTCTGGCTTATCTTCACAGAAGGGAACATCTAGAATGGAGCCGTCAACATGTCACCTGGACGGTCGAACAGTGGGCCAATGTTCTTTTCACAGATAAGTCCTGATATGGTCTGAAGAGTGATTCTCGATGGATTCTCATCTGCAGGGCACGTGGAACACGATTTCAGGACCCAAACATTGTGAAAAGAGACCGATATCTAAGGGCATCCTTAATGGTGTGGGCAGGGATTATGTTGACCGCTCGAACACATCTACATGAAATTGTACAGATGAATCAGCAAAATTTAACGGCTGTCAGGTACTGTGAGGAGATCTTGGCATCTCATGCACGATTGTTGCGAGGTACTTTGGGTCCAGACTTTGTACTGATGGATGATAATGCTTGACCTCATAGAGCATGGGTGGTTGATGTCTTTTGGGAAACGGAAGATATTGCACTCATGGTGTGGCCTAATCACTCTCCCGATTTTAATGCAATAGATCATGTCTGGGGTGCACTAGGAAAACAGGTTGAATCACATCAGCATCCACCAACCACTCTCCAAGACTTTTGAGCAGCTCTGTAGGAAGAACGGTTGTTATTGCCTCAACATGAGATTGGCGACATTGTTCACAGTATGTCCCGTCGTTGTCAGGCTTGTATTGGTGCCAGAGGTAGTCATACCCCGTACTGAGCCCATTAACCAGATGTCAGAACGTATGTGCATATCAGTTAAGTTGGAAAAAAACCCAGAAAATCTTTGTCTACCGTTTTGCATGTTGCAGTTTATTACATTCTGCATTCTTGGCATTGTTTGTACTTCACTATCACCTGTTTGTACTATTTTGTGTCAAAATAAACGCAACCTTGCGAAATTTCCGTTTGTTGCTTTAATTTTAGACACCTGTATATAAAGTGTAATGTCCTGTCTGACTGTCTCATCATCGCCCAGTCCAAAATGCTAAGGACAGAAACTTGAAATTGATTGGGAGGGGGTGCTGACCTTATACCGCAGGGGTCGTTTAAGAAGGGATTTTTTGAAATGGCACCCCCTAAGAACGTGAAATATAGGATAAAAGGTTTTTTTGAAAATATGTCACCAGTAGACAATTTTGAAGCTAGACCTACCAAAATTGGTATTTGGTTTCTCAGTCAGAAATAAAGAAATACATGTTTCAGCATCTTTGGAAATTTAACCCCTAGGGGGGGGTGAAATAGTGACTGAAAAACTGTTTGGAAAAATAAATGATTATTAAAGAACTATTCAGGTATTTTAAAGCTACATCTATGGAAATTTGTATTTGACTTCCCAGCTACAAATTAAAAAAGCGTATTTCGGTGTTTTTTAAATAGGGGATGAAATTTTTTACGAACAGTGTGCTGCTGTAAGCTGTCGCCAGCACATGGTCGGCAAAGATGTAGTGTGAAGATCGATAGTAGGCACTGGATCAAGCGCATCTGTCAGGAGAGAGGCCAAAGACACACTGACAAGCAATATGCCGCCAACACTCTCTCGACAGCAAGTATTTGGGCCGCCGCCGTTGACTGGAGGGCCTCACTGACTCCCTCATCGAATTTGGCGTCTGTCAATAGATTCGCAGTGCGGGCTCAGTTCACATCACAGGTTACGACAGTACATAGCGTCCAGATTAGGGACTATAGCGTGACTAAACTTCGCAATAGCAAAATGGTTCAAATGGCTCTGAGCACTATGCGACTTAACTTCTGAGGTCATCAGTCGCCTAGAACTTAGAACTAATTAAACCTAACTAACCTAAGGACATCACACACATCCATGCCCGAGGCAGGATTCGAACCTGCGACCGTAGCGGTCTCTCGGTTTCAGACTGTAGCGCCTAGAACCGCACGGCCACTCCGGCTGACAGTAATAGCAAGATTACCGATATTGTCTGTAAGAGGACTTTTACTGATGAGCTTGTACCACAGCACATGGGCACTATTGAAGATAAGCAAGACTCTAGAAATAGTTTTGTTGTGAAAACATTTTAAAGCTAAATATTTGAAAATCGGTATTTACCATCTCAGAAATGACATGTTTCATTGCTTTTGGAAATCCAACCCCCAAGGGGGTGAAATAGGGGATAAAATTTTTTAAGAAAATATTTTGTTATATTAGAAAAACTTAAAAACTAAACCTACGAAAACTGATATTCCACTTCTCAGTACAAAGAAATATACGAGGGCCGTTCAGAAAGTAACCTCCGGTTGATTTAAAAAAAATACACCAAGTTAAATAAAAATATTTTAATATATACATCTTACAACTACATCTTTGCACTATTTTTCTACGTAGTCTCCATAGCGATTGAGGCACTTATCGTATCTCTTCACAAGCTTTGAAATTCCTTCTGCATAAAAATCACCCGCTTGTGCCTGGAGCCAGCCTGTGACCGCATCTTTGAGCTCTTCGTCGTCATCAAACCGCTGTGACCCGAGCCATTTCTTCAAATGCATGAAGAGGTGATAATCACTTGGCGCCAGGTCTGGGCTGTAAGGTGGATGGTTGATAACGTCCCACTTGAAGGACTCAAGAAGGGCCGTTGTTCTGCGAGCAGAGTGAGGACGGGCGTTATCGTGCAAAAAAACGATACCGGAAGTCAGCATACCACGGCGTTTGTTCTGTATAGCCCGTCGTAACTTTTTTATTGTTTCACAGTACACGTCTTGATTAATGGTCGTACCACGTTCCATGAATTCAACCAACAACACCCCTTTGGCATCCCAAAACACCGTTGCCATCAGTTTTCTGGCAGAAAAATCTTGTGAGGCTTTTCTTGGTTTGGTAGGCGAATTTGAATGTGCCCACATCTTTGATTGTTCTTTTGTCTCAGGGTTCACGTACTTAATCCAGGTTTCGTCACCGGTCACGATTCTGTTTAACAATGGTTCTCCTTCGTCCTCATAACGTGACAGAAAGTCTAATGCAGAGGCCATTCTTTGAGTTTTGTGGTGGTCGGTAAGAATTTTGGGCACCCATCGTGCACAGAACTTACGGTAACCCAATCTTGCTGTCACTATCTCGTACAAGAGAGTCTTAGAAATCTGTGGAAAACCAGTAGACAACTCCGACATTGAGAAACGTCGATTTTCACGAACTTTTGCATCAACTGTCTGAACGAGTTCGTCAGTCACCAATGATGGTCTACCACTCCTCTCTTCATCATGAACGTTTTCTCGTCCACTTTTAAATAAACGTACCCATTCACGGACAACTCCTTCACTCATAACTCTTGGTCCGTACACGGCACAAAGCTCACGATGAATAGCTGCTGCAGAATATCCTTTGGTTGTAAAAAACCTTATGACAGCACGCACTTCACATTTGGCGGGGTTTTCTATTGCAGCACACATTTCAAACTGCCACAAAAACTAAACTAGCGCAGGTACGACGTTCACTCGACCACGGCTTGATGCCAACTGACCTGTTGAGTGCGTGAACGCACAGATGGCGTCGCTACTCCCCCCACAACCCGCACTGTGACCAATCGGAGGTTACTTTCTGAACCGCCCTCGTATATTAGAGGATGAAAGTTTCTATGGAAATATCATCACAAGAACGCAAAAGGCACGATTAAGAAAAACGTTTGGTCAGAAGTACATTCGGAAAAGATTATGCTTCTATGTTCTTAATTAGGGTGAAGAGCTCAGGAGGTGTTACAATTTATGAACAACATAAAAATTCGCTTAAAGAAAAACAAAACCAAAAAAAATCTGTGCAGGCCATACAGACTACGTGAGCGTAGCAGTGGGCGCTAAGCTGGTCAAGTATAAAGGGATACGGGTGGTTCTTAGTCCACAGCTGGTGGCTTTGGTTTTTACCGCAAGACCCACAGAAGGCCAGGTGAATATCCTCCCTAGCTTGTTGCTGCCACCACTGGCTCCATCTGTGGCGCAGTGCATGCTTCGAGCAGCCGCTCGTGTGAATGACGGTGTACCCGATATGGTGTAACAAGAAATGTGATTCAGCTGTCCAGGTAACACGTTTCCATTGATCCATGGTCCAGTCTCGATGATCCGGTGCACACTGTAACCGTAATTATTGACGATGTCGTTTGTGATTTACAAAGAGGCAAGTCCCTACTCTATGTTCTGTGACGAGGCGTGGATGTGCGACACCTCATCGCCTACTTGGGCTTTCACCGTCCTTCAATTACTTCCCATAGATGCTCAAGACAATAGCACTCGAACAGACTACTAGCTTCGCCTTTTCCAAGATGTTCGTTCTGGACAGTGGTCATAATGTTTTGACTCATCAGTGTGTTTCTGTAGTCCGAAGAAGAATAACATTGCATCACTAGAAGCGTTGAGGATGTATACTGAGTACATCTGGTTGGAAATAGTATATGAAAAAATACAAATAAAATTGCCAAGTTAGAGACGTTACAGACAATTTACAGCAGATGCTGCGCATAATTCACGCTACAGTTAGGTCGTCATTGAAATACATTGCAAGCGCTGGAATAAAGTAGTTTTCGTCCAATCCCACACTGAGGTAGCGATCTCTCTCATCAGGAATGCCATTGTCGTGCAGGGTCTTGTTGAAGTCCAACACGCGACCCTCAAATTTGTAGGTGTAGCTGAATCCATGTGTGTTAAACGGAAGAGCGCGTTCCACTATTCGCTTCAGTTTATCTTCACAGCAAACCTGTCGACAAGAAACAAAAGTGCTGTTACTGAATTGCCATAGCAGCCACTAAAACACTGCAACATTGCAAAAATAGAAACGGTAGAATTATTTCAAATGCCCCACTCTAATATTCGGCCACCCTGTTGCGTCAAGTGTTCTTTTGAATTTTTGATAAAATAAGCACAGGAAGGACACAACGAGATGAAGAAAGTACATTAAAAATATGTTTCACTTACGACATAAACATCACCTCCGATGTTGTGCGGGATAGCCAATAGTTGCTGAACAGTTCAAAGAAAACTTGAGTCTCATTACAAATAGGAACCCCACTCATACAATTATAGTCAGTGATGACTTCAATCTATCCTCGATATGCTGGAAACATTATACGTTTCAAGCCGGCAGCAGGCATAAAGCGTCATCCGAATTTGTACTGAATGCTTTCTCTGAAAATTATTTTGAATAATTAGTTCATGAGCCCACTCGAAGCTTAAATGGTTGCGAAAGCATACTTGACCTCCTGACAACAAATAATCCTGGACAAATTGGAAGTATCGTGACGAATACAGGGATTAGCGACCACAAGGCAGTTGCTGCTAGGCTGAATAACGTAACACCTACAACCATCAAAAAGAAACGCAAATCATATCTATTTTAAAAAAGGTGATAAAAATGTTCTTAACGTCTTTTTAAGAGACAGTCTTCACTCCTTCCGATCTGATCATGTAAACGTAGAAAAAATGTGGAATGATTTCAGAGAGATAGTATCGACAGCAATTGAGAGATGTATACCGCTACCACATAAAGTAATAAATGGTGGTACTGATCCCCCATGGTACACAAAACGTGTCAGATCGCTATTGCAGATGCAACGAAAAAAGCATGCCAAATTTAAAAGACCGCAAAATCCCCAAGATTGGAAATTTTTTGCAGAAGTTCGAAATATATTGCTTCAATGCGAGATGCTTTTAATAATTTCCACAACGAAACTCCGTCTCGGAATCTGGCAGAAAATCCAAAGAGATTCTGGTCATACATAAAGCACACCAGTGGCAAGACGCAATCAATACCTTTAATGCGCGATAACAACGTTGAAGTCACTGATGACAGTGCCACTAAAGCAGAATTATTAAACACGGTTTTCCGAAACTCCTGCACGAAAGAAGACGAAGTAAATATTCCTGAATTCCAATCAAGAACAACTGCGAAGGTGAGAAACATAGAAGTGTAGCAAAGCACCTTAAATCACTTAATAAAGGCAAGGCCTCCGGTCCAGACTCTACACCAGTCAGGTTCGTTTCAGAGTAAGCTCATACAATAGCTCCATATTTAGCAATTATATACAACCGCTCGCTCACAGAAATATCCGTACCTAAAGACTGGAAAATTGCTTAAGTCACACCAATATCTAAAAAGAGAAGTAGGAGTAATCCGCTGAAGTAGAGGCCCATACCACTAACGTCTATTTGCAGTAGGGTTTTGGAACATATACTGTGTTCGAACATTATGAACTACCTCGAAGAAAACAATTTATTGACACATAATCAGCACGGATTCAGTAAATATTTTTAGATTTCCAGAAGCCTTTTGACACCGTTCCTCACAAGCGCCTTCTAATCAAACTGCATGCCTAAGGAATATCGCCTCAGTTGTGCGACTGGATTCGCGATTTCCTGTCAGAAAGGTGATAATTCGTAGTAATAGACGGAAAGTCATCGAGTAAAACAGAAGTAATATCCGGCGTTCTCCAAGGAAGTGTTTTAGGCTCTCTATCGTTCCTGATCTATATTAACGACGTAGGAGACAACCTGAGTAGCTGTCTTAGATTGTTTGCAAATGATGCTCTCATTTAACATCCTGTAAAGTCAACAGACGACCAAAACGAATTGCAAAATGATCTAGGTAAGATATCTGTATGGTGCGAAAAGTGGCAATTGACCCTGAATAAAGAAAAGTGTGAAGTTATTCACATGAGTACTAAAAGAAATCCGCTAAATTTCGATTACGCGCTAAGACACACAACTCTGAAGGCTCTGAATTCGTGCCGGCCGAAGTGGCCGTGCGGTTAAAGGCGCTGCAGTCTGGAACCGCGAGACCGCTACGGTCGCAGGTTCGAATCCTGCCTCGGGCATGGATGTTTGTGATGTCCTTAGGTTAGTTAGGTTTAACTAGTTCTAAGTTCTAGGGGACTAATGACCTCAGCAGTTGAGTCCCATAGTGCTCAGAACCATTTGAACCATTTATTTGCTCTGAATTCAACTAAATACTTAGGGATTACAATTAAAAATAACCTAAATTGGAACGATCACATAGATAATGTTGTGGGTAGAGCAAACCAAAGACTGCGTGTCACTGGAAGAACGCTTAGAATGTCCAACATATCTACTACAGTGCTTACACTACACTTGTCTGCCCTATTCTGGAGTATTGCTGTGCGGCGTGGGCTCCGTATCAGGTGGGGCTAATGGATGACATCGAAAAAGTTCAAAGAAGGGCATCTCGGTTTGTATTATCGCGAAACAGGGGAGATAGTGCAATAGATATATACGTGAATTGGAATGGCGATCATTAAAATAAAGGCGTTTTTCGTTGCAATGGGATCTTCTTATGACATTTCAATCACCTGTTTTCTCCTCCGATTCCGAAAACATTCTGTTGGCACCCACACACATAGGTAGAAATGATCATCACGATAAAATAAGAGAAATCAAGGCTCCCACAGAAAAAGGCTCGTTTTTCCCGCGTGCCGTCCGAGAGTGGAACGGTAGAGAGACAGCTTGAAGGTGGTTCATTGAACCCTCTGCCAGGCAATTTATCGCGAATAGCAGAGTAATCATGTAGATGTAGATGAGATACAGCTACAGGCAGGTCCCGATCACCGCATGGCGCTCACGGAGTGTTGCATAGGGCGTATCCGTTTCAGGGGTTTAACTAGGCCTGGAAAGGTGTAGAGAAAAAAAGAACCATTGTGCCTTCTAGCACTTCAGACTGGCATGTACGAAGCATCGACTGACGGATTCAGACATTGCTAATGCAGCTGGCCATTGCTATCCTTGCAAGATGGATAGCATTAAAATATTTCATGTAATGCCACAGGCGAAGTGGCGATCTGTGCGCCTGCAATGAATGTCCTGCATGAAATACACAGAGATCTTTTCGATAGTTGGTAGTTTTCTGAAAAAATATTGCAGTATATCAGATGTTATGAAGTGGTGAGGAAAGATAGGTGCAATAAATCGTGTTGCAGTAATTGCACACCACACTTCCGTATCCACATCGTTTAGAGACTCATTACTGTAACTGATGACTATTTGTAGAACTTCAGCGACGATTGCTCTGTGAGTCGAGGTACCTCCCTAAATGCAGCCATGCCTCATCACAGAAAAACGCATTTTATCCTCGACTACATCAGGTGCGCTACTGCCAAAGAGTGCGTCCTGAGGCAATCGGGGTCCGCTTTCTCTGGCTCCCGGGTGGCACGTGGAACCCCTGTATACAGGGTGTTACAAAAAGGTACGGCCAAACTTTCAGGAAACATTCCTCACACACAAAGAAAGAAAATATGTTATGTGCACATGCGTCCGGAAACGCTTACTTTCCATGTTAGAGCTCATTTTATTATTTCTCTTAAAATCACATTAATCATGGAATGGAAACACACAGCAACAGAATGTACCAGCGTGACTTCACACTTTGTTACAGGAAATGTTCAAAATGTCCTCAGTTAGCGAGGATACATCCATGCACCCTCGGTCGCATGGAATCCCTGATGCGCTGATGCAACCCTGGAGAATGGCGTATTGTATCACAGCCGTCCACAATACGAGCACGAAGAGTCTCTACATTTGGTACCGGGGTTGCGTAGACAAGAGCTTTCAAATGCCCCCATAAATGAAAGTCAAGAGGGTTGAGGTCAGGAGAGCGTGGAGACCATGGAATTGGTCCGCCTCTACCAATCCCTCGATCACCGAATCTGTTGCTGAGAAGCGTACGAACACTTCGACTCAAATGTGCAGGAGCTCCATCGTACATGAACCACATGTTGTGTCGTACTTGTAAAGGCACATGTTCTAGCAGCACAGGTAGAGTATCCCGTATGAAATCATGATAACGTGCTCCATTGAGCGTAGGTGGAAGAACATGGGGCCCAATCAAGACATCACCCACAATGCCTGCCCAAACGTTCACAGAAAATCTGCGTTGATGACGTGATTGCACAATTGCGTGCGGATTTTCGTCAGCCCACACATGTTGATTGTGAAAATTTACAATTTGATCACGTGGGAATGAAGCCTCATCCGTAAAGATAACATTTGCACTGAAATGAGGATTGACACATTGTTGGATGAACCATTCGCAGAAGTGTACACGTGGAGGCCAATTAGCTGCTGATAGTGCCTGCACACGCTGTACATGGTACGGAAACAACTGATTCTCCCGTAGCACTCTCCATACAGTGACGTGGTCAACGTTACCTTGTACAGCAGCAACTTCTCTGAAGCTGACATTAGGGTTATCGTCAACTGCACGAAGAATTGCCTCGTCCATTGCAGGTTTCCTCGTCGTTCTAGGTCTTCCCCAGTCGCGAGTCATAGGCTGGAATGTTCCGTGCTCCCTAAGACGCCGATCAATTGCTTCGAACGTCTTCCTGTCGGTACACCTTCGTTCTGGAAATCTGTCTCGATACAAACGTACCGCGCCACGGCTATTGCCCCGTACTAATCCACACATCAAATGGGCATCTGCCAACTCCGCATTTGTAAACATTGCACTGACTGCAAAACCACGTTCGTGATGAACACTAGCCTGTTGATGCTACGTACTGATGTTCTTGATGCTAGTACTGTAGAACAATGAGTCGCATGTCAACACGAGCACCGAAGTCAACATTACCTTCCTTCAATTGGGCCAACTGGCGGTGAATCGAGGAAGTACAGTACATACTGACGAAACTCTAATGAGCTCTAACATGGAAATTAAGCGTTTCCGGACACATGTCCACATAACATCTTTTCTTTATTTGTGTGCGAGGAATGTTTCCTGAAAGTTTGGCCGTACCTTTTTGTAACACCCTGTATAATGTCATTTACTCAGAATTCCAAACACACAACTACAGATGAAATTTCCCTTCTCTTCGTTCAAATGGCGCCAAATCACCCCGTTTTAATATTGGACCACGCAGGAAACGAGAGAAAAATGTAATCAAATGAAACTACAGTATATGTCACGAGAGATCATTCTAAGTGTCAAACATGTATGATGTATACATACAGAGTGAAGCGACGAATGAAAATTTGTACCAAGGTTGGGATTCAAATCGGGGCTTCCTGCTCACTGGGCAGACGGGCTGACTATTACGTTACCCAGGGACAGTGGCTTTGCACAACTGCGCAGACAGCACGGTTCCTCCTCAGTCTGTATTGCAATACACGCCTCAGCCCATTTGGCATAATGGAAATTCGGACTGAGGAGGGAGGCGTGCTGTGTTTGTAGTTGTGTAAAGCCACTGTCCCTGGGTAACGTAATAGCCAGCCCATCTGTTTGTTAGCAGGAGACCCGGATTCGAACCCCGGCATTGGCACAAATTTTCGTTTGTTTCTTCACTCTGCATATACACATCACAGATGCCTGAGAGTTAAAATGGTATTTGGAACCATCTAGTCTCGCACCGTTGCCTGGGTTTCAGGTATGATCTCTCATTTCGTTTGATGCTGAGATGCTATTCGATACAGTTAGAGAGCTTCTGCAATGCTGTTCGAGTTTATGGGAGCACAAAGTGGGTTGAGGCTTGGGAATTTAGATTGAGGAAGGAATTGTGCTGGGAAAGTCCCTAATGTTGTGCAAAGCCATTGTGATGTAGTGGTTAGCGCATCTGCCTAGAGAGCGGGAGGCCCAGGTTCGAATCTCAGCCTTGGTATGAATTTTCACTTGTCGCTTCTGTCTGCATATACACACGTAAGAAATGTTATGTAAGCCCTAACGTGAGTGCATGTAATCTTCCTGCTGAAATTGGGAAGAATGGGAACTTGGTGAAATCTGAGATAAACTGTAGTCAGAGATCCAACATGTCAGTAGCAAGTAGGGTTTTGTGGACAAGTGATATAGCGATCGACTGGAAGCTGAAAGGTTGCAGGATAGAATTCCGGTCGGACCGCATAGTATTTCACCTCTCAGTGCTGTGATGATTAGCCACAAACGACGTGTGGTTCGGATATTACGGTAAACTATAGGGCCCCTTTTTCCCCAGTAGGATTACTGTGGTGGGTTGGGGACAAACAAGTCCGTCGAAGTACCGTGCAATCGAAAGATTGTAGCAAGCCATTGAGCCACACGAAATTACTACTGGTACAAAGAAAAAAATACAGTCCAGTATCAGGAATACCAACTGTAAGGTGAAAGAGAGCGCCAATAACCTCGTTCTTGATTGCCATAAATTAGTGAATACACATGCCCGCATGGGAGTACTTGGGCTCGGCAAGTTCTACACTGTAACAATCTCGAATGATTGGAATGTATAAGGTTTCCACATGAACCCTTACTGATTTCCAAATGCAATTATAAAAAAAAGCTGTGACACATAGATACTTAGGGTTTGTATAATGTAAACTAGCTCAAAAAATGTTGTACAAAAAATTCATAAACTTCTATATGGGCGCGTTTTGTAACCTGTAAAATGTCTACACGATCTGCTACCTCAATCCATGTGCACACAAGCATATCTGGAATCATGAAGGCTACTGCATCCTGTGTGGATCGCCCAGATCATGAACAGGTAACGTACACACACAATGTCTTATACAGAATTCCACACGAAGAAACCTGCTGTCTCACCATGGAACATATTCAGTGTTAAAAAGCTTTCTAGTTCCCTCTTGCCAACACAGACAATACAAAAATGGATTTTTCTTTCAAGACGGTTGTTTTGTCATTAGTACTGAAAACTGGTGCCTGTTTTCCTTGTAAGCACCGTTTTAATTCATTAATTTTTCCAAATCTATCTACCAGAAAGCTAGTTTGAACAGCCAAGTCCCATCGCTAAAGGTATTTTAATTTAAAAGGAGTGGGATTCGTAAAAGTTTGTAATTCAGCTCTGAGTTCGAATAGTCTTGTTAAGATCTGCCCCCGTTATGTCTGCTCCCATAATCTTCACGCAATGTTGAAAACTATCGGCACTGAAGAGGGCGTGATTTAACACAATTGATTATTGTTATTGCTACATCAAGAACAAATTGTGGGTTTGGCAGCATCTTCTTTACCGTTAGTGCTTGTCTGTGCAGGATACAGTGGCTGGAACTATAGTTTGGCGCTTTTTAATAACACCGCTCCTACCGTTTTAGCAGTCATTGCCTTGGCCTTTTCTGTACAAATATCGATACGATCATTCCATTCAAGGTGACTGGTTTTAAAAAAAAAAAATGTTAATCGTGTTGGAAGTTTCTTTTCTGGTGGTGTTAATTGACAACAATGTGCACATAAGCAAATCTTCTTCGCTTGAATGTTTTATGTGGATATCGTACAATTACGAGGGGCGTTCAGTAACTAATACAGCGCATTTTTTTTAAAGAAGGTTGGTTTTTTTCAAGATTACACTACGCCATATTATTCCCCATTCTTTTGGCTACAACACCCTATTTTGCAGCATATCTCTGCTCAACGCGACGGTCTTACGCCATCGTACTGGGAGGGCCTTTATGGTCGCATGGTACTACTCTATTGGTCGACACTGGAGCCAAGTCTCCCCGCATCCAAGAAGTGTTTCTTTCATTCGGCCAAACAAATGGAAGTCGGAAGGTGCGAGATCCAGGTTGTAGAGTGGATGAGGAAGAACAGTCCTCTCAGATGCGCAGACTTTCGTTGTCATGGAGAAGGAAAAGTTTTTTTGTATTTTTGTGGGGACGAACAAGCTGAAGACGTTCCTTCAATTTCCTTAGGTATCACAATACACTTCAGAGTTAATTGTTGTACCATGAAATAGGATCTCAAACAGAATAACACCTCCAGAGAACCAAAGACCATCGCCATGACTTTACAGGCTGAGGATGCAGCTTTGAATGGCGCCACTCCATGGACTGCCGTTTTGTTTTCGTTTCGAAGTGATGAACCCATGTTTCACCGTCTGTGACGATGTTCGACAAAAAGTTGTCACGATCAGCTTTCGTATCATGCAGGTAATTCTGCACAGATGGTCCTTTGTTGTCCTTTTTTTTCTGTTAGGCGGCGAGTAGCTCAGCAGGCATACACCTTTGAGTAAGCCGGCTGGTGGACGAGTATGTTCATCACTACCAACAGAGTCGTCCAGTTGTGCAGCGAGGTGTTTGTGATCCGTCGATCACCTCGAATAAGAGTGCCTGCACGTTCCAACACTGCAGGAGCCACAGCTGTGTGCGACCGGCTGGCACGGGGGAGACTGGTTTACACGACCTTGTTGCGATGGTGACAAACGCCTCGCTCAACGACTCTTCATGCTTTTGTTCACTGCCAGGTCCCCGTAGTCTTTCTGCAAGCGCTTATGAAGATCTGCTATGCTCTGGTTTTCCGCCAAAAGAAATTGAGAGCTGTCTGCTTGGAACGTACGTCTGCAACAGAAGCCATTATGAAAGCTACGTATAGCGCTGCCACCTATCGGAACTTCATTAAACTATAGGGACTGTAGCAGGAACATTCCACAGTGTCCCACAACAAACTACGCATTTTTTCAGCCAAAATTGATCGAGAAAAGTATGTATTGTATTAATTATTGAACATCCCTTGTATCAGCAAGATGGCCAGTCTGAAACATCAGCTGACTCATTCATTTGGAAGCTGATTGTTGTGCTGAAGGCAACCAAGTAGTTCTTGTGTGATACAGCCTGCGAGGCAGTTAATTCGACGCAAAGCAGTGGTCTGAAAGCTGCGCTGAAGAAAGTTGCTTTCCAGATTATGCAGCGAACATGTGTTATGTCTGCCAAGATGGTTTTATTAAATTGTCAGCGTTAGCATGCGCTTCGCCCACTTTAGAATCAACAAGTCCGAGACTGATGCAAGATTCGTCACACTTTCTTTTCGCCGTGCCGAATCTGACTGCGTGTTGATAATAGCAAACTCGAGTAAGAACTGTACCCTGTGCTGCATGGTGCGAATCTATAGGCTACACTAAAAACGGAGCTTCCGTGAATTATGTGAGGCGCTTAGTGGGCGAGGAAGTCGAGCCGATTCGGACCCCGTCTGATAGAATGGGATTGTCAGAATCAGTAAATAATGCCCTTGAATATCTGAAACTAGCCTTTACAAATAGCTTCAGGTACATGAATATGTCAGTTCACCAAAAGAAATAACGTCCATAATAAAATCTTTAAAAACAAAGCATTCTAGTGGGTACGATGAAATATCAACAAAGTTAATTAAGGCATGTTCTTGTGAGTTTAGTACAATTCTAAGTTACTTGTGTAACCAGTCAATTATAGCTGGGACATTTCCTGACTGGCTAAAATATGCAGATGTTAAGCCCCTATTCAAGAAAGGGGATAAAAAGATACCATCAAACTACAGACTGATATCACTTTTGCCAGCATTCTCAAAAATTTTAGAAAAAGTAAGGCAACTTCTCAACCATCTGACCACAAATAACATATTATCAAGAACACTGTTTGGATTTCTGAAGGGTTCTGATATCGAGAAGGCTATTACACCTACAGTGAAAATGCACTTAATTCATTAAATAACAAATTACAAGCAGCGGGTATTTTCTGTGATTTGTCAAAGGCATTTGATTGTATGAACCACAACATCCTTTTAAATAAATTGGAATTCTATGGTGTCACGGGCAGTGAGTGCTGCAAAGTGGTTCAAGTCATACCTCGCTAACAGGAAACAAAGTGTGTCAGTGCAAGGGACTAGGGAATTAAGTCATCCGTCATCATCAGAATGGGAAGAAATAAATGTGGTGTCCCACAAGGATCCATCTTAGGGCCATTGCTTTTTCTTGTGTAAATTAATGACCTCTCATCAGTTACACTGCCAGAAGCAGCGTTCGTTTTGTTTGCAGATGACACAAGTATTGCAATAAATAGTATGTTGAGTGTAGTTCTAGAAAGATCTGCTAATGATATTTTCATGGATATTAATAAATGGTTTAAAGTCAACTCACTGACATTAAACTTCGAAAAGACTCACTATATGCAATTCAGAACCTGTAAGAGGTTTCCACCCAGCATATGCATAAAGTATGAAGAAGAGCAGATAGAAGAGGTTGACGGTCTTAAATTCCTGGGATTACAACTTGATAATAAATTCAGTTGGGAGGAGCACACCACAGTAGAGCAGAAACGCCTTAACAAATCTGTATTTGCAATTCGAGCGTTAGCTGACACAGGCGACATAAAAATGAAATAGCTTGCATACTTTGCCTACTTTCATTTCATAGTGTCATATGGTATAATATTTTGGGGTAACTCTTCAAGTCAAACAAAAGTTTTCGGAGTCTCAAAGCGTGCAATACGTATTATTTGTGGAGTAAATTCACGGACGTCCTGTAGAAAACTCTTCAAAGAACTGGGTATACTAACTACTGCCTCTCAATATATTTACTCCTTAATGAAATTTGTCCTGAAGAATATATCTCTTTTTCCAACAAACAGCTCAGTTCATACATACAATACCAGGAACAAAAACGATCTGCACAAGGACTTAAAAGCACTTAGTTCAAAAAGGGGCCCACTACTAAGGAACACTCATCTTCAATAACTTGCCAGCAAACATAAAGAATTTAGTTACAAATAAAGATCAGT
The DNA here is from genome assembly GCF_023898315.1 of Schistocerca nitens. Taxonomy (NCBI): domain Eukaryota; kingdom Metazoa; phylum Arthropoda; class Insecta; order Orthoptera; family Acrididae; genus Schistocerca; species Schistocerca nitens. The sequence continues at coordinate 334,220,733 of NC_064617.1, forward strand.
TTAAAAGGAGCCTGAAAGACTTACTAGTGGCCAACCCATTCTACTCCATTGACGAATTTTTTAATAGAAACAAATGATGTATTGTATATATTCATACTAGTAGTATTGTTATTTCAGCTTAAAAAAATTGACATGTTCCACATCCACGAGGATCTCCTCAGCACGGATCTACGGAACGAAAAACTAATCTAATCTAATCTAAACATGGGGGAAAGGAATGGCTCGGCAAATGTAACGTAAATTCTTTCCTCAAGAAACAGTGTGAAATTGCGAAAAAAACTCGGTTAAACTGAGTAACACGTGTTACTCCGTTAAAATATGGCCAAATCCTACACAGTAATATTTATCACGGTTATGCGAGCGCCACGAACTAGCACAGTAGCCCTCAGCCGCCAACGACCAGCCAAACGTACGACTCGACGAACGCCGCGGCTTACGACACGGGTGGCAGCGACGCGCGAACAGATCCCCACTTGTGTTTAGCCCCTAAATGGTTCGTTACTCGACGGCTCATTCAACGCTGTCACTCTTTCGGAATGAGTTAGCATGCTTGTTTTGTTCCATACGTGAAAAGACACGTCTACAAGACGAAGAAGTGCTGCCAGGATGAAGTGACGAAGTTATGGAAAGCAGCGAAGCAGATGTTCTATAGTTCAATTCTTTTATCTTGGCGGTTCGCGCATGCCCGCCCAGAAGCGGGAGATGCTGTGTTGCCAGTTGCACGCGCCAACAGAAGCAGCGCCATAGTATAGTTCGCAAACTTACGTTTAGGGGGGAGCGCGCAGTTTATGAAGTAAAGCCACCAACGGCCGCATTAACCCTTTTGCTGCTGCAGAGACGTGCTCCCCGCATTTCGCGCTGTGCACTATTTTATCATCACTGCACTGTTCGCCTGTGCAGACACATGGTGTTTCTACTGCTTTGACACACTTTATCATTCGATTTCACAAAAACTACTTGGCCTAAAAATTTGATTTTTACACATCTTCTTGACTGATACCTCCCCCCCCCCCTCCTCCCCCTTAAAAGACTTAATTTTGTTTCGATGTTCGTCGCAGTTATTGTGCAGCATTAGATGTAGTAAACCATTGCACGAAATTTTGAAGGGTTTGCAGAGGTAAAAGTCCATAGCGTATACTTTCTGTATGGTCGATTTTAGTTGCCACTAGAAATTTCAAAAAATTACATTCAAATGAATAAAATTCATGAAGTAACACACTTTGATATTGTTTTTAAATAAAGAAAACATTAACCTCCCAAGAAGGTTTGAACTTAGAACCTTCCACTTGGCAGCCAAACACTTTAACCATTACGCTAACACAGCTCATCAGCCAATCTGGCTCCCCGAGGGCTTTAAAAGAACACGCATAATTCCGACAAACACTGTTGGTATGACTATGAATTACTCACGTTTCGTCGAAGGACAATAGGAAATAAACAATTACCGCTGTTCTTTATTGCGAAAAAGCGGTTAGTGAGAATGATACAAACACCTTTCCTTGCTATCGCCTGAATTAGGAGGCTTATTGGTTGTTTGGTTTAATTAATTAATAGAATATGAAGCAATTGGTATAAAGAACGCTTCTTCCAAGCTTTCTATAAAAGAAAGTCTGCTATCAAGACATTGCTTTTGTTCAGTTACTTTATTTATGACTGAAAGTTTCTAAAACTGAGACACTCGTCCGTGCTCAACACTGCAGTCGAGCTCTGGCAACGTCGTTCTCTGTTCATTGGCTGACTGTGTTTTGTGACGTCAGATGCGCAGAATAAACCTAAACACGGCCGCCGTCGTAAATGACGCGCACTTTAGAAAAAGGAAGACTTGGTGCTTCATATTCAGTACGAGATCGAACAGCTCCTCAGAGAAGAGGCGGAGACAAAGGCCTGGACTACCCTGGCATTCCTTAATAAGGTAGGCTAAACACCTTTCTTTCTACCGAGCTTCTGTATGCAAGCGACAGCGGTTTGGAGTGGCTAAATAAGAGCAAGGCTGAAGGAGCAGATGGTTTTGCTGAAAATCACATGGACAGTAGTCACTCTTTAGACCACACGAGTCCCCATGGACTCAATTAGAATGAATATTCCTTTCGGAATTTTGTTATTTCCTTTTATTTGAGTATTTTATTGTTATATTTTCTCACTGTGATTCTAGATTACGTTCTGTCTTAAATACTAGTCTTAACAAGCATTAAATAAAAAGAATTAAGCAAACTGTGGTTTTTAAACAAATCCAACGCAATCAAGCACAGACTGAAGTTTTTACACTGAAAATACGCATTTTGAAAAGTCTCATGTGAGATTAGGGGTGAAGGAGGGTCGAGGCAAATCTCACGACATCTCACCAACGGCGAATGTGGAGTTGAAAAAATTCCAAAACCACCTCATATACTCAACGGACGCTCTCTAAGCCAAATCATTATGACCACTGCCCACTGGAGGCTGGATGCCGCCTGGTAACTTTGCGACACGTGGCGAGCTGTGATCGGACTGCAAATGGGGAAATCAACGGAGATAAGTGACTGTGGGGAGGGACAGATCATTATGTAAGGCCAGTGAACGAGTATCGCGAAGACGGCGAAGCTGGTCGAACGTTCACGTGCTACTTTCGTGAGCATCTACAGAAACAAATAGGACAGTGAAACTACCACTAGGCGCTAAATGGTTGGACGTCCATGACTCTTCACAGAATGTGGGCTTCGGAGGCCTGTCTGCTCTGTCAAGTATAATAGATGGTGATGTGTGGCATCTCTGCCGTAAGAGCATAATGCTGGTGCACGCACAAGTGTTTCAGAGCACACCGTTCATTGTACAGTGTTGAACACGGAGCTTCATAGCAGACCACCCCTAGGTGTTCACATGTTGACCCAACGACGTCGCCAACTGCGACTGCAGTGGGCACTGGACCATCGGCATTCGACCGTCGGCTCTTTGGACGAATCACATTTTTGCCACATTAGATCAATGGTCGTCTCCACGAACGCCATCTTCGAGGTGAACGGCAGCCCGAAACGTGCAGAGCACCACGGACACAGGCTAGTGCCAGCAATATTAACCTATGAGAAACATTCTCCTGTGCTTGCATGTAACTTGTGGTGGTAATCGAGGACACGCTGACAGCTGCGAACCACCTGCATCCCTTCATACTTTATGTCTTCCCCGACACCGATGTCATCTTTCAGCAGCATAATTGTCCCTGCCTCGGAGCCAGAACCGCGCTACATTGGTTTCAGGAATATTACAATGAACTCACGTTGATGTCTCGCCGACCAAATTCGCCTGATGTAAATCCTATGGAACCCATCTGGGTCGCTATCGGGCGCCATCGCCATGTACGCAAATCAGAAGCCCGTTATTTACGCGAATTACGTGACCTGTTCATAAACATCTAATGCCATGTACTGCCATAAATCTACCAACAAACTATCGGATCCCTGATACGCAGAATCAGTGAAGTGTTTCGTTCCAAAGACTGACAAACAAGATATTACCTAAGTGGCCATAATGCTTGGCTCATCAGTGTATAGCCCCGGGCAGTGAAGCATTGATAGCGAAGCGAAGAAATCCTTTAAGAAGTTTTGAGGTGTTTGTGGATGAGAGGGAGATGGAGATAGCATAGTGAAATATTGATGATGTGTGAATGAGATTATGCACAGCGAAAGACAGAAAGAGAGAGAGGGAGGGAGAACGCGCCAAAATGGCTGCTTCGTGCTTGTGTAGTGACGTGTGTTGAGTCGCTACGTGCCTACTTGTACAAACTACATTCTTTTGTTTGTAATTTTTGATCGTAGCATTATTGTAGATTTGTTATACTGCTTCACTGTAGGTAGGGCCTATATTTATAAGAGTTGTTTTTCTCAGTGTGTGACAAGATTTGGTGTGGTTTGTTCTTTAGGTTGATATTATTTTGGCGGATCCCTCGCAGAGGCCTTGTGTAGCCGTAGGGCTGCCCTGAAGTGTCTTATATATGTGGTGAAGGACCTTGTATGTATAGCGTCAGGGTAATGAAACTCTAACAAATGAATGAGTTTGTGGGGTACAGCGAAAGCCTGTGTGTGTGTGTGTGTGTGTGTGTGTGTGTGTGTGTGTGTCGTTGTCATCATTCTGAATCGTCACTCTAAAGAATATGGCAGCAATCGTACTCCCATATTTTTTCTTCATAGAATGTCTGTGGCTCATTTGGGCTCAGACCAGTAGTTTTGCTGATAATAGAAGCTACCTCTGAAATACAGAAAAAAAACAGTTTTCGTCGGATCTTATCAACCTGATAATAAACCTATCTACAAAACAAGCACCGTTGTATGTAACTTACAGAAAATCAAGTGGATTTTCTTTAGTCGCAAACTGATGGCCTGTGGCTCAACGAATATCTTTGGAGTAAGCTGGACTATCTGTTGTGCGCGAAATTATTCATTCAAAAACATGGGAACAGTTATTCAACAGTCATCAAGAAGACTGGCGTATAGTTCCTGTTACAATTTGGGAAATTCAGTGGAAGCCCTTCTCCGATGGCTGAAGCTAACTAGTAGCTACATCTCTTCGGAACGAACAGGTATGGGCGTCTAGAGGCAACTGTACACCTAAGGTCATAACATCTGTACTTAATACCCTATAATAACACGACAGTACTTGTGAAAACATGTTGACTGAGGCCGGAGGTAAATAAAAGTTACACCATGTTTTATACAGTACTTTACACAATCTACAAATGTGCACAGAAACTATGCACAATTGCAATAGCAAGCAGAACTTAGATCTGTTACATAACAGTTTGGGAGATTACTGAATGACGTTAAATCTGTAACATCTTTTCATTGTCTATCTCCATGGCGGTTACAAAACAGACCAGTCATTTTGAAATAAATAGAGCAATAAGTAAACACAACCTGTAATTATATAGGCCACAGTTCGTAATTCATCTGTGGATTCCTTTCGTTTGTCTCCCTCTTTCTCAAATATGGATACGGTGAACAAAGACAGTGAGCTCCCGTACATCATTCTAACTGATAAGACCCTTTTGCCTACTCATCCGCAATTAGCATTAATTTAATGAATAAAGCTCGGTTTACACTAGCAAGTTATTGCAGCAATTTACTTGCGCGGAGGAACCTGCCGCGCGATCTGCGAGTGTAAACATATCGCCAAGTCGACTTGCGACTGTAGCAATTTATTGCGGAAGTGATTTGCTGCACGTTTTCCGCTTCCAGTGTGAACACCACGCAAGAAGTATCTGCAAGTAACTTGCAGCTTTTAGGATTTATTTCTATTTCCTGCAAGTAGGAAGCGCAAGTTATAGTAAGTATGTCGTCTGCATAACACTTACATTTAACATTTTACTTAAAGTGGTGGCTTAATTTTATGCAACCATCTTACGTATTACATGCAAACAAATTTCAGAAATGGAGGAGAAACGGGAATGGATGAAGCAGGATACAGAACATTTTACTGAAACCGTGGAGAGCTAACCCGAAATATGGAACGTGCATAACCGGGACTTTAAGGATAGAGTGAAGAAGATGATCGCATTAAACGGAATCTCGCCGATATTCGACACATCTGTGAAAGAAGTACAGAGAAAGTAGCATAATTTCAAGACACAACCCCTTTGCCACCTGTATCCACTCGCTTGCGGTTTTAGGAGTCTGGAAAAAGAAGATGTGTAATTATTACATGCTCTATTTAATTAGCTTGTCACTTTCTATTTTATGAGCATTAGAAAAAAACATTTTTATAAGCATATCATTCTGTAAAATGCAGTTTATTTCAATAAAAATGTAATTTCATTCTTATGTTTTCACATACCTTCAAATAATTTTCTCTTTTCAAGACGTCAGAAATGGCTCTACATACGTCGGGTACGATTAGAGAAATCGTGCTGACGGGAATGTGAAACAGGTACATTAGGGACTTGTATGAGTCTCCTACAACGAAAAGATTTCAAAATTCAAACTTTTTTTGGTTGTATGTTTCACATAAGTAAATGAAATGCCTATTTTATTCGTAGCTCTCTCCTGTAGCTATAGATCATAGAGTGACTAGCAAACGATCCTTTGCTGAAATAACAGTACGGGAGTTTGTGTCTCGTTTTGATATGACGGTCGCTATTAACATAAACAAATACTCCATATCATTTGAGGACATTCTGCAAAAGTTTTCAAAAGTATCCATGCTCTCGATACCCAGTTCTTGCAAAAGGTTATTATAGGCACCATTTTGCGACCTTCTCATTATCCACTCTCTAACCCAAATACACTCCTGGAAATTGAAATAAGAACACCGTGAATTCATTGTCCCAGGAAGGGGAAACTTTATTGACACATTCCTGGGGTCAGATACATCACATGATCACACTGACAGAACCACAGGCACATAGACACAGGCAACAGAGCATGCACAATGTCGCCACTAGTACAGTGTATATCCACCTTTCGCAGCAATGCAGGCTGCTATTCTCCCATGGAGACGATCGTAGAGATGCTGGATGTAGTCCTGTGGAACGGCTTGCCATGCCATTTCCACCTGGCGCCTCAGTTGGACCAGCGTTCGTGCTGGACGTGCAGACCGCGTGAGACGACGCTTCATCCAGTCCCAAACATGCTCAATGGGGGACAGATCCGGAGATCTTGCTGGCCAGGGTAGTTGACTTACACCTTCTAGAGCACGTTGGGTGGCACGGGATACATGCGGACGTGAATTGTCCTGTTGGAACAGCAATTTCCCTTGCCGGTCTAGGAATGGTAGAACGATGGGTTCGATGACGGTTTGGATGTACCGTGCACTATTCAGTGTCCCCTCGACGATCACCAGTGGTGTACGGCCAGTGTAGGAGATCGCTCCCCACACCATGATGCCGGGTGTTGGCCCTGTGTGCCTCGGTCGTATGCAGTCCTGATTGTGGCGCTCACCTGCACGGTGCCAAACACGCATACGACCATCATTGGCACCAAGGCAGAAGCGACTCTCATCGCTGAAGACGACACGTCTCCATTCGTCCCTCCATTCACGCCTGTCGCGACACCACTGGAGGCGGGCTGCACGATGTTGGGGCGTGAGCGGAAGACGGCCTAACGGTGTGCGGGACCGTAGCCCAGCTTCATGGAGACGGTTGCGAATGGTCCTCGCCGATACCCCAGGAGCAACAGTGTCCCTAATTTGCTGGGAAGTGGCGGTGCGGTCCCCTACGGCACTGCGTAGGATCCTACGGTCTTGGCGTGCATCCGTGCGTCGCTGCGGTCCGGTCCCAGGTCGACGGGCACGTGCACCTTCCGCCGACCACTGGCGACAACATCGATGTACTGTGGAGACCTCACGCCCCACGTGTTGAGCAATTCGGCGGTACGTCCACCCGGCCTCCCGCATGCCCACTATACGCCCTCGCTCAAAGTCCGTCAACTGCACATACGGTTCACGTCCACGCTGTCGCGGCATGCTACCAGTGTTAAAGACTGCGATGGAGCCCCGTATGCCACGGCAAACTGGCTGACACTGACGGCGGCGGTGCACAAATGCTGCGCAGCTAGCGCCATTCGACGGCCAACACCGCGGGTCCTGGTGTGTCCGCTGTGCCGTGCGTGTGATCATTGCTTGTACAGCCCTCTCGCAGTGTCCGGAGCAAGTATGGTGGGTCTGACACACCGGTGTCAATGTGTTCTTTTTTCCATTTCCAGGAGTGTACTTCTCTTTTTCTTTTTCACGTTTTTCATTACAATTACAAGAGCTGCAGCATATCTCACCCGCCTACTTGTGATGTTATACTTCGGCTGACACTCGTAGTGGTACTGAAAGCGTATGTAAACAGTATCAACAAGTTGTTGACGCAAGTTTCTTGCCACAGAACTTGCAGAAGAATCTTGCTTAATTCTTGCGCTGCTGTGTAAACACAGCTGCAAGCGGCTCGCAATAACTTGCAGCAAAAACTTCTGCAAGCGACTTGCTTGTGTAAACCCAGCTTAAAAACTGCAATTCGCAATTGCCTGCAAGCTTAATCGGGGTAAGACAGTATGTGTCTATATTAATATTTGGAAGGAATCATTAATACCAAATCGCATACCTCCGGGGAAAGATAAATAATAATCATTAAAATATATTCATTGTCTTCTGTACACTATAAATATAAACTGTGGTTTTTGTTACCAACCTCCTATACTCAAGTACGTAAATTTGTTTATAATGTTCCTCGTCCCAAACATGGTCATAAATATTAAAGCTGCTTTAAGGAATAGAATAAAAGAACAGCATAAAAAGAACACGAAGAGAAATAAGGAACAGTAAAAATCTCCATTTGTCAACGAGTACCACCATCCAAAACTAAAGCCAACAAATATATGGGTATGGGCTAACCAGTTTCAAAATAAACAAATGTGTGAATTTAGGTAGTATGGGCATTTTAACTATCAATACTATTTAAATGTGAGTGTTTAATTAAAGTTTTCAAGTAAGTGGTAGTAAATACTTCGGAAGGACGAAGGAAATCACATATTCTAGTCTCTCCACAGACTACTCAACAATATCACAGCATAATATTATGTAACAAATGGTTTTTCTTCTGAGTCATTTAAAGAAGTACGAGGTACTTTGCAGTGATTCTTATTGTTCTGTTAGACTAAATTTATCCAATTTGTTCTCTACGTGGGATGTAAGAGACGCTCTCAGAAATGAGAAAAAAGATTCAACACTAGATAGTGTACTCTGACATCTCTGAGTAAAGCACGTCCTTTGTTATGTTTACCTACAACGCGAATGAAGAAAATTACGAGTATCGGTGACTCGTTTACGAATTTCAATTCACATCATTCAGCATTTAGTCTCACCACAATTTAAAAATATAATTTTCCTTTAATTGTTTATTCAACACGTAATGAATCAGATGTGTTTCAAAAAAGTAGAATAACTTTATCCCTGTGACGTAATATCAATAGAATGAACTTACAGTAAGCGTGAATTGCTCCCCAGTGTTCATATTACGTAGTCGAATAGGCCGTGCTCGTTTTGTGAGATTCCCCACGATAAGCTTCTTATCTTCCCACCATGGAGGGTGTGTTAGCTGCCTCCAGGCTGTAGTTGGTACTTGAGGTCCAATATGGGGCAGTGGACCATGTGGTGCATATGGTACAGAGACGTCAATTATTGGATGTATATAGTGCCTAATCTGCAAAACATTCCATTTATCAGTTTTGAAATATGGTATATAATGAATGGTATTAAACTATGGAACACCTCAAAAGAAACCAGCAAATGATTCAACACTTACTGGCCAATCAGAGCAGGGAATGGCATTTAAATGACTCCCACTCATATGCATTAACCATTATATAGGACGCAACATCTTGACCAAAGTAGAAAAAGAAATTCTTTCTGTTATCAAGCTACATCAATGATTATACTCTCTCTCTCTCTCTCTCTCTCTCTCTCCCTCAAAAAACCAATATTATTGTTAAGTAGGAGTCAGTACCGTCTTTTTCCGTGTGGACAACAGTCACAGCTGATAATGAGCGTGATACTTCGAAAGTGACCACAGCACCCACAGTAAATTATCCAGCCTTACACTGAATGATTACCTTTGCGGGACGGTTCTGGAAGCCTTCAGGAAATTAGGAAATGCAACAAACTACGCCCGAAGTTTATGCAGTGTGCTGCCCTCACGTCATTTCATTGCCGGAGCTGTGTCCTAACAGCATAATAGTCCTCCATACTCCGTAATGAATAAAATGTCATTTCACAACGCTCTTCTTCTCATGGCTCTTGAAAGTGCTGCATATTACGCATATCCAGTTAAAAATGTTAATTCAGTCTTGCGACCTTTCAAAACACTCGAGCAGCGACGCTACCATAATTGTTTCTCCCTTCAGTATACTTTTACGGGAGGAAAACATCCTCTCGATGTCTTAAATGGCTCAGGAAATATTTTCTGTGCCATACACTGTATTTGCATAAGAACTTTCCCGTTCTCTTGAATGATCGCATGGCGCGCGCGTGTTTTGTGTGTGTGTGTGTGTGTGTGTGTGTGTGTGTGTGTGTGTGTGTGTATGAAAGAGAGAGAGAGATTGAGAGAGAGAGAGAGTAACATGCCCACGAGTTTGTTGCCGTGCAGTGCAGTACAACCATAATTCTGAACATCTTATGATACCTTGCGAGGTGCCGGGGCTGGCAGTGTAATTAACACTAAATTCTTCTCGATTTTCATATGGAAATGATGCTCTAAGCCCCCCCTTTTCTAACTCCTACTTTTGCTGTTGCACATGGATTAAGAAGAAACGCGAACTGACTGTAATCGACCCAGCAAGTGGAGTAGAAAAGAGTTTGGCACCTGCAATAATTTAATTTGATAGACATTAATTAAATAAAGGAAAGTTTCAGTAACGTAGTTAGAAATGAAAGGGTTGCTCTACCGATTAACAGAATGAAAGCTCTGTCCAAAATAACAATTTGATTTATTATGACTAAACTCAAAATCATAAACAAAACACATGAAACATTTACAATACATCAAATTGAATCAAATTGGATACTCAAATAAATGCTGTGAAGGTGAAGTTGTCCATAAACTAAATTGTGACATTTATGACGAAGTGGTATGTGGAGCCAATTCCTTGCAACTCAAATCTTAAGAGAAACACCCAGCCAACTCAACATTAATTTCTGCTACGGTAGTGATAACTCAGACAATGAACACCCAAGACAGAACAAAGTTAGAAAAGACGAACAGGCGCGCTCTGCTGAGCTCTGATTATCACAGTGCAAATTCCCTAGTCTGCCAGTGCTGTGGACATACATTACCAAGCTGTCTTCTTAACTGCAAGGACACGATCTGGCGTACCGGAAGCGATGGCTGGTTGCTTCGACGTCCCATCGTGGTGATGATAATGTCGCGAGTATAGCCCGAAACAAATTGTCCTGGTCTGGTTGTTCCAGACTAAAGACTTCCTATCAATACAAATGCGCCTCTGAGGGAGACGAAGAAGGCTCGCCACACAATCACTGACGGTACAGTGATTGATTTTAGCAAGTGAAGTCACACAGTAACTCCGATACAGTCAAACAGTCAACTTTAGCCAAAACTGCCCAAGACAGACAACATAGGCCGCTTATATGCAGAACACTCAATTGCCAACTGTACTCAGAAACTTACGTTGAAGTAGAAACTTCAGCAACTTCTTTAAACAGTTACAATCAAATAAAAGTATATTAGACAGCCGACGGAAGGCAGGCTGTCCAGAGCAGCGAGAGCTCAGTGTTGTAACCTACTCCGACCGAAAGGCAAGAGCCGACTCACACCAGAGCACCCGTACAAAACCAAACACAGAACATTCCCGCCCCCACGACAGTGGCCTTGGTTAAACGTTCCAATCAGCAACTCGAAAACCGGTGGAGAATTCCACTCTATTGCCGAAGCACCACCAATGGAGATACTTGGCGCCAATTTCTGCGCCGATTTCGCTACGTCACGGAGCTATGCCCTGAACAAGCCAATCACAGTTACGATTTTGCAGAAAACGCGGGAATTTGCCCGCCAAGACTGCCTGGGGACACAAGTCATTCCCACGCCTCGCTGGTAGCCTGCCAGAAAGTGTTTTCGCTAAGTTTCTGCGAAGTAACGGAATCTCTAGACCAGCCGCTCCTTCAGGCCCCTGCGGGTGTGTCTCCGCCGGTATAATGACAATGTTGGCGTCTGGAAAGCATTCACTCGATTCCCTCACACCCGTCGGCTTAACCCTTTCAAGATCAGCAGAGCCCGCCTGTCACCGGACCACCCGGGTGACGAGAGACGCTGTGTGGGAATGAGGAACAACAAATTCCTCTCGTTCGTTTCCATATTATGAAATTGGCTGATCAATTGAGGGAATCAATGAATGTCACCAGTTTTGCCAGACAGCACAAATTAATTATTTATGACAACGACATCGTATTTTCAAATTTTTGCATAAACACAGGAACAATTTGTTCATGTCGTGCTGTGCAAAAGATTTTGTGTGGGGATCTATTCGTTAGAGAGACATGGTTTGAGAAATCAAA